>NC_138776.1:482816-1142816 GCF_965119305.1 Pelophylax lessonae
GGGTCAGTGTCACTACTGGTAGTATGAGGAGATACCTGGACCCTATAGAGGGGGTCAGTGTCACTACTGGTAGTATGAGGCCATACCTGGACCCTATAGAGTGGGGTCAGTGTCACTACTGGTAGTATGAGGCCATACCTGGACCCTATAGAGTATGGGGTCAGTGTCACTACTGGTAGTATGAGGCCATACCTGGACCCTATAGAATTGGGGTCAGTGTCACTACTGGTAGTATGAGGCATACCTGGACCCTATAGAGGGGGTCAGTGTCACTACTGGTAGTATGAGGCCATACCTGGACCCTATAGAGGGGGTCAGTGTCACTACTGGTAGTATGAGGCCATACCTGGACCCTATAGAGGGGGTCAGTGTCACTACTGGTAGTATGAGGCCATACCTGGACCCTATAGAGGGGGTCAGTGTCACTACTGGTAGTATGAGGAGATACCTGGACCCTATAGAGGGGGGTCAGTGTCACTACTGGTAGTATGAGGCCATACCTGGACCCTATAGAGGGGGTCAGTGTCACTACTGGTAGTATGAGGCCATACCTGGACCCTATAGAGGGGGTCAGTGTCACTACTGGTAGTATGAGGAGCATACCTGGACCCTATAGAGGGGGGTCAGTGTCACTACTGGTTGCATGAGGCCATACCTGGACCCTATAGAGGGGGTCAGTGTCACTACTGGTAGTATGAGGCCATACCTGGACCCTATAGAGGGGGTCAGTGTCACTACTGGTAGTATGAGGAGATACCTGGACCCTATAGAGGGGGTCAGTGTCACTACTGGTAGTATGAGGCCATACCTGGACCCTATAGAGGGGGTCAGTGTCACTACTGGTAGTATGAGGCCATACCTGGACCCTATAGAGGGGGTCAGTGTCACTACTGGTAGTATGAGGGATACCTGGACCCTATAGAGGGGGTCAGTGTCACTACTGGTAGTATGAGGCATACCTGGACCCTATAGAGGGGGTCAGTGTCACTACTGGTAGTATGAGGCCATACCTGGACCCTATAGAGGGGGTCAGTGTCACTACTGGTAGTATGAGGAGATACCTGGACCCTATAGAGGGGGTCAGTGTCACTACTGGTAGTATGAGGCCATACCTGGACCCTATAGAGGGGGTCAGTGTCACTACTGGTAGTATGAGGCCATACCTGGACCCTATAGAGGGGGTCAGTGTCACTACTGGTAGTATGAGGCCATACCTGGACCCTATAGAAGGGGTCAGTGTCACTACTGGTAGTATGAGGCCATACCTGGACCCTATAGAGGGGGGTCAGTGTCACTACTGGTAGTATGAGGAGATACCTGGACCCTATAGAGGGGGTCAGTGTCACTACTGGTAGTATGAGGCCATACCTGGACCCTATAGAGGGGGTCAGTGTCACTACTGGTAGTATGAGGCCATACCTGGACCCTATAGAAGGGGGTCAGTGTCACTACTGGTAGTATGAGGCCATACCTGGACCCTATAGAGGGGGTCAGTGTCACTACTGGTAGTATGAGGCCATACCTGGACCCTATAGAGGGGGTCAGTGTCACTACTGGTAGTATGAGGCCATACCTGGACCCTATAGAGGGGGTCAGTGTCACTACTGGTAGTATGAGGCCATACCTGGACCCTATAGAGGGGGTCAGTGTCACTACTGGTAGTATGAGGCATACCTGGACCCTATAGAGGGGGTCAGTGTCACTACTGGTAGTATGAGGCCATACCTGGACCCTATAGAGGGGGTCAGTGTCACTACTGGTAGTATGAGGAGATACCTGGACCCTATAGAGGGGGTCAGTGTCACTACTGGTAGTATGAGGCCATACCTGGACCCTATAGAGTGGGTCAGTGTCACTACTGGTAGTATGAGGCCATACCTGGACCCTATAGAGGGGGTCAGTGTCACTACTGGTAGTATGAGGCCATACCTGGACCCTATAGAAGGGGGTCAGTGTCACTACTGGTAGTATGAGGCCATACCTGGACCCTATAGAGGGGGTCAGTGTCACTACTGGTAGTATGAGGCCATACCTGGACCCTATAGAGGGGGTCAGTGTCACTACTGGTAGTATGAGGCCATACCTGGACCCTATAGAAGGGGTCAGTGTCACTACTGGTAGTATGAGGCCATACCTGGACCCTATAGAGGGGGGTCAGTGTCACTACTGGTAGTATGAGGAGATACCTGGACCCTATAGAGGGGGGTCAGTGTCACTACTGGTTGCATGAGGCCATACCTGGACCCTATAGAGGGGGTCAGTGTCACTACTGGTAGTATGAGGCCATACCTGGACCCTATAGAGGGGGGTCAGTGTCACTACTGGTAGTATGAGGAGATACCTGGACCCTATAGAGGGGGGTCAGTGTCACTACTGGTTGCATGAGGCCATACCTGGACCCTATAGAGGGGGTCAGTGTCACTACTGGTAGTATGAGGCCATACCTGGACCCTATAGAGGGGGTCAGTGTCACTACTGGTAGTATGAGGAGATACCTGGACCCTATAGAGGGGGTCAGTGTCACTACTGGTAGTATGAGGCCATACCTGGACCCTATAGAGGGGGTCAGTGTCACTACTGGTAGTATGAGGCCATACCTGGACCCTATAGAGGGGGTCAGTGTCACTACTGGTAGTATGAGGCCATACCTGGACCCTATAGAGGGGGTCAGTGTCACTACTGGTAGTATGAGGAGATACCTGGACCCTATAGAGGGGGTCAGTGTCACTACTGGTAGTATGAGGCCATACCTGGACCCTATAGAGGGGGTCAGTGTCACTACTGGTAGTATGAGGAGATACCTGGACCCTATAGAGGGGGTCAGTGTCACTATTGGTAGTATGAGGCCATACCTGGACCCTATAGAGTGGGTCAGTGTCACTACTGGTAGTATGAGGCCATACCTGGACCCTATAGAGGGGGTCAGTGTCACTACTGGTAGTATGAGGCCATACCTGGACCCTATAGAAGGGGTCAGTGTCACTACTGGTAGTATGAGGCCATACCTGGACCCTATAGAGGGGGTCAGTGTCACTACTGGTAGTATGAGGAGATACCTGGACCCTATAGAGGGGGTCAGTGTCACTACTGGTAGTATGAGGCCATACCTGGACCCTATAGAGGGGGTCAGTGTCACTACTGGTAGTATGAGGCCATACCTGGACCCTATAGAAGGGGTCAGTGTCACTACTGGTAGTATGAGGCCATACCTGGACCCTATAGAGGGGGGTCAGTGTCACTACTGGTAGTATGAGGCCATACCTGGACCCTATAGAGGGGGGTCAGTGTCACTACTGGTAGTATGAGGAGATACCTGGACCCTATAGAGGGGTGTCAGTGTCACTACTGGTAGTATGAGGCCATACCTGGACCCTATAGAGGGGGTCAGTGTCACTACTGGTAGCATGAGGCCATACCTGGACCCTATAGAGGGGGGTCAGTGTCACTACTGGTTGCATGAGGCCATACCTGGACCCTATAGAGGGGGTCAGTGTCACTACTGGTAGCATGAGGCCATACCTGGACCCTATAGAGGGGGGTCAGTGTCACTACTGGTAGTATGAGGAGATACCTGGACCCTATAGAGGGGGGTCAGTGTCACTACTGGTAGTATGAGGCCATACCTGGACCCTATAGAGGGGGTCAGTGTCACTACTGGTAGTATGAGGCCATACCTGGACCCTATAGAGGTTGCACAGGCTGTCCAACTCCTCCAGGATGGCACATCAATACGTCCCATTGCCAGAAGGTTTGCTGTGTCTCCCAGCACAGTCTCAGGAGCATGGAGGAGATTCCAGGAGACCGGCAGTTACTCTAGAAGAGCTGGACAGTATGGCAGCTGCCATAGTATGTGAAGATTTTGTTCATGCGAGACCACAAAGGGAGGCTGCACTTTGGGCAATAATCACAGACTTGTATAAAGTACTCAAAATTTCTACTTGAGTAGAAGTGGAAGTGCTCGCAGAAAAAGTTACTTAAGTAGAAGTACTAAAGTATTCAACATTTTTTTTACTTAAGTATTGCAAGTAGTTTTTTCAAAAAATTTGCAACTTAAGTACTAAA
The DNA here is from genome assembly GCF_965119305.1 of Pelophylax lessonae. Lineage (NCBI taxonomy): Eukaryota > Metazoa > Chordata > Amphibia > Anura > Ranidae > Pelophylax > Pelophylax lessonae. Next base: position 486,879 of record NC_138776.1, read on the forward strand.
AGTAAAAAGTACCAGTAGTTTTGAAAAAAAAATTCTACTCAAGTACTGAAAGTAGAAGTACAAGTACTGTGTTATGTAGTTATTAAAGAAAGAAGTCAAAAGTTTGAACATCATATTGTTTTTTATTATTTCAAATGATTTATTCAAATGATTAACCTAAAGGACAATCACAATTCCTTAGGCTGTAACTTTTTGTAAACAAAAAACAGATAAAGTCCCTCCCTTCCCCTTTTAAAGCCAGGGGTGGTCTCCTTCCTGAGCTTCCTCACTCTCACAGCCAGGCAGATCACTTGAAGTTGAAGGGCCAGGGGTGGAAGGTGGTGTTTTTGGTTCGTCCATCTTTTCAGCTGATCAAAAGGCAGAACAGGAGCATGCGCAGTCTTCTTAATCGCGGTTTGATTTGATTTGCTCTCAATTGATGATGATGTGCCAGGCCAGCTTCATCAAACCTACAACGCTTAAAGTGAAAAATGCATCAAAAACTACTAACAAAGTGGCTGTGCTAAAAATGCTAATAAAGTGCCTGCAATTATATATATTCTTCTTGTATTCAAAATCATCGCCCACAGTATCAAAAATAAAGTGACATGTCTGTGCTAAATGCAGTGCAAATTATTCCCACAATGTAAATGTAATTCATATAAAATATATATGACAATACCACAATAAAATAAGTTGTGATTGTGAATAAGTTAGGTGAAAGTTTAAGTGTGTAAACTAAACTTTATAAGGAAAAGTCCATAACTGAATTCCAGTGTGCAATCTAAGAAGTGCTGTCACTTGCTGTCAGATGCTTCCACCTTTCTTCTGTCATCTGCTGAAGTAAAGTGTTGGACTGGATAGCCTCTCTCTCTGCCTCTCACCTTAGTAGCACTGGCACTGCACTGCTTCAAAACGCTGCCTATATTATTTTCATTATAAGAACTTGTCAGAACATGTTTCCACCACCTGTCCTTCACACTAGTAGTGCTCATTTGCTTTGCTCAAGTCAAGTGCCACTGCCAGTGGCCACTGCAGTGCAGGCACAGCCGCACAGGCAGAGACAGGCCGCAGGAAGCACAGGCAGAGGCAGGCCGCAGGAAGCACAGGCAGAGGCAGGCCGCAGGAAGCACAGGCAGAGACAGGCCGCAGGAAGCACAGGCAGAGGCAGGCCGCAGGAAGCACAGGCAGAGGCAGGCCGCAGGAAGCACAGGCAGAGGCAGGCCGCAGGAAGCACAGGCAGAGGCAGGCCACAGGAAGCACAGGCAGAGACAGGCCGCAGGAAGCACAGGCAGAGACAGGCCGCAGGAAGCACAGGCAGAGGCAGGCCGCAGGAAGCACAGGCAGAGGCAGGCCACAGGAAGCACAGGCAGAGGCAGGCCACAGGAAGCACAGGCAGAGGCAGGCCACAGGAAGCACAGGCAGAGACAGGCCGCAGGAAGCACAGGCAGAGGCAGGCCGCAGGAAGCACAGGCAGAGGCAGGCCACAGGAAGCACAGGCAGAGGCAGGCCGCAGGAAGCACAGGCAGAGGCAGGCCACAGGAAGCACAGGCAGAGACAGGCCGCAGGAAGCACAGGCAGAGGCAGGCCGCAGGAAGCACAGGCAGAGGCAGGCCGCAGGAAGCACAGGCAGAGGCAGGCCGCAGGAAGCACAGGCAGAGGCAGGCCACAGGAAGCACAGGCAGAGACAGGCCGCAGGAAGCACAGGCAGAGGCAGGCCGCAGGAAGCACAGGCAGAGGCAGGCCGCAGGAAGCACAGGCAGAGGCAGGCCACAGGAAGCACAGGCAGAGACAGGCCGCAGGAAGCACAGGCAGAGACAGGCCGCAGGAAGCACAGGCAGAGGCAGGCCGCAGGAAGCACAGGCAGAGGCAGGCCACAGGAAGCACAGGCAGAGGCAGGCCGCAGGAAGCACAGGCAGAGGCAGGCCGCAGGAAGCACAGGCAGAGGCAGGCCGCAGGAAGCACAGGCAGAGGCAGGCCGCAGGAAGCACAGGCAGAGGCAGGCCGCAGGAAGCACAGGCAGAGGCAGGCCACAGGAAGCACAGGCAGAGGCAGGCCGCAGGAAGCACAGGCAGAGGCAGGCCGCAGGAAGCACAGGCAGAGGCAGGCCGCAGGAAGCACAGGCAGAGGCAGGCCACAGGAAGCACAGGCAGAGGCAGGCCGCAGGAAGCACAGGCAGAGGCAGGCTGCAGGAAGCACAGGCAGAGGCAGGCCGCAGGAAGCACAGGCAGAGGCAGGCCACAGGAAGCACAGGCAGAGGCAGGCCGCAGGAAGCACAGGCAGAGGCAGGCCGCAGGAAGCACAGGCCGCACCACAACACAACACTTATGGACCATGGACCATGGATGGTCGGATAATCATGATAGCCGTCAGTCTCACTCTTCTTGGTTCAAAAAAGCCACCCATGACCCGTGTGTATATAATATATTAATATTTTATATTGATTATTTGATTCTCAAATGGCACATTTGCCATGGCAAGGATTAGGCCCTCTCCACGGTCCACCTCACTCACCTCATAGAGAAGAAGATGAGATAACGAAGAAAATGCTCCCGCGTCCCGCCGCCCGTGTCACAACTCCTCTCAGTAAGGGCCCTAAGGGGTGGAGTCTGAGTGACACACAACACGTCTAGAGGCAGAGACCTCGAGCGGGAAGACGGCAGCACGGCTCCTCCAGTGCGGTCTTAACTTGATGATCATGACAGTGATTCCGCGGGCCGCGGCGCGAGCGAGGCTGTGGGATTGATTGAATTGAGTTGTGCTGCCTACTGCTACACGCTACCTACTACTAAATTGTGAGTCAGTATATTTTATTTCATTTTTATATATAAAAGCGGTATTGTTGAGCACTACTAGCCACTAGATCTCCTGGCTGTCACTTTGTCACATGTTGGGGAATCACAGCGGCTCGGCTCCAGAAGTGGTGGGTGTCCCCGTCATCCTGCCAGGGCCGCCAAGAAGTTCATCACCTAATCTTAAGTTATTAATATCTTATGAGGAGAGGACCAATGAGATTGAGAATTGAAATAATTAAATATATATGGCTTTTTGAACCAGTGCAGTCAGTGCCAGTGCCACCCAGACGCTATCCACCAGTGCCACCACCATTAAGTGTGTTGGTCGGTCACTCGAGCACTGAAGGAGGTGGAAGCATCTGACAAGTGAAGTCACACTTTAGATTTGCACACTGGAATTCATTTATGGACTTTTCGTTATAGATAGGTTTACACACTTCAACCTGACCTAACTTATTTCATAACTTATTTTATTGTGATTTATTGTCATATTTTATATGAATTGAATTTACTGTTACATTGTGGTAATAATTCTTTTCACTGCATTTAGGCTTTAGCACATTCATGTCACTTTATTTTTCATACTGTGTGGAGTGTGGGGAGGGCACTGGCGGCAACAATGATATTATATCCATTGCACAGGCACTTTATTCGCACAGCCAAGTTGTGTTTGTTAGTAGTTTCTTGATGCACTTTAAGCGCAGTAGCACCATTTATTTGTTTGTTTCATATTTTCTTTTTATTGGAAAGATTTGGTATAGCAGCTTTTATTATACACAGCCTTTATTTTCGTATGCGCTGATTTACAAATGACATTATACACATTTTTTTGAGCTTTATGTAACCTGCCATCTACTGTTCTGGCAGTGGTCATTTTTTTAAAAGTAACGAGTAACTATGCAGCACAAAAAAAAAATACTTGAGTAGAAGTATCGAAATCATCGAAAAAATGTAGTGAAGTAAAAGTAGAAGTAGGAGAAAAAAATTCTACTCTAGGAAAGTACAGATACCGCATTTCAGTACTTAAGTACAGTACTTAAGTATTTCTACTTCGTTACTATACATCTCTGATCGTACACCATCAGAAAGCTCTGCTGAGGAGAACACTAACCTCACTATACGTACGGCAGACAAAGGAAGCCATATAGCTGTAGGGGATCAATGTGACTACATAGCATGGCGATTGATTGTTTCTCAATATACTCACATATGACTGAACTACGATCCTCAGAGCTCGGCACACATTCAAAACTGAACACCAGGGGCAAGAGAAAGTGAAACACACATTCTCCTCCAGAGAAAGAACCCTGGCCCTGATCCCCCAGGGCACAAGGCTTCTGACAGGGACTGGGGTATTTGTGGTCCACCCAACCAGAACCAGACAGATCCATCTCTATAGGAGACCATCCAAAGCAAGACCTACCCAGGTACTAGGTGGGGCTACCCCAAAGAGAGATCCCATGAGAAGGGGTGGACCTGACCAAAAGGTCACATGCCCCCACCCCCAAAATAAAACTTTTAGGGCAAGTCTGACTCTGAGGACCTGTAATACACCCTACTTGTAGGTGTGAATAAAGTAAAAAACGAGCCGTCCAAAAAAGATACAAACAAATAATGGGAAAGGTGCAATGACCATGGTACTATAATAAACTCAAAGTGAGGTTCCTCCCCCCCGGGAAATTCTGGCACCAGGGGCACATAGACTGCAGGCTTCTCTCAGCACAGCCCCTGGACAGAAAAGAGCAGCACCATCCCTACCAGATGGGCATTAGAACTTAGGGAGAGCCTTGCCTACAACCGGGCCAAGCTTGGTGAACCGGGATAGAATCAAGCAGGGAGGAAAAAGTCCCTCCTATTGTTCTCACCTAATTACATCAAGAGGAATACTAACCGGCACCCCCACTTAGCAAGTAGCACCCGCTTTCTCCCTCCCGGAAACCTGAAGAACCCATACTACACTTGATCTTAGCCAAAAGGAAGCTTGCATTCATTCGGTAAATTTAAACCTCTATTACATAGTTGGTCTAAAAATCATATGAGGGCATTGTCAATGGAGCGGAACGTTCATTCCTAATTACGGAATATTAAACTGCTCCATATGTTTTTATCAAATTCCAAGAATTCACAAAAATACAGAGCGCCCCCCAGGTGGCCAATGTCTTGGAAAATAATATTTGCTTGATGCACAAATAACTCCATTGCGCTAATAAGTGCACTTTTGGATATTAATATACGCCAAATGCAATTCATCCCATTGTGCTAAAAAGCGCAGTTTTCAGCTCTTTTGTATAAGGTAATTGAGCGCAGGCCAGACAGCCCCCCACCACCACAGGGTGCCAGACAGCCAGCCATCATGGAGTGCTAGACACCCAGCCACCCACCACAGGGTGCCAGACAGGCAGCCATCATGGAGTGCTAGACACCCAGCCACCCACCACAGGGTGCCAGACAGGCAGCCACCCACCACAGTGTGCCAGACAGCCAGCCACCCACCACAGGGTGCCAGACAGCCAGCCACCCACCACAGGGTGCCAGACAGCCAGCCATCATGGAGTGCTAGACACCCAGCCACCCACCACAGAGTGCCAGACAGCCAGCCAGCCACCCACCACAGGGTGCCAGACAGCCAGCCACCCACCCACCACAGGGTGCCAGCAAGCCAACCATTCACCACAGCGTGCCAGCCAGCCAGCCCCCACCACCACAGGGTGACAGACAGCCAGCCACCCACCACAGGGTGCCAGCCAGCCACCCACCACAGGGTGCCAGCAAGCCAACCATTCACCACAGGGTGCCAGCCAGCCAGCCCCAACCACCACAGGGTGACAGACAGCCAGCCACCCACCACAGGGTGCCAGCCAGCCACCCACCACAGGGTGCCAGACAGCCAGCCCCCACCACAGGGTGTCAGACAGCCAGCCACCCACCACAGCGTGCCAGACAGCCAGTCACCCACCCACCACAGGGTGTCAGTCAGCCAGCCACCCACCACAGGGTGCCAGACAGCCAGCCACCCACCCACCACAGGGTGCCAGCAAGCCAACCATTCACCACAGGGTGCCAGCCAGCCAGCCCCCACCACCACAGGGTGTCAGCCAGCCAGCCACCCACCACAGGGTGCCAGCCAGCCACCCACCACAGCGTGCCAGACAGCCAGCCACCCACCACAGGGTGCCAGCAAGCCAACCATCCACCACAGGGTGCCAGCCAGCCAGCCACCCACCACAGGGTGCCAGCCAGTAACCCACCACAGGGTGCCAGCCAGCCAGCCATCCACCACAGAGTGCCAGACAGCCAGCCACCCACCACAGGGTGCCAGCAAGCTAACCATCCACCACAGAGTGCCAGCCAGCCAGCCACCCACCACAGCGTGCCAGACAGTCAGCCACCCACCACAGGGTGCCAGCAAGCCAACCATCCACCACAGGGTGCCAGCCAGCCAGCCACCCACCACAGCGTACCAGACAGCTAGCCACCCACCACAGGGTGCCAGCAAGCCAACCATCCACCACAGGGTGCCAGCCAGCCAGCCACCCACCACAGGGTGCCAGCAAGCCAACCATCCACCACAGGGTGCCAGCCAGCCAGCCACCCACCACAGGGTGCCAGACAGCCAGCCCCCACCACCACAGGGTGCCAGCAAGCCAACCATCCACCACAGGGTGTCAGCCAGCCAGCCACTTACCACAGGGTGCCAGCCAGCCATCCACCACAGAGTGCCAGCAAACCAGCCACCCACCACAGGGTGCCAGCAAGCCAGCCACCCACCACAGGGTGCCAGCAAGCCAGCCACCCACCACCGGGTGTCAGCCAGCCAGCCACCCACCACCAGGTGTCAGCCAGCCAGCCACCCACCACAGGGTGCCAGCCACCCACCCACCCACCACAGGGTGCCAGCCAGCCAGCCACCACAGGGTGACAGACAGCCAGCCACCCACCACAGGGTGACAGACAGCCAGCCACCACAGGGTGCCAGACAGCCAGCCACCCACCACAGGGTGACAGACAGCCAGCCCCCCACCACAGGGTGCCAGACAGCCAGCCACCCACCACAGGGTGACAGACAGCCAGCCCCCCACCACAGGGTGCCAGCAAGCCAACCATCCACCACAGGGTGCCAGACAGCCAGCCACCCACCCACCACAGGGTGCCAGCAAGCCAACCATCCACCACAGGGTTCCAGCAAGCCAACCATCCACCACAGGGTGCCACACAGCCAGCCACCCACCACATGGTGCCAGCAAGCCAACCATCCACCACAGGGTGCCAGCAAGCCAGCCACCCACCACAGGGTGCCAGCAAGCCAGCCACCCACCACAGGGTGCCAGCAAGCTAACCATCCACCACAGGGTGCCAGCCAGCTGCAAAAGAGAGAAAAATGTCAAAAAAAAAACAACGGACAGAAAAGAATCTTCTTCATCGTGGTGGAATAGATGCCATGTTCAGTGTTTTATTGAGGCCTCATGCAGAGGATTCTTCTGAATCTGCAATAATGAGCCGGGATGATGAACTTCATCTCTGTTTGAAGGAACCAGTAATGGACAGATGAAGTGGAGATCCTCTTCAGTGGTGGAAAGAAAATGAGGCTACAAAAGACTTTCTTCTCATGGTAGAAGATTCCTCTCTGCTCCTCCTTCCTCAGTACCAAGTGAGCGGGTTTTTACTGAAGTGGCAGCAATATATGAAAAAAACTGGTGAACATGCTGAAATGTTCTGCTTTCTGCACTATAATATTCTTCTACTTAAAGCAGAGTTCCAGTCCCCCAATTACATTTTTTTATAAATGCTCCCCCCGTTATTGGTACTTCTATTGTAACATTTGGATACTGTCACTAATTTGTTCCTTCTTGTTTTTTTTAAGTCATTAAAAACTTACCTGATCTTGGAAGCTGGCAGGGTCCATTGCAGTTGTGGGCATCTGAAGCCTGCTTGTCTTTATTTCCAGGATTTAATTCAGCTGGTTACCCAGCATGCACCTCCCAATCTCGCACCTGCGCAGTAATGCCACTGCGCGCCGCTGTTTCTTCCTTCCTAACTCCCCCCGAAATCACGCAAGGTTTCAGTATTAGACAATTCCCATGGACTCCTTGGAAAGATGACGCCGACATCCCAGTCCATGGGAATCGCCTTGTGACGACATCGCCTAGGCGGCCGGACTGGAAGTGCCGCATTAAGACATCTAAAATAAGATATTTAGGAAAAAGAAATAATAATAATCAGCTGTTTGTAAATGCAATGCGGATAGGCATGTGGATGCTAGTACATGTTGGTGGAACTCCGCTTTAAGCCTCGATTCACACCAGCGCGACTTGTCAGGCGACTTGTCAGCCTGACAAGTCGCGCTCCCTCGCGGTCCATTGACTGCTACAGGACCCGTTCTAATAGGAGTGACACAAGTCGCTCCAACTTAGAAAAAGGGTCCTGTACTACTTTGGGGCGACTTTGGAGCAACTTGCATAGACTTCCATTATGTGAAGTCCATGCAAGTCGCTCCGAAGTCGCAGTGCATGGGACTGCACAAGTCGCCCCCGAAGTAGTACAGAGTCGTGCCGCCCCAGTGTGAACCGACTCTAACTGGGAGTATTGGAAGTGTAGTACTGGTGTCCAGTCCAGCTTCTAGATGTAACCATTGCAGACAGGGAGAGACGACTGCAGCAGTTTATGGAAATTGTGTTTTGGGAAGACTTTAGTTATTATTTTCCCAGCACTTTTATTTTTCACCGTTGTCTTCTCTTCTAGGACTGGTTTGGTCACATGATGTGAAACTGATGTCCCTGCGAGTGTAAGCTGTGCGGTTCTCATGCAGGTAAGGTGTGAAGAACGAGCCTTTCATAACAAACATTAACATGTTCAGTGCCAGATTTGTGTCAAAAACTGTCTTTATTTTTCAAAACGTTAAATGTACAAAATATCAGCCAATACCGATACGTTGTGACCAAAATATCGGTATTGGTATCGACCCTGAAAAACCATATCGGTCTGTCCCTAATTCCATGTATCTGATTCCTCCTGACACTAAGAGGTGATTGCACTGCCAGGCTGGTTTGCTTCTGAATGCAGCTCTGCCCTAAGCTGTGACTTCACCTGTTTTTACGATCAGAGGAGAAGCCGTTCTCCCAGGTAGGAGGGAGGGATAAGATGACAGGTACCTGGCTGCCAGATTCATCTGGAAAAAAACCAGTTCAGCCTTCCCTTGGTCCAGTCAAAGCACAGGAAAGGGGAGGGGCTGCAGGTGAGAGGTTGGGAGTCGCTGCAAGGTGCACACTGTGATCCAATCCTATTCTACAGACAGGATACCGACCCGAGAAGATCGGGAGCACCACCCATGACTGGAGGGGACCCCAAGATTACCGCTCAATGCTAAATGTAGAGGACTCACAGGCTCAGGACATCAAGGAACCCAGGTGAGCATCTTCCCCATACATTCACCTGGACGTATATACATTCACCTGGACCTTCATACATTCACCTGGACCCCCATACATTCACCTGGACCCCCATACATTCACCTGGACCCCCATACATTCACCTGGATGTATATACATTCACCTGGACCCCCATACATTCACCTGGACCCCCATACATTCACCTGGATCCCCATACATTCACCTGGACCCCCATACATTCACCTGGATGTATATACATTCACCTGGACCCCCATACATTCACCTGGACCCCCATACATTCACCTGGATCCCCATACATTCACCTGGACCCCCATACATTCACCTGGACCCCCATACATTCACCTGGATCCCCATACATTCACCTGGACCCCCATACATTCACCTGGACCCCCATACATTCACCTGGATGTATATACATTCACCTGGACCCCCATACATTCACCTGGACCCCCATACATTCACCTGGATCCCCATACATTCACCTGGACCCCCATACATTCACCTGGATGTATATACATTCACCTGGACCCCCATACATTCACCTGGAACTTAGGCAGGAACAAAGCTCACCTGGAAAAATTCAATCTTTTTTTAAATGTTTGAGATTTCCATCAGAGATCAACTTCAATTTACAGCTTTTATCTTTTCTTATTAGAATATTCCATTTCCCTCTATTGTCAGTATTAGACTCTATCATCTTCTCTCATTTATGTATGAAATGGTCCAATTGTAGCACAAATCCTCACTTTATAATGGATGAATTGCAGTAATTAAAGGGACACTAAACTCTGGTTTAAAAAAGATATTCAAATATACTGCATTATAATATAATATAAATATATACTGTATATATGACTGTCCGGCTGCTTTTATACTGATGCCCTTTTGCTGTGTTTTTACTGAACTAATCACAATCCCTTTAAACCCTATGGGACTCGTCACATCACTCTGCTGCGCTGCTCTGCGCTGCGTTTTAGAAAGTCCTGCTTGTTGCATCTTTGGTGCGGTTTTCAAAACTCTACCAACTACGCAGATCCACATTGAAATGAATAGAAAATTCAGCAAAAATTTATCAATGTACCTTTGTTGTGTTTTTGGTGCATTTTTATTTGAGTCACATGTCCAAGCTTCACAGGTGCATGGCACCCAGAAAACCACACCAAAAACGCAAATCCCTAATGAAAAGCAATAGAAAATATGGCGAAAATGCATAAAAAAACACCTGTATTGCAATTTTGAGTCCTGTCCAAGCTTTACAGGTGCTTGGCACTCAGAAAACGTACTGAAAACACACTGGAAATGTGGCAAACGCAGGTCTCCATTGACATCAATGGAAAATGTGGCAAAAAAAACAATAATAAGCATTGCAGTTTTGGTGTGTTTTTTTTTTAGTTACTTGTCCAAGTTTTACAGGAGCATTGGACCCAGAAAATGCACTGAAAGCGTGGCAAAACCACATCAAAAGTGTAAGTGTCAGGGTCAGTGAAGGTGGGTGTCATTGTTGGGGTCAGTGTTGGTGGGTGTGGGGGTCAGTGTAGGTAGGTGGGTGTCGGTGTCGGTGTCAGTGTAGGTGGGTGTCGGTGTCAGGGTCAGTGTAGGTGGGTGTCGGGGTCAGTGTAGGTGGGTGTCTGTGTCAGGGTCAGTGTTGGTGGGTGTCGGGGTCAGTGTTGGTGGGTGTCGGGGTCAGTGTAGGTGGGTGTCGGGGTCAGTGTTGGTGGGTGTCGGGGTCAGTGTTGTTGTTGGGGTCAGTGTATGTGGGTGTCGGAGTCAGTGTAGGTGGGTGTCGGGGTCAGTGTAGATGGGTGTCGGGGTCAGTGTAGGTGGGTGTCGGGGTCAGTGTTGGTGTGTGTCGGGGTCAGTGTAGGTGGGTGTCGGGGTCAGTGTAGGTGGGTGTCGGGGTCAGTGTAGGTGGGTGTCGGGGTCAGTGTTGGTGGGTGTCGGGGTCAGTGTTGGTGGGTGTCGGGGTCAGTGTTGGTGGGTGTCGGGGTCAGTGTTGGTGGGTGTCGGGGTCAGTGTTGTTGTTGGGGTCAGTGTATGTGGGTGTCGGAGTCAGTGTAGGTGGGTGTCGGGGTCAGTGTAGATGGGTGTCGGGGTCAGTGTAGGTGGGTGTCGGGGTCAGTGTAGGTGGGTGTCGGGGTCAGTGTTGGTGGGTGTCGGGGTCAGTGTAGGTGGGTGTCGGGGTCAGTGTTGGTGGGTGTCGGGGTCAGTGTAGGTGGGTGTCGGGGTCAGTGTTGGTGTGTGTCGGGGTCAGTGTAGGTGGGTGTCGGGGTCAGTGTAGGTGGGTGTCGGGGTCAGTGTTGGTGGGTGTCGGGGTCAGTGTTGGTGGGTGTCGGGGTCAGTGTTGGTGGGTGTCGGGGTCAGTGTAGGTGGGTGTCGGGGTCAGTGTAGGTGGGTGTCGGGGTCAGTGTAGGTGGGTGTCGGGGTCAGTGTAGGTGGGTGTCGGGGTCAGTGTAGGTGGGTGTCGGGGTCAGTGTTGGTGGGTGTCGGGGTCAGTGTAGGTGGGTGTCGGGGTCAGTGTAGGTGGGTGTCGGGGTCAGTGTAGGTGGGTGTCGGGGTCAGTGTAGGTGGGTGTCGGGGTCAGTGTTGGTGTGTGTCGGGGTCAGTGTAGGTGGGTGTCGGGGTCAGTGTAGGTGGGTGTCGGGGTCAGTGTTGGTGGGTGTCGGGGTCAGTGTTGGTGGGTGTCGGGGTCAGTGTAGGTGGGTGTCGGGGTCAGTGTTGGTAGGTGTCGGGGTCAGTGTAGGTGGGTGTCGGGGTCAGTGTTGGTGGGTGTCGGGGTCAGTGTTGGTGGGTGTCGGGGTCAGTGTAGGTGGGTGTCGGGGTCAGTGTTGGTAAGTGTCGGGGTCAGTGTAGGTGGGTGTCGGGGTCAGTGTTGGTGGGTGTCGGGGTCAGTGTTGGTGGGTGTCGGGGTCAGTGTAGGTGGGTGTCGGGGTCAGTGTTGGTAGGTGTCGGGGTCAGTGTAGGTGGGTGTCGGGGTCAGTGTTGGTGGGTGTCGGGGTCAGTGTTGGTGGGTGTCGGGGTCAGTGTAGGTGGGTGTCGGGGTCAGTGTAGGTGGGTGTCGGGGTCAGTGTAGGTGGGTGTCGGGGTCAGTGTAGGTGGGTGTCGGGGTCAGTGTTGGTGGGTGTCGGGGTCAGTGTTGGTGGGTGTCGGGGTCAGTGTAGGTGGGTGTCGGGGTCAGTGTTGGTAGGTGTCGGGGTCAGTGTAGGTGGGTGTCGGGGTCAGTGTTGGTGGGTGTCGGGGTCAGTGTTGGTGGGTGTCGGGGTCAGTGTAGGTGGGTGTCGGGGTCAGTGTTGGTAAGTGTCGGGGTCAGTGTAGGTGGGTGTCGGGGTCAGTGTTGGTGGGTGTCGGGGTCAGTGTTGGTGGGTGTCGGGGTCAGTGTAGGTGGGTGTCGGGGTCAGTGTTGGTAGGTGTCGGGGTCAGTGTAGGTGGGTGTCGGGGTCAGTGTTGGTGGGTGTCGGGGTCAGTGTTGGTGGGTGTCGGGGTCAGTGTAGGTGGGTGTCGGGGTCAGTGTAGGTGGGTGTCGGGGTCAGTGTTGGTGTGTGTCGGGGTCAGTGTTGGTGGGTGTCGGGGTCAGTGTAGGTGGGTGTCGGGGTCAGTGTAGGTGGGTGTCGGGGTCAATGTAGGTGGGTGTCGGGGTCAGTGTTGGTGGGTGTCGGGGTCAGTGTTGGTGGGTGTCGGGGTCAGTGTAGGTGGGTGTCGGGGTCAGTGTAGGTGGGTGTCGGGGTCAGTGTAGGTGGGTGTCGGGGTCAGTGTTGGTGGGTGTCGGGGTCAGTGTTGGTGGGTGTCGGGGTCAGTATGGTCCTTGCTGAACTGGCTGAATTTCCATCCATGTAGGGACCGGAAGTAATCTAAACATGAACTTCTGTACAACCAGCCAATCAGGTTCTTCCTGAACAATCCGTTCCTCCGGCTATAACCAGCAGCCTGGTACATTGTGTTCTGACTGTGTGGAAAGTCAGAATAAATAGCTCAGTGGGGAGGATTCCCCCATTGATAATGTATGGCTTTAGTGTCACAGTGACTGGCTAGGCCACTCCATGACCTTAATGTGCTTCTTCTTGAGCCACTCCTTTGTTGCCTTGGCGATATGTTTTGGGTCATTGTCATGCTGGAAGACCCATCCATGACCCATCCCTCAGCCAGTGTTCTGGCTGAGGGAAGAAGGTTCTTATCCAAGATTTTCCAATACATGGCCCCGTCTATTGGCCCCTCAATGCGGCAAAGTTGGTCTGTACCTTTATCAGAGAAAGTATCATTTTTCCACCTCTGCTTGACTGTAGGGAAGGTGACTGTAGGGAAGGTGACTGTAGGGAAGGTGACTGTAGGGGAGGGTGACTGTAGGGGAGGGTGACTGTAGGGAAGGTGACTGTAGGGAAGGTGACTGTAGGGGAGGGTGACTGTAGGGGAGGGTGACTGTAGGGGAGGGTGACTGTAGGGGAGGGTGACTGTAGGGAAGGTGACTGTAGGGAGGGTGACTGTAGGGAGGGTGACTGTATGGGAAGGTGACTGTAGGGGAGGGTGACTGTAGGGGAGGGTGACTGTAGGGGAGGTGACTGTAGGGATGGTGACTGTAGGGACGGTGACTGTAGGGGACGGTGACTGTAGGGGACGGTGACTGTAGGGGAGGGTGACTGTAGGGGAGGGTGACTGTAGGGAAGGTGACTGTAGGGGAGGTGACTGTAGGGGAGGGTGACTGTAGGGGAGGGTGACTGTAGGGGAGGGTGACTGTAGGGGAGGGTGACTGTAGGGGAGGGTGACTGTAGGGGAGGGTGACTGTAGGGGAAGGTGACTGTAGGGGAGGGTGACTGTAGGGGACAGTGACTGTAGGGAAGGTGACTGTAGGGGAGGGTGACTGTAGGGGAGGGTGACTGTAGGGTAGGGTGACTGTAGGGGAGGGTGACTGTAGGGGAGGTGACTGTAGGGGAGGGTGACTGTAGGGGAGGGTGACTGTAGGGGAGGGTGACTGTAGGGGAGGGTGACTGTAGGGGAGGGTGACTGTAGGGAAGGTGACTGTAGGGGAGGGTGACTGTAGGGGAGGGTGACTGTAGGGAAGGTGACTGTAGGGAGGGTGACTGTAGGGGAGGTGACTGTAGGGAAGGTGACTGTAGGGGAGGGTGACTGTAGGGGAGGGTGACTGTAGGGGAGGGTGACTGTAGGGATGGTGACTGTAGGGAAGGTGAGTGTAGGGGACGGTGACTGTAGGGAAGGTGACTGTAGGGAAGGTGACTGTAGGGGAGGGTGACTGTAGTGACAGAGTTCTTCGGGTCATAATCAGCATTTTTCTCCTCTGAGCACAGAACTTTCTCCAATCCTTCTCTGAATCATTTAGATGATTGGGGTGACTGTACATGTGTCTTCCTGAGGGGGACCTTGCGGGCGCTGCAGGATTTCAGTCCATGGTGGTGTATTGTGTTACCAATAGTTTTGGTGACTGCGGTCCCAACTGTCTTGAGATCATTCACAAGCTCCTCCCGTGTAGTTCTGGGCACATCCCCCCCCCCCCCATTTTCCTCATGACCATCCTCACCCCATGAGGTGAAATCTTGCATGGAGCTCCAGACTGAGGGCTGATGGTTATTTTGTATTTCTTCCATTTTTGAATAATTGTTCCAACATTCGTCTCCTTCTTCTCACCAATCTTCTTGCTGATGGTCTTGTAGCCAATCCCAGCCTTGTGCCGGTCTCCAATCTTCTCCCTGACCTCCTCTGACAGCTCATTGGTCTTCCCATGATGGTGAGCTGTGATTGGAGGAAAGAGATTCTGTGGGCGGGTGTCTTCTATACACATAATGAGTTGTCTTCTTACATTGACAGGACTAATCTGTGTCCACATGAGCACCAACTGTATCCAGTCTGTGGGAGGCAGAATTGTCGGTTGGTAGGGGATCAAATACTTATTTTACTCCCTGAACTCCATTTATAACATTTCTATCATGTTGTGTTTTTCTGGATTTTGGTTGATATTCTGTCTCTATCATATAAAATACACCTATGATAAAAAATTATACCCCCGCCATTTCTTTGTAAGTGGGCAAACTTACACAATCTGCAGGAGAGCAAATCATTATTTCCTGCGCTGTGCGTAGGCGGACACCCCCGTGCGCTGTGCGTAGGCGGACACCCCCGTGCGCTGTGCGTAGGCGTACACCCCCGTGCGCTGTGCGTAGGTGGACACCCCCGTGCGCTGTGCGTAGGCGGACACCCCCGTGCGCTGTGCGTAGGCGGACACCCCCGCGCGCTGTGCGTAGGCGGACACCCCCGTGCGCTGTGCATACACGGACACCCCGCGCGCTGTGCGTAGGCGGACACCCCGGTACGCTGTGTATGGGGTTCTCATGCATATCAGAAGTAGGAGAATTTATTTGTTTTTTAGGTGGTGGGCGATAATAATGGCAATAAATATACAGGTACATTTGAATAAACTAAATTTCTTTTTACTATTTTTGTAAAACATAGTTAAAGATTTGTTAGCTTGAAGTAGATGTAATCCGATTCATGAAACATGGCCTGGGCACATCTATCTGTAGTGTTTACTTATCTCTTTCCGAAGCTCTAAGTCCCGTGTCTTTCTGCTGCTCCATTCCTCTGTTATAAGCATGATAACTTCTGACAAGTTCTCCGACACAGGAGATAAAAGTAGCTGGAAATTTTGTGTTAGGGTTGGTGCATAGAGATAGATTAGCAGAGAGCTTGTCTATTCACAGCACAGCTCTGCATGTTTCTTCCTTCTTCCTAGCGGGGGGGGGGGGGGGGTGCTTTTCTTCCAATCAGCTCTCACCCAGTGTTTGCCCAGACGCCACACCCAGCGCTGGAACAGGAAGAAACATTTGTGGCACAATGTGCACTTTCTACAGAATATAGAAAGCTGAAGACGGCAGATATCCATGTAACACTTCTGTAGGGAGATTTGTGTGTATGCGAGGTATATAAAACAAAGTGTGTAGTGCATTAAGGACAATAAAAGTCTGTAAACAAGTCTCATAAATATAGGAGTAAAAAAAAATTCTTCATAAACGTTGGATCCATGAATGAAGGTGCAACAATAGATCACTCGTGAAGCCCCGCCTCCACCAGAAAGATTGGACCCTCACCAGATGATGTTGCTCCCATCACAGTAGTACAAGAGCCTAAGGGTCCTTTCCCCCGGCGTTCCGTATGTCCGTTTTTCCTCCAATCCGTTTGCGGATGAAAAACGGACATAATGTATGTCTGTGGGATTGCGGACGTTAGGGGATGACCATCCTCTGACATCGGTTTTGCGTCCATTCTGTTCAGTTCCGTTTTGTGAGACGGAAGAGAACCCTAAAAGGATGTCATCCGCTAACGTCCGCAATCCCATAGACATACATTATGTCCGTTTTTCATCCGCAAACGGATTGGAGGAAAAACGGACATACGGAACAGACCCTGTAAAATTGCATCCGTGTTCGTTTAAAGAAAAGTGCCTGAGCGGAAAATAAAACGGACCACGCCGTGTGAAAGGACCCTGAGGCCCCCTTCAATCATACGTTCCGTTCATTTCATCCGTTCAGTCACGTCATAATGTATCAGTTTTTCATCTGTTTTTTTTCATCCGTTTTTCGTCTGATACGTTTTTTTGACGGAAGAAAAATAGGGCGTTCATCCAGTCCAAAAAACGGACATTGACAGCAGCGGATGAAAACGGATGTTAACGGATGATCACCCGTTTTTACATAGAGATGCATTGATGTCGGTTTTTCATCCGTCAACCGATGGATGAAAAACAGACAAACGGACCGTGTGTGTGAAAGGGGCCCTAATTGTAATGAGCCCGAATAAACTCTGGATGCCAACAGAAAGAAAGAACCTCAGAGGAGCCACCACACCAGTATCCAACTAGAAGTATATAGCTTAAAACGAGCCCAGAAGAGTTAAAACCACAAACTTTCCATAAGACTCACATAGCACGCTGCTGGCGACCCAGAATCGCACAGCAGCAGGGATGTTATATGCCAAAGGAGTCACCGCGTCCATTAGGACGAAACGCGTCAAGGGTCTCTTTTGGCATTTGACGTCCCTGCTGCTGTGCGATTCCGGGTCGTGCTATGTCAGTCTTATGGAAAGTTTGTGGTTTTAACTCTTTGTTTATGCTATGCCTTAATAAATATACTCCACGATGATTCCGCTTATGGGCTCTCTTTGAGCCATTTACTTCTAGTTGGATACTGGTGTGATGGTTCCTCTGAGGTGCTTTCTTTCTGTTGGCATCCAGAGTTAATCCGGGCTCATTAGGTTTAAGGCTCTTGTGCTACTGTGATGGTAGCGACATCATCTGGTGAGGGTCCAATCTTTCTGGTGGAGGCGGGGTTTCACGAATGATCTATTGTTGCACCTTCATTCACGCTTCCAACGTTTATGAACAATTTTTTTGGACTTCTATATTTCTGAGACTTGTTTACAGACTTTTATTATCTTTAATGCGCTGCACACTTTGTTTTATATAGGTTTTATGCTGGTTAGGTATTCCACATGTGTGACTAGCTGCAATTATTGAACACACAGTGCAGGATTTTTATTTTTTGGGTATAAGTGAGGGTTTCATCCACGTTAAAGATTCAAATTGGACTGTGTATGGGATGTTTAGTCACTTTATACTGTATTTTACACCTGTGACATTTGGGACATTAGGGCTTCATATTTGCATTGCTGTGTTTTGTTGTCTTGTATCCTGCGGAGGCTGGTGCTCAATTTTGTTG
The DNA here is from genome assembly GCF_965119305.1 of Pelophylax lessonae. NCBI lineage: Eukaryota > Metazoa > Chordata > Amphibia > Anura > Ranidae > Pelophylax > Pelophylax lessonae. Next base: position 504,774 of record NC_138776.1, read on the forward strand.
GGGGAGGGGGGCGGCCCGCAGCCCCCCCAGCCAGCCAACCACGTAACCCCCCCCCCCCATTGCTCAAACGATTGCCCGTCAAGCCCCCCACCAGCCCCTGCACTTCACCACCGTCTTCTCCTCCCGAGTTTCAGTGGTTGCTTCTCCTCCTGGCCAATCAGGAGTTAGGACTTGCAGCCAATCAGGTCTTCGGACTCCCAGCCAATTGGGTATTCAGGACCCACTTCCTGATTGGCCATGAGGAGAAACAGGAAGACATTAGCGAATATCAATTTGCTGATGTCACACAACTGGGAGTGAGTGCTCTGCGCCCCGAGCCCACCCTTTGTGGAGCCAATTAGAGCCGCCGGCTGTAATCATGTGCTTCTTAAAAAAAAAAAAAAGAAAAACCATTGGAATCCATGCGTCCAGCGCTCTGCATGTAGATTAGAGGCGGGCGCATGGATTGGGGGGCGGCGCCCCTAATGGACGGGCCGCCACTGCTTGTATCTATTTTCATGTTTCTAGCGTGGAGCGCTTCACTTTTATTATTTTTTTTATATTTCTATGGTGATTGCCGGTATCGCTGGCAGCGATTCTCCTCATCTCTCTATGGATTGTCTGTCTTTTGTGATATTTAATAGCGCGGGATTTTCTATTATTTATTATTCTTCATTATTATAAAAAATGCCGCACATCTCAAATGGAAACATGGAAATAAATACAGGAAGGGATAAAAGACTTTCTTTGTGTTTGGGTTTCCGAATCGTAACCCAACGAATGAATCCAACATGAATTTCCTTCCATTCGCTACTTTCACATGCACAGTCCATATCGTCCAATCAGCTCCTTCTATTTCTCTTTGTGGGTTGGATATTGGTAACTATTGTGGGCAAACTGGGATTACACTTCCCGCTCAGGATACAATTTGTAGATATGGTGCCATCCTTGGGGATTTGTTACATCGGCTGTTGTTATCTACACCGGTGTTTCTCAACCTTTTTTCAGTTGCAGCACCCTTTAAAATTCTGCACAATCTCAAGGCACCCCATTCTAAAATGTAAAAAAAAACCTAAACTAATAGTTTTACATAACACAGCAACATCCATACACGTGGGCCAGCCAACATTAGAAGTGATTTATTCCTCCACTATTGCAAACTTGTATAGACTAGTATTCTAGGGTTTCTCTTCTCCCTCAGTTTCTCTTCTAATGTGACGCCAGTGGTGATGGAGAGGGGATGAGGAAGAGTAAACAAGGATGCTGTGCAAGCACCCATCATTCTCCTTATCAACCAGTGATGTCACTGGTTGTCAGGGTGCCAGTGGCTTGACCCGCACAGTGCCCAGGGTTGTCGGGGTGCCAGTGGCTTGACCAGCACAGTGCCCAGGGTTGTCAGGGTGCCAGTGGCTTGACCTGCACAGTGCCCAGGGTTGTCGGGGTGCCAGTGGCTTGACCCGCACAGTGCCCAGGGTTGTCAGGGTGCCAGTGGCTTGACCAGCACAGTGCCCAGGGTTGTCGGGGTGCCAGTGGCTTGACCTGCACAGTGCCCAGGGTTGTCAGGGTGCCAGTGGCTTGACCTGCACAGTGCCCAGGGTTGTCGGGGTGCCAGTGGCTTGACCAGCACAGTGCCCAGGGTTGTCGGGGTGCCAGTGGCTTGACCAGCACAGTGCCCAGGGTTGTCGGGGTGCCAGTGGCTTGACCTGCACAGTGCCCAGGGTTGTCGGGGTGCCAGTGGCTTGACCTGCACAGTGCCCAGGGTTGTCGGGGTGCCAGTGGCTTGACCTGCACAGTGCCCAGGGTTGTCGGGGTGCCATTGGCTTGACCTGCACAGTGCCCAGGGTTGTCGGGTGCCAGTGGCTTGACCAGCACAGTGCCCAGGGTTGTCGGGGTGCCAGTGGCTTGACCAGCACAGTGCCCAGGGTTGTCGGGGTGCCAGTGGCTTGACCTGCACAGTGCCCAGGGTTGTCGGGGTGCCAGTGGCTTGACCTGCACAGTGCCCAGGGTTGTCGGGGTGCCAGTGGCTTGACCAGCACAGTGCCCAGGGTTGTCGGGGTGCCAGTGGCTTGACCTGCACAGTGCCCAGGGTTGTCGGGGTGCCAGTGGCTTGACCTGCACAGTGCCCAGGGTTGTCGGGGTGCCAGTGGCTTGACCTGCACAGTGCCCAGGGTTGTCGGGGTGCCAGTGGCTTGACCAGCACAGTGCCCAGGGTTGTCGGGGTGCCAGTGGCTTGACCTGCACAGTGCCCAGGGTTGTCGGGGTGCCAGTGGCTTGACCTGCACAGTGCCCAGGGTTGTCGGGGTGCCAGTGGCTTGACCTGCACAGTGCTCAGGGTTGTAATTCTACAAAGTTAAAACCTGTGGAAATTTGTTGCCATTTTTTGCCAAGGCACCCCTGAAGAACCCAGGAGGCACCCTGATTGAAAAAGGCTGATCTACACCTTCTGGGGAGACCAATATTTCATCTATATATCAATCTGTATGAGCCTTTCTCAACCTCATCTTGGAGGAACCCTTGAAATAATTTTCAAATCTTTGGGAACTCCGGCTAAAACCAATGCATTGGGGGTTGGTGGGAAGAAGGCCTCCTTAGAGTGGTGGTCGGGATGTCACCCTTAGGGATAGGGTTAAAAAGATCATTGGTGTCATGCCATTGGCTCTGCCAAGTGGTGTTGCCTCCGGAACTATGCGGGCCCCATCTAATGGGAGATCAATCAGCCTCAGCTCAAGGAACCCCTAGAAACCTCCTGGAGGTACCCTGGTTGGGAATAGCCGATCTAAAGGGAGTTTTCCCAGATCAACATCCTGGAACTGCACCCCCTTTACAGAGCGCAATCTTTTATGAATTGATTTTAGGTTCTATTTTGGAAACTTTGGATTATCTATAGGATTTGAAGAGCCTGATCTTTTATAGAGACCTCAGTGTCCGAGGATTGTTCCCCAAAAACTGCATGAAGCCTCATTACCATTCTTGGGATCTCTTCTACATTGAATATTGTCATTTGGATATTTTGTTCTCAGGTGCAGATGTGTGCCATAGATGTATTTGTAGTTCATGTAGGGACCTTGGACTACATATCTATGTTTATGACATGGATTCATATGTGGGGCATTCTTGTTCTGTGCCTTCCCCAACCATTGCACCCCTGGGGAACTCTTGAAATAATTTTCAGATTTCAAGGAACCCGGCTAATATGAATCCAAGTAGAAGAATGATCCCTTTACAGTGGCGATCCGTTAAAGTGATCATTAGTGTAACACAACTGGCTTGGACAAGTACAGTTTTCCCCTCCCCCATCAGATGGTGGGTTCTATCAGCCCCAGCTCAAGGAACCCCTAAGAACTTCTAGAGCAGGGATTCTCAACCAGGATTCCATGGATCCCTGGGGTATCTCCAGAGCTTGCTAGGGGTTCCTAGAACAATGAGCAACTTCTGCATCCCAGATAGGTTCCCACTGACACCATTCATGTTTGTAGCTGTCTGTAAGGGGGGTAATTTTTCCCACTGACCACAAGTGCAAGGAACATTCTTCCCATTGACCATCCCAATAATGTCTCATGAGTCGTAGATAAAGTCGGTTTTAACAGATTCCCCAAATTTCAAGGGTTCCTCTGCGATGAAAAGTTTGAGAACGGCTGCCTTAGAGGAACCCTTGGTGCAAACTTTGGAGGAACGTAGGGTGAGAATGACTACTCTGAGATAAACGCTCGATCTTATTTTTCCTGTATGCAGAACGGGGTGACTTGGGGTACTGAATATATATTGATGGGATTTTTATGCTGTGGTTTTTGGGGTAATAAGAATGGATTTTAGATTCTGTCATGTGACATTTACAATATTGATGAAAGGTTTTAGCTCAGATGAGTCTGGAAATAGTTTTTTTTTTTTTTTTTGGTCAATACGAAGACAAATTCAAATCACAGATTCTGGAGCATTGAGTATTGTAAGTCACTTTCTTAAAGCGGAGTTCCGGCCTCAAAATCGAAAAAAAATCTGTTTTTAGGCCATCCGCTTGCTGAGGGCCACCTGAAAAAGAAATGGATGCTCCCAAATTTTTTTTTTTTTTGGTCACTTACCTTGATATTGAAGAAAATATACTCCCCTTCCTTCCACTTCCTCCCTCTGCGGCTGCGGCCCGCGCCGTCTCTTCCGGCTTGCAATGATTCCTGGGAGCTGAATGTCATCGCTCCCAGGAATCAATGCACTGCACCGGCCCCGACGTCAGTTCCGGTTCAGGCGTGGCATTCCCTGCTAAACAGCTTCTGGGGATGGCCAGCTGTGCAGGGATGACGTGCCTGCACCGGAGGTGAGGAGCGGGGCCGGTGCAGTGCATTGTGGGACTCTGACGTCACCGAAGAGGAGGTGCTGACTTCAGCTGCCCACACCTGAGATGGCAGCGCTGGAGAAGAACTTTTCAAGGTAAGTATTTCTTCTTACAGGTAAGTGTGACCCGGGACAGTTCAGAGGCTCTCCATTGTGGAATGTACTATTCCTGACTGTCCCGGGGGTATTTTTATCTAAATTTGACCCCCAAGGCCGGAACTCTTTAAGATACATTCTATGAGGCTGATTGCCTTAAGGTAAATAGACTTTTTACTTTACAAGGGAAGTTGCATTTTGCAAGGGAGTTATCCCCAGAGCTTAGTGAATGAGGTGAACTTCTTTTACCAACCATCATCCAATCACATGCAAGCAAAAATGCGGTTTTATTTTCCTTGCAGGTGATTGGGTGTTATGTTGCAAAGTGAAATTGCATGCACTAAGCTCTGGGGAAAATTCTCTTGCAAAGGAAACCTCGCCCTGTATATGTCGGTGACCTTTGTCTTCAGAACCGAAAGTCAGTGAAAAAAATCAGAAATTTTGACTCCCCAAAAACTTCCAAAGGGGACGATTGTTCCTGTGACAACGGTTTAGGTAAGGATTTCCCGTACTTTAAGGAGATCTCCCCACACTTCATGTTGTGTCTGACATGAACTAAGAGAAAATCTCCCTAGCTGGATACAGACAAGATTATATATATATATATATATATATATATATTATATACTGTATTTTTTTATTGGTTGAGCCAGATGGACTTTTTTTTTTTTTTTTCAACCTGACTAACTATGGAACTATGGAACAGAGTAAAACTTTGGACTGCGAGCATAATTCCGGAAACATGTTTGTAATCCAAAGCACTCTTATATCAAAGCGAATTTCCCCATAAGAAATAATGGAAACTCAGATGATTCCTTCCACAACCATTTATTCATAAATCCTTCAGTTTATAGTCCATAGAAAAAGATTCCAGCAATGTGATTGGTTGTGTAACCATAAAATGTCCATCCACAAATGTCAGCATCCACAAGGGGATTAGAAGCAAAATCCATCAGGAGATACAGAGAATAAAAGAGAAGAGGGCGCCTCTAAGTGTAGCAATATGGTTCCATTTAATGAAGGTTCAACATTTAGCAACTCCCATGGTGGTTTATAAAGAGTCTCATCTAAGTATGCCGGCATCCGGGGTAAAGCTGTCCACATATAAATTTGGTAAATTTCAAGGGGTGTGAATACTTTTTCAAGGCGCTGAATATATTAATCTTCTACAATGTTTGTACTGTTACTCATTGCATCAAAGACATTGTAACATTATAAAGGTAAAACTTGTTTATAAACCTTTGTTAATAACTTCAAAAGTTTATGTACCAAGACGCATGTTACGTTTGACTTCGATGAATTTTGATCATCGCTGTATATCGTTCACTTATTTTAAATCAGTCAATCAAAAAAAAAAAAAAAAAGGTAAAACGTGTAACATTTTCTTTAGTTGATTATTTCAATAAACACAATGAAATGAGACAAAAATGGATGTCAAGTTTTATATTTGTCAGTAAAACAAAAGGAAAGAATAAAATCCTTTTCACAGGAAGGCCAATAAAGCCGTTATCCGGGGCTGGAGAGTTTCCGGCCGTATTTTCCAATTATCCGAGCCATAAAAGACTAATAAGGTGAAAGTAAGATTACACAATGATGATATAATATATATATATAAGATAAGGGAGAAAAAAAAAGAGAGAAGAGAAGAGGCGGGGAGAGGAAAGGGGAGGGGCTTATTGTCACGGGTTCCATTTAAGCTGACTGGGTAGAAAACTCCACCAAACTCCAAAGGTATCTCAGATTGTTAGAAATATTCCTGGATGGAAACATTGTAACCACGTCTACCATGTATTTTAGATATTTATTATCTTTGTTATTGGAAATGTTGATTGATTTTATTATTATTCCTGATATTGTCCTGGGAAAAGGCGGAGTCTCCAGCACCGGTCAGTGGAGTCTCTATTGGAAGAAGTCGGTGATTCCCATGGTTGGGCCAGGCCTGTGATCTCGCGGTGTAATGGAGTTTGTCTTGGAATTTTGGGAATATTTTGGTAGATGGAAGACCTTTGAGCAGAAAGTCCTGGCGAAGGGACTTGGACCCCCGATTTGTAGATTGTGAACTGTGGTTGAGCAGTTGTGGGAATTGGTGTCACCGCAGTTTGGAATAATATGCGATATTCTGGAGGGGACCGGCGTTCATCACCCAATCCTGACCCTTGTTTGCCACTTTTGTATTAATAAGGGGAAGTTCACATTTTCACAAATATTGAAAAGGTCGATGAACTCCAAATGTCCTGACCACCCGTCCAGCCCCCGCTGCATATGGAGGCCATGATGCCCCATCTATAGGGGTTCACACACTGTGCACCCCAATACCCAGCCCTGGAGTAATTACAGAGCATCCGGAAAGTTCTCACAGAGCTTCACTTCTTCCACATTTTATATTACAGCCGCATTCCAACATGGATTCCATTCATTATTTTCCTCCAAATTCTACAAACCCCTCCCCCATAATGACAACGTGAGAGAAGATTGTATGAAATCTTTGCAAATTTATAAAAAATAAAAAAGGAGGAAATCCCATGTACATAAGTATTCACACCCTTTGCCATGTACATAAGTATTCACACCCTTTGCCATGTACATAAGTATTCACCCCTTTGCCATGTACATGTGAGTACTTTCCGGATGCACTGTATCCAACATATTGCTCAAAATGGCAAGCACTCATTGGTCAGCACAGCCATGCTGACCAATGAAAAGGGCTTCATTCTTGTTGGAGATCTTGTGCCCCTCATTGGTCAGCACATTGTGTGGCTGTTAGAGGAATGCACGGGGGAGTGCGAGGTGTGGCTAGGCACATCCTAATCACTATATACGTTGCCTATTCCTCCCCGCTTCCCTGACTACACCCCCCCCCTTTTGCCCCCCACCCTGCGGTACTACTGGCTTCCCTCTGCTCCCCCAGCTGCTGCGGGGGATGTTTTAGGATTGAGTGTGGGGGAAGGGGCTAGTAAATCCTTTTCTAAATGAACATATTCAATCACTGTGTCCATGTATAACTGAAGCATAGTAAACTGTGCTTACTATGCTTCAGTTTGTGAATGAACAGGAAGCCGCTCAGCACAGAGCACTTCCTATTCATTCACTGTAGAGTGCAGCTGAGGCTGCAGAGCAAGGCGTGTGTGTTTGAGAATTGGGGTGCGCACCCTAATGCAGCACGCTGCTCACACCTATGGTGGCTGTGCTGACCAATGAGCACTTGCCATTGCCTTGTGAAGGATACTCATTCCAGGAGCTGTGTAGTGCGGTGTACAGACTGCTATACCGGCAGCGTGGAGCATTATGGGAAATATGGTCACTATCTGCAGTGGGGTCCAGAGGAGCGGCCAGGATATTCAGTTCACCTTTTCTATGAAAAATAAAAGATTTTGCCAGGCTTTCCCAGATTGCCTCAATGGAATAAAATCTATGATGGCTCCATCCCCCGTTTTGTATATGTACAGTACATGTGTCTTGTATGTTGTGACTGCATGTAAAGTAGAATGGATATTCGTTTTGGGGCCAAAAGGGGTAAATTGGCAAATCTGTTCGAAACCCATTAGAGGTTTAATGAGGTTTAATGAGGTTTAATGAGGTTTAATGAGGTTTAATGAGGTTTAATGAGGTTTAATGAGGTTTAATGAGGTTTAATGAGGTCCACCAAACTTTTTTCCAGGACTCCTTAGCAGAAATTTGATGGCCATAAAGGCGGCACACAATTAGGACACGCCTCCTAACCCATTCCATGGCGGATCCTACAACCCCTTTCATGGAAACAACTTCTGAACTTCGTTTAGGCCAAAGAATAAAACTATTCACCTCCCTGGCGGTGATTCTTTTGGATTTTAGGTGCTGAAAGCGGTACAATTATTTTGAATGTAATTCTTGTGAATGAGCAGCCCAAACCAACTGTATACATTTATTATATATGTATGTATGTATGTATGTATACACATATATATAATGTATACAGTTGGTTTGGGCTGCTCATTCACATATATATATATGTGAATATGTGTGTATGTGTATATATTTACATAAAAAGTACAGTAAAACCTCAGGAAAGGGCACTGGGGGGCGATGTAATGTGAATTTATTTTATTTTGCACTGTATCAGTGTGTTTGCTGTGTTTTTACATTTGAATTTGCCGCCGGTTCCACCCCTCTGCGAACATCATGTCGCCGGAGACGGAAGCCGGGGCACGGGAGAGGATCGGGAGAAAGATCCACCGCAGCATACCGCTCGCATACTTCGCTGGATCCCGGAGACAAGGTAAGTAAAACCTCTACCAGGATCCAGCGATCTTCCTAGCACTACCCCGAGTGTGGCTCAGAGTTACCGCTTTTGGCTCTAAAATCTAACCCCGAGTCACACTCAGGAATACCGCTAGGAAGGTTAAAAAGTGCTACATGTACTATGTACAGTTACTTTATAGATTTATTGTGTCCATTAAAACAAGGGGAGACCTGTACAAGTAATCAGTGCAGCCCCAACAGTGCCCATCTGTGATGCCAATCAGTGCTGCCTTTCAGTGCCACTCATCAGTGCCCAATAGTGCCGCCTATCAGTACCCATCAATAATGCCAATCAGTGCTGCCTTACAGTGCCCATCAATGCTTGCTCATTAGTGCCACCCATAAGTTGTCACCTCACCAGTGCCCTTCAATGCAGTCTCATCCGTGCCCATTAGTGCAGCCTATCAATGCCCATCAGTGCAGCTTTCAGTGCCCATTAGTGCAGCTTTATCAGTGCACATCAGTGAAGGAGAAAAAATACCTATTTACAAAATATTATAACTGAAACTAAGAAACTTTTTTCCCCAAATTTTTATTTATTTTATTAAAAAAAAAAAAACCCCAGTAGTGATTAAATACCACCAAAAGAAACCTGTATCTGTCTCAAAAAATGTCAGACCAGATGGCTAGATAATTAGTTCAGGTTAATTCTATTTCTGTCTACAATTTCATCTGCATATGATAATGTAATCCGGCAACCCCTGACCTGATGGGGTAATTTAATCAGGAGGGGGAGGTCCATGCTGTATATAAATTCTGTGTGACTGTTCAATAAAGGAGAAGATTCCAGTACAAGCTAAGTTATCGGCTAGCTTTGTATGGGGGGTGGCTGGAATATTTGATATCTATGTTCATGACTGAAGGAAGCCGTATTCTGACGGAAGGCCACAAACAGAGTGTGGGTCGCGGTTCCGTGAGAATGTGTGTAAATCTGACAAGCCAACTGTCAGCCGTCAGGTGGAAGTGATTGGGGGGGCTGACTCCTGGTACATTCACTCACCCCACCCCCCCCCCATGACAACCCCCATCTTCCCTAATCATGTTTCCTGGGTTTCTCTCACCTGTGGGCCGGGGGCCCCTATGGCGGTGCTGCTGGGTGGAAGGCAGGAAGACCAGGTGACGGCATGAGAAGTTTTTTTTTTTTTTTTTTTTTTTTTGCTGCTTTATAAGAGAACCCAATTTTTAGGCTCGATGAGTTGGATATCTTTTTACTTGGCGCAACCTCCTCCTATATTTTCCAACAAATATTTCAGAATATACGGAGTTTGTGTGCCCTAAAATTACCTTTTAGTGTATCTTTTTTTTTTTTTTTTTTTTTTTGTGAAAACTTGTGCTTGATAAACCATAAAGAAATGTTCCACCATTATTTATTCTCTGCTGCTTTTTAGAAAATATAAAATATTTTGGGGTTTTTAACAAATCTTTAGGCTTTAAAATTATTTTTTAAACACGTGTGCAAGAGAAGCATCCAAAAATGGCCCTGGCAGTAAATGGGTTAATAGGAGGCCCTATGAAGGCCCTATGAAGGCCCATGGTTTTGGGATGGGATGTCCAGAAGCTCACATAGGTGTGATGGTCATTGGTCAGATGTCCACAAATGTTGGCAACATAACAGCATAATAAGGGCCAGTAGTTCAGGGGACAATATTTTAAAGTAGAACGGCTTGTTTTGGTGGGGGGGTTCGGAGAGCCGAGATATACTCACCTAATCCTCCGATCCTCCCAGCACAAAACTGATCCCTTCCTAGGGCCCAGTGTTTTTAGGGCCCAGTGTTTTAACCACTTTCGGACCGCCCGCCGCAGTTATGTTTTTGGGTTTATTGGTTTTCTTTACTTTCTTTTTTTTTTTTTTTGTCCGGTCCTTTCCCCTCCTAGGCAGGAAGTGAAGTGAGGGCAAGATGGCCCCCACTCCACTCTATGGCCTTGGAGGACCGGAGCGACGTCATTACGTCACATCCTTGTATTTCTTTTTCTTGCTGAAGAAAATTACTTTTTATACTTCTTTTGTGAGGTATCGGGGCGATCGTTAGAGTGAGAGCAATAATTCCATCCCCCGACCTCCTCTGTAACTCTAAACTTGTAGCCTGTAGATATTTTTAAAGCGTCGCCTATGGAGATGTTTAACCAATGTTTGTCGCCATTCCACGAGTGTGCGCAGTTTTGGAGCGTGACATGTTAGGTATCTATTTACTCGGTGTAACATTATCTTTCACATTATAGAAACTAATTTTACTGTTTTTAGTTTTTTTTTTAAATGAAGTCAAATTTTTTATTTTTCCCCCAAAAATTTAGTTTGGAATACCGCTGCGCAAATACCACATATATATATTTTTTTTTTTTTTTTCTAGCAAAAAAAAACAGATTTTATCTTATAAACAACGAGTGTCAGAAGTAGGCCGATCCTTTAGGGGTTACGGGAAAGTAATTTAAGGGCCAATATTTTACAGGTCAGTCTAGTTTTTATGTACTGAATGACAAACATTGTGTGACTGTTAGTTGTTGGTGCTGCTTTTATGGTGCTATTAGTTGGAGTGCGGACCTTTTTCTCCAGTTATAAGGAAGTGGGGGGTAAAAATCCTAATGGAGTCTCAGACACTAAAACCGTCTAACCCTTCCCCCGCTATTCAGTACTAAAAATAAATCTTTTTTGCCTAAACTGTTTATTTGGACAGTTATTCAGCAGCAGAAGCGAAGTTGCAATGATTGTGACGAATGTTATAAGTAAACAGCTCAGCCCTTCATCCAAAAACCATTACTGGAAATTGCTGGCCGCTGTCCAGGGAGGTGCATGGAGGAGCGGTGAAGCGGGGGATGGCATGTTGTGTAATAATAATAATATTCCTGGTCGGTGCTGAGAGTTTTCTCTGCATTATGGAATAAGTTTGGCTTCCCTCCTGCTCTCAGCCCCCCCCCCCTCCGCTCTCAGCCCCCCCCCCTCCGCTCTCAGCCCCCCCCCCCCTCCGCTCTCAGCCCCCCCCCAGTCCCCCCCCCTCCGCTCTCAGCCCCCCTGGATATCTGGGAACATTGCGACACATTCTGTACAAACCTCTTGATGAATGGCCGTGTGTCTGATGAAGGGAGAGATATGGAGTTCCTGTATGCAAACAAACAGCCCCAACCGGATCAACAAGATGGAGGGGGGAGGAATCCAACCACTACCTACAGTGTATATAAACCCAAACGCAGTGTGTTGCAGATGTGGTGGCTGCATGACGAAGGGTAAAAGGTGCTTTTGCTCTCCTAACTGCTGGACCACCACTCCCCCCCCCCCCCCCTCCACCAACCTATGACTATAACCATTACCCTCCCCCCACCAACCTATGACTATAACCATCCCCCCCACCAACCTATGACTATAACCACTCCCCCACCCCCACCAACCTATGACTATAACCATTACCCCCCCCCACCAACCTATGACTATAACCACTCCCCCACCCCCACCAACCTATGACTATAACCATTACCCCCCCCCACCAACCTATGACTATAACCACTCCCCCACCCCCACCAACCTATGACTATAACCATTACCCCCCCCCCCCCCCCACCAACCTATGACTATAACCATCCCCCCCACCAACCTATGACTATAACCACTCCCCCACCCCCACCAACCTATGACTATAACCATTACCCCCTCCCCCCCACCAACCTATGACTATAACCACTCCCCCACCCCCACCAACCTATGACTATAACCATTACCCCCCCCCCCACCAACCTATGACTATAACCATCCCCCCCACCAACCTATGACTATAACCACTCCCCCACCCCCACCAACCTATGACTATAACCATTACCCCCCCCCCCACCAACCTATGACTATAACCACTCCCCCACCCCCACCAACCTATGACTATAACCATTACCCCCCCCCACCAACCTATGACTATAACCACTCCCCCACCCCCACCAACCTATGACTATAACCATTACCCCCCCCCCCCACCAACCTATGACTATAACCATCCCCCCCACCAACCTATGACTATAACCACTCCCCCACCCCCACCAACCTATGACTATAACCATTACCCCCCCCCCCACCAACCTATGACTATAACCACTCCCCCACCCCCACCAACCTATGACTATAACCATTACCCCCCCCCACCAACCTATGACTATAACCACTCCCCCACCCCCACCAACCTATGACTATAACCATTACCCCCCCCCCCCCCACCAACCTATGACTATAACCATCCCCCCCACCAACCTATGACTATAACCACTCCCCCACCCCCACCAACCTATGACTATAACCATTACCCCCCCCCCCACCAACCTATGACTATAACCACTCCCCCACCCCCACCAACCTATGACTATAACCATTACCCCCCCCCCACCAACCTATGACTATAACCATCCCCCCCACCAACCTATGACTATAACCACTCCCCCACCCCCACCAACCTATGACTATAACCATTACCCCCTCCCCCCCACCAACCTATGACTATAACCACTCCCCCACCCCCACCAACCTATGACTATAACCATTACCCCCCCCCCCACCAACCTATGACTATTACCATCCCCCCCACCAACCTATGACTATAACCACTCCCCCACCCCCACCAACCTATGACTATAACCATTACCCCCCCCCACCAACCTATGACTATAACCATTACCCCCCCCACCAACCTATGACTATAACCACTCCCCCACCCCCACCAACCTATGACTATAACCATTACCCCCCCCCCACCAACCTATGACTATAACCATCCCCCCCACCAACCTATGACTATAACCACTCCCCCACCCCCACCAACCTATGACTATAACCATTACCCCCCCCCCCACCAACCTATGACTATAACCATCCCCCCCACCAACCTATGACTATAACCACTCCCCCACCCCCACCAACCTATGACTATAACCATTACCCCCCCCCCACCAACCTATGACTATAACCATCCCCCCCACCAACCTATGACTATAACCACTCCCCCACCCCCACCAACCTATGACTATAACCATTACCCCCTCCCCCCCACCAACCTATGACTATAACCACTCCCCCACCCCCACCAACCTATGACTATAACCATTACCCCCCCCCCCACCAACCTATGACTATAACCATCCCCCCCACCAACCTATGACTATAACCACTCCCCCACCCCCACCAACCTATGACTATAACCATTACCCCCCCCCCCCACCAACCTATGACTATAACCATCCCCCCCACCAACCTATGACTATAACCACTCCCCCACCCCCACCAACCTATGACTATAACCATTACCCCCCCCACCAACCTATGACTATAACCATCCCCCCCACCAACCTATGACTATAACCACTCCCCCACCCCCACCAACCTATGACTATAACCATTACCCCCCCCACCAACCTATGACTATAACCACTCCCCCACCCCCACCAACCTATGACTATAACCATTACCCCCCCCCCACCAACCTATGACTATAACCATCCCCCCCACCAACCTATGACTATAACCACTCCCCCACCCCCACCAACCTATGACTATAACCATTACCCCCCCCCCCACCAACCTATGACTATAACCATCCCCCCCACCAACCTATGACTATAACCACTCCCCCACCCCCACCAACCTATGACTATAACCATTACCCCCCCCCCACCAACCTATGACTATAACCATCCCCCCCACCAACCTATGACTATAACCACTCCCCCACCCCCACCAACCTATGACTATAACCATTACCCCCTCCCCCCCACCAACCTATGACTATAACCACTCCCCCACCCCCACCAACCTATGACTATAACCATTACCCCCCCCCCCACCAACCTATGACTATAACCATCCCCCCCACCAACCTATGACTATAACCACTCCCCCACCCCCACCAACCTATGACTATAACCATTACCCCCCCCCCACCAACCTATGACTATAACCATCCCCCCCACCAACCTATGACTATAACCACTCCCCCACCCCCACCAACCTATGACTATAACCATTACCCCCCCCCCCCCACCAACCTATGACTATAACCATCCCCCCCACCAACCTATGACTATAACCATTACCCCCTCCCCCCCCACCAACCTATGACTATAACCATCGCCCACCCCCCCACCAACCAACCTTGTATGACCATAATCACTCCAGACCCAAGAGGGAGTACAATGAGGGGAAAAGTTTGTTGGGTGCTTCTGCTGGGGGATGGGTCCCCAATGCAAAGGTCTTGATAGGAGAAAAGCAACCAGACCAATGACCGGACTCCTGGGGTGCACGGATTCACCACGCCAACACCAAGGGCAGCTCTAACAGGCAGAAGCGAAGTCCCACTGGCAGGTAGAGATGTCGCAAACATAAAATTTTCCGTTGGCGAACGCGAATTTCTGCAAATGTTCGCAAACGGGCGAACCGCCATAGACTTCAATAGGCAGGCGAATTTTCAAACCCACAGGGACTCTTTCTGGCCACAATAGTGATGGAAAAGTTGTTTCAAGGGGACTAACACCTGGACTGTGGCATGCCGGAGAGGGATCCATGGCAAAACTCCCATGGAAAATTACGTAGTTGACGCAGAGTCGGGTTTTATCCCATAAAGGGCAGAAATCACCTAACATTCCTAAATTGTTTGGAATAACGTGCTTTAAATCATCCAGTGTGTGAATACGATCAGGTATGATGTTGTATCGGTCAGGTAGTGTAAGGGTTACGCCCACTTCACAGTGACAGACCAAACTCTGACAGACCAAACTCCCTGTTTAACAGTCAGTCAGTCCATTTGCACAACCGCAAACTCCCCATTTGCACAAGGTTGGATACCAGCTAGCCATGTCCCGTTCCTTGTCCTCACTGACGTCATTGAATGTCTCTTCCTCCACCCAGCCACGTACAACACCAAGGGTCCCCGAAAGGTGACAACAAGCCCCCTGGGACGCCTGCTGTGGTTGGTCTTCCACCTCCTCAAAGCCACCTTCCTCCTCTGACTTATCTTCTTCAGACTCCTCTCTCTGCGTTGCCACAGGTCCAGCAATCGACAACAACAAGGCTGCTTCTGGTGGTGATGAGGACCACAACTCTTCCTCTTCATGCTCATCTACAGCCTGATCCAGCACTCTTCGCAGGGCACGCTCCAGAAAAAAAGCATATGGGATGAGGTCGATGATGTTGCCTTGGGTTCGACTGACCACCAGGGTTGTCATCTCCGCAAAAGGACACATGAGCCTACAGCCATTGTTCATGAGCATTCAGTAACGCGGCCAAAAAATACCCAGCTCCGCAGAGGCTGTCCTCTGTTTTTTTTTTTTTTTTTTTTTTTTAAAGTAAAATCTGTTCTTATCAGTTTAATCCCTGTTACGTTACGTCTCCTATCAGGGGCCGGTGTATGGAATAGATTTTAGGAATCGGGAGATGGAAAAAGATGGTTGGTCAGTCCTCTTACTTCCAGTTTTGGGCACTGTGCGTGCGCCGTGCAATGTACTGTGCCATCCTATATGAGTGATGTGTTAAGTAGTGCTATTCTTAGCAGTTTAACCACCTCCCACCCGGGCCATAGTACATATACGGCTGGGTGGGAGTCTCGTCCTTCTGATCGGACGTTCCGGAACGTCCTTCAGAAGGAGAGAGATTGCTCCTCCGCAGGCACGCGCAGCGGCGCGATCTCGATGTGCCTGTGTCCCTAGGACACAGAGCAACATCACTCGGCAGGAGGGCCCTGTGATTGGCCCTCCTGATCACATGACGGCTGTGACCAATCACAGCCGTCATGTAATGTCAATACAGCCGTTGTAACGGCTTCGATCTCTTCTCCTCCTGACAGATCCTGTCAGTGAGGAGAAGAGAAGAGGATCGATTCTGCAGCCTGGGTGATCAGTGAGTATTTCTAATTACTCACTGATCACAGGGGGGGTCTGTGCTGGTAATCAGATGATTGATTACCAGTGCAGCCCTGGGGGGAGGGGGTGCCACTAGAGCCACCAGGGATGCCCACCCATGACCACCAGGGATGCCCACCATGGCCACCAGGGATGGCAAACAGGGCTCAGAGAGCCTGCCAATGGTGCCCCCCTATCAGTGCTGCCCACCAATGCCATCTATCAGTGCTGCCCACCAGTGCCCGTTATTGCCATCTATCAGTGCCACCCACCAGTGCCCATTATTGCCCACCAGTGCTGCCTATCATTGCCCATCAGTGCCACCCATCAGTGCCCATCAGTGCCGCCTATCAGTGCCCATCAGTGCCGCCGATCAGTGCCCATAAGCGCTGCCTATCGGTGCCCATCAGCGCTGCCTATCAGTGCCCATCAATGCTGCATATCAGTGCTATCTATCAGTGCCACATATCAGTGCCCATCAGTGCTGCATATCAGTGCTACCTATCAGTGCCCATCAGTGCTGCATATCAGTGCCACCCCATCAGTGTCTCCTCATCAGTGCCTGTCAGTGCGGCGTCATCAGTGCTCATCAGTGCAGGAAAAAACATATCTATTTACAACATTTTATAACCTAAACAAAAAAACTTTTTTTTTTTTTTTTTCAAACTTTTCGGTCTTTTATTATTTGTGTAGCAAAAAGGAAAAAAAACCTTGCGGTGATCAAATACCACCAAAAGAAAGCTTTATTTGTGGGGAAAAAATGACATAAATTTGGTTTAGGTACAGTGTTGCATGACCGCACAATTGTCATTCAAAATGCAACAGCGCTAAAAGCTGAAAATTGGTCTGGGAAGGAAGGGGGTTTAAGTGCCCGGTATTGAGGTAGTTAATCCCTATCAGGGGCCGGTGTATGGAATAGATTTTAGACAAGCGCAAAGAGTTGTCAATAGTTCCTCTATGCGTCAATCTTGGTGTAGCGATGACTGTGCTCATGCGCACGTTTGGGAGATTGCAGGCGATGGCGGTTTCTCAAAGCCTATGGTCGTGCTGAGGTAGTTCTGTGACAATTAAGTGACCCAGAAAACAATGATTCTGCAGTGCGGGGCCCATTGTTGGCCTAGTAAGCTTTAATGATCACCCAAGATGATCATAAAGAAAATAAATGTATTTTCTATGAAAAATTATCCCGCGGATCGCTTTTGGTCTGTACACAATGAAGCAATGACCTTATCATCTGGGGTGTGCCAACACAATCCTAGAGGTGATCGCTTCATTGTGATACGCAAGCCCCTTCACCACGACAAGGTAACGATCACGAAGGGGAATTGACACATGTATGTGCCTTTTTTTTGTGTTTTGTTTTTTTGCAGCCACAGTGTAGCACCAGAGGCCAGAAAAATTAGGCATGTACACATGCATGAAAAATTAGGTATTGTTGCATCCGCTGCTGTAGCAGCGGCCTGAAAAGTTGAAGTTTTCAAGGCAGAAAGTTCACTAAAACATTGCGGCTTGAACCGTAGTTGGTGGCGGAGACGTCACGTAAGTCATCCGGCATGCAGAGATTAAATACAGCAGCATGTGGACCATTTTTAGCCCAAGGCATCTCATCAGGCCTTTTTTAGTCAAATGCATCCCCCACTGTCAGTCCCGATTGGCTGCCTTCTGGGGCGTAACCTGGGCGCAGGTCATAGCGCTAGGACACCCCCACTTTCGTGATATCCTGGCTGTGATTGGTCCAGTCTCCAGCCTGGACCAATCATCATCCAGGACATCCGATTGCTGACCCCGCTGACATCGCAATGGGGGCGGTGCCGGTGCGTGCGTCAGTCACGCACCGTCACCGCCTGATCTCCTTCCCGCCGGACGGATCTGAAGAGTCAGAAGAGGAAGACAGAAGAGGACAAGAGGAGCAGCGCCGTGGACGGTTCCCGGAATCCCGCCGCCGTCATAAGAGGACGAGAGGAGAGGAGCAGCGCCGTGGACGTCTCGCAGGCAGCCCAGGAGAAGAGCAGGTAAGTGATTGAAGCCGACCTGTGACCTCACCTGTGCCATGCCTGTACCATCGCCTGTGCCATGCCTGTACCATCGCCTGTGCCATGCCTGTACCATCGCCTGTGCCATGCCTATACCATCGCCTGTGCCATGCCTGTACCATCACCTGTGCCATGCCTGTACCATCACCTGTGCCATGCCTATACCATCACCTGTGCCATGCCTGTACCATTGCCTGTGCCATGCCTGTACCATTGCCTGTACCATTGCCTGTGCCATGCCTGTACCATCACCTGTGCCATGCCTATACCATCACCTGTGCCATGCCTGTACCATGCCTATACCATCACCTGTGCCATGCCTGTACCATCACCTGTGCCATGCCTATACCATCACCTGTGCCATGCCTATACCATCACCTGTGCCATGCCTGTACCATGCCTGTGCCATTGCCTGTACCATTGCCTGTGCCATGCCTGTACCATCACCTGTGCCATGCCTATACCATCACCTGTGCCATGCCTGTACCATTGCCTGTACCATTGCCTGTGCCATGCCTGTACCATCACCTGTGCCATGCCTATACCATCACCTGTGCCATGCCTGTACCATGCCTATACCATCACCTGTGCCATGCCTGTACCATCACCTGTGCCATGCCTATACCATCACCTGTGCCATGCCTATACCATCACCTGTGCCATGCCTGTACCATGCCTGTACCATTGCCTGTACCATTGCCTGTGCCATGCCTGTACCATCACCTGTGCCATGCCTATACCATCACCTGTGCCATGCCTGTACCATGCCTATACCATCACCTGTGCCATGCCTGTACCATCACCTGTGCCATGCTTATACCATCACCTGTGCCATGCTTATACCATCACCTGTGCCAATCAGATTCAACACATGTGCCATGCACGGCACCTGTGTCAACTTGCCCAAATTCAATGCCGCCAACAAATTGCTGCCGTTGTCACACACCACTTTGCCGATCTCCAGTTGGTGCGGGGTCAGCCACTGATCCACCTGTGCATTCAGGGCGGACAGTAGTGCTGGTCCGGTGTGACTCTCTGCTTTCAGGCAAGTCAACCCCAAGACAGCGTGACACTGTCGTATCCGGCATGTGGAATAGCCCCTGGGGAGCTGGGGGGGTGCAGTTGGTGTGGAGCAAGACGCAACAGCAGAAGAGGACTCAGCCGAGGAGGTTAGCAAAGAGGATGGAGTAGGAGGAGTAGAGGAGGTGGCAGCAGGCCTGCCTGCAAGTCGTGGCGGTGTCACCAACTCCTCTGCAGCAGAGCCACGCATTCCATGCTTGGCAGCCGCCAGCAGGTTTACCCAATGCGCTGTGTAAGTTATATACCTGCCCTGACCGTGCTTTGCAGACTAGCTATCAGTGGTCAGATGGACCCTTGCCCCAACACTGTGTGCCAGACAGGGCTGGCCCAAGACATTGTGCTGCCTGGGTCCGAGAATGAAATGCTGCCCCCCCCCCCAAAAAAAAAAATTCACGCCCTCCAAGAGGCCCCCACATTCTATAGGACTATGAAAACATTTAGAGGAGTGTGAGTGTACGGAGTGACAGCAGGAGCAGGACAGAGCAGTAGACACTGGGCAGATGAGCGCACCAGGCTTTCTACTGTCTATAGTGCCACAGTGCCCTGCAGTGCTGCGAGCATGGTACAGGAGAATGCAGGGCTGCGGGCATGGCACAGGAGAATGCAGGGCTGCGGGCATGGTACAGGAGAATGCGGGGCTGCGGACATGGTACAGGAGAATGCAGGGCTGCGGGCATGGTACAGGAGAACGCAGGGCTGCGGACATGGCACAGGAGAATGCAGGGCTGCGGACATGGTACAGGAGAATGCAGGGCTGCGGACATGGTACAGGAGAATGCAGGGCTGCGGGCATGGCACAGGAGAATGCAGGGCTGCGGGCATGGTACAGGAGAATGCGGGGCTGCGGACATGGTACAGGAGAATGCAGGGCTGCGGGCATGGCACAGGAGAATGCAGGGCTGCGGACATGGTACAGGAGAATGCAGGGCTGCGGACATGGTACAGGAGAATGCAGGGCTGCGGGCATGGTACAGGAGAATGCGGGGCTGCAGACATGGTACAGGAGAATGCAGGGCTGCGGGCATGGCACAGGAGAATGCAGGGCTGCGGGCATGGTACAGGAGAATGCGGGGCTGCGGGCATGGTACAGGGAAATGCAGGGTGTAGGCATGGTAAAGGAGAATGCAGGGCTGTGGGCATGGTGCAAGAGAATGCAGTACTGCGGGCATGGTAGAGGAGAATGCGGGTCTGCGGGCATACTACAGGAGATGCAGTGTTGTGGGCATGTACCATGCCCGCAGCACTGCATCTTCTGTAGTATGCCTGCAGCCCTGCATAATGGCAGGTAGTGTGGCTGTGTGTGGAGCAGTCTCACTTACCTGTTCCAAAAGGGCGCCTTAGGATTGGCTTGGATTGATAAAAATGGCGCCGCCCGGCACCAAAAAAAAGGACCGCGGCCGGCCGGCCTGACATGCACACTGCGCATGCGCCGCCACCACTCGGAAAAGCCCGTAAATGTTCGGCTATTCCCGGAAATAGCCGAACGTTTACGGGCTTTTCCGAGTGGTGGCGGCGCATGCGCAGTGTGCATGTCAGGCCAGCCGCGGACCTTTTCTTTTTTGGAAAAGCCGAAGAAGAGAATAGGCGGCCGGGGGCCGCCCCTCTCTAAGTGCCGCCTGGGTCCCATGGTCCCACCAGGACCCATGGTAGGTCCGGCCCTGGGGGGAAGATGCATGGGAGTAGTAGTGTATGAGGAGATGTGAGTAGTGGGAGGGGGGAGACAATGTGAGTAGTAGTGTGTGTGGGGGGGGGGGGTGGAGAGATGAGGGGAGTAGTAATTGAGGGGGGCACGATGGGACTAGTAGTGGAACATGGGGGGCACGATGGGACAAGTAGTGGAACATGGGGGGCACGATGGGACTAGTAGTGGAACATGGGGGGCACGATGGGACTAGTAGTGGAACATGTGGGGGCACGATGGGACTAGTAGTGGAACATGGGGGCACGATGGGACTAGTAGTGGAACATGGGGGCACGATGGGACTAGTAGTGGAACATGGGGGGCACGATGGGACTAGTAGTGGAACATGGGGGCACGATGGGACTAGTAGTGGAACATGGGGGCACGATGGGACTAGTAGTGGAACATGGGGGGCACGATGGGACTAGTAGTGGAACATGGGGGGCACGATGGGACTAGTAGTGGAACATGGGGGGCATGATGGGACTAGTAGTGGAACATGGAGGGCACGATGGGACTAGTAGTGGAACATGGGGGCACGATGGGACTAGTAGTGGAACATGGGGGCACGATGGGACTAGTAGTGGAACATGGGGGGCACGATGGGACTAGTAGTGGAACATGGGGGCACGATGGGACTAGTAGTGGAACATGGGGGCACGATGGGACTAGTAGTGGAACATGGGGGGCACGATGGGACTAGTAGTGGAACATGGGGGGCACGATGGGACTAGTAGTGGAACATGGGGGGCATGATGGGACTAGTAGTGGAACATGGAGGGCACGATGGGACTAGTAGTGGAACATGGGGGGCACGATGGGACTAGTAGTGGAACATGGGGGGCATGATGGGACTAGTAGTGGAACATGGAGGGCACGATGGGACTAGTAGTGGAACATGGGGGGCACGATGGGACTAGTAGTGGAACATGGGGGCACGATGGGACTAGTAGTGGAACATGGGGGGCATGATGGGACTAGTAGTGGAACATGGGGGCACGATGGGACTAGTAGTGGAACATGTGGGGGCACGATGGGACTAGTAGTGGAACATGGGGGCACGATGGGACTAGTAGTGGAACATGGGGGGCACGATGGGACTAGTAGTGGAACATGGGGGGCACGATGGGACTAGTAGTGGAACATGGGGGGCACGATGGGACTAGTAGTGGAACATGGGGGGCACGATGGGACTAGTAGTGGAACATGGGGGCACGATGGGACTAGTAGTGGAACATGGGGGGCACGATGGGACTAGTAGTGGAACATGGGGGGCACGATGGGACTAGTAGTGGAACATGGGGGGCATGATGGGACTAGTAGTGGAACATGGAGGGCATGATGGGACTAGTAGTGGAACATGGGGGGCACGATGGGACTAGTAGTGGAACATGGGGGGCACGATGGGACTAGTAGTGGAACATGGGGGCACGATGGGACTAGTAGTGGAACATGGGGGGCACGATGGGACTAGTAGTGGAACATGGGGGGCATGATGGGACTAGTAGTGGAACATGGGGGGCACGATGGGACTAGTAGTGGAACATGGGGGGCACGATGGGACTAGTAGTGGGGGGTATGATGGGAGTAGTAGTGGAACGGGGTATGATGGGAGTAGTAGTGGGGGGTAGGATGGGAGTAGTAGTGGGGGGTATGATGGGAGTAGTGGTGGGGAGGTATGATGGGAGTAGTAGTGGGGGGTAGGATGGGAGTAGTAGTGGGAGGTATGATGGCAGTAGTAGTGGGGGGTAGGATGGGAGTAGTGGTGGGGAGGTATGATGGCAGTAGTAGTGGGGGGTAGGATGGGAGTAGTAGTGGGAGGTATGATGGGAGTAGTGGTGGGGAGGTATGATGGGAGTAGTAGTGGGGGGTATGATGGGAGTAGTGGTGGGGAGGTATGATGGCAGTAGTAGTGGGGGGTAGGATGGGAGTAGTAGTGGGAGGTATGATGGGAGTAGTGGTGGGGAGGTATGATGGGAGTAGTAGTGGGGGGTATGATGGGAGTAGTGGTGGGGAGGTATGATGGGAACAGTGGTGGGGAGGTATGATGGGAGTAGTAGTGGGGGGTAGGATGGGAGTAGTGGCGGGGAGGTATGATGGGGGTAGTAGTGGGGGGTATGATGGTAGTAGTGGTGGGGAGGTATGATGGGAGTAGTTGTGGGGGGTATGATGGGAGTAGTGGTTGGTACCTCCTCCTCGCCCCCGGTAGGCGGAGCCTCTTCCTGGCACTCCGGTCGGGTCGGGGGATCTCCGGGCGGCTCCTCTTCTTCCCGCTCGGTCCCCGGGGTGATGGGGGGAGGGTGTTCCGGTCTCGGTGGGTCTCTCCGGGGTCCTCAGCAGCTCTTCCAGCTTGTGGCTCCGCGTGACGGTTCAGACCTTCCCCCGCTTCCCCTCCAGGGGCGCCGCCCGCTTCCACTGCAACTCCAACTGAGTGACCCGAGTCTGCGCAATTGTGTACCGATCACCCGGAAATAGCCGAATGTTTGCATTTCCGAGCGGCGGCGGCAGGGCATGCGCACTTGCGCAGAGTGCCTGTCAGGCCGGCCGGCGGCCGATGACCTTTTTTTTTTTTTTTTTTTTGGAAAAGCTGAAGAAGAGAAGAGGCGGCCGGGGGCCGCCCCTCTCTAAGTGCCGCCTGGGTCCCATGGTCCCACCGGGACCCATGGTAGGGCCGGCCCTGGTGCCAGACGTGACATGATTTCCTTTTCCACAATAGAGTACAGGTTGGGGATTGCCTTTTGTGAAAAATAATTTCGGCCGGGTACCTTCCACTGCGGTGTCCCAATAGCGACAAATTTTTTGAAGGCCTCAGACTCCACCAGCTTGTATGGTAAAAGCTGGCGGGCTAAGAGTTCCGACAAGCCAGCTGTCAGACGCCGGGCAAGGGGGTGACTCTGCGAGATTGGCTTTTTGCGCTCAAACATTTCCTTGACAGACACCTGACTGTGGGCAGGTGACGAGCAGGAACTGCTGAAGGTGAGAGGCGGAGGGGCGGGTTGTTGATAGGGGGCATGGAGGACAGCAGTGGTTGACGTGGCTGAAGATGCTGGACCAGGAGGAGGATGGTGGCTTTCAGTTTGTGTGCTGCTTTTACTCATGTGTTGATCCCATAGGCGTTTGTGATGTGAGATCATGTGCCTTCGCAAAGCAGTTGTACCTAGGTGGGTGTTGGACTTCCCACGACTCAGTTTCTTTTGGCACAGGTTACAAATGGCATCGCTGATATCAGAGGCAGACACACAAAAAAAATGCCACACTGCTGAGCTTTGCAAGGACGGCATTCTGGTGGTGGCAACAGCTTGCGTTGATTGGCGTGCTGTCTGGCTGACCCCGGGTGCCGAATCTACATGCTGTCTGACTGCGCCACTAGCTCCTTGCGATGACCTCCTCCCCCTGCTTCCAACTCGTCTCCTCCTCCTCTCTGTCTCCCCATCTGAACTTTCCCCCTCTTCTTCTGCTCTTCGAGCAGGCACCCAGGTGACATCCACAGACACATCGTCATCATCAGCCGCTTCACTTGACAACTCAGCAAAGGCAGCAGCAGCAGGTACAACATCATCATCATCACAATGTACGTCCATGTGTATAATGCTGCCTGACTGAGACATATCCCCGTTATCTACATCCTCTGGCACTAATAGTTGCGCATCACTTATTTCTTCCAACTGATGTGAAAATAACTCCTCTGACGGATCAAGTGAAGCGGCTGTGGTGCTAGTGTTGGTGGTGGTGCCGGCGGGCTGGCGAGTGGTAAATTGAGAGGTGCCCGAAGCTGAGCTGGAGGAGGATGGTGCATTAAGGTTCCGAGCGGAAGCTGTAGACGATTGGGTGTCCTGTGTAAGCCAGTCAACTATGGCCTCAGAATTTTTTGAGTTCAGGGTCTGTGGTGGCCTCTGAACACTGGGCATTATTCTAGAGCCTAAGGAAATCACAGCACCACGACCACGACGGCCCTTGCGGGGTGGCCTGCCTCTGCCTGTCATTTTTTTTAGATTTGTGGTACTATGAGTGCAAGGTGCTGTGCCACCCTATAGGAGTGTTGGGCAGTGGGCACAGTACACTCTGTGGACCTGACAGTCACTGGCACCCAGGCAACTGCAATAATAAAAAATATATATTTTTTTAATTTGCAAGGTGCTGTGCCACCGTATATGAGTGGTGGGCACAGTACAGTCTGTGGACCTGACACTCACTGGCAGGCAACTGCAATTATTAAAAATTATTTTTTGATTTGCAAGGTGCTGTGCCACCCTATATGAGTGGTGGGCAGTGGGCACAGTACAGTCTGTGGGCCTGTGGCCTCTCACACACAGGCAGGCAACTGCAATATATATATATAAAAATAAAAGCAGGCTGATGTACCAGCCCTAAAAAGGGCTTTTTGGGGTGCTGTCAGGAGGCTGTCCTTACAGCAGATGAGTCTTTGAGGACACAGAACACCGGCCTAGCTATTGGTTCCGCAGCAGCCCTCTCCCTGCTCTAAGATGGGGGGCTGTCCTTGCTTTTTTATAGGAGGTGGGAGGGTGTGGGAGGGAGGTATGCTGATTGGCTGGAGGTACAGGGTCAAAGTTTGCTCAATGATGACGTATAGGGGGCGGACCGAACATCGCATATGTTCGCCCGCTGCGGCGAATGTGAACAAGCGATGTTCGCCAATAGTTTGGGACATCTCTACTGGCAGGCAAGAAAAAAAATAGGCGCCGCTGAGTGTGGCGGATGTAACTTTATTGCAGATCGATAACATAGACTTACATGGAAGCGGTTGTGTATCTTCGTGGCTCTGGGGTCCCTTCCTGGTCCACAGCGGTTCCGTCCTCTGGCTGGCCGGGAGATGACGCTGCGGAGGGAACCAATAGGAGGGACTGGGTCAAACCGAGGCAGCGGTGGAACGCATGCCTCTCAGGTGAACCGCACGAGCGTGATGACGTGGAGGTGGCGGTAACGCGTTTCGGAGCATGCGCAGAAGTGCTCCTTTGTCAGACCGATCGGTTTCCTCCGCAGCATCATCTCCCAGCTGCCAGCCAGCCAGAGGACGGAACTGCTGTGGACCAGGAAGGGACCCCAGAGCCACGAAGATATACAACCGCTTCCATGTAAGTCTATGTTATCGATCTGCAATAAAGTTACATCCGCCACACTCAGCGGCGCTGATTTTCTTTCTTCTTCTAAGATGGAGAGACGGCCATATCAGCCCTTTATTAACAAATTCAATTAACTTCTCAACATATAAACATCCAATACCTTCTGCCAGGACCCAGGAGTCCCACGGTCCTTGTACCGGCCTAACCAATCAGGAGGCTGCAACAAACACCGACTCTGAGACACACAACTACACTCGGGTACCACCAACTCTAGTATTGGGAGCCGTACCCGGGATGGGTCCCTACAAATGTACACTATATTACCAAAAGTATTGGGACGCCTCTCTATATACACTATATTACCAAAAGTATTGGGACTCCTCTCTATATACACTATATTACCAAAAGTATTGGGACGCCTCTCTATATACACTATATTACCAAAAGTATTGGGACGCCTCTCTATATACACTATATTACCAAAAGTATTGGGACGCCTCTCTATATACATTATATTACCAAAAGTATTGGGACACCTCTCTATATACACTATATTACCAAAAGTATTGGGACGCCTCTCTATATACACTATATTACCAAAAGTATTGGGACGCCTCTCTATATACACTATATTACCAAAAGTATTGGGACACCTCTCTATATACACTATATTACCAAAAGTATTGGGACACCTCTCTATATACACTATATTACCAAAAGTATTGGGACGCCTCCTTTACACACACATGAACTTTAATGGCATCCCAGTCTTAGTCCGTAGGGTTCAATATTGAGTTGCCAGCCCTTTGCAGATATAACAGCTTCAACTCTTCTGGGAAGGCCGTCCACAAGGTTTAGGAGTGTCTATGGGAATGTTTCACCATTCTTCCAGAAGCGCATTTGTGAGGTCAGGCACTGATGTGGACGAGGACAGTAATATTGGGGGGTGGCTGAGGACAGTAATATTGGGGGGTGGCTGAGGACAGTAATATTGGGGGAGGCTGAGGACCGTAATATTGGGGGAGGCTGAGGACCGTAATATTGGGGGAGGCTGAGGACCGTAATATTGGGGGAGGCTGAGGACCGTAATATTGGGGGGAGGCTGAGGACAGTAATATTGGGGGGGAGGCTGAGGACAGTAATATTGGGGGGAGGCTGAGGACAGTAGTATTGGGGGAGGCTGAGGACAGTAGTATTGGGGGGAGGCTGAGGACAGTAATATTGGGGGAGGCTGAGGACAGTAATATTGGGGGGGGGCTGAGGACAGTAATATTGGGGGGGGGCTGAGGACAGTAATATTGGGGGGAGGCTGAGGACAGTAATATTGGGGGAGGCTGAGGACAGTAATATTGGGGGAGGCTGAGGACAGTAATATTGGGGGGAGGCTGAGGACAGTAATATGGGGGTGGGGCTGAGGACAGTAATATTGGGGGGAGGCTGAGGACAGTAATATTGGGGGGAGGCTGAGGACAGTAATATTGGGGGGGTGGCTGAGGACAGTAATATTGGGGGGGTGGCTGAGGACAGTAATATTGGGGGGGGGGGCTGAGGACAGTAATATTGGGGGGGGGGGCTGAGGACAGTAATATTGGGGGGGGGGGCTGAGGACAGTAATATTGGGGGGGGGGGGGGGCTGAGGACAGTAATATGGGGGGGGGGCTGAGGACAGTATTGTGAAGGGGGGAGTTTGATATGGGGGGGCTGATGTAAGGACAGGATTGTGGGATGAGGCTCCTGCACGTCGTAGGTAGGGCAGTCAATTAATTTTTATGCCCCACCTACAAGAAATGCAAGGAAAGACGTCCTTTGTTTTTGGAATGGCGTCTCTCCAAGCCGCAGAGTGTCGCAGCATTCTGTTGTTTGGCTGATAATCTGCTGTAGGTTGGAATGTGGGGGTGCCATTGAGTATTATTGGTACCCCCTGAGCATCTGCTAAGGTGCAGCGCGTTTCTCTGCAGGTCAGGAATGAATGCGATTTTGCACTGCCCCCCTGCCCACAAAGATGTCCCTAGCCTAAGATGAGAGGGGGATGGGAAGGATCAAACATGCGATTCGGACCTCTGCTTGGAGAATATTTTACTGACTTCGCTGATTCCGATGGTCTTTAGGTGACAAATTAAAGCTGAACCCCAGATGACATTTTTTTAGGCATTTTTATAAAAAGTTTTTTTACCAGAAAATCCCAGAAGAGGCTGCAAAGGAGACGCTGAATGGTGGAGGGGCGATTATTATCGCAGATATGAAGAGTCTGTAAGCCTCGGGGTGACACTGCTAAAACCCCATTGTCATGAGATTTCCAGTGCGACTTTCATGTAACCTTAAACTCTATGGGACTTGAAGTCGCATCTAAAAGTCTCTGTAACCTGATTTGCATCGATTGGAAAAGCCTCCATGGAAATTATTGTGTTTTTTTTTACTTGTCTTGCGACTCACAAGTGTCACATGCCAAATTGCACCGGTGTGATCCGGGGCTGAGATGCTCTGCAGATAAAGATGTCACCACTGCCCTGATGTTGCACATTGAACCCGGTGACACTCTCTTGTCTGACAAGCTCTCGTCTGTTTGGTTTTCGCTTTCTTGGTGCAGAGTCGCATATTCTTAGTTTGTGTTGGTCGACTTTCTATTCCAAGGACTGACTTTCTGCGGCTTCCCTGCGATCTGAATGAGATCTGTTGTATGAATCCGGCCCTGGTTTGGGGTACATTACACGCATTCAGGGCTTTTTTCAGAGGGAACGCAGTTCCGGCACCTCCAGCACAGAGTTCATGTAATGAGGGGTGCAGGGGGTGTGCTGGGGGATCTATTGTCACTGGAGGGGATCTATTTTTTCAGAGGAGGTGTGTCTATTGTTGCTGGGGGGGGGGGGTCTTCTGTTGCTTGGGGGAATCTATTGTTGCTGGGGGGGGGGGTCGGTTGTTGCTGGGAGGGATTTACTGTTAAAGGAGGGGTCTTTGTTGCTGGCTGCTGTAGGGAATCTATTTTTGCTGGGGGATCTATTGTCGCTGGAGGGCATCTTTTATTTGTGGAGGAAGGGTGTCTATTGTTGCTGGGGAGGCCTTCTGTTGCTCGTGGGGGATCTATGGCGGTTGTTGCTGGGAGGGGTCTTTGTTGCTGGCTGCTGGAGGGAATCTATTTTTGCTGGGGAGGTCTATTGTTATTGGTGGGTGATCTATTGTTACTGGGGTGGGTCTTATGTTGCATGGGGTCGATTGTTGCTGGGAGGGACTTACTGTTGGGGGAGGGGTGTAATGTTGCGGGCTGCTAGGATCTATTTTACTGCTTTTCTTGTTATGAACAAATTCCATACAAACTATTTATCACCACAAAATTATACTTGGCTCTGTTTTTACTAAAAGGGGCGGTACTGGGAGGTGTGTAGGGGGTGTAGCCAAGAGACGGTGCTCGGAGGTGGGTAGGGGGAGGAGTCAAGGGGTGACTCGGAGAGGAGGAGTCCTCTGAGAGGAGAAGCCCTGCATACATGGCTATGGGAGGAAATTATGTTCAGCCCTCAACTTTCAGAGGGAGAACGAGAGACGCCTTCCAGCACAGAGTGGATATATACTGTATACTGTATATACATGTAGCAGGGTGCTGCCTCACTTTGCCTGTGTCATGGTGTAACAACGGCTGTCTCCCTCTAGTGTTCAGCCTGGATATTGTGTTCTCTCCAGAATGCAGAGCTAGCAGAGACCACAGCTGAGAGGAAAGGATTGTGGGATATGTGGTCCGAGAGTGGAGACCCGGCCGCTCTGGGGGGATGTGAGCGGGGACCCGGCAGCTCTGGGGGATGTGGGGGGGACCCGGCCGCTCTGGGGGATGTGGGGGGGACCCGGCCGCTCTGGGGGATGTGAGCTGGAGCCCGGCCGCTCTGGGGGGATGTGAGCGGGGACCCGGCAGCTCTGGGGGATGTGGGGGGGACCCGGCCGCTCTGGGGGATGTGGGGGGGACCCGGCCGCTCTGGGGGATGTGAGCTGGAGCCCGGCCGCTCTGGGGGGATGTGAGCGGGGACCCGGCAGCTCTGGGGGATGTGGGGGGGACCCGGCCGCTCTGGGGGATGTGGGGGGGACCCGGCCGCTCTGGGGGATGTGAGCGGGGGACCGGGCCGCTCTGGGGGATGTGGGGGGGGGGGGCGGGCCGCTCTGGGGGATATGAGGGGGGGGACCGGGCCACTCTGGGGGATGTGAGGGGGGGACCGGGCCACTCTGGGGGATGTGAGGGGGGGGCCGGGCCGCTCTGGGGGATATGAGGTGTACACATACTGAGCCATCGGCTCGTCCCTAATAACAGTAAGAAAGGGTAACAATGCGTTTCGGGGCCACAAACCCGTCATCAGGAATATTGTACAAAGCCATTAGAAGTGTAAGAAAATATTAAACATAAAAAAATCGAAGCGATCCAAAAGCATCGATTTCATTGGAGATGTTGGATGAAAAAAGGAAATATGAGACCAATAAAATAGAGGAATTTAGTTGCTTAGATTTTTGTATGTGTAATATGTGGGTGTGGGGCGGCAGATCCTGCAGGTGTCCTTTCGCCGCGCATGCGTTTGTCAGTGCCTGGGACCAGGCAGGGGCCCCATTCATGGTAAAGTCAAACATTATGGCGGAACCCCAACCTGAAGATGCGCTTGTAATGTGTGTAGTTGTATGAAGTTCCTCTGTAAAACCTTCCGTCCCGTATCACTACACACCATAACTGTGATAGGCCGCAGTAGGAGGGACACCGCTGACCCCGAGCCCCCTCCACTTGTCCAGGGGACCTCTGCCACCTCAGTCCCAGTGACAGAATGGGTCCCGCCAAGCACATAGCGCTGACCTCATGTAACTCTCCCGCACCCATCGGCCAGAACATGGGTAACACGGGTTTGGTCACAGATACTTTGGGGAAAACGGCCTCTGGGGAGGGAGCCACTGACTCCCTCACTGTGCCGGGTAACGCACTTCATGACAGGCTGCTGTACACTCCACTGCTTCTTGGTTATCCATACCGACTGCATTCCTCCTCCATGTGTCTTGCTGAGTTAACCCTTTTTGAAGTAGCCTTGCTTCATATCCCATGTGCTGTACTGGCCTTGTTCTTTCATACGCCATAAACCCTCTTTAGAATGACTTCAGACCAGGCTTGACAACTTCTCATGGCAGAACAGACAACAAGCATAACAAAGTCCTGACCCTAAATTAACAGACTTGGCTGCCCAGGCATACCTTCGCAGGTGTAAGTCCATAGCTGGGGAGTTCCCATGACTAGTAGTCCCCAAGATCAGCAGTACCTTGTACGGTTCACATGCTGGTACTAAGGCTCCATGTTCTGGTGTCTGTCTTCTACTTAGAGAAAAGATATACCTGTCCCTAAAGCTTGTACACTTATTTAAACTGTCAGGTAAAGGGGTGTGACCACATATTAACACTACAAATTCTGGATGGACCCTCTGCACACTGCTACACCCTTTCCAGCAAACAATGCAATGAAAAACAGGGATTTGTAGGTCACATATATTGCAATTAGGGCTGTCAATCGATTAAAATATTTAATCGCAATTAATCGCATGATTGTCATGAGTTAACTCGCGATTAATCGCACATTTGTATCAGTTCTAAATGTACCTTAAATTAATACTTTTCAAGTTTTGAATACATTAATCAACATGGGAGTGGACAAATAGACGCTTTATGCAAATGCATGTTTATTATTAGTGAAACCATACTTAACATAGGATGAAGACTGGACATCTATCAAAGTGATATACATATATTAATCACAACATGCTTTAATAGCCGTAAATGTTCTTGAAGGGGCTCCTTTTGGGCAATCGGTCGTCGATTTTAATTGGTGACTGTGTATGGGCAGTTGTTCTTATTGAGTTGCTCCGAGGAAATCGTTTAGGGGTGGTTTTATCTAAGTATTGAAAGCAGGGCTGTAAGAACTACCGCTCAAGATTTCCTTGGTTGGGACAGCAGAATATGGCTGTATTGCCGTTATTATATAAACGTCGGTTCAGTACCGCATATAAGTGGAAACAGTGCTCCGATGGCTAAAAGCCATTTCTTCACCCCTGTGTGGTGAATGCTTTATTATGTACCTTTCTGCCGATCTGTAGGTCAGTGCGTCTGCTTCCGCTGTCCGCTCTCGTGCTGTCATCAGTCTCCGCTCTTCCTCGTGGTTCCTGGCGTCCGATGCTTGCTTGGAGCGATGAGGGGGTGTGCCGCCAGGCTAACTTGCGTAGCTTCGTCTGGACGTCGTAGGCCACGGGTCAAACAGCAAACAGGTGATGCGCGCTGCATTAATCGCGCGTTAAAAAAATTATCGCCGTTAAAATGAATCTGAGTTAATGCGTTATTAACGCGCTAATTTTGACAGCACTAATTGCAATACATGTTTAGTCCAGCCAACTGCGTCAAAGTAATCCCTCTTCTGGCCAGTCCTACTCTGCTCTACCACTGCAAATGCTACAGTGGACACCATGCCAACATGGGGCATAGAGACACAAGGTGGGGGAGATCTATTCGGTTCAGGTCTGGTCACTGACCGGCTGAAATCTCAATAGCTTGTTCATGTATTTGAACGATCAGGTGCTAATGTCTATGCCCCATGTTGGCATGGTGTCCACTGTAGCATTTGCAGTGGTAGAGCAGAGTAGGACTGGCCAGAAGAGGGATTACTTTGATGTAGTTGGCCAGTTTAAGCATGTATTACAATATATGTGACCTAAATATCCCTGTTTTTCATTGCATAGCTTGCTGGAAAGGGTGTATAGCCGTGTGCAGAGGGTCCATCCAGAATTTGCAGTTTCTTTTACCGAGTTCTCTTGAATAATCTCTTCCTTGTTATATATCACACTAGATGGAGGGCCGGCCCATGACAAAGAGCCCAGGAACTAAGATGCTGGAAGTTAACCGTTACCCCCAACCTGGGCAAAATGAAATACCTAAAAAATAATACAAAAATACCCCACTGTGGGCAACCTACCTACCAAAATTCTCTTACATTGCCATGGATTTGGAATTATTTGCTTTTTCAATTTATATTGTAGTTCTGATGAAGGGGGTGTTTGTGGACCCCGTAATGTGTTGGGTGCCATTCTTTTTTTTTAGGGATGAGCTGATTTTGGCTGCTCAGGCGTAGACCTCTCATGGAATTGGAATTCTATCTGTTTCCTTGTGTTGTAGACCTAATGAAGAGATTATCTGTGGACTCTTCAAACACATCCGCTGCCTTTCTTATTATTTACCCCGGAGACAATTGTTTGGTGCTCCTAATGGTTCATCTTTATATGCTGACTTCTCAATTTGGGGGATCCATTTTGTCTTGGCGGGGTCCCTGTTTTGTGAAACCGATTTCAAGTTATTAAAGTATAACTTAAGGCAAAACTTTTCTGTTAGTGTTGAATGTAGTGGCGAGGGATTAGAACACCTATTAGGTTCTTATTGCTCTCTGTGCCCCCGTCAGGGAGATCCCCCCCCTCTCTATTTCCCCTGATTACCATTATCATTTAAAGTGAAAGTAAAAAGAAACCCCAAATTTTGGGTTGTCTCCAGAAAATGAATAGAGAGGAAATTTTCTAATGGGGATACTAGTTCTGTTGACCTGGGGGGGTCCCCAAGAAGTTTGCAGGGATTTTCTCTCACTTGTGTTTGGCTGTGGGAAAGGAAGCGGAGGGAAATCTCCTCAATAGGGACACAGATGGCAAAAAAAATCAAACTGGTTATAACCCTCCCCTACGTCATCCAAAATGTAAAAGATTTGCCCATAGTTTTACTTTAACCTGCTTGGCTGTATCCCCGAGCGTGACTCGGGGTGGATTTTCCATGCTATTATCGGTATCCCGGAGTCACGCTCGGGGTAGATGTGCAGAGCGAGCAGCAGTGTCTCTTACCTTCTCCTGGCGATCCAGCGATGATCTACCATTGCTGTGATCGCCAGCCGAAATCCCAGCCGCTCGTCCGTCGGTATGAGGACTTCCTGGTTTCCGTCCCCTGCAGCAGCAATGCTGCATGGGAGCGCAACTAGGGAGGGAAATTCAAACATTGCACAAAACACAAACACATAATATATATATATATATATATATATATATATATATATATACACACACACATATATATAACGCATGAATTATAATCTAATCAATAATATAATTTTATTATATAATATATATATATATATATATATATATATTATATAATAAAATTATATTATTGATTAGATTATAATTCATGCGTTTTTTTTTTTTTCAAATTTATCACATCTGGGATGTCTACTAGAGTCTTGTTTTGGTCAGGTTTAAGTCAGTAATTACTAAGAATTGTAGGCCTATAATACATAACGCCAAATTTCCATGCAAAAAATTGTACCGCTTTTGGTACAGAATTCCTGACATAATCATACTGCCAGGGAGGTTAAGGTCAACCTTAGGTTGATTTATAGATTTGAGTCCAGTGCTTCACTTCCACCTCTTCAAGTGACTCTACCTACACCCTCGATGATGTCATAAGTCTGGGTGTGCGCTATATTCGTTCACCAAGTAAACCAAGGAGAAATATTACAATGTATCCCAGCAATGTAACAAGGATGGTGGGTCTCTCTCTCCTTCATCTAGCTCCCGAGCAATGTACTGAGGATGGTAGGTCTCTCGCTCCTTTGTCTAGTTCTCCAGCAATGCACCAAGGATGAGGAATCTCTATCTCTCTATCTGTATCTCTTTCTCTCTATCTGTATCTCTTTCTCTCTATCTGTATCTCTATCTCTCTATCTGTATCTCTATCTATCTCTCTATCTCTCCCCTCAACACAGGGTGGGTCAGATAAACTTGTCACCCAGGGAATATCTGACAGCTATTTTCCCTTCTATATGTGCTAGTGTGGTCGTGTATGACCTTAATTTGTTCAGTACGACATTTCTCATCCAAATATATACTTATTTTTATTGTCACATTCCTGTCTGGGTTTATGAATCATGTGTGGATTTAAGTTTTGAATTGGGCAGATCTCTCTGATTGCCTTTTACAATCTCCATTAGTTCTGGGTATCCTTCATAGGCGTGCGCACGGGGTGTGCCGGGTGTGCCCAGGCACACCCTAATCACCCTCGTGCCCGCCATGTCCGCCGCCCGCCGCTGAGTCTGCTCTGCGGGCTGCGGCTCTCCTCTGCCCCTGGGCTGACTCATTTGGCGCCGCTCAGCTCCAGACTGAATCTGAGCCAGCGCCGCCCACTGTGGAGGGGGAGACAGGCGTGCCGGAGAGGGACTGTCGGGTCTGGGGCTGGGGGAGGGACTGCCTGTGCAGCGGCCGCCCAGCGCAGTCAGCGCGGGAGAGAACCAGGCAGGACTCAGGAGGAGGCAGAGCAGAGAACGAGCAGGCCAGCCGCACGGCGAGTCAGACTCAGCAAGCAATCATCCATCACCCATCAGCATTCTGCAATAAGGAGGGGGAGTGAGGCCAGAGAGAGAGCCTGAAGTGAGTTGTGTGGAATTATTGTTATTATTTATTTTTTTTTACAGATCACTGGCACTGGTCACTTTGCATTGAAGGGGGCACACTGGTCACTCAGCATTGATGGGGGCAGCTGGTCACTCTGCATTAAAGGGGGCACCTTGGTCACTCTGCATTAAAGGGGGCACCTTGGTCACTCTGCATTAAAGGGGGCACCTTGGTCACTCTGCATTAAAGGGGGCACACTAGTCACTCTGCATTGATGGGGACACGCTGGTCACTCTGCATTGATGGGGACACGCTGGTCACTCCGCCTTGAAGGGGGCACGCTGGTCACTCCGCCTTGAAGGGGGCACGCTGGTCACTCCGCCTTGAAGGGGGCACGCTGGTCACTCTGCCTTGAAGGGGGCACGCTGGTCACTCTGCCTTGAAGGGGGCACGCTGGTCACTCCGCATTGAAGGGGGCACACTGGTCACTTCGCATTGAAGGGGGCACGCTGGTCACTCCGCATTGAAGGGGGCACGCTGGTCAATCTGCCTTGAAGGGGGCACACTGGTCACTGTGCATTGATGGGGGCACACTGGTCACTGTGCATTGATGGGGGCATGCTGGTCACTCTGCATTGATGGGGGCACACTTTAATACCGCTTAAAATGTTTGTTTACATTTATTTATAAAAGTGTGTGTATATATTCATATATATATATATATATACACACACACACACACACACACACACACACACACACACATATATACACATGCACACATATATACACACGCACATGTGTTTGAGCTTTGGTTTGAGGTGCACACCCTAATGCCATAGGCTGCGCACGCCTATGGTATCCTTAATGGATTTGGTCAAAGTTTTAACATAGGCTTGGACAGCAGAAACATCCTGCACATCCAATTAGTGGTTTACAGCTCTGCACAGGTCTCGAAGTGCTGGTTTTTGATGTCTGAGTTGAGATAATGGCTCTTTTGAAGAGTAAAACCTATGCATTCCATGAATTGGAGGAGGGGGGGGGGGTGTAATATCACTGCGGCAATGTGTAACTGCTCTGCAACACTGTCATGACTACAGCTGTGATAACTGAACAACATGGTGCTTGTTGCATCTCTCTCTCTCTCTCTCTCTCTCTCTCTTTCTCTCTTTCTCCAGCAGAGATTTACCCATGTGTGACCATCCTTAGTAAATAATTCCATAAATGGCCAATAAACCTCCAGCCTGGATAAATGAGCTGCATCATATTATTATGCTGATTGCCTCTATGGTCCTCCGGCTCCAGGAAACTGCCCAGTCATACGACCTTAGAGCTGGAACCGGCTGGGAAAATAAGACGACAATGGAGTTTTTGTTTGATTCTCGGAGAGATAAATGTAGAAGCATTTAATCTGGTGATTTGCTCCGGTGAACCAGTTTCTCCTTTGCTCTCTAAAAGGCTGGTTGGCGGTGGCTGTGAACAATGGCATTGTTTTTAGCCTTCTAATAAGTTTGCCAAAGGTTAAAAGTCTATCTCAACCCAAGAAAAAATAATCATATATCACAGCTTTTTAGTGTTTAGATGTAGTGGCTGCATTCATTTTTCTGGGGTTTTTTCCTGTTCTATTTACTTGGTGATCCTGCCAGTAACACACTTCCTGTTTTAGAGTGACAACGCTCACTGTACTGCATCTATGGAAAAGCAGGGTTGTCACCCTTGGACAGGATTACAGAGCACCTTTCCCATTAATCTCCATAACATAGAGGATTTATTTATTTTTTTTAATTGCATAACTGTTTATCCATCAATAATGCATGTAAATTTGTTGTGTGCAAATGGGGCAAAATAGAAAGTTTTCAGGTTTAATATGAATGTGGAAAATACAGCATTGTGTTCAGCAGATGGTCATCATGTGGCATTTTCCCCAATATGTACATTCGATCTGCAGATATCTGGAGAAGATTTTGCCCCATTCTAGCAGAACCAATTTACAATGAAATATCAACAGGTGAACAGGTATGCACAGTTTTTATAAATAAAATTGCGTTTGAAAAATCGCTGCGTGAGTACCGTCTGACGTCAAAAATTGCAACACCCACCATTTTATTCTATAGGGCCTCTGCTAAATATATACATATGTTTGGGGGTTCTAAGTCAGTTTCTGGCATAAAAAAGTCGATTTTTACATGTAGGAGTGAAGTGTCAGAATTGGCCTGGGAAGGAGGTGGGTAAGAGCTTAGTAACTCATGATAACCAGCCTAACAGGCTCAAGAAAGTTAATAATTGGTTGCATTCCATTACTGCGGGGTCTCCAAATTACCACCAGCAGGCCACATCTGGCGTGCTGCAAGATTTTACACAGCCCCAGGGGAGGGCTGGGGCAGGGGGGCAATTGCCTCCCGCGCTGCTCTGTTGTCCTGTAAAAAGGCTGCACTGCTTCTGCCACAGACATGCCTAGAAGATTCCTGGTGAAGTAAAAAGTCCCCACCACTGACCTACTGAGTGCGGGGTGAAGACAAGGACAGAGTGCAGGCCTCCCCCCTTACCCCCCCAGCATGGATGGTGTAAACTGTCTGAGCAGAGGCCATTTTAATGCCCCACTGGAGTCTCTGCTCCCCTGGCCAGCCCCAACTAAGCTGTCCCATCTCCACCCCCCCCCCTCTTGCTGGCCAGGTTAGGAACCCGGATTCAGTATCTGGAGCAGGGCTTCAGCCTGGAATGGGGGTCAGGAGGAGAACGGGAAGAGGGAGAGTGGGAGGGGGGCCGAGTTGCTGCACCACGGGCCTCTGGTTTGTACTTGCCCCCTGGGCCGAAAAGGTGCCAGTCTGCCCCTGCCCTTCCCCCAATGCAAGTTCAGAACAAACCTTGGCTGTTTGGGCATTTTGTAGGGGATTTTTGTGCCTTCAGCTTGCTGTCATCTTTATGACCTTCTATTGGAGGATCGGTCCCTCTGCTGAAACCAAAATATGAAAATGTTTTATAAGGACAAACTTAAGGCTGGAGAATCCTTTTCTCTAAACCTTTTTCTTCAAGTTGCATTTTTCACATTAATTTTGCATTGGAATCTTCTTGTGACCCAAAGTCTCTTTATCTGCTTTTATATATTCAATGAACTGACTGGATCCGCCGTTCCCAACCTTTCCCAACACCGAGGAAGCTTGGAAACAACAGCTGAGAAACAAATTCTCCTACAACCAATCACCAGACTGATTGAAGTCCTGTTCACACCGGAGTGTTTTTTAGCTCGTAAAACGCTCATCTCTGAAGTCTCAAAACGCCCAACAAGCAAAATCCCATTCACTTCAATGACCCCTGTTCACATCTGAGCGTTTTGTTGCCTGTAGCTCAAAGTACATGAGCTTTTTTTTTGGCAGATTGCAAGCGGTTTGTTAATGTCAATGCCGCCTCCAAACAGCTGCAAAAAATGCCTGGAAATATTCCTGAATAACGCCCAAGAAAATGCCTGGAAAACGATACGCTCAGGACAGGTGTGAATGGAGCCGAAGTTGGAAAGGGGCAAGGCCACAGCTTTATTAAACTTTTCCAAATGTAACAAATAACCAATGGCTGTCACAGGTGTGCTGTGAGCACCCATAAACTGCCAGGCCTCTCCTTACCACCAGTGCCAGACTGGCATTAGACTGACCCCAGAATTTACCTTGAGGGTATAACCCATTATAATGTCAATGGCTGGCATGGCAAGGTCAAAACGCAACACTACATTGGAGGCCGAGATTAAAGTAGTGAGGCCAATGATATTTAAATGTAACCCCATAATTTTTACCTGCAATGGATTCATTGTTTCTAAGTTGCCCTCTATGGTAATCTGTGCTGCTTTCTATTCTTCCCCTCCGTCCATCGAACGTTGGTCTTTATTTTGCTTTTTATTGTCTATATCTAAATCATGAGCTCTTTATAACCCCGCCCTCCTGTCACTGCCGAAGCCAGTGGCATACCAACGGGGGAGGTCTGCCCCAGATGCCACACATTGGGGGAGGGGAGTCAGGCTGGTGTCACCCGCTGTCAGCTTTAATTTTAATCACCGGGCACCCACATCACACAAGCCCCGCCTCCTGGATCCGCTCCTACCTATGATAGACTGCACACGTCCCGGCATTAGACAAGTGTGCGGTCTATCAAAGGAGCCAAACTAGGAGGAGGGGCATTGTTTGACGGCGAGCCCTGAGGATACAAATTAAAGCTGAATGGAGCGACACCAGCCTGACCCCCCCCTAATGTGTGGAATCTGGGGGGAAGCCCCCATTGGTATGTCACTGGCTTCGGCACCACCCTCTGCAGTCTCCTCAGTCCGGGGACAGACTGGCTCCAGGGGGCAGTGTCCTCAGTCTGGGGACAGATTGGCTCCGGGGGCAGTCTCCTCAGTCCGGGGACAGACTGGCTCCAGGGGGCAGTGTCCTCAGTCCGGGGACAGACTGGCTCCAGGGGGCAGTGTCCTCAGTCTGGGGACAGACTGGCTCCAGGGGGCAGTGTCCTCAGTCCGGGGACAGACTGGCTCCAGGGGGCAGTGTCCTCAGTCCGGGGAAAGACTGGCTCCAGGGGGCAGTGTCCTCAGTCCGGGGACAGACTGGCTCCGGGGGGGGCAGTGTCCTCAGTCCGGGGACAGACTGGCTCCGGGGGGGGCAGTGTCCTCAGTCCGGGGACAGACTGGCTCCGGGGGGGGGCAGTGTCCTCAGTCCGGGGACAGACTGGCTCCGGGGGGGGCAGTGTCCTCAGTCCGGGGACAGACTGGCTCCGGGGAGGGCAGTGTCCTCAGTCCGGGGACAGACTGGCTCCGGGGGGGGCAGTGTCCTCAGTCCGGGGACAGACTGGCTCCGGGGGGGGGCAGTGTCCTCGGTCCGGGGACAGACTGGCTCCGGGGGGGGCAGTGTCCTCAGTCCGGGGACAGACTGGCTCCGGGGGGGCAGTGTCCTCGTTCCGGGGACAGACTGGCTCCGGGGGGGCAGTGTCCTCGGTCCGGGGACAGACTGGCTCCGGGGGCAGTGTCCTCGGTCCGGGGACAGACTTGCTCCGGGGGCAGTGTCCTCGGTCCGGGGACAGACTGGCTCCGGGGGCAGTGTCCTCGGTCCGGGGACAGATTGGCTCCGAGGGGGCAGTGTCCTCAGTCCGGGGACAGACTGGCTCCGAGGGGGCAGTGTCCTCAGTCCGGGGACAGACTGGCTCCGGGGGTAGTGTCCTCAGTCCGGGGACAGACTGGCTCCGGGGGCAATGTCCTCGGTCCGATATCATGACATCATATTCCCAGTACCGAAGCCTTGAAAATGTAAAGCACCCCGTCCCTCCATGCTCGCGCGCAGAAGCGAACACATACGCAAGT
This sequence comes from Pelophylax lessonae, assembly GCF_965119305.1. Taxonomy (NCBI): domain Eukaryota; kingdom Metazoa; phylum Chordata; class Amphibia; order Anura; family Ranidae; genus Pelophylax; species Pelophylax lessonae. Next base: position 545,933 of record NC_138776.1, read on the forward strand.
TGCTCCTGCATATGAAAATGGTGTTCAAACCACACGTGAGATATCGCCGCGATCGCTAGAGTGAGCGCAATAATGCTGGCACAAGATATCCTCTGTCGCTCTAAACTGGTAACTGTTAACATTTTTTAAAGCGTCGCCTATGGAGATTTTTAAGTACCGTAGTTTGTCACCATTCTACGCCATTTTAAAGCGTGATATTTTAGGTATCTACTCTGCCTGACATCTTTCACATTATACAAAAAAATTGGGCTAACTTTACCGTTTTTTTGTTTTTTTTTAATTCATAAAAGTTTATTTCTCACTTTAAAAAATTGCATTTGAAAGACCGATGCGCAAATACCATGTGACATTAAATCGGCGATCGTTGCAATATTTTTTCTCTGGGGTCTCTGATAAAAAATACATATAATGTTTGGGGGGTTCTAAGTAATTTTCTAGTAAAAAAATACTGATTTTAACTTGCAAGAAACATATGGTATACCTGGTATTTGTGGTGTACCTAGATAGGGGGAGACCAGTGGATGTGGGGTACCTAGATAGGGGGAGACCAGTGGATGCGGTGTACCTAGATAGGGGGAGACCAGTGGATGCGGTGTACCTGGATAGGGGCAGACCAGTGGATGTGGTGTACCTAGATAGGGGGAGACCAGTGGATGTGGTGTACCTGGATAGGGGGAGACCAGTGGATGTGGTGTACCTGGATAGGGGCAGACCAGTGAATGCGGTGTACCTGGATAGGGGGAGACCAGTGGATGTGGGGTACCTGGATAGGGGGAGACCAGTGGATGCAGTGTACCTGGATAGGGGAGACCAGTGGATGTGGTGTACCTGGATAGGGGCAGACCAGTGGATGTGGTGTACCTAGATAGGGGGAGACCAGTGGATGTGGTGTATCTGGATAAGGGCAGACCAGTGGATGAGGTGTACCTGGATAGGGACAGACCAGTGGATGTGGTGTACCTGGATAGGGGCAGACCAGTGGATGTGGTGTACCTGGATATGGGCAGACCAGTGGATGTGGTGTACCTAGATAGGGGAGACCAGTGGATGTGGTGTACCTAGATAGGGGCAGACCAGTGGATGTGGGGTACCTGGATAGGGGCAGACCAGTGGATGTGGTGTACCTGGATAGGGGCAGACCAGTGGATGTGGTGTACCTGGATAGGGGCAGACCAGTGGATATGGTGTACCTGGATAGGGGCAGACCAGTGGATGTGGTGTACCTAGATAGGGGAGACCAGTGGATGTGGTGTACCTAGATAGGGGAGACCAGTGGATGTGGTGTATCTGGATAGGGGGAGACCAGTGGATGTGGTGTACCTGGATAGGGGCAGACCAGTGGATGTGGTGTACCTGGATAGGGGCAGACCAGTGGATGTGGTGTACCTAGATAGGGGCAGACCAGTGGATGTGGGGTACCTGGATAGGGGGAGACCAGTGGATGCGGTGTACCTGAATAGGGGCAGACCAGTGGATGTGGTGTACCTGGATAGGGGCAGACCAGTGGATGTGGTGTACCTAGATAGGGGGAGACCAGTGGATGTGGTGTATCTGGATAAGGGCAGACCAGTGGATGCGGTGTACCTAGATAGGGGAGACCAGTGGATGCGGTGTACCTGGATAGGGGCAGACCAGTGGATGTGGTGTACCTGGATAGGGGCAGACCAGTGGATGTGGTGTACCTAGATAGGGGGAGACCAGTGGATGTGGTGTATCTGGATAAGGGCAGACCAGTGGATGCGGTGTACCTAGATAGGGGAGACCAGTGGATGCGGTGTACCTGGATAGGGGCAGACCAGTGGATGTGGTGTACCTGGATAGGGGCAGACCAGTGGATGTGGTGTACCTGGATAGGGACAGACCAGTGGATGTGGTGTACCTGGATAGGGGGAGACCAGTGGATGTGGTGTACCTGGATAGGGGCAGACCAGTGGATATGGTGTACCTGGATAGGGGAGACCAGTGGATGTGGTGTACCTAGATAGGGGCAGACCAGTGGATGCGGTGTACCTGGATAGGGGCAGACCAGTGGATATGGTGTACCTGGATAGGGGAGACCAGTGGAAGTGGTGTACCTAGATAGGGGAGACCAGTGGATGTGGTGTATCTGGATAGGGGGAGACCAGTGGATGTGGTGTACCTGGATAGGGGCAGACCAGTGGATGTGGTGTACCTGGATAGGGGCAGACCAGTGGATGTGGTGTATCTGGATAAGGGCAGACCAGTGGATGCGGTGTACCTAGATAGGGGAGACCAGTGGATGTGGTGTACCTAGATAGGGGAGACCAGTGGATGTGGTGTACCTGCATAGGGGGAGACCAGTGGATGTGGGGTACCTGGATAGGGGCAGACCAGTGGATGTGGAGTACCTAGATAGGGGAGACCAGTGGATGTGGTGTACCTAGATAGGGGAGACCAGTGGATGTGGTGTACCTAGATAGGGGCAGACCAGTGGATGTGGTGTACCTAGATAGGGGAGACCAGTGGATGTGGGGTACCTAGATAGGGGAGACCAGTGGATGTGGTGTACCTGGATTTCGCTAAGGCGTTCGATACAGTTCCCCACAAACGCTTAATTTATAAAATAAGGTCTGCAGGCATCGACCACAAGGTTTGTTCTTGGATACGGAACTGGTTAAAGGGGCGTGTCCAAAGGGTGGTAATAAACAGCGCATACTCAGACTGGTCTGAGGTGGTAAGCGGGGTGCCCCAAGGCTCAGTCCTGGGACCAACCTTGTTCAATTTATTCATAAACAGCATTGAGGACGGGATCAGGAGTTCAATATCAGTTTTTGCAGATGACACAAAATTGGGCAGGGCAATAACTGCACAGCATGAAGCAGATATCCTACAGAATGACCTGGACAAAATAACAGAGTGGGCAACGACATGGCAAATGAGGTTTAATGTGGAGAAGTGTAAGGTTTTGCACTTGGGGACTAAAAACATAAAAGCACAATACACGTTAGGAGGGGAGCCCTTGGGGGAATCAAAAATGGAGAAGGATCTGGGAGTCTTGGTTGATGATAGATTAGGCAACAGCATGCAATGTCAAGCGGCAGCTGCCAAAGCCAGCAGAATATCAGCATGCATAAAGAAAGGGATGCATTCCAGAGATAAGACTATAATCCTTCCACTTTATAAAACTCTGGTCCGACCGCATCTGGAGTATTCTGTCCAGTTCTGGTCGCCAGTCCTCAGGAGGGATGTGTTGGAGCTGGAGAGAGTCCAGAGAAGGGCAACTAAACTAATTAGGGGATTGGAGGACCTTAATTATGAAGAGCGTCTGCAATCGCTTGATTTATTCTCCCTGGAGAAGAGACGCCTGAGAGGGGGCATGATAGCAATTTATAAATACCTCAATGGTGATATCAACATAGAAAAAAAACTATTCAGGTGCAAGGAATGCATGAGGACACAAAAGAGGAGAAGAGATTTAACTCAGGCTATGCAGGGGGTTTTTTACAGGAAGGGCAATAAGATTGTGGAAACCCCTTTTTTCTTAACTTTGAATAAACTATTTTGATGGAAGATTGTGGAATTCTCTACCACACATGGTGGTAACTGCGAGGAGCATGGCTACTTTTAAAAGACTCTTGGATGTACATCTCAAGGATCAGAACATTCAGGGCTATGAGAGATGATTACAGCCACACACACCTACACAGGGGGAACTCCGCCCACACACACCTACACAGGGGGAACTCTGCCCACACACACCTACACAGGGGGAACTCCGCCCACACACACCTACACAGGGGGAACTCCGCCCACACACACCTACACAGGGGGAACTGGATGGACTATTGTCTTTATTCAACCTCAACTCCTATGTAACTATGTGTCAGAAAAAGGCTTAGGCTCCAAAGGGTTAAACTGTCTCTCCTTCACCCCTCCTAACCCCACAGCTTATATCTATCACCCGCACTCCTGTCCTCTCCTTATTACTGCACTCATCAACTCCTGCTAATTATAAACCCAGTAAAATCTCCAGGACACTGGTGGGACGTGTCCCCCCCCCCACATAAGTCACACTCCCATATCACCTCTCTCACCCTTCTGCTTCTCCGAACCTCTGAAGATATTTCCCCAAATCCTGGACTGCCATCATTTACCGTTGGCCAACATACCCGTCACCCCCTATCCTCTGACAGCAGCCGAAATCCACACAATCTGGTTTCTATTTCTCTTCTGCCTAGAGCCAACCCCCCCTTCTCCTGCGCCCTCTGGAATGCCCGCTCTGTAACAAACTCCCCTCTGTCTATGACCTATTTATCACAAACTCCTTCAACCTGCTTGCAATTACTGAGACCTGGCTTCAAGAATCTGACTCTCCTCCTCCTGCTGCCCTCTCCCATGGTGGCCTCCTGTGGACTCTCCCAGGCTTAGTGGACGGAAAGGAGGGGGGGATGGAATTCTGCTTTCCCTTCAAAGCACTTTTCAGGTTCTTCATCCACCCCCCTCTCTGTCCCTCTCCTCATTTGAAGCTCACTGTATTCATCTGTTTCTCCAGTTTAGTTGAGAATTGCTGTGTTCTATCGGCCTCCTGGACCGGTATCCGGCTTCCTTGACGACTCCTCTGCCTGGCTACCCTACTTTCTCTCTTCTGAAATTCCCACAATCATTCTTGGAGACTTCAGCATCCCTGTTAGTCGTAACACTCCTACTACTTCTAAACTTCTGAGCCTAACCTCCTCTTTTGACCTAAAACTCAACAGCCTTGACCTCATGTTCTCCTACTTCTGCACTCCTCACAACCTCTCCAACATTCCATTCCCTCTCTCTGATCACCACCTCATTAGTTTCACTCTCTCCTCCTCCTCCTCCTCCTCCTCCTCCTCCTCCTCCTCCTTGCTTTCCAACTACCAAACAATTATCCATAGAAACCTTCGCCATCTTAACCCTTCACTTATTTTTTTCTGCTACAGATTGTCTTTATGACACAATCTCATCCTTTTCCTGCCCCAACCTGGCCACTTCTGTCTACAACAGTTCACTATCGTCCAACCTGGATACCTTGGCCCCCTCACTACACACAGAATCTGGCCCGACTGCTACAACCCTGGCAGACAGACAATACCAGAAACCCCCAAAAATGTAGCCGCGCTCTTGAGCGTCTGTGGCATAAGACTAAGTCACAGCAAGATTTCAGCCAATATAAATCTGCCCTCCAAAAATACAATTCCTGCCCCCACACTGCCAAACAGACCGACTTTATCACTCTCATTAACACTCCGTCACACAGCCCCCGTCATCTCTATTCTACCTTCAACGCTCTACTTCATCCTCCATTACCTCCACCCACTAACTCACTCACTGCCCAGGAGATTGTCAATCACTTCAAAAATAAGATTGATACAATTCGTGACAAGATCTTTACACTACAGATATCTCCCTCTCATTACACTCCTTGTCCTCCTGCACAATCAATACTTCCCTTCTTTAACCCAACTACTAAACTTTTTTCTAACGCCACCAAACTTCCTGCCCCCTGGACCCTGTTACTTCTCAGATACTACGATCACCTCTGACTCTATCCTACACTCTAACTCATATCTTCAACCTCTCCCTCTCCACTGGCATCTTCCCCCAACACTCTAAAACATGCGCTAGTCTCTCCCATACCAAAGAAGGCCTCACTAGATCCCACCAATCTTACCAACCTAAGACTCATCTCCTTACTCTCTTTTGCCTCCAAACTCCTTGAATGTCTACTCTACAACCGTCTGAGCAATCCCCTCATTGAGAATAATCTTTCTTGATACCCTTCCGTCTGGATTTTCGCCGGCAGCACTCCACAGAAACTTCTCTCCTAAAAGTCAAACTAACAGCTAAAACCAACAGTCCCTATTCCGTACTCCTTACTCTTGGATCTCTCTGCTGCCTATAAGACAGTTGACCCCCCCCCCCCTCCTCAACAAACTCGATTTGCTTGTTCTCCGTGACTGAGCTCTCTGTTGGTTGGAATCTTATCTATCTCACCACACCTTCAGTGTCACTTACAACTTCTCTTACAGTTGGGGTCCCCCAAGGTTCTGTCCCTGGACCTCCTACTATTCTTGATCTTCACCTCCTCCCTGGGTCAGCTGATAGCCTCCTATGGCTCCAACTTCCATTTATTTGCAGATGAAACCCACATCTTTTTTACATAGTTAGTGAGGTTGAAAAAAGACATCAGTCCATCCAGTTCAACCTATGATGTGTGTGTGTTTGCTTTTAACCGTACATTGTATACCCCTGTATGTTGTACATTGTATACCCCTGTATGTTGTGGTCTCCAAGGTGCCCATCTAATAGTTTTTTGAAACTATCAATGCTCCCTGCTGATACGACTGCTTGTGGAAGAGAATTCCACATCCTTACCGCTCTGACAGTGAAGAACCCCTTACGCACGTTAAGGTTAAACCGCCTTTCCTCTAGTTTTAGTGAGTGGCCACGTGTCTTATTGTATCTCCTTTCTCTGAATAGTTTGTTCCTTATGCTAGGGTCACCAGTACAGTATTTGTACATTGATATCATATCCCCCCTCAAGTGTCTCTTCTCCAGAGAGAATAAGTTCAGTGCTTATAGTCTTTCCTCATAGCTGATGTCCTCCATTCCCCTAATTATTTTTGTTGCCCTTCTCTGGACTCTCTCCAGTTCCAGCACATCCTTCCTGAGGACCGGTGCCCAGAACTGGACAGCATACTCCAGATGTGGCCGGACCAGAGTCTTGTAGAGCGGGAGAATAATCTCTTTATTTCTGGAGTGAATCCCCTTTTTTATACATCCCAGTATTCTGTTGGCTTTACTTGCAGCTGCTTGGCATTGCATGCCACTTCCAAGCCTGTTGTCTACCAGTACCCCCAAGTCCTTTTCCATCCTAGACTCACCCAGAGGTTCCCCCCCTAGTGAGTAGCTTGCTTTCTGGTTTCTGGCCCCCAAGTGCATTACTTTACATTTATCAACATTAAACCTCATCTGCCATGCAGTTGCCCACCCCGTTATTTTGTTTAGGTCCGCTTGCAAGGTTTCCACACCCTGTATAGAAGATATTAGCATGCTTAGTTTAGTATCATCTGCAAATACTGAGATTGTACTAGATATCCCCTCCTCTAGATCATTTATGAATAAATTAAACAGGATTGGCCCCAGGACAGAACCCTGGGGGACCCCACTTTCCACCCCCGCCCAATCCGAGTACTCCCCATTAATCACCACCCTCTGTACTCTCCCCTGGAGCCAGTTCTCTATCCAGGTACTCACCTTATGGTCCATACCTACCTTCCTTAGTTTGTATAGTAAGCGTTTGTGGGGAACGGTGTCAAAGGCCTTTGCAAAGTCCAGATACACCACATCCACAGGCCTTCCTTTATCCAGATACACCACATCCACAGACCTTCCTTTATCCAGATACACCACATCCACAGACCTTCCTTTATCCAGATACACCACATCCACAGGCCTTCTTTTATCCAGATACACCACATCCACAGGCCTTCCTTTATCCAGATACACCCCATCCACAGGCCTTCCTTTATCCAGATACACCACATCCATAGGCTTACCTTTATCCAGATACACCACATCCACAGACCTTCCTTTATCCAGATACACCACATCCACTGGCTTACCTTTATCTAGATGGCAGCTCACTTCATCGTAGAAGGTTAATAGATTGGTTTGGCAAGAACGATTTTTCATAAATCCATGCTGATTACTACTAATTATATTGTTTTCATTACTAAAGTCTTGTATGTGGTCCCTTAACATCCCCTCCAAAATCTTGCAGACTACAGATGTTAGGCTGACCGGTCTATAGTTACCCGGGATATATCTCGGCCCCTTTTTAAATATTGGTACTACGTTGGCCTTTTTCCAATCTGCTGGCACCATACCTGTCTGTAAACTATCCTTAAAGATCAAGAATAATGGTCTGGCAATCACCTGGCTGAGCTCTTTAAGAACCCTCGGGTGCAAGCCATCCGGTCCCAGGGATTTATTTATGTTAAGTTTCTCAAGTTTAGTTCTAAGTCTATCTTCTGTTAGCCATGGCGGCACTTCCTGAGGTGTGTTGTTTAGTTTGGCCTTACAAGCTGGGTTACTGTAGCCCCCCGATTCTTTTGTGAAGACTGAAGAGAAGAAATTATTTAACACTTCCGCCTTTTCCCTGTCCTCAGTGGCCATATTTCCTTTGTCATCTTTTATGGGGCCAATGTGCTCTGGCCTCGCTTTCTTACTGTTTATATACTTAAAGAATTTCTTGGGGTTCTTTTTACTCTCCTCCGCTATATGTCTCTCATGTTCTATTTTAGCCGCCCTGATTTCATCTTTACATTTCTTATTACACTCTTTGTAGTGCTTAAATGCTGCCAATGACCCCTCAGTCTTGTATTTTTTGAAGGCCTTTTCTTTAGCACTAATATACATTTTTAGGTTGGAGTTTAGCCACCCAGGGTTTAATTTTGCTCTTTTAAATTTATTTCCCTTTGGAATGCACTGGTCAATCCCCTTGTTTAGTATGCTCTTGAAGCACTCCCATTTTTCCTCCGTGTTCTTTGTTCCCAGGGTTCTATCCCAATTGATATTTTCTAGCAGCGAGCGCAGTTTTGGGAAATTGGCTCTTTTGAAATTCAGCGTCCTTAAATTACCCCTCTGCTTCCTATTACTATAATTAATACTGAAACTTATTGACCTATGGTCACTGTTCCCTAAGTTCTCCCGTATTTCTATATCCGTGATCAGGTCTGTATTGTTGGTAATCAGTAGGTCAAGTACCGCATTGTTTCTTGTCGGTGCATTCACCATCTGACCCATGAAATTGTCCTGCAAAACATTTAGGAACTGCCTAGCCTTGGCTGAATGCGCGGTTCCTTCTGCCCAGTCTATATCAGGATAATTAAAGTCCCCCATTATAATGACATTTCCCATCCTTGCTGCCAATCCTATCTGTAACATGAGGTCCGCCTCCCCCTCCTCACTCTGGTTGGGGGGCCTATAGCATACGCCCAATATTACCTTCCCCACCGTGCCTTTCCTTTGAAGCTCTACCCATAGGGATTCTGCCTCGTCCATAGCTCCATTATTAATATCATCCCTCATATTTACCTGTATACTGTTCTTAATATACAGACATACCCCTCCCCCTTTTTTACCCTCTCTATCCCTGCGATAAAGGGAATACTCCTGAATGGTCGCCATCCAGTCATGAGAGCTGTCAAACCAAGTCTCAGTTATCCCCACAAAATCTAAGTCCTCCTCAAACATCAGCAGCTCCAGCTCTCCCATCTTGTTGGCCAGGCTTCTGGCATTGGTATACAAGCCTCGTAATTTTGACCGGTTACATTTATCCTCATTTGATGTTTTTAGGCTGCTCTCTTGATTTTTCCCCGTACCCACCCTGGGTATAGGAGCTCCGAACACCCTACCGCTAATGCCCCCATTTCTGCCCTCTGAAACTTGCTTTCCACTGGCTAATTCTACATCTGTGCCCTCCCCCCCCCCATTCCCTAGTTTAAAAGCCCCTCTAACTTTTTGGCCATCCTCGCACCCAGTACGGCTGCACCCACCCCATTTAGGTGCAATCCGTCCCTACCAAAGAGCCGGTGACCGACTGAGAAGTCGGCCCAGTTCTCCAGGAACCCGAAACCCTCCTTACTACACCAGCTCCTCAGCCACTCGTTAACTTCCCTAATCTCCCGCTGCCTCTCTGGTGTGGCTCGAGGTACCGGTAGTATTTCGGAAAATACTACCTTGGAGGTCCTAGTCCTCAACTTAGCGCCTAAGTCCCTGAAATCATTTAGGACTCTCCGTCTTCCTCTACCTATGTCATTGGTACCCACGTGTACCATGACAGCTGGGTCTTCCCCAGCCCCACCCAATAATCTGTTCACCCGATCCGCGATGTGCCGAACCCGAGCGCCCGGCAAACAACAGACTGTTCGGAGCACACGGTCTATGTCACAGATTACACTGTCTGCCCTTCTAATAATTGAGTCCCCTACCACCAGCACCTGTCTTTCCTTTCCCTTTCTCCCAGCCTCACTGGAGGAGTTCTTCCCCTGGCTGCTAGGGGCGTCCCTCTTCTCCAGCAATGCTGGTCCCTGACTGGTTTCCCCAACATCACACAACGGGGCGTATCTATTGGGGTGCTCCAGCCCAGGATCAGCCTCCTTGCTTTGTCCCCTTCTACCCCTCCTAACTGTCACCCCTCTACTCTGCTCTGATGCCTGCACCTCCGATACTCCGCCCACCTCTGTGCAGACCCCTGCCTGCACCTGACTGGTACGATCCTGCCTCTCCTCCGGTATGGACATTCGTCTCAGTGTTGCCAGCTGCTTCCCTAGATTCAGGACCTGAGCTTCCAGGGAAGCAACGTGCTCACATTTTGTGCATTTGTATTCGCCCTCGATCACATGACCGAGGAACGCATACATATCACAAGATGTACACCGAGTCGCATCTCCACACCCGCCGGGCATTGTACCTACTATGTAATCTAATGGGGATTCAGCGATTTAAGTCTATCCTATGTGGCTATTTCCTGGCTTCCTAACGCTACCTTCTCACCCTCTGGTATTCCGCTCCACTCACTTGACACCGGTCAGTCGCACCACACTACCAGTCGCAGGGACACTCACCAGTCGCAGGGACACTCACCAGTCGCAAGGATACTCACCAGTCGCAAGGACACTCACCAGTTGCAAAGATACTCACCAGTCGCAAGGATACTCACCAGTCGCAAGGAAACTTCACCAGTCGCAAGGAAACTTCACCAGTCGCAAGGACACTCGCCAGTCGCAGGGACACTCACCAGTCGTTAGGACACTCGCCAGTCGCTAGGACACTCGCCAGTCGCAAGGAAACTTCACCAGTCGCAAGGAAACTTCACCAGTCGCAAGGAAACTTCACCAGTCGCAAGGAAACTTCACCAGTCGCAGGGACACTCACCAGTCGCAGGGACACTCACCAGGCTGCTCCTGGGAGACGTCTTGTGACCGGCGACCACGCTGCTCCTCCAAATCTATCTCTCTACCCCTCAGCTCACCCCATCAGTCTCCTCTGGCATCACTGATTTAATAACGGATATATCAGCCTGGATGTCACCCCACTTCCCCAAACTGAATCTATGTAAAGCCGAGCTCATAATATTTCCTCCCCCACCTGCCCCTTCCCCGGAATTTTCTGTCAAAATCAATGGCGCAACTATCAGTCCTTCCACACATGCCAGGGCGCTAGGGGTAACCCTGGACTCTGCACTGTCCTTTCAGGCTCCCATCCAATCCCTGTCCAAATCATCCGCCTTAACCTTCGCAACATCTCTAGAATACGCCCCCATCTCTAGAATACGCCCCCATCTCTAGAATACGCCCCTTTTTAACCAACGACCCCACCAAGCTTCTAATTCACGCCCTGGTTATCTCTCACCTCGAATACTGCAACTCCCTTCTCAATGGAGAACATAGATTATTCCCCCTTCAGTCCATAATGAATGCTGCTGCACGACTCATCCACCTTACCAACCGTTCAGTGTCCTCCACCTCTTTCTACCAATCCCTCCACTGGCCTCCATTCAGTGTCCTCCACCCCTCTCTGCCAATCCCTCCACTGGTCTCCATTCAGTGTCCTCCACCCCTCTCTGCCAATCCCTCCACTGGTCTCCATTCAGTGTCCTCCACCCCTCTCTACCAATCCCTCCACTGACCTCCATTCAGTGTCCTCCACCCTTCTCTTCCAATCCCTCCACTGGCCTCCATTCAGTGTCCTCCACCCCTCTCTGCCAATCCCTCCACTGGTCTCCATTCAGTGTCCTCCACCCCTCTCTACCAATCCCTCCACTGACCTCCATTCAGTGTCCTCCACCCTTCTCTTCCAATCCCTCCACTGGCCTCCATTCAGTGTCCTCCACCCCTCTCTGCCAATCCCTCCACTGTCCTCCATTCAGTGTCCTCCACCCCTCTCTGCCAATCCCTCCACTGTCCTCCATTCAGTGTCCTCCACCCCTCTCTACCAATCCCTCCACTGACCTCCATTCAGTGTCCTCCACCCCTCTCTGCCAATCCCTCCACTGGTCTCCATTCAGTGTCCTCCACCCCTCTCTACCAATCCCTCCACTGACCTCCATTCAGTGTCCTCCACCCTTCTCTTCCAATCCCTCCACTGGCCTCCATTCAGTGTCCTCCACCCCTCTCTGCCAATCCCTCCACTGACCTCCATTCAGTGTCCTCCACCCTTCTCTTCCAATCCCTCCACTGGCCTCCATTCAGTGTCCTCCACCCCTCTCTACCAATCCCTCCACTGGCCTCCATTCAGTGTCCTCCACCCCTCTCTGCCAATCCCTCCACTGTCCTCCATTCAGTGTCCTCCACCCCTCTCTGCCAATCCCTCCACTGTCCTCCATTCAGTGTCCTCCACCCCTCTCTACCAATCCCTCCACTGACCTCCATTCAGTGTCCTCCACCCCTCTCTACCAATCCCTCCACTGACCTCCATTCAATGTCCTCCACCCCTCTCTGCCAATCCCTCCACTGTCCTCCATTCAGTGTCCTCCACCCCTCTTTGCCAATGCCTCCACTGACCTCCATTCAGTGTCCTCCACCCCTCTCTACCAATCCCTCCACTGGCCTCCATTCAGTGTCCTCCACCTCTCTCTGCCAGTCCCTCCACTGACCTCCATTCAGTGTCCTCCACCCCTCTCTACCAATCCCTCCACTGGCCTCCATTCAGTGTCCTCCACCTCTCTCTGCCAATCCCTCCACTGACCTCCATTCAGTGTCCTCCACCTCTCTCTGCCAATCCCTCCACTGACCTCCATTCAGTGTCCTCCACCCCTCTCTGCCAATCCCTCCACTGACCTCCATTCAGTGTCCTCCACAACTCGGCCCCAGCAACATCACTAACCTGATCTCAAAATATCAACAAGCCACTCTCTTCGGTCCTCCCAAGACCTCCTGCTCCCTTGTCACCTCCTCCTATGCTCACCTCCAGGATTTCTCCAGAGCCTCTCCCATACTTTGGAACTCTCTATCCCAATCTGTCCGACTGTCGACTAATCTATCCATCTTTAGGCCTTCCCTTTAACCACTTCAGCTCTGAAAGCTTTTATCCCCTTCATGACCAGGCCATTTTTTTGTGATACAGCACTGCGTTTCTTTAATGGACAATTGTGCGGTCGTGCGACGCTGTACCCAAATACAATTGATGTATTTTTCCCCACAAACAGAGATTTCTTTCGGTGGTATTTGATCACCTGTGCGGTTTTTATTATTTGCGCTATAAACAAAAAAAGAGCGACAATTCTGGAAAAAAATTTATATATTTTTTTACTTTCTTGTTTTTTTGTTTCTGTTCAATAAAAAAAACAATTTTTTTCATCAATCTAGACCAATTTGTGTTCTGCTACGTATTTTTGGTTAATAAAAATCCTAATAAGCGTATTTTGGTTGGTTTGTGCAAAGGTTATTGCATCTACAAACTAGGGGAAAGATTTATGTAATTTTTTTTAAAAATAGTTTTTACCAGTAATAGCGGCGTACAGCGATTTTTAGGGGGACTGCGACATTGCGGTGGACAAATCCTGACACTAAATGACACTCTTTGGGGACCAGTGACACCAAAACAGTGATCAGTGCTAAAGAAAATGCACGGTTACCATAGGTGAGCACCTCAAAGCTCAAACACATACATGTAGTATATATACTGATGGTGTCAGTAGTTTTTATTTTTTATTATTTTTTACAATTTTATTATTTTTTATAAAAATTGTAGGAGCCGTTATGGGGCTTTGCTGGAGTATCATGGGTTTAAACGGGGAATCTGCGCCACACAGGGGGATTAGGGTGTGCCAAGGCCTATGACGGTTACTGTGAAAATGATACTGGCAGGTAAGGGGTTAACACAAGAGGTGATCAAGGCGTTAAGTGTGCTCCTAGGGAATGCTTTCTAACTGTGTGGGGGGATGGATGTACTAGAAGAAAAAAGCTTAGCTGAAACAGATCCTCTCTCTCTTCCTCTGTGACAGAACAGCCGCCGGCCTTATTTACAACCCAAACAGCCAACATTCAGGGTGGACTGGGAGGTGGCGAAAGGCGAACCCTATGCCAGCCTTCGCAAATAGCGCAGAAGCATCCGCAGACCTCACTGAGAGGTTTTATCAGAAGAGACCTATGTATGGGACTTGGGATTTCTCCTCTTTACCATTGGTAAGAGATGAGCCAGAATGGAAGGAGTGATAGAAAACCCATCATCAGATTCATCTCGTAAGATGAAAGCATCCTTGTCGAGGGAATATCCATCTCCAAAGGTCGACCTTCAGACCCAGTTTGGTGGGTAGCAATGTGCTGGGAGTTTTCATCGTAAAAGGAACACGCATGTTTAAATCTCCATGTGATCTACCAAGTGGATCTCTTGAAACGTCCAGCAGATGCCTCCTAGTTCTGCCGATCTGCTGGTAGGCGACAAAGGAAGTTGGCCAATGAGGGCCCAAGAATAAAGGCCAAAGTCCACCAGCTTTACAGTCAGCATAGTTCTTCAATTGTTGGTGAAACTGCGTATGGGAATGAAACCAACATTGCCTCCCAATATTCTACAAACCCCTGAAGAAGATGAATGTCCCTGAAGAGTGGAAGACCAACTCCTGAAATATTTACAGAGCAGCGCTACAAACCCAGCAGCCAGTTCCCAATCATGGAAGTGTAGGAAGGTTTCCAGGCCTGATGTGGGTCTGCCATCGGTACCGGTACTTTCCCCAGCCCATGTGAGCTGTGACCCCAGGTGTGACAACTGAAGCAGCGACAACTCCGCCATCTTTGTTTGTGGTTTTTATTGGATTTAAAGGGGATGGGAGAAGGGAATGAGTGGGATACTCCTTGCGGCTCAAACTAATTACAATTGGGACTTTATTATTGAAAAATGCCCGTTGGCGCTTCCTCGGCGCCAGCCAACGCTCACTGACTCTCAGAACTCTCTGTGTAGCTGAAGAAGTGTTGAATCCCCAACTTCTAGTCCAGAAGATCCAAGACTGAACTGCAGAACTCCTGACACTGCTGTGTCACTAAATACTGTCCCCCGCTTGGTACAGTTTGGGGTATCTTATAGAACTTTGTGTAACTGTCGCTTCACTGACACTCTCTGTACAATTCAGGGCCCAGACTGCCGGTACCCCCTTCACAACTTCAGGGTCCTCTTCCTAGGCACCCCCTTTACAGCTAGCTGACCTTGGATCCCCGAACCTCTTCCGGAGTGGTCCCCTCTGACTCTAGGCAGACCCCCAGGGGCAATCCTCAGTACTCAGGACCTGTGTAGGCTTTCCTGGGACTGGATCCCTCTCTCTCTCGCTCTCCGCAGGTTCTCAGCACACCGGATCCCCTCAGCTCAGCTCTCTCTCTCTGGACTCTCAGGGGACACCCCGGACATCCGCCTTCCTCCGACAGGAGGAGAGACAGCCGTCCTCTCCTTCCTGGGACTCTGCTCCCGCCAAAGACACCGTGCCACGCACTTCCCCCAAACTTATATCCATTCCCAGAATCCTTTGCAGCCTTCTGGGGTAGTTACAAGCTGGGATGTGTCCCCTAATTGGGTTTCCTCCACTGCCCTATGAGAAGCCTCTCACAGGAGCCAATGGGGATACTTCTCCCCTCAGCAGGCACATCTGGAAGTCCTGACACCCTACCTAACCAATCACAGCCCTGCTGTTAGGCAGACAAGGCCCCCTATATCTTTACCTAGCACCTACCTGTAGGGGGCTACATAAGGAAGCTGCTATAATTTCCACACTGAGAACGATGGCTGGGTATGGGACTGTAGGACATTGGGGTGCATGGAGGAAGATATTGCATCAGGCAGTCGCCTCCTGAAGAAGCTGGCGGGACCCCAGGTGCTGTAAAGTGGACTTGCTGAGTTAGGCCCCTTTCACACGGCTTTTCCGATCCGGTCCCAGTTAGTTTTTTAGGCGGAGCTGATCAGATGCTCCATGCACCCCTATGGGGCAGCGGATGTCAGCGGTGACGCATCCTCTGACACCCACTGCTATCCGATCCATGAAACCCGGACAGATGGAAACCCTATTTTCCATCCATCTGGAGGATCGGATCGGAGGGGGACAGGCGGTCTGTTCTCATCCGATCTCTCATAGAGAAGAGCGGGGATCTGACAGCTCTGTCTCTGCAAAGTAAGCGGAGACAGAGTGGTCATCCGCCTGCTCAGCGGGGATCAGCAGATCGATCCCCACAAAAAAAAAACAGTCCGCCGAGCACATTTTGTGTGAAAGGACCCTTAAAGGTTGTGGAGAGAGGGGTTCAGGCAGAGTCAGTGCAGTGCAGGTGAAACAGGCATGACAGGTTATTAGTTAATGCCCCCATTGTGACAGGTTATTAGTTAATGCCCCCATTGTGACAGGTTATTAGTTAATGCCCCCATTGTGACAGGTTATTAGTTAATGCCCCCTGCCGCAAGTGACCTGGAAGCCCTGTCAGGTACTCTGAGGCGTTCTCACTTGGGGAGGCTGAGACCGTGGGATGTTGCAACCATTTGAGGAGCTCAGGCCAGAAGGTGAGCTGCAGCAGGAATGTGAGGGCTTCACAAGCAGACCCTCATTTTGCAGGAGGCTTAACAGTAGATAAAGTGCCTGAATCAGCAGAGTGTTGAAGGGGATTACTAAGAATGCTGGACACTCACACCAGATCCTACCCAGCAGGGCGAAGGGTGCAGGGTGAAGGGTGCAGGGAGCAGGATGGGAGCCGACAACGGCACCATCAGACACAGGCAGAGAAGCTACCTGTGAAGGGGAGACTCGTTCTGATCTGGGCTGAGACTCCTGGGACGGGGTGACGGGTCCCGGGAAAAAGTGTTTCTGTTGGGGTGTATGGCAGTGGTGAGAAGTCTTCACAGGGTTGTAGGAGAGGAGTCAGTGCCATCAGTGCCAGTAGCTGTAGTGAAGGCAGGGCCAGATTAACGTAGGGGCTATTGGAGCTGCAGCTCCAGGCCCCTACCTTTTATATAGGCCCCGGGTTGGCCATATTCACTGTTACCGCTCTTCTGTCACTTGTAAACACAGAAGTCTGGCTTCTATGCTCGCTTCCCCAGGCAGCACCCTCAGAACCTCCCCACACAGCGCGAAGGCCGGACAAGGAGGGACAGTTGCCGATGCATGGATGTGTTTATGGGCTTCAGAGACAGCATCCCATGTGGAATTAGGCATGCATGGCTGCACCCTTCCTCCTCTGGGTGCATGCCAAGGCACGGCCCTTAAGGCCCTTCAAAATCCTCAGCACCAAGACCATGATGCTCTTAATCCGGCCCTGAGTGAAGGGCCCCATCCCATGAAGGAAAGGGCATAGGGGAAGGCGGCTGGGGGTAGAGGAGAGACGCTGGGGGTAGAGGAGAGACGCTGGGGGTAGAGGAGAGACGCTGGGGGTAGAGGAGAGACGCTGGGGGTAGAGGAGACCCATGCTGGTCAGAGAAGCAGTTTCGGGGGATGTGATGGCGGAGAAGCACACTCTGGTTTAGATAGCAGCAGGGGTCCAAGAATTCTAGGAGAGGTCTGGCCTATGTGAATGGCTGGAAGATCTGTAGAGCTGTGGGCAGAGCAGGGATTGTAGGAGTGGAGCCAGAAAATGAATTGCCAGTGGCCCCAGTAATCCAATGTCTGACGCATCTGGGGACCCTGCAGGGGCCTCACCCAGTATGGTGGATTGGAGCACCTGTGAGATTTGGAAGTGATGGGCCTGGGAACAGAGGAGGGATCTCCTCCGGTCAGAGGGACGTGCCTCAGGGTACATTTTCTAGAGTTTGGGCTCCCGCCCCATCGCCTTGTGTCCTGGTAGCCAATCCTAACAGAGCCACTAAACCGATCAACTCCTCCTGTAATGCAATGCTTCCATCAGTCGAGAATCCCTTTCCCTAAAGCGGTTCAAGGGGCCTTCATTCCGGTCTCGGAGCCCCTGCTAAAATGACCAGATCCACAGGCAGAACTAGAACCTTCAGGGTCCTGGTGCTAGAAACCATAAAGGGCCCCCCTGACTTCCAGCTTAAAATGGCGGAAGGGCCCAGTGGTAAGTATGAGGTTTGCGACCCTAGTAGTTCCACCATTGGTGTCAGTAGTTTTATATTATTGGGATTTTATTTTTTTACTATTTATTATTTATGTATTCTTTTATTTACAATTTTATTTTTTTATAATTTTTTACAATTTTTAGGAGCCACCCATTGGGGGGCTTTGGTAAGATATCGGGGGTCTAAACAGAACTCTGATTATTTTTTGATACAGAGAAAGGAGATTGAGGACCCAGGCGGCCTCCATAGCACAGAATGAAGGGATAGGAAGAGCTCTGTAGCTGCGATCAGTACCGATCGATCACTGACTTACTCATTAGGACAAGGAAGGGGCCGGGGGAGTACACAGGGGCCAATCACAACAGGAGGTGGATAGGAGGGGTGGCGAGGGAGACATTAAGAGGGATCAGTTCCTCCTATATGCCCCCCTCCTATTTAGATGTATAGGGGCTTCACGGGCCCCCTTAAGCATGGGGCTGGGTGTCAGTTGCAGCATCTGTACATACACCCTGACTATATCTACAACTCCTGGTACATTAGTGAGATGGTCAATGGGAAGAATTCTCCCCTTACAGAGCTATGAAGATGAATGGTGTCAGTGGGAATTTATCTGAAGGCAGAAATTGCTCAGGGAACCCCCAGCAACCTCTGGAGGAACCTTCGGGATCCATGGAATCCTGGCTGGGAAACCCTGGACCAGATGAAATGTGAGGAGAAGGCAACTTATGAGGGTTGGAAAGAATGAGATTGACCAGCGCTATGGAATATGTGAAATATTGTGTACAGGTGTGAAGCTGCCACCAACCAAACCCTACATTAGGGGTCCAGTATAAATGAAGGGTATAAGAGGATTGGTATCGGCGCTACCTGTTATAAAGGTGCATTGCATTAGATCCTATAGGTGTGTATTAGTGGTAAACACAAGAATATAAAAATATATAAAATCGCAAGTGATAATAAAGTGCAGGTGCCAAATAGCAGGATCGGTGTTTGGGCTGAGAATATATGTACGCCCACAAAAGGGCTAGAAATAAATGTGAAACATATCAAATACAAAGTGCGGATTTTATTCAAAAGTGCAATGTCAGTGCGGTTATTGTATCAAAGTAAAAGTGTCATCCATAAAACATATAAAAGCAAAAGAAAACCTTTTTGCTACTGCTGTGCTAGGAGCGGTGCGGGTGCAAAAGGAAAGGGAAGTGGAATAACTGAGGCTAGTGATAAAGGTGCACTAGGTATCGCACTCACCCTTTCCACCCCTCAGTACAGGGTGTTGAATGCAGGCAGGGGTAATCTCCACGCACACAGTAGGTAAAACAACTTCGGGGTTCAATCTTTATATGATGGGCAAACCTCAGGAGGATCCTCTGAACGCAGGTCCAATCTGGGTGCTCAAAACAAAGAAAACCCCAGGGTGTAGTATATAAATTCAGAATTGAAGGCAAGTATAGTAAACTCACAGTTCAGGCTGATCAGTTCAGTGTGCAATCCAGACGCCGGGATACTTCCGCGTTCCGCGGCTAGAGACTGCAAAACCAGAAGTGACTATGCCCTACGCGTTACGTCATTGGACGTCTACTGGAGCGGCCGCAATACACCTTTATAACAGGTAACTATGAGGGTTACCCCCAGAAATAACTTCATGAACGCCAATCCATTTGCCATATTTATGCAGTTAGTTTAGATTAGAAAATTAAATGGTTGAAATTTGTTGGAAACTTTAAATATTTTTGTGTGGTGACCGAATAATAGCAGAAACCGATGTGTGAAGCTGGAGGATTCCTCCCATAGCTGGTTGTCCTCAAAATGGGTGGAAGATTTCCTCTCACCTTCCGTCAGAGAAAACTCTACAATTTTGGATGCCTTATGGCTTTCTTTCTCGGCATCAATTCATCAGTACAGATAGAGAGGGGAATCTCCCCAATGGTGATGGAGCAGAAAAACGACGATGAAGGGTCCAACCCTTCCCTACTCTATCCAAAACGAAAGGGGTTTGCCTAGAGCAGAGCTCTCCAAACTACGGCCCTCCAGCTGCTGCAGGACTACACGTCCCATGAGACATTTTGAAACTGACATTCACAGACATGACTAGGCATGATGGGAATTGTAGTTCCTGAAGAGTTGGAAGGCCGACATTTTGGAGACCCTTGACCTAGAGATACAATAAACCAATATACAGATGTCGTACCCAACAAATACGGTTTCCATGTGACCATGAATGAACAGAAGGTGATACAATGAGGAAACGTGAGCGGCACACATAATCTATGTGTCAATATTCTCATTGCTTCACTGTGGGAAGAGTCAACACGGGACTGTGGGCATTCATCCACTTTGTAATCCAATCCGACACGATGTCTATCAAAGTTCATTGAGAAGTTCGGCTTCATCAAGCCTGTAATTGCAGCCCATGGTGGTTGCTATGTACCATTACTTCTAAACACAGCTATCCTATGGCGAGGGGAGAACTGGGGCATTGCTATGAGATGAGGATATCGGATTGTAGATTGGCTTTTATAGCTCCTCCTAAAGCTATGGATGCCAAAAAAACTAAAAGCATAAAAAGTTGAACCCTTGTGGAAGCCATTTTATATAGAGGGGTAACAGAATGGATCATCTGTGGGTGGATCTTCTGTCTTTGGGGGGTTTATGAGAAGATGGGGGGCTTGGGATCAGCATCCTCATCTATCTTCATACATCAACCATTAAAGTAGCACCAGCCGGGGGCGGGGTCTTGCAGGACGTCTGGTGGCTCATCCAATGGGGAATGCAGAATGCCAGTCCAGCTTGAAGGTCTTTTTTCTGTGTTTGCTGTAGAAGGTTCTTGGAGTCTGTGTTTTATTCTTTGGGGTCCCCCAACCCCCCTCTCCCTGGAGTCCCCCCAACCCCCCTCTCCCTGGAGTCCCCCCAACCCCCCTCTCCCTGGAGTCCCCCCAACCCCCTCTCCCTGGAGTCCCCCCAACCCCCCTCTCCCTGGAGTCCCCCCAACCCCCTCTTCCTGGAGTCCCCCCAACCCCCTCTTCCTGGAGTCTATTAACCAGAATAAACTCAATCAATGGCCTGAAAGTGACCGGAACCCATCTGTCCTCACCACAAGGCAGGGATCTAACCATGAGGGGAAATGTCATCCCACCGGACCTCTGCCGGTTGCTAATGGCCTCTAGGGGGTGCTATGTGTAGCTCTGACATCTTTTCCCCCGGGGCATCCATGTGTATCTCAGTGACAAAAGCACTCATTTCACCTACCTTCCCTTTGGGGTGCAAATGTGGTTTTATAGAAAACATTCTCCAAGGACTATGGGTCGGGGTGACGGAACGCCGTACCATTCCTTGTGATTTTCATTTATTCTGGAATTCTATGCTTTCTTTTTACTATATAACGCAACACCATCCTATGTGTATTGGTGTCAGTGGGAGGAATAGTGTCCCATCATTGGTGTCAGTGGGAGGAATAGTGCCCCATCATTGGTGTCAGTGGGAGGAATAGTGCCCCATCATTGGTATCAGTGGGAGGAATAGTGTCCCATCATTGGTGTCAGTGGGAGGAATAGTGTCCCATCATTGGTGTCAGTGGGAGGAATAGTGCCCCATCATTGGTGACAGTGGGAGGAATAGTGCCCCATCATTGGTGTCCATAGGAGGAATAGTGCCCCATCATTGGTGTCCGTAGGAGGAATAGTGCCCCATCATTGGTGTCAGTGGGAGAAATAGTGCCCCATCATTGGTGTCAGTGGGAGGAATAGTGTCCCATCATTGGTGTCAGTGGGAGGAATAGTGTCCCATCATTGGTGTCAGTGGGAGGAATAGTGTCCCATCATTGGTGTCAGTGGGAGGAATAGTGTCCCATCATTGGTGTCAGTAGGGGGAATAGTACCACATCATTGGTGTCAGTGGGAGGAATAGTGCCCCATCATTGGTGTCATTGGGAGGAATAGTGTCCCATCATTGGTATCAGAGGGAGAAATAGTGCCCCATCATTGGTGTCAGTGGGAGGAATAGTGCCCCATCATTGGTGTCCGTAGGAGGAATAGTGCCCCATCATTGGTGTCCGTAGGAGGAATAGTGCCCCATCATTGGTGTCAGTGGGGGGAATAGTGCCTCATCATTGGTGTCCGTAGGAGGAATAGTGCCCCATCATTGGTGTCCGTAGGAGGAATAGTGCCCCATCATTGGTGTCAGTGGGAGGAATAGTGCCCCATCATTGGTGTCAGTGGGAGGAATAGTGTCCCATCATTGGTATCAGAGGGAGAAATAGTGCCCCATCATTGGTGTCAGTGGGAGGAATAGTGCCCCATCATTGGTGTCAGTGGGAGGAATAGTGCCTCATCATTGGTGTCCGTAGGAGGAATAGTGCCCCATCATTGGTGTCCGTAGGAGGAATAGTGCCCCATCATTGGTGTCAGTGGGAGGAATAGTGCCCCATCATTGGTGTCAGTGGGAGGAATAGTGTCCCATCATTGGTATCAGAGGGAGAAATAGTGCCCCATCATTGGTGTCAGTGGGAGGAATAGTGTCCCATCATTGGTGTCAGTGGGAGGAATAGTGTCCCATCATTGGTGTCCGTAGGAGGAATAGTGCCCCATCATTGGTGTCCGTAGGAGGAATAGTGCCCCATCATTTGTGTCCGTAGGAGGAATAGTGCCCCATCATTGGTGTCAGTGGGGGGAATAGTGCCCCATCATTGGTGTCCGTAGGAGGAATAGTGCCCCATCATTTGTGTCCGTAGGAGGAATAGTGTCCCATCATTGGTGTCAGTGGGGGGAATAGTGCCCCATCATTGGTGTCCGTAGGAGGAATAGTGCCCCATCATTGGTGTCCGTAGGAGGAATAGTGCCCCATCATTGGTGTCAGTGGGGGGAATAGTGCCCCATCATTGGTGTCCGTAGGAGGAATAGTGCCCCATCATTGGTGTCAGTGGGAAAAAATAGTGCCCCATCATTGGTGTCAGTGGGAGGAATAGTGTCCCATCATTGGTATCAGAGGGAGAAATAGTGCCCCATCATTGGTGTCAGTGGGAGGAATAGTGCCCCATCATTGGTGTCAGTGGGAGGAATAGTGCCCCATCATTGGTGTCAGTGGGAGGAATAGTGTCCCATCATTGGTGTCAGTGGGAGGAATAGTGTCCCATCATTGGTGTCAGTGGGAGGAATAGTGTCCCATCATTGGTATCAGTGGGAGGAATAGTGCCCCATCATTGGTGTCAGTGGGAGGAATAGTGCCCCATCATTGGTGTCAGTGGAAGGAATAGTGTCCCATCATTGGTGTCAGTGGGAGGAATAGTGTCCCATCATTGGTGTCAGTGGGAGGAATAGTGTCCCATCATTGGTGTCCGTAGGAGGAATAGTGCCCCATCATTGGTGTCAGTGGGAGGAATAGTGCCCCATCATTGGTGTCAGTGGGAGGAATAGTGTCCCATCATTGGTGTCAGTGGGAGGAATAGTGTCCCATCATTGGTGTCAGTGGGAGGAATAGTGTCCCATCATTGGTGTCAGTGGGAGGAATAGTGTCCCATCATTGGTGTCCGTAGGAGGAATAGTGCCCCATCATTGGTGTCAGTGGGAAGAATAGTGTCCCATCATTGGTGTCAGTGGGAGGAATTGTTTCCCATCATTGGTGTCAGTGGGAGGAATAGTGCCCCATCACTGGTGTCAAGGAGGATATCTGTCACCTTGTTTGACCCTCCTCTGCAGTTCTCCCTCAGCCTTGGGGTCACATTAGCCGACTGATGGAGAGAAATTGAGGGAGAAGAGAAACCTGGGCATACTGGTCAGTACCGGTGTAGAAAAGTGTATTTGCTATGGAAGATTGGTTGGGTGTTGTCGGTGTGGATGTTGCTGCGTTATATAAAGTTTATGGAATAGTTTTTACATTTTAGAACGAGGCGCCTGGACTGAGACGGATATTCAGTATACAGATTGCAGGGAAAACATCCACAGCCGGGATTGGGAAAAGGAGAAAATTCCTGTGCTGCCACACCCACATAATACCTGAAAGCTGAATTACGGCTGAACCCTCATTAGCGGCGATTATCTCTATAAATATCCCAATAATCCGTCCAATCATCTGCCAGGAATTCTTCTGTTCTCCTGTGATGATTTATTGTCATTAAAGGAGAACTCCGCACATCAACTTCCATTTCAATATATTTCTCCATTGCAACGAAGAATAGAAATCCACTTTGTTTGTAGTAAATGGCAGATTATTAGCCTGGGGGATATCCCAGGGGTACCAGAGCTGTGTGAGGGGCCCAGCACCCCCTGCCCCTCCCCCCTTTAACATTAAAGTCCTAAACTGCACCATAGGAATACATGACATGGAAATATGAGATAAAGCATGGCACCCTGACCGACCCAAAGTGCACCCCGATATACCCCTGATACACCCGGATATACCCCGATTATACCCAGATATACACCCGATACACCCCAATATACCCTGATACACCCCGATATACCCAGATACACCCCGATATACCCAGATACACCCCGATATACCCAGATATACCCCGATATACCCAGATACACCCTGATATACCCTAATATTCCCCAATATACCCCGATACACCCCGATATACCCTAATATACCGCGATACACCCCGATATACCCCGATATACCCCGATATACCCAGATACACCCCTATATACCCAGATACACCCCTATATACCCCGATATACCCAGATATACCCAGATACACTCCGATACACCCCGATATACCCTGATATACCCTGATATACCACGATATACCCCAATACACCTCGATATACCCAGATACACCCCTATATACCCAGATACACCCCTATATACCCCGATATACCCAGATATACCCAGATACACTCCGATACACCCCGATATACCCTGATATACCCAGATATACCCCGATATACCCCAATACACCTCGATATACCCAGATACACCCCGATATATACCCCAATACACCTCGATATACCCCGATATACCCCGATATACCGTGATATACCTCGATACACCCCGATATACCCCAATATACCCTGATATACCCCGATATACCCTAATATTCCCCGATACACCCCGATATACCCAGATACACCCCGATATACCCAGATATACCCCGATATACCCGGATACACCCCGATATACCCTGATACACCCCGATATACCCAGATACACCCCGATATACCCAGATACACCCCAATATACCCAGATACACCCCGATATACCCAGATATACCCAGATACACTCCGATACACCCCGATATACCCAGATACACCCCGATATACCCAGATACACCCCGATATACCCAGATACACCCCGATATACCCTAATATTCCCCAATATACCCAGATACACTCCGATACACCCCTATATACCCAGATACACCCCTATATACCCAGATACACCCCGATATACCCAGATACACCCAGATACACCCCGATATACCCAGATACACCCAGATACACCCCGATATACCCAGATATACCCCAATACACCTCGATATACCCAGATACACCCCGATATACCGTGATATACCTCGATACACCCCGATATTCCCCAATATTCCCCGATATACCCCGATATACCCTAATATACCGTGATACACCCCGATATACCCCAAATTACCCAGATACACCCCGATATACCGTGATATACCTCGATATACCCCAATATACCCTAATATACCCCGATATACCCTAATATACCGCGATACACCCCGATATACCCCAAAATACCCAGATACCCCCCGATACACCCAATATACCCTAATATACTCTGGATAAGAAACTCTGCACTGACCTACCATGAAATAATCGCTGTCTGTATATTCGGTGACACAGAAAGATGGGAGCTTTATTCACATCTCATTTCTTTCTTTACAATCATTGTAATAGAATCTTGGGGGATTATACCTTCCAAAATTACCCCCACTCAATAGATAGAGCCCCCCACTCAATAGAGAGAGCCCCCCACTCCTCAGAGGTGACCCCCACTCCTCAGAGGTGACCCCCACTCCTCAGAGGTGACCCCCCCCCCCAGTCCTCAGAGATTACTGCCATTCCTCAGAGGTGACCCCCCACTCCTCAGAGGTGACCCCCTATTCCTCAGAGGTGACCCCCCCCCCACTCCTCCAGAGGTGACCCCCTATTCCTCAGAGATGGCCTCCACTCTGCAGATGGCCCCAATTCCGTACAGATGACACTGACACATACCTGCTGGCATTATTTTGATCATTCTCACTGTGCCCTATGATCCCAAATACCCCCGTCTCAGATCGCATCTAGGGTTACCGGTCGCACTTCTGATCCACCTCCTTCCACCCTCGGCACCTTCTTGATGAAAACCAATTGTGATTGGTGAGTAGAGCATACCATGGAACCCGCAAACATCCGTATTCCTGATATTGGATGTTGGGGGGGGGGGGCAAAGTGGGTGTGTGGCCAAATTACACTGAAAAAGTGTGAGAAGTTCTATTACCTCAAGAGTCCAATTGCCTCGGAAGTCCTATTGCCCCAGAAGTCCTATTACCTATTACAGAGTAGTAGTATGACCACCATAAGGGTGTGACTGCTCTATACACAGACCCCTTAGTCCCATAGAAGTGATATAAACACTCTGTCCAATATCCATTCTCCCTTCTATCTCTGTATGTGGATGATGGAATTATTTTAATTAAAAAACCTCTAAGTCCCTTTTTCCTATTGGATATCTAGCTGTCACATGACCCGGCTCTCTCCCAGCCAGTCTGCAGAGAAACATAAGTAGGAGGAGCTTCTAATCCTCTTCTGCTGGTCACATGTTCAAAAAAAAAACAGCCTTTGGAATACAAAAGTATTAAAATACATTATTATCAATTAATTGTCATACAAATATGTATATGAAGTTAAATCTTCATTATTTTTGGCAATAACCTGATGTGGGCGGATTTCTGCCAGTCACATGCTGTGTCACGCCCCCTCCAGCCTTAGAATAAGTCTTAGAATAAGAGGGAGGTGAAGCCTTCATCAATCTACATGTAATACCCCGCCCCCATTGGGTTTAGATGGTTGGTGGGCATGGAGGGAGGGAGGGAGTGGCCTGTCATTGTGTATACGCCCACATGTGTGACTCTATAGTCACATGGGCTGCTCAGATGTGATGGGGAGGAAATGCTCAGCATAGAAACTCACTGAGAACTGAGCATGTGCAGAGCTGTCACTACAGCACATGGACAGAAGGGGGAGATAGAGAGCAGCAGGATCAACCAGGTATTTTGCGGAATGTCATAGTGATGGAGTATGAACAGCATGGAATACCCCATTTATTCATGGTTTTCTATGATGGGGGTTTACTGACACTTTAGTTTGTAGGACCATAAATGTAACCCGTCACCATTTTCCTGCCTCTGTTGGCACGGTGCTATAGAATGATACCTAAAAATTAGGGTCAGACAGTCACTGAGGTTTTATTATCTTTGGTTCTTTCTTCAAACGTCTTTAATAAAATAAATTGTGTTTTTGTGTCCCCAGGATGGAGGAGGAAGTGAAGAGTGAGAAGGAAGGTCTCTTCGAGTTTTATTCTTCATATCGGGAACTCTTTGAGTTCTTCTGTAATAATACGACCATTCATGGAGCCATCCGGCTGGTCTGTTCCCGGAACAACCGCATGAAGACCGCCTTTTGGCTGGTCCTGTTCCTGGCCACCTTCGGTTTGATGTACTGGCAGTTCGGACTTCTCTTTGGACAATATTTTAGTTACCCGGTGAGCATTAACATCAACGTCAACTCCGACCGACTGCTGTTCCCAGCTGTGACCGTGTGCACCCTCAACCCCTACAGGTGAGCCTGGGGATGGACTTGTCCCTTTTCCATTAAGAATGGTTTCAAAAATACAAATTTTAATTGTTTATCAATTTACAAAATGCAAAGTGAGCAACTAGAATAAAAAAATCAAAATCCAAACAATATTTGGGATGCCCCTCCCCCCCCCCCCTTTGTCTTCTTCTAGGTAGACTTGCACACAGTGTGGAAAGGAGCTCGGCAGGTAGGTTGTTCTATGTACATCTTGGAGAACGAAGCACAGATCCTCTGTGGATGTCGGCCGCCTCCAATCCTTCATCCCAGACAGACTCCATGATGGGGAGATCAGGGCTCTGTGGGGGCCAAGCCATTACTTCCAGGACTCATT
The DNA here is from genome assembly GCF_965119305.1 of Pelophylax lessonae. Classification (NCBI taxonomy): domain Eukaryota; kingdom Metazoa; phylum Chordata; class Amphibia; order Anura; family Ranidae; genus Pelophylax; species Pelophylax lessonae. The sequence goes on from NC_138776.1 coordinate 574,100, forward strand.
CTTCTTCTTCACACTGAAGATAGTTCTTATTGACATTGGCTGGACATTTGGGGTGTTTGACCTGCCACAGAATAAATTTGGAGCCAGTCACACGCCTCCCTGATGATATGGTATATGTATATGTCTGTATATCTCTGCATTGGGGACACCATTGGTCAGGTAACGCTGAGGAGTGTAGACACAATGATCAGCCAAGGAAATATAATGTCCGGCCCCCTAATCTGCATGCAGGGGCGCCAGACACATGGAGTTCAATGGGATTTTTTTTTTTTGGCATCACCTGATTAGAGCCAGAGGCTCCAATAGGGCGATGCAAAGGGTGGACCCGGGGCGCAGAGCAGTGCGTCCTGAGCCCACCCATTGTGTGACAATAGCGAATGAAAATTCAATATTGTCACACCGATCCTCCTCCTGGCCAATAAGGAAGTGCGTCCGATATGCGCTTCCTGATTGGCCGCAAGGCAAACCCCTTGCCATTGGCCGAGGAGGAGGCGGGAGCGGAAGGAGACGCGCCGCCGGTCACCGGGAGTCGGGACTCAGAAGAAGCCGCCCGCCGCTGCTGCTGGAAGGCACTCGTGGAGCCGCCCGCCGCCGCTGCTGCTCCAGGTAGGCAAGGGGGCACGCACGCTGATCTCTGCATTGGGGGCATGTATGCTGGTCACTACATTAGGGGCATGTATGCTGGTCACTACATTGGGGGCACGCACGCTGATCTCTGCATTGGGGCATGTACTCTGCATTGGGGGCATGTACTCTGCATTGGATGTATGCTGGTCACTGCATTGGTGGTATGTATGCTGGTCACTGCATTGGGGGGCATGGTATGCTGGTCACTGCATTGGGGGCATGTATGCTGGTCACTGCATTGGGGGCATGTATGCTGGTCACTGCATTGGGGGGCATGTATGCTGGTCACTACATTGGGGGCACGCACGCTGATCTCTGCATTGGGGCATGTACTCTGCATTGGGGGCATGTACTCTGCATTGGATGTATGCTGGTCACTGCATTGGGGGCATGTATGCTGGTCACTACATTGGGGGCACGCACGCTGATCTCTGCATTGGGGCATGTACTCTGCATTGGGGGCATGTACTCTGCATTGGATGTATGCTGGTCACTGCATTGGGGGCATGTATGCTGGTCACTGCATTGGGGGGCATGGTATGCTGGTCACTACATTGGGGGCATGTATGCTGGTCACTACATTGGGGGCACGCACGCTGATCTCTGCATTGGGGCATGTACTCTGCATTGGGGGCATGTACTCTGCATTGGGGGCATGTATGCTGGTCACTGCATTGGGGGCATGTATGCTGGTCACTGCATTGGGGGCATGTATGCTGGTCACTGCATTGGGGGCATGTATGGTTGTCACGGACCCTACTTCCCCCCCCTTCTTTTCCTCTCTTCTGCACCCCCAGTACTTTACTATCTTCCCCAGCATGGGATTCTTTTCTCCCCCCTGGCTGCTCACTCCTTTGCCTGCCCCCCCCACTGTGCTGTCCCTCTCCCCTCCCCAGCAAGGTGCCTGAATGTCTGCTTCTCCGCCTTCATGCTCACTGTGGACAATGAACACATTCCTTGTGTGGGCTCAAAAAGAGGGGGGCGGGGCTGGTTGCTGGGGCAACTGGACGCCAGGCTGGGAGTTGCCTGGCCCACCTGCTGGGACACAAGTCCTAATATATTTAGCTGAGTGAGAGTCTCTCCTGTGTGTAGTTCATCTCTGCTGTTTGGAAGACTGTGTGGCTCTGAGCTGCGGCCAGAGAACACAGAATCCCCTATTGGTTCCTGCGGGCCTCTTCAAACCTTCCTACAACCTGGATTTTGGATTTACCCTGTCCCTTCCTACAACCTGGATTTTGGATTCATCCTGTACCTGCCTGCTGGTGAGTGGATTAACACTGGGCCTACCAGAACTCTGCCTGAACTTTGTCACCTCATTGTTTGCCCTGATTTGTGTGTGGCCCAATCCCTCGCTGGCCAGGACTTTGCCCATTCTATTGGGAGCCCCTGTTACGGACTAACCCGTTTATCTGCAACTCTGTCCTACCCACGTTGGGTCTGACCCTGGGCACCTTTGTTTGGCCCTTTCTTTGTGAACCTACCCGCTACCGTTCAATAAAAGGCTTTGTTGGCACTCCTGCTCTCCATGTGCGTTCTGTCTTACCTACACTTCCGTCACACTGGTGGCAGCGGTGGGATCAGAACGCTGAAGAGGATGGAGAGCAGCCCCCTCACACTGGACCTAACCCGGGGTGGGGAGTACAGAAATTGGACTGTGGCAAGTTTGCAAGAAAAGGCTCAGGAGTTAAGCCTTACCTACAGGGGCCTGTCCAAAGAAGAGCTGGTCACCGCCATTGAGGAAGCCGGCCTTCAGAGAACTGAAAGCTTGAATGCTCCGCCGTCAGAGAATGAACAGAGTGCATCCACCGTCTCAAGTCCCAGGAGCCCTTGGATCACATGGTACGAAGAGGAGATGGCTATCCTGGGGCCCGGGGCCACCTTGGATGACAAACGGGAGGCTATCCGAAGGGCTCATGAGCGAGAAACCATGAGAGGCCTCAGGGGATATGACCCTCTCCCCAGCCCACGAGTCGGTGGGCCTGATCGGCCAAGGGTGACTCGTAAAGACTTCAAGCCATTTTGTGAAGCTACAGGGGATGTGGAAGGGTTCTTCCAGGACTTCGAACACTTATGTCAGCTGCTGGAGGTGCCCCGTGGAAACTGGGTACGCCACCTAGTGGGCCTGCTGGAAGGGGGTGCGGCTGCTGCCTACCGGACAATGAATACACAGTGGAATCAAGATTACAGTAGGATCAAACAGACTATACTAGAACACTACGCGGTAACTTCAGAAACCCACCGGATCAAATTCCGGGACCTCTCCTGTCATTCTGAGCCTTCCTTCAAGATGTATGCGCACAAAATCTCGCAGGCCTGCAGACGCTGGCTGGAGGGGGAGCAGGCCTTTACTATTGAACAAGTTGTCCAGGCCTTTCTAAAGGAACAATTCTTTGCCAAATGCCCAGCAGAGGTGCGGGAGTGGGTGAAGGAGAGGGACCCTGGCACCCTTGAGCGGGCTGCTGCACTGGCAGACGAGGCCCTTGCCATTAAACCCCATTGGAAGAGACTGGTAGTCGAGCCGCCCAAAGCCCAGAACACAGGCAGACCACTTCCCAGCAACCCCCTGCCACTCCTCCAGCGCCCTGTCGCCCCAACACCATCCACAGCCCCTTCCTACCGACCTCGTACTTCTGGGCCATTTCTGGACCGCCGGTGCTATGGGTGCAACCAGCCCGGGCATCTTCAGGCCAGCTGCCCTCAGAACCGTCGCACCACATCCGCCAGCCACAGTCGCCCAGTCAACTACCCAGAGTTGGCCCCAGCGGAAGGACCTCTACCCCAACCTCCCAGTGACTGGCTGACCACCATGGCGCCCAATCCTCCTCAGGGAGTCTACAGTGTTTATCCCCTTGTCCCACCATACCCGGCAGCAGGACCTTCAGTAGGTGAGCCTATTACCACAAGTGCCTCCAAGGAGACCTGCCGAGGTCCCCCTGTCGGCACTTGTAAAATAAAAGGGGGAGGGGTTGTCACGGACCCTACTTCCCCCCCCTTCTTTTCCTCTCTTCTGCACCCCCAGTACTTTACTATCTTCCCCAGCATGGGATTCTTTTCTCCCCCCTGGCTGCTCACTCCTTTGCCTGCCCCCCCCACTGTGCTGTCCCTCTCCCCTCCCCAGCAAGGTGCCTGAATGTCTGCTTCTCCGCCTTCATGCTCACTGTGGACAATGAACACATTCCTTGTGTGGGCTCAAAAAGAGGGGGGCGGGGCTGGTTGCTGGGGCAACTGGACGCCAGGCTGGGAGTTGCCTGGCCCACCTGCTGGGACACAAGTCCTAATATATTTAGCTGAGTGAGAGTCTCTCCTGTGTGTAGTTCATCTCTGCTGTTTGGAAGACTGTGTGGCTCTGAGCTGCGGCCAGAGAACACAGAATCCCCTATTGGTTCCTGCGGGCCTCTTCAAACCTTCCTACAACCTGGATTTTGGATTTATCCTGTACCTGCCTGCTGGTGAGTGGATTAACACTGGGCCTACCAGAACTCTGCCTGAACTTTGTCACCTCATTGTTTTTTCCCTGATTTGTGTGTGGCCCAATCCCTCGCTGGCCAGGACTTTGCCCATTCTATTGAGAGCCCCCTGTTACGGACTAACCCGTTTATCTGCAACTCTGTCCTACCCACGTTGGGTCTGACCCTGGGCACCTTTGTTTGGCCCTTTCTTTGTGAACCTACCCGCTACCGTTCAATAAAAGGCTTTGTTGGCACTCCTGCTCTCCATGTGCGTTCTGTCTTACCTACACTTCCGTCACAATGCTGGTCACTGCATTGGGGGGCATGGTATGCTGGTCACTGCATTGGGGGCATTTATGCTGGTCACTACATTGGGGGCACGCACGCTGATCTCTGCATTGGGGCATGTACTCTGCATTGGATGTATGCTGGTCACTGCATTGGGGGCATGTATGCTGGTCACTGCATTGGGGGCATGTATGCTGGTCACTGCATTGGGGGCATGTATGCTGGTCACTGCATTGGGGGCATGTATGCTGGTCACTGCATTGGGGGCATGTATGCTGGTCACTGCATTGGGGGGCATGGTATGCTGGTCACTGCATTGGGGGCATGTATGCTGGTCACTACATTGGGGCACGCACGCTGATCTCTGCATTGGGGCATGTACTCTGCATTGGGGGCATGTATGCTGGTCACTGCATTGGGGGCATGTATGCTGGTCACTGCATTGGGGGCATGTATGCTGGTCACTGCATTGGGGGCATGTATGCTGGTCACTGCATTGGGGGGCATGGTATGCTGGTCACTGCATTGGGGGCATGTATGCTGGTCACTACATTGGGGGCATGTATGCTGGTCACTACATTGGGGCACGCACGCTGATCTCTGCATTGGGGCATGTACTCTGCATTGGGGGCATGTATGCTGGTCACTGCATTGGGGGCATGTATGCTGGTCACTGCATTGGGGGCATGTATGCTGGTCACTGCATTGGGGGGCATGGTATGCTGTTCACTGCATTGGGAGCATGTATGCTGGTCACTACATTGGGGGGCATGTATGCTGGTCACTGCATTGGGGCATGTACTCAACATTGGGGGCATGTACTCTGCATTGGATGTATGCTGGTCACTGCATTGGGGGCATGTATGCTGATCACTACATTGGGGGCATGTATGCTGGTCACTACATTGGGGGCATGTATGCTGGTCACTGCATTGGGGGCATGTATGCTGGTCACTGCATTGGGGGCATGTATGCTGGTCACTGCATTGGGGGCATGTATGCTGGTCACTGCATTGGGGGCATGTATGCTGGTCACTACATTGGGGGCATGTAGGCTGGTCACTACATTGGGGGCACGTAGGCTGGTCACTGCATTGGGGGCATGTACGCTGGTCACTGCATTGAAGGGGGCATGTATGCTGGTCACTACATTGGGGGCATGTATGCTGGTCACTGCATTGGGGGCATGTACGCTGGTCACTGCATTGAAAGGGGCACACTATACCTTAATTACTGAAGGCCCCTTTCACACTTTTGCGACTTCAAAGTCACGCAATTTTTGACAGCGTTTTTTGCCGCAAAGCAATGCCTATTACATTTTTCTGTTTGCGCCCCCCCCAAAAAATTTTGAGCACCAGCCGCCACTGGTCAGGATCATTGGTGTCCTCAATGCTGAGAAATACAGGCAAATACTTCTCCATCATGCTGTTCTATCTTGGAGGCGTGTGATTGGCCTTTGTCCTGCATTTATTCTGTAGAAGGACAACCCCACCCCCCAACATCAACTCAATGTCATTAGGAACTATCTTCAGTGTAAAGGAGTCCTGGAAGGGATGGTTTGGCCCCCACAGAGCCCTGATCTCACCATCATAGTCTGTCTGGGATGAAGGATTGGAGGTCAAATATTGATTGGATTTCTCTTCGTTTTAATTTACATTTTGTTAATTGATATAAAATAATTGATTAACACTTCGATGTCTGGAAGAATTCTTCGTTTACAGCATCACACCTGCCTAAGACTTTTGCACAGAACTGTATATGAATGCGTATTAAAGCTTTAAAATGTCTGTAAAGCCAAAACATTTTTGCTTGGGGGGGGGGGGGGGATTATGGATTGGGAATTTTTGCTGTCTGTGTTCCATTGAGGTGAATTTCCTATCATGAAGAAACATCAAAAAATGAGAGGAAATCTCTCTATAACTGGGAAGCTTCTCTCATTGGTTGTCATAAAAACAAAAGGCGACTCAATTGGATTTGGATCTTCTATTCTGGTCTTAGATTTTCCGATACTTCCCTGGACTCTGATAACTGTCAGCCTTGCAGTGCCTCATGAGAGGAAAAACCGGCGCCGCTGAATGTAGCAATCATTTTATTACATGACCAAAGGTAGTAACTCCCATTCTAATGTTCCCAAGTGTAGGCACTTCCTGTGTTCAGTCTTCCAAGTCCCGACCGGCCCGCAGCCGGGAGATGACGATGCAGGAAGCTCCACAGAGGAGCTGGTTAGAGCGGAAGCTGCTGTGAACTGCAAGCCAACCGGAAGTGACGCAACGCGTTTCGGAGCATGCGCACTCAGCTCCTTCATCAGACGTCAGGAAGCGCTTACACTTTGGAACATGGACTTGAGAACATCAGAATGGGAGTTACTACCTTTTGTCATGTAATAAAATTATTGCTACATTCAGCGGCGCCGGTTTTTCCTTTTCTGTTGCCAGCGGGATTTTCCGAATGTTTTCCTGCCAGAGCTGCCCTGAAGCACAGCATCATTTGTGAAGCCTTGTCCGTTACAGCTGCTGACCTCCTAGCTGTTCCATACTGGTGTCTACCCCTCTGGCACAAGCGCCCAACACACCCCTCTCTTTTGCAGTGCCTCATGGGACCTGTAGTCCCGCAGTAGCTGGAGGGCTGTAATGTCTTGGATTTTCCGATACTTCCCCCGGACTCGGTTCTGATATAAAACCCTGAGGGGCACAGGGCAAACATTGCACCTAGAAAATCTTCACAAGACTTTTGTGTTTTATTTAGCATTTTTATGAATGAAAATTGTCATTTTTTTTTGGCGTCTTATAATTCTATATTCTTATAATTGTGATTGGTGGTGGAACGTCCATTTCTACCAACTTGTCTAATTTGGATTGGATATCTCACCCTCCAGGTATCATTCCATTCTGGATGACTTGGATCAGCTGGACCGAGACACCCAACAGCTCCTATTCAGCCTCTATCAGTACAATGTGACCGGGGTGCAAGGCCGAGTCCCCACTAACAGGAGAAGACGCCAAGCCAAGGAGCCGCTTCCATTCCCTCTGGAGAAGATCCTGGCTGAAGGAAGTTCCCATAGGGTGCTACGAAGTCTAGATTCTGATGGAGACACCATGCCGGTCAACCGCCAGGACTGGAACATCGGCTTCAAACTGGTAAGAAACTTTGTGTACATCAAAAGTCAATCTTTATTTAAATGAGTCGTGTGACGTCATCAATAATTGGATGTCACCAATGGGATGTAAGGAACGCTCTGTACTGGATTGGAATGATAAAATAATGTCCGGAGGATCAGTGTTTTCCAAGCTGTGGTCAAGAAAGGAGCAGGAACTGGTCACCAGTATAGCCTGTGGTCTTCCTGCAGCTGCTCTTCTCCCCATTACCTAACATGTCTTGTTCTCTGTGTGGAGGCGGCCATCTTGGTAGAGGCAGAGCTTTGCTTTTCTTATGTCAAAGCCTCCAGCAAGGAGAACAGTGAGAAGCACAGAAGTGACATCAGCAAACCTTCTAAGACCAGCAGTAGGAGGCCGCAGTGCCTGAGATCTCATGGGGCACCTAGGCACATACTGGGCATATACTAGGTATATACTGGGCACATACTGGGCACATACTGGGCACATACTAGGCTCATACTGGGCACATACTACGTACATACTAGGCTCATACTAGGCACATACTACATACATACTACATACATACTACGTACATACTGGGCACATACTGGGCTCATAACTAGGCTCATACTAGGCTCATACTAGGCACATACTACATACATACTACATACATACTACGTACATACTGGGCACATACTGGGCTCATAACTAGGCTCATACTAGGCTCTTACTAGGCACATACTAGGCTCATACTAGGCACATACTACATACATACTACGTACATACTACGTACATACTGGGCACATACTGGGCACATACGCCCAGTACGGAAATCATTGCAAAACGGAAATCATTGCAAATCGCGGGACGCCTGTGCGTTGGTTGATTTGCAATGGCACCCCAAACGCTGTGCGATGTTGCAGCGATTTCCGCCTCCCGATTCGCGGTAACCTTGCGCAAACAAAATCGTGGGACGCATGACGCCCAAAAAAGGTACAAAAGCGTCTTTGGAGCGTATTGCGTCCCGCAATTTTTTTTGCGCGATGTAACCGCGATTCGGCAGGCGGAAATCGCTGCAACATCGCTCAGCATTTGGGGGGCTATTGCAAATCAATGGGCAACGCACAGGCGTCCCGCGATTTGCAATAATCTCCGGATCGCGGGCGGAACCGCGGCGGTTCTGCCCGCGATCCATACGCTGACATGTGAACGGAGCCTAAGATGAAAAAGAGAATACTTAGGCTACATTCACATCTTGGCGTTGCTATTACAAGCGTTTTTATGGGCGTTTTTATGGGCGTTTTTTCAGGCGTTTTTATGGGCGTTTTTACAGGCGTTTTTTGTGCAGGCGTTTTTAGATTGAATAGAGACCAATGGAAAACGCCTGTAATCTGCCCAAAAAGAAGCTCATGTACTTTTTTGAGCGTTGGGCGTTTTGCTCACGGCGTCAAAACGCTCAGATGTGAACAGGGGCCATTGAAATGAATAGGATTTGTCTTGTTGGGCGTTTTGAGAGCTGATCCTAGAGCAGAAAAACTCCCCAAAAATGCCCCAAAACGCCTACATGTGAACGGAGCCTCAAGAAGAACTTTTTTTTTTTTTTTTTTAATACACTTTGTGATACCAACATTTGGAATGAAAAATTAACTTCTTTTGTACCACCATAATTTGTTTTTCAATAAAAGTTTGTATACAAAAAAACAAACAGTTGTAAGTGTCGGTTCACACTACGTCGGATCCGACTTAGGGGGCGACCTGGGAAGTCACGTGCACCGCGACTTCGGTACGACTTGCACGGATTTCATAAAATTAATGTCTATGGAAGTTGCTCCGAGGTCGCCCTGAAGATGTACAGAAACCTTTTTCTAAGTCGGAGTGACTTGTGACGCTCCTATTAGAACGGGTCCTGTAGCGGTCAATGGACCGCGAGGGAGCGCGACTTGTTAGGCTGACAGGTCGCCTGACAAGTTGCGCTAATGTGAACTGGCTCTAAAGGTGATTCTATATGTAGCTCCCTCTAGTGTGCTACAAAGTGTAAACAGGGGTGAGTGACTCAGGGAGGCTGGGTGACTCATCGGGCAGCACCTCTGTTAGCTCCCCCTACTTGCTGGAGCCTTGGAGAAGCTTCCGGAAGAATGGGAGGGAGGTTAGGAGGAGCTGCCTGGAGTATTGAGGGCCCCAGCCAATCCCCAGCAAATGGGCTGGAAGGGGATAAGCCCCTCTTAAATACTCAGTCAGGCCAGCAGGGACATTGTGGAGTTCAGCCGGAAGCTGGAGATGGAGTGCTGAATAGGCCCTTGAGGGTAACCCCCCTAGACTGGTGGGGGGGGTGACCTCAGGCTTGGGGCCCGGGTACTGGAGGGATCCTCTCCAGACACACAGAGGAGTCCTGTCCAGAGGCACGTGAGCAAGAGTGAGGACAGCAGAAGCCAGGGAGCACCTCCAGGAGATCTCCAGGGAGAAGACAGCCAGGTGGTTGGTGAGTGAGACGGGAGAACAGGTCCATGATCCCAGGACTTCTGTTGTGTCCCACAGTTGCAGGGAATTGCTGGTGTCAGGCGCTCAACTTTTCCATGTCGCCTCCTACAATTTGTCTTTTTTACTTTTTGTTCGGTTCTGATGTTTACTCAACTTGCAAGGGAGTATTGAGTCATTTCTATACAACGCTCTACTATGGGAGCACCCCCCCCCCCCGGCACAGACAGAAAGTGAAAGCGATAAACGGGCACAACCTTCATGGCTTTCACACTGAGAACTGAAATCTGGGGATGGTCAGGTCAGGTCAGGTCACGGTCAGGTCAGGTCACGGTCAGGTCAGGTCACGGTCAGGTCAGGTCACGGTCAGGTCAGGTCACGGTCAGGTCAGGTCACGGTCAGGTCAGGTCAGGTCAGGTCAGGTCAGGTCACGGTCTGGTCACGGTTTTTGACACCCTTCAGAAATAAGAGAACATTCCTGACAAGAAGTCATTTAGTAGTCGGTCAGTCCTAATTCAATTCAAGGAATAGTCTGGAGGCTTTAGGTGAAGGCAAGTTACTTTGACCGGCTCCGAGGGTTGGATGAGGGACCTGGGGTCCACCAAAAGGAAGTGAGAAGAAGATCCCAACATTACTCCCCTTTCACATGGGCTGTCCAATCAGGTCTGCCTGGCAGTTTTTCAGGTGGACCTGATTGGACCTTGCACTCCTCTGACATCTGCCCCTATCCGATCCGGTTCTGTCTGCAAAATTCAGGCGGATGGTGGTCCTATTTTCCATCTGTCTATTGGATTGGATGAAAACAGACAGGCGGTCCGTTCTCACCTGATTTCCCCATAGAGGAGAGCGGGACTATGTCCGTCTCCACACTGCAGAGGGAGTGTGCAGGGAGTGTGCAGGGAGTGTGCAGGGAGTGTGCAGGGAGTGTGCAGGGAGTGTGCAGGGAGTGTGCAGGGAGTGGAGATGGACCTGTCATGCGCCTGCCCTGCGGGGATCAGTAGAGCGATTCCTCACTGAGCGAGTGGATCCCGTGACACGGAGGCGCCCCGTGTGAAAGTATAGAATGGAACTATTTTTTCCTTCAATTCTTTATTTATTTGGACCCAACGTTCAGATGTGGCTCCGAGGCCGACCTGAGAAAGTGAGGGAGGCCCAACATAAAAGTATCTGCATTGCTTATTATGAGGGACGGATAAACAGGTATTTAACCACTTCAGCCCCGGAGGATTTTCCTGCTCAATGACCAGGCCATATTTTGTGATTCGGCACTGCGTGACTTTAACGGACAATTGCGCGGTTGTGCGACGCTGTACCCCAATTAGTATAACTGCGGCGGGCGGTCCGGAAGCGGTTAAAGACCACAGCGGGTCGATGGCGTGTACCACAGACTGGTATAGACTGCTCACATATGAGATGTCAGAATAGAGGCATTCTATTATATAACATCTAGACGGAGAGCTGACACTTCATCTGAGCCTGCCCTAAGAGAGAACTTTGTTATACCAGTATGGGAATACTCCGCTACCAGTATGGGAATACTCTGCCACCAGTATGGGAATACTCCGCCACCAGTATGGGAATACTCTGCCACCAGTATGGGAATACTCCGCCACCAGTATGGGAATACTCCGCCACCAGTGTGGGAATACTCTGCCACCAGTGTGGGAATACTGTGCCACCAGTATGGGAATACTGTGCCACCAGTATGGGAATACTCTGCCACCAGTATGGGAATACTCTGCCACCAGTATGGGAATACTCTGCCACCAGTATGGGAATACTCTGCTACCAGTATGGGAATACTCTGCCACCAGTATGGGAATACTCTGCCACCAGTATGGGAATACTCTGCCACCAGTATGGGAATACTCTGCCACCAGTATGGGAATACTCTGCCACCAGTATGGGAATACTCTGCCACCAGTATGGGAATACTCTGCCACCAGTATGGGAATACTCTGCCACCAGTATGGGAATACTCTGCCACCAGTATGGGAATACTCTGCCACCAGTATGGGAATACTCCGCCACCAGTATGGGAATACTCCGCCACCAGTATGGGAATACTCCGCCACCAGTATGGGAATACTCCGCCACCAGTATGGGAATACTCCGCCACCAGTATGGGAATACTCCGCCACCAGTATGGGAATACTCTGCCACCAGTATGGGAATACTCTGCCACCAGTATGGGAATACTCCGCAACCAGCAACTGCTGAGACCAGGATTACTTTGGCCCAGACAATGTAATATACAGCACAGTGTACAGAGTGCCGGGGTCAGATGTAGGCAACAATACTCCTCACATTGCTGGTAGTGTACAGAGTGCCGGGGTCAGATGTAGGGAACAATACTCCTCACATTGCTGGTAGTGTACAGTGAAGCCTCTAGCTAAGCCTCTGCCTTGATGGTATGAAGTAGAACAATGCAGCACATGAAATAACCCCCAGCAATAACCCCTAGCACTGGTGTCAGTGCCAGCAATGATAACCCCCGGCATGCATCAGTGCCAGAAATAACCCCCAACAATAACCCCTAGCATAGGTGTGCGCAGCACATTGCATTAGGGTGTGCACCCCAAAGCCGCGGTGAATGGTGGGTGTGATCATTTTCTGTTTTCAGTGGGAGGGGCCTAGAGGACATGGTTAAATAAAACAAAAGCCTTTCTGTACCCATAAAAGTTGCTTTTGGTCTTCCCTCCCGTAGTAGGGTGCATTCACACTGATGCCATATGGTTTACATGGATCCAGTGCAGCGTACCTGCAGTTTTCGTGTGGGTTTGTTGCACTTTGCTGTAGACTTCTATTAAATCCCGCAGTTTTGGTGCGTTTTCTGAAAACAAAAACTGAAAGGGCATCAAACCATGGGACATAATAGACGTCTATGGCAAAGTGCAGCGAACCCTCACAAAAACCTTGGGAACGCTGCTCTACATCCATGGTGAAGAATAACTGCCCCGACAGGCGGCGGCTTGTGCTGAGGAATTATTTCTGGTCAGTTGTAGGATGCAGCGGGACCCGAAACAGGGCTGCTTGTAGATGGGTTCTTCTTTTTTTTTTTTTTTTTTTTTTTTTTTTTTTTACAGGAGCCTATTGATGGGGGGAAGGGTGTCACTGCATTATCTACCATAGCAGGTTGGGACCATAAAATGTAACCTGCTTATATTTTGCCTTCCCTGGTTCTTGGCCCTCTCAACAAAATGATAGTGAAATTGTAAAATTCTTAAATAAAGCATTTCCGTTTTCATTACACACTAGTACTACTACTCTACTCACCTTTCTTTTCACCTGTCCGACTCCCCAGGCAACGTTTTCCTGCTGCCAGCACCACAGAGCGTCACGTGACGTCACCACACTCCAGGCTCTGCCCCTCCTTCTTGCTGAATGCTGATGCAGCATTGCTGACTGCGCCGGCTTGCTCGTTCTCTCCCGCGCTGGCAGCGCTGGGCGGCCGCTGCACAGGCAGTCCCTCCCCCAGACAGTCCCTCTCCGTCTGTCTCCCCCACCACTCCACAATGGGCAGCGCCGGCTCGGATTCGGTTTGGAGCGGAGCGGTGCCAAGCCGAGCAGTGAGCTAGCCCAGGGGCAGAGCAGACTCAGCGGTGGGCCTGCGGCCATGGCAGAACCTGCAAGGAAGGACCGCAGGGCACGGGGGTTATTAGGGTGTGCTTGGGCACACCCCGTGCGCATGCCTATGACCCCTAGCACTGGTGTCAGTACCAGCAATGATGACCCCCAGCATGCATCAGTGCCAGAAATAGCCCCCAACAATAACCCCTAGCATGTGTCAGCAACCGTAATGATAACCCCCAGCAATAACCCCCACAAGTGTCAGGGCCAGCAACAATAACCCCCCCACAAGTGTCAGGGCCAGCAACAATAACCCCCCACAAGTGTCAGGGCCAGCAACAATAACCCCCCACAAGTGTCAGGGCCAGCAACAATAACCCCCCACAAGTGTCAGGGCCAGCAACAATAACCCCCCACAAGTGTCAGGGCCAGCAACAATAACCCCCCACAAGTGTTAGGGCCAGCAACAATAACCCCCCACAAGTGTCAGGGCCAGCAACAATAACCCCCCACAAGTGTCAGGGCCGATTAGGGGTTAATATTAGTGTTAGGATTGGGGGTCATGGTTAGGGATTAGGTTTAGGGGGTTAATATTAGGGATGGGGTTAGGATTAAGGGAAGGAATTGGAGTCAACGGTTAATTTATTTATTTGTATTTATTTTCTTTATTATTAATTTATGATTATCATTCTATAATTTAATTCATTTTATTTATGATTAGTTCAGTATTCTTCATTTTCAATAATTGCATTGGAGACAAAACACATGAAAAAGTTTCAAAGTTTTCTAATCGTTTCATTTTATTTCCATGGAAAGCAAAACACAGCAATCTCCCTGATTTGAGCAACAAACAAAGCTGCCCACTATTCCCTTCCCCATGTTTCCGGTGCCCACTATTCCCTTCCCCATGTTTCTGGTGCCCACTATTCCCTTCCCCATGTTTCCGGTGCCCCCTATTCCCTTCCCCGTGTTTCTGGTGCCCCCTATTCCCTTCCCCGTGTTTCTGGTGCCCCCTATTCCCTTCCCTGTGTTTCCGGTGCCCCCTATTCCCTTCCCCGTGTTTCCGGTGCCCACTATTCCCTTCCCCGTGTTTCCGGTGCCCACTATTCCCTTCCCCATGTTTCCGGTGCCCACTATTCCCTTCCCCGTGTTTCCGGTGCCCCCTATTCCCTTCCCCATGTTTCCGGTGCCCCCTATTCCCTTCCCCATGTTTACGGTGCCCCCTATTGCCTTCCCCGTGTTTCCGGTGACCCCTATTGCCCTCCCCATGTTTCCGGTGACCCCTATTCCCTTCCCCATGTTTCCGGTGCCCCCTATTCCCTTCCCCATGTTTACGGTGCCCCCTATTGCCTTCCCCGTGTTTCCGGTGACCCCTATTGCCCTCCCCATGTTTCCGGTGACCCCTATTCCCTTCCCCATGTTTCCGGTGCCCCCTATGACCCATTTCAGTGAATACCGCAACCACCTTACAACCATGTGCAATGGGCCCGCCACTTACAGGGTTAAAACTGGCAGTGAGGAGGCAACATATCACCTTCTCAACACCTGTCAGTCACCCTCTGAAAAGTGTTTCACTGTGGATTGCCTTTCAGAGGGGTGGCCTGTGAGGGGTCACGATTATCACCGTCTGATTCTCTTTTTTTTCTCCCCACAGTGTAATAAAACGGGAGGGGATTGCTTCTACCAGACGTACAGCTCGGGGGTGGACGCCGTCCAGGAGTGGTATCGCTTCCAGTATATAAATATCCTCGCCCGCGTCCCCAAGGATGGAAATGTCACCGGGGAGCAGCTGGAGAATTTTATCTTTGCCTGTCGATTTAATGAGGAAAACTGCATGCAGACGGGGTGCGTATGCCGGAATTATTATTCTTAGACAATGGCGATTTCAGATCCAATCAAATGTTGCAGCTTCACCGCATTCCACCCCCTGGCAGTGTGACCGCCGCCCCATATAAGCCGCCAACATTGACAAATATACTAATAAAGTGTATCAGCCAGAGCAAGAACAAGGCCAGCCAGTGCCAAACTCAGCCCCGCCCATGCGGAGTAAGGGGTGGGGTTATTAGAGTAGCCGCACACCACACTGAAACTGACAGTGATAGAAATTCTATCCCACATTATAATGCGGGGCTAATAATTGTCATGTAGAAAGAAACGCTTCAGTGTGAGGGGAAAAATGGCCGTATAGGGGGGGGTCACTGGAAGGAAAATCTGTCCCCGCGTCAGTGGGGTCACTGGAAGGATAATCTATCCCTGCGTCGGGGGGGGGGGTCACTGGAAGGAAAATATGTACCCGCGTCAGTGGGGTCACTGGAAGGATAATCTGTCCCCGCGTTGGGGGGTCACTAGAAGGATAATATATCCCTGCGTCGGGGGGGATCCCTGGAAGGAAAATATGTCCCTGCGTCAGGGGGGGTCACTAGAAGGATAATATGTCCCTGCGTCGGGGGGGGGGTCACTGGAAGGAAAATATGTTCCTGTGTTGGGGGGGTCACTAGAAGGTTAATATATCCCTGGCCTCGGTGGGGTCCCTGGAAGGAAAATATGTCCCTGCGTTGGAGGGGGGGGGGTCACTAGAAGGATAATATGTCCCTGCATCGGGGGGGGACACTGGAAGGAAAATATGTTCCTGTGTTGGGGGGGTCACTAGAAGGATATGTCCCTGTGTCGGGGGGGGGGGGGTCACTGGAAGGAAAATATGTCCCCGCGTCGAGGGGGTCACTGGAAGGAAAATATGTCCCTGCGTTGGGGGGGGTCACTAGAAGGATAATATATCCCTGCGTCGGGGGGGGGGGTCACTAGAAGGATAATATATCCCTGTGTGGGGGGGGGGGTCACTGGAAGGAAAGAATGTCCCTGCATTGATGGTGTCAGTCTGAGAAGGACTAATTTGGTGGTAATATGAAGGGGGAGGGGAGCTGGGGAGGTGGAGGGGCTATGAGAGGGAGAAGGGAACTCTGGGGCTAATTTGCTCCCCCAACCCTCGGTGAAGTTGCAGTTCAGACCTCCTCAGCGTGGCACCCAGGAATGAAAGTCGCTTCTTTCGTCACATGACAAGGAAAGAAAGGAAGTCTCACCCTCCGGCACACACGTCTGATGAGGAGGAGGTGTCTTCTCAGTGCCCCGCTTGCTGTCTTTCACCCATGTTGGAGGGAGGAGAGAGCAGAATCCTTACACCATCAGCCCCTGCTCTGTGTTCCCAGTGCCCCCCCCTCCCCCCGCTCCACATAACAATACTGCACCCATGGTAGGTTTTCTTCTTGTATCCCCCCTACTCCTGGCCCTGTTTTGGCCAGTGTAGATGAGAAACAAACAAACCTATCCTTTTTTTTATGTTGCATTCTATGCCCCCATTGGGGAGATTTCCCTTCACTTCCTGTCCAGTAAACACAACAGGAAGGAAGGAGGGAATCTGACCAAAGTAAAGCAAATCCCCTTCTTAGACAACTGTCCCAGTAACGGGTGTCCCCACTGGAAGATTTGTCCTTTAGGACTGACTGACTGACCAGGACTTGGATGTAGCAGCCTGGGCAGAAAGTGAAGAAGGCCTCAGAGAGTTGGGCAGAGAGTGAAGAAAGCTATGGAGAAGGCTCAGAGAGTTGGGCAGAGAGTGAAGAAAGCTATGGAGAAGGCAATGAGAGTTGGGCAGAGAGTGAAGAAAGCCTCGGAGTAAGATCAGAGAATTGGGCAGAGAGTGAAGAAAGCTATGGAGAAGGCTATGAGATTTGGGCAGAGAGTGAAGAAAGCCACAGGGAAGGCTCAGAGAGTTGGGCAGAGAGTGAAGAAAGCTATGGAGAAGGCTATAAGAGTTGGGCAGAGAGTGAAGAAAGCCTCGGAGAAAGATCAGAGAATTGGGCAGAGAGTGAAGAAAGCTAAGGAGAAGGCTCAGAGAGTTGGGCAGAGAGTGAAGAAAGCTATGGAGAAGGTTCAGAGAATTGGGCAGAGAGTGAAGAAAGCCTCGGAGAAAGATCAGAGAATTGGGCAGAAAGTGAAGAAAGCTAAGGAGAAGGCTCAGAGAGTTAGCCTCAGAGTGTTGGGCAGAGAGTGAAGAAAGCTATGGAGAAGGCTATGAGAATTGGGCAGAGAGTGAAGAAAGCCACAGGGAAGGCTCAGAGAGTTGGGCAGAGAGTGAAGAAAGCCTCGGAGAAAGATCAGAGAATTGGGCAGAGAGTGAAGAAAGCTATGGAGAAGGCTATAAGAGCTGGGCAGAGAGTGAAGAAAGCCTCGGAGAAGGCTCAGAGAGCTGGGCAGAGAGTGAAGAAAGCCTCGGAGAAAGATCAGAGAATTGGGCAGAGAGTGAAGAAAGCTAAGGAGAAGGCTCAGAGAGTTAGCCTCAGAGTGTTGGGCAGAGAGTGAAGAAAGCCACAGGGAAGGCTCAGAGTTGGGCAGAGAGTGAAGAAAGCTATGGAGAAGGCTATAAGAGTTGGGCAGAGAGTGAAGAAAGCCTCGGAGAAGGCTCAGAGAGCTGGGCAGAGAGTGAAGAAAGCCTCGGAGAAAGATCAGAGAATTGATGCCTGTGCTAATTGGAAGTCAAAGGCTTGATGTTACCCAGCCCATTGCCCGGATTATAAAGGTTCATGGTCAGATTAAGGCCACTCCCTGAGGAAGTCACGTGATGTGACGTAACGCGTAGGAGGAGCCGCCAGACTACCGGAAGTGACGTTAGAGATCGGAGCGATAACGCTCCCCACGCTGTATTGAGATTTTACCCGCATTCAAATGATCTACAAATTGTAAGTGCAACTACGTTTTTAATAAAATATCTTGTTTGACATACTGCACCATGATTGCCCTATGTTTTTACTGAGCCCGAGGCCACGATATGGAATTAAGGACGGAAAGTGTATGCACCCCAAAATACTAAACAGGACAGGACAGGAAACACTTGAAGGAGGAGCAAGATACCGGAATAAGTAAAGCCTATATGATATTCGGAGACTAAGCTTTGTATACAGGCGCAATATACACCTTATTGAGGTGAGAATATAGAGCACCTAGATGTGACACCTGGTGGAGGCAACAAGTCACAACACCCATACTCTGCATGAGAGCACCTTGTTTTATTTAATGATATCGAAGGGAATGACACCTGATTTTGGATTTCTATATATATGGACACTATAAACACAGCACTTTATTTATTTATTCATTTTTTGATCTAAGCAAATGAGCACACAGCACTTTGTATCTTTTTTTGAAGTATCTTTATTTTTATCTTGTCTACGGTTTATTTATTGATACCTTTTAGGAAAGTATAAACACTCAGCACTTTATTGTATAGAAGATAACTGGAATAGTTTATTTATATTGATATATATATATGAGATATATATGAAGTATTGGACCACCCTTTATTAACCAACATCAACACCTTTTATCACTAGAACACTTTTTACCACGCCAGTTTATACATTTATTATATATTTATATTTTTAATTTATATCCACTTCTGAAGCGCATCACCCACCTAAACTGTATACATTGTATTAACTGGTTCCTGGTACCAGTACTGTGGTGCAGCAGTAAGAAGGGAAAAACACATATCCTCAGATAGCGCAGGAACCACCCATACATATAAGGCTCAGAGAGTTAGCCTCAGAGTGTTGGGCAGAGAGTGAAGAAAGCTATGGAGAAGGCTATGAGAATTGGGCAGAGAGTGAAGAAAGCCACAGGGAAGGCTCAGAGTTGGGCAGAGAGTGAAGAAAGCCTCGGAGAAGGCTCAGAGAGCTGGGCAGAGAGTGAAGAAAGCCTCGGAGAAAGATCAGAGAATTGGGCAGAGAGTGAAGAAAGCTAAGGAGAAGGCTCAGAGAGTTGGGCAGAGAGTGAAGAAAGCTATGGAGAAGGCTCAGAGAGCTGGGCAGAGAGTGAAGAAAGCCTCGGAGAAATTTAGAGAGTTGGGCAGAGAGTGAAGAAAGCCACAGGGAAGGCTCAGAGAGTTGGGCAGAGAGTGAAGAAAGCTATGGAGAAGGCTCAGAGAGTTGGGCAGAGAGTGAAGAAAGCTATGGAGAAGGCTCAGAGAGTTGGGCAGACCTACTAGACTTGCATTGCTTGGGGCCCTAAGAAGAGCCAAGGTGAAGAATCTCAGGAACAGCCTTTTCTGTAGCAGAGCTCCCGAAGGTGGAGACGCTGCAAGCGAGTCCCAGGGTGTGGCCCTCTGACCCAACCCATGCAGGCAGCTAAGGTTCTAGAATCATTGCAGATGGACAAGCCTGTAGGTAACACAGAGGACAATGGCATTCCTTGCCTGCAGCTGTACATAACAAAGGGTGAAGGTCAGGGGGACAATCGAAGGTGTAGCCAACACGTTTCAGGAGAACTACCCCCCTTCTTCAGTTCCTGAGATTGTGAATGGGTTGGAAGTGAACTGGACCTTTAATGGTATTTCTTTCAGTGTGATTACTGGTCTTGTCATCACCTCCATCCACATCAATACCTGAAGATAAGATGGCAATGCCAATAGGATAATCTCGCAGGTCCAGCTCTATTCTTCCATTTTCCTTGAAGTCACCACTTTGGCTGTCCTCCTCTGTTCCCTTTTCTCCTCCATGGACCGCCTGTGGGACCCCTGTGTAGCGTAGTGTTAGCTTTGCCTGCGGTAATCAGCGAGTGTTTGTAGTTCTATTTGCTTCTATACCCGGAAATAAATGTATTTCTTTCTTTGAATGCAGGAATTACTCGCATTTCCATCACCCCATCTACGGAAACTGCTACACCTTCAACCACAACCGCTCTGACAGCGACACGTGGAGCTCCTCCATGCCGGGGATAAAAAACGGTCAGTTCACTTTCTGTAACCAAAATACCAAAAATAGGAAAATCTGCTGAAGGCAAACTTCAAATATCATAAACCGAATTTCTGATGAATAAAATAATGCGATCCATAAAACAAAACTGTGATAAAATATAGCAGCTCACACAGACCGATAGATAAAGTCCACACAAATATATATAAAACTTCTAGCACTAAAAATAATATATATTAAAAAGAAACCTCATGATATAAACTCATAAACTGAATGTGCAAAGTCCATATAAAAGAGAGGAAAGTGAATCCAAAAATAAAAAAACTTGCTTGAGGAGAACCGCTCTAAAAACACCCAACAAGACAAATCCCATTCATTTCATTGGCTCTTTTTTGGCAGATTACCGGCATTTTACTGCTTTTCATTGGTCACTTGTACAAGTGCCTGCACAAAAATGCTGCAAAAACGCCAGAAAAATGCCGGTATAAATAGCAACACCTAGATGTGAACGGAACCGAAGTGTAGCAATATGGTCCATTTAATGAAGGTTCAACATTTAGCAACTCGCATGCAGTGGCGGCCGGTTCGTTCGCCGACGCCCCCCCCCCCCCCCATCCATGCGTCCAGCCCCCTAATCTGCATGCAAGGAGCCGGACGCATGGAGTTTAATGGGGATTTTTTTTTTTTTTTGCATCACCTGATTAGAGCCAGAGGCTCTAATAGGGCGATGCAAAGGGTGGACCCGGGGCGCAGAGCAGTGCATCCTGAGCCCACCCATTGTGTGACAATAGCGAATGAAAATTCGCTATTGTCACACCGATCCTCCTCCTGGCCAATCAGGAAGCGCATCCGATACGCGCTTCCTGATTGGCCGCAAGGCAAACCCCATGCCATTGGTCGAGGAGGAGGCGGGAGTGGAAGGACTGGAGGAGACGCGCCGGGACCGAGGAGAAGCCAATCACCGCCGCTGCTGCTCCAGGTAAGTATAGGGGGAACGCACGCTGATCTCTGCATTGGTGGCATGTATGCTGGTCACTACATTGGGGGCATGTATGCTGGTCACTGCATTGGGGGCATGTATGCTGGTCACTGCATTGGGGGCATGTATGCTGGTCACTGCATTGGGGGCATGTAGGCTGGTCACTACACTGGAGGCATGTATGGTGGTCACTACATTGGGGGCATGTATGCTGGTCACTGCATTGGGGGCATGTATGGTGGTCACTACATTGGGGGCATGTACGCTGGTCACTACATTGGGGGCATGTACGTTGGTCACTACATTGGGGGCATGTACGCTGGTCACTGCATTGGGGGCATGTATGCTGGTCACTGCATTGGGGGCATGGTACGCTGGTCACTGCATTGGGGGCATGTATGCTGGTCACTGTATTGGGGGCATGGTACGCTGGTCACTGTATTGGGGGCATGTATGCTGGTCACTGCATTGGGGGCATGTATGCTGGTCACTGCATTGGGGGCATGTATGCTGGTCACTGCATTGGGGGCATGTATGCTGGTCACTGCATTGGGGGCATGTATGCTGGTCACTGCACTGGGGGCATGTATGCTGGTCACTGCACTGGGGGCATGTACGCTGGTCACTGCATTGGGGGCATGTATGCTGGTCACTGCATTGGGGGGAATGGTATGCTGGTCACTGCATTGGGGGCATGTATGGTGGTCACTACATTGGGGGCATGTATGCTGGTCTCTGCATTGGGGGCATGTATGCTGGTCTCTGCATTGGGGGCATGTATGCTGGTCACTGCATTGGGGGCATGTATGCTGGTCTCTGCATTGGGGGCATGTATGCTGGTCACTGCATTGGGGGCATGTATGCTGGTCACTGCATTGGGGACATGTATGCTGGTCACTGCATTGGGGACATGTATGCTGGTCTCTGCATTGGGGGCATGTATGCTGGTCTCTGCATTGGGGGCATGTACGCTGGTCTCTGCATTGGGGGCATGTACGCTGGTCACTGCATTGAAAGGGGGCACGCTGGTCACTGTGCAGCCTTGTTTGTCACTACTAGCCACTGATTGGTCAGAGAATCGTTGTAATCCCACCCACTTACTACTTTAGTGGAAATGCAAACCGAGCCGAGCTGGGCCAAGCAGTGCCGAGTGGAGCCGAGCCGGTACTCGCAGTGGAAAAGTGCCATTAGAGGCGCCCTCTTCTCTTTTATACTCAGTTGTGACGCTTCTTCTATATCAGGACATCACTTGTTTATCAAATCACAATTTATAAAAATATTTTGCTTGTCTTGCAAAACGTTGTCAGACCAATTTACTCTCCATCCAAGGATCCCCTCTACCTGACAGAGAATCACCGGCAGTAAAAAATTGGGATCGGTATCCTGATTGTAGCCCCATCCATGGTCCAGTATAACCGCTTTCCTAGTGTGAGATGAATGCTCTGGATCCGGTAGGGATCATGTGAGGTGTATATTCTGGATCCGGTAGGGATCATGTGAGGTGTATATTCTGGATCCGGTAGGGATCATGTGAGGTGTATATTCTGGATCTGGTAGGGATCATGTGAGGTATGGATCCGGTAGGGATCATGTGAGGTGTATATTCTGGATCCGGTAGGGATCATGTGAGGTGTATATTCTGGATCTGGTAGGGATCATGTGAGGTGTATATTCTGGATCCGGTAGGGAATCTCTATGAATATTCTATATTGCATACCTTTGGTGATGTTCTGATTGGTCGCAGTATATTTTCTGCTCACACATGAAATCTTCTATCTTTGTAGGTTTAACACTCGTCCTGCGCACCGAGCAGCATGACTACATCCCGCTGCTGTCCTCTGTGGCCGGGGCGCGAGTTCTGGTCCATGGGAACAAGGAACCGACCTTCATGGATGATAGTGGCTTTAATATCCAGCCTGGGGTGGAGACCTCCATCAGCATGAGAAAGGTACAAACCAATCAGAACGTAGAATTGTGACGCTTTGTAATGAGATATTTATGGGATTCCCCATTCGGAGGAATGGTCCCCGCTTTGTGACGGTTTGGGGACTTTACCAGAAATCAGAGCTTTAGCTGTGGCGCCATCTTCATCTAAGAATGAATTTGGAAATGAATGTACGTTTGATGCACAAATAACTGAGTTACGATAATAAATGCAGATTTGGATATTAATATTCACCAATCGCAATCCATCCCGCTGTGGTAATAAGCGCAGTTCTCAGCTCTGTGTATAAGGTAATGGAGCGCTCAGCAGTACCCAGTAATACAGACACACAGCCTGCTATCTCATTGGATGATCCATAGAACGTCCTGCCTAAGGCATGGAGCTCCGCCTATTTATGGGACAACAGCAGGCAGTGATGATGATACAACATCAGCCAATCAGTTCCAATGTACACAGACATCTCAACCTGCAAAAACACATTGCACTCCATCCCCCCCCCCCCAATATACCACAACCAGAGGATAATGAAATGGAATCAGTATACGGAGGAGTACTTCTTCTGAGAGATATTAAAGGAACACTCTAACCACCATGGCCTCCTCAGTGATTTGAAGTGGTGATGGTGGGAGGAGTCAGAAACACTGCATATGCTGGGATAGTTATGTTTTACTGCTGCTGGGTACTGCAGGTGGGTACTGCTGGTGGAAACTACAGGCGGGTACTGCTGGTGGGTACTGCTGGTGGGAACTGCTGGTGGAAACTACAGGCGGGTACTGCTGGTGGGTACTGCTGGTGGGTACTGCTGGTGGAAACTACAGGCGGGTACTGCTGGTGGGAACTGCTGGTGGGAACTGCTGGCTGGTACTGCTGGTGGGTACTGCTGGTGGAAACTACAGGCGGGTACTGCTGGTGGGTACTGCTGGTGGGAACTGCTGGTGGGAACTGCTGGTGGGTACTGCTGGTGGGAACTACAGGCAGGAACTGCTGGTGGGTACTGCTGGTGGGAACTACAGGCAGGAACTGCTGGCGGGAACTGCTGGCAGGAACTGCTGGTGGGAACTGCTGGTGGGAACTGCTGGTGGGAACTGCTGGCTGGTACTGCTGGCGGGTAATGCTGGCGGGAACTGCTGGCGGGTGCTGCTGGTGGGTACTGCTGGCGGGAACTGCTGGTGGGTACTGCTGGCTGGTACTGCTGGTGGGAACTACAGGCGGGTACTGCTGGTGGGAACTACAGGCAGGAACTGCTGGTGGGTACTGCTGGTGGGAACTACAGGCGGGTACTGCTGGTGGGTACTGCTGGCTGGTACTGCTGGTGGAAACTACAGGCAGGAACTGCTGGTGGGTACTGCTGGTGGGAACTACAGGCGGGAACTGCTGGTGGGAACTGCTGGTGGGAACTGCTGGTGGGAACTGCTGGTGGGAACTGCTGGTGGAAACTGCTGGTGGGTACTGCTGGTGGGTACTGCTGGTGGGTACTGCTGGTGGGTACTGCTGGCGGGAACTGCTGGCGGGAACTGCTGGCGGGAACTGCTGGCTGGTACTGCTGGTGGGAACTGCTGGCGGGAACTGCTGGTGGGAACTACAGGCTGGTACTGCTGGTGGGAACTGCTGGCTGGTACTGCTGGCGGGAACTGCTGGCGGGAACTGCTGGCTGGTACTGCTGGTGGGAACTGCTGGCGGGAACTGCTGGCGGGAACTGCTGGCGGGAACTGCTGGCGGGAACTGCTGGTGGGAACTGCTGGCTGGAACTGCTGGCTGGTACTGCTGGTGGGAACTGCTGGCGGGAACTGCTGGTGGGAACTACAGGCTGGTACTGCTGGTGGGAACTGCTGGCTGGTACTGCTGGCGGGAACTGCTGGCGGGAACTGCTGGCTGGTACTGCTGGCGGGAACTGCTGGCTGGTACTGCTGGCGGGAACTGCTGGTGGGAACTACAGGCGGGAACTGCTGGCGGGAACTACAGGCGGGAACTGCTGGCGGGAACTGCTGGTGGGAACTACAGGCTGGTACTGCTGGCGGGTACTGCTGGCGGGTACTGCTGGTGGGTACTGCTGGCGGGTACTGCTGGCGGGTACTGCTGGCGGGTACTTTTCCCCTCCTTACCCGGTGTCCTGTGAAAACACCAATTTGAAATCGAATGGAAATCTCCAATTATTGCCCCTGGAGAGTCATGGGATGTGAAGCTCCTCCCACTATTGGATAATCCAATCCTTGATTCTTGGTTTAGTGATGGTGTCACAGAATATTGTGAGATTGGCGCTGTGGTTTCTCAGACTCGCAGTAGAAGGAGTTGTAGATAAGGGGAATCCCCGCAGAAACCACATTACTGGGAGATGACTGAAATCTCAGAGATTTTATCTCAAAGTGAAAAAATGTGAACGCCGCGTCATTCCGACACCCAGAACACTGATAGGACGGGGCGGGGGCGGGGGAAGGAAGCCTCATAGAACTCGCATTGCCATGGTTTCCATTGGTGACGACACATTTTTAGGGCATTTTATTTTTGGAATTGTAGATCCTGGAAGTCCGTTGTTTGTCCTTCCATTGGGCATGCAAGAAAGGTTTGGATGACTACATGAAGAGAGTGTGGGGGGGGGGTTTACTAACCGCATTATTACCACCCGCCGCACATTCACTGCGGTAGGCAGCCTCTCCTGTGCGAATAAACGTAGCCCTACAACGGTTGCATGTGTGGTGCTGGGGGGGGGGGGGGGGCGAGCTGACACCCGCGATCGCTCCCCGCTGAGAGAGAAGGACGGTCGGATGTTGTAATCACAGCTGACCGTTCTTCTCCCTGGAATGATCACAGAGCTCCTTCTATATAGGATCACATGTCTCTATGATCATTTCACAAATCCCTCCCCCATACAGTTAGAAAGCACCCCCTAAGCTCACACTTAACCCTTTGATTACCCCTGGGTTAACCCCTTCCCTGCCAGTGTCATTAGTACAGTGACAGTGCATATGTATAGCACTGATTACTGTAGTAATGTCACTGGTCCCCCCAAAAGTGTCAAAAATGTCAGTCAGGGGTCCGATCTGTCCGCCGCAATGTCGCAGTCCCGCTAAAAATTGCAGATCGCCGCCATTACTAGTAAAAAATAAATAAAATAAAAATGACAAAAATCTTTCCCCTAGTTTGTAGACGCGAAAAATATTATTTTTTTTTTTTCTCAGAATTGTCGCTGTTTTTTTGTTTATAGCGCAAAAAATAAAAATCGCAGAGGTGATCAAATACCACCAAAAGAAATCTCTGTTTGTGGGAAAAAAAAGGACTTCAATTTTATTTGGGTACAGCGTCGCACGACCGCGCAATTTTCCATTAAAATAATGCAGTGCCGAATCGCAAAAAATGGCCTGGTCATTAACCACTTCTGGACCAGGAAGGTTTATCCCCCTTAATGACCAGGCCATATTTTTTGATTCGCAACTGCGTTACTTTAACGGACAATTGCGCGGTTGTGCGACGCTGTACCCAAATAAAATTGACGTCCTTTTTTTCCCCACAAACAGAGATTTCTTTTGATGGTATTTCATCACCTCTGCGATTTTCTATTCTTTGCGCTATAAACAAAAATAAAGAGCAACAATTCTGAAAAAAAAACAATATTTCTCACATTGTGATATACAGTATAACATTCCCAAAAAAAGGTAAAAATCTAATTGTTTCATCATTTTAGGCCAATTCGTATTCTGCTACATATTTTTGGTAAAAAAAATCACAATAAGCGTATTTTGATTGGCTTGCGCAAAACTTATCGCGTTTACTAACTACGGGAAAGATTTGTCATTTTTGTTTTTTGGGGGGTTTTTTTACTAGTAATGGCGGCGATCTGCGATTTTTTTTTTTTTTGCGGTACTGCGACATTGCGGCGGACAGATTGGACCCCTAACTGACATTTTTGACACTTTTGGGGGGAGCAGTGACATCACTACAGTAATCAGTGCTATAAATATGCACTGTTACTGTACTATGACACTGGCAGGGAAGTGGTTAACACTGTGGGTGATCAAGGGGTTAAATATGTACCTAGGGGCGTTTTTCTAACTGTGGGGGGCGTGGCTTGTGAAATGACCATAGAGACTATAACTGAGGTGGGCGTGGCTTGTGAAATGACCATAGAGACTATAACTGTGGGGGGCGTGGCTTGTGAAATGACCATAGAGACTATAACTGTGGTGGGCGTGGCTTGTGAAATGACCATAGAGACTATAACTGAGGTGGGCGTGGCTTGTGAAATGACCATAGAGACTATAACTGTGGGGGGCGTGGCTTGTGAAATGACCATAGAGACTATAACTGTGGTGGGCGTGGCTTGTGAAATGACCATAGAGACTATAACTGGGGGGCGTGGCTTGTGAAATATTCATAGAGACCTGTGATCCTATATAGGAGTTCTGTGATCATTCCAGGGAGAAGAACGGTCAGCTGTGATTACAACATCGGACCGTCCTTCTCTCTCAGCGGGGAACGATCGCGGGTGTCGGGGCAATCGGAGCCGCCTGACCCGTGCATCGGAGTCCCCGCTGATGAGTGGGGGGCGGGACGTGTCTCGCCCCCTAGCTGCAGGCGCGTGACTGACGTATACCTACGTTGGATCGCGCAGGAGCGGCTGCCTGCCACAGTATAACTGCGGCGGGCGGTCGGCAAACTGGTTAAGGGGGGTAAATCCTTCCGGCCCAGAACTGGCTAAAGGCAAACAGACTGAGCACTCTGTAAGTTTCCCCAGAGATTTGTAAATAAGGGGAAGATTCACTTTGCAAATAATATCCAATCCTGTGCAAGGAAAATAAAAAACCTCTTCCAATATGATTGGATGATGGAGGTCAGCAGAGCTTCCCCTCATTTACTAAGCTCTGGAGGAACTGCACCTGCAGAGTTCTCAGTCTATTTGCCTTTAGTAAACCACCTGTGAGTTGGCAGACAGTGAAATCTGTGATCCCTACAAAGAAAATGGGGGAGGGAAGGTGTGGGGTGTTGGGTCACTCTGATTGGGTAGGTTGGTAATTGGTATGCTGTAGGGAAAGTTCCCCTTAGACAGATCTCTTATGGACAGGAGGAGCGGGTAAACCATAGAGGAGTGTGGTTCAGTGGCACACAAGGGGCATGGAGTTTGTATATTAGAAGACTCGCTCAGTAAGGTTTGTTGGGGACTTTCAGAACCGGATGGCTGGGGAACTCCCTACAAGGCCTCGGGAACACAGAGACTTCTGACAGCGAAGTAGAGTCAGAGTATGTAATGTCCCGAGCATATATACTGTATACAATTAGGGATGATCGAACTTTTCAAAAGTTCGGTTTGACCAGAACACCCGAACTTCCCGAAAGTTCGGCCCGGATTTCAGAACCCAATTGAAATCAATGGGTCCCGAACTTCGGTAATCAAAAAACACCATTTTGAAGCCCTAAAACCCAATAAATGCCCCTAAAATGTGCCTAGGGTTCTGGGTCATGCCCCAGGGACTATTAATCGCATAAAAAAAAAGTTCTTAAAAATTGTCATTTTTGATAGAGAGCCAATTATTGAAAAAAAAAAAAGAGATTTCTTTGGATTTAGTGTCTGGGGGGTCTAAAAAGTGTCCCTGTGAAGTTTCAGCTCTGTAGCATGTCCAGAACCAGAAAGAAAAGATTGTTTGTATTAGAATTAATATAGAACAGGGATATGGCTCCGCTATTTTCACACCTTGCTGGTTTTGTAGCAAGCGTTTTTTTGGGCATTTTTTGGGGGTCTTTGGAGTCAGGCATAACATCAGAACTTCTGTATAGGGGTATATACACACACACATGAATGTATATATACACATACACATATATAGGTGTGAAAGTAGCAGAAACATATGCTTGCGCTAATGAAATAATTAACGCCCATATGGCTTCTCTCCTTTCACACCTATATATGTGTATGTGTATAAATACATATAAGTGTGTGTGTATTTATACCCCTATACAGAAGTTCAGATGTTTTGCCTGCCTCCAAAGACCCCAAAAAAATGCCCCAAAAAAAAACGCCTGCTGCAAAAACACACCTGGGCGTTTTTGTAGCTGGTGTTTTTTTGGGCATTTTTTTGGCATCTTTGGAGGCAGGCATAACATCTGTACTTCTGTGTAGGGGTATATATACACATACACATATATAGGTGTGAAAGTAGCAGAAAGATATGCTTGCGCTAATGAAATAATTAACAGGCATATGGCTCCGCTCCTATCACACCTATATATGTGTATGTGTATAAATACATATAAGTGTGTGTATATATACCCCTATACAGAAGTTCAGATGTTATGCCTGCCTCCAAAGACGTCCAAAAAATGCCAAAAAAAACGCCCAGGTGTGTTGTTGCAGGCGTTTTTTTGGGCATTTTTTGGGGGTCTTTGGAGGCAGGCATAACATCTGAACTTCTGTATAGGGGTATATATACACACACACTTATATGTATTTATACACATACACATATATAGGTGTTATAGCAGAGAAGCCATATGCCTGTTAATTATTTAATTAGCGCAAGCATAGTGTTCTGCTACTTTCACACCTATATATGTGTATGTGTATATATACGTGTGTGTGTGTGTGTGTATATATACCCCTACACAGAAGTTCAGATGTCATGCCTGACTCCAAACATGTCCTCAAAAAAGCCCTATAAACGCCTGCAGCAAAAAGCGGGGTGACAGGGGCGAAGCCATATTCCTGTTCTATAAGTGTTCTAAGAGAAACGATCTTTTCTCTGTAGCGGTCACCCTGACATGGAAGGGTTTGGTCACCCTGCCATAACAGTCAGAGTCCGTTAACCCTACACTACACTACGGTCACCCTGGCACCTAACACTTTCCCTACAGAAACTAGATTTTTGAATCTAACTATAGTGGAAAATAGTACCCTAACTACACTAGATATCCCTTTCCTCACACTAATAATTGCTAAATGACACTTTGTAACAGAAGTAACAGAACTGCTTCCACTCTCTTCCATGTCCCTGTATTACAATGCTAGGAATTTGGCAGGGCTATCTTATATACTGGGGGATATATTCACTAATGATTGGCCTCTGGACCCCCTAGTCACTCCAATCACATTCCTAGCATTCTCCTGCCCCCTCAATTGGCTTTTACTGATGGTTCTGGTCCAATCATGGGCTTTTAAAGCCCATTTCCTGTCCCATTGCATTTTGGTCGGTTCTGGTTGCCGAATTCCGAACTTTTTCAGCAAAAAGTTCGGAATTCGCCCGAACCTCGAACAGTCAATGTTCGGGTCGAACCGACGGTCGACCTGAACTGTTCGATCATCCCTATATACAATATGAACAACAGAGAGATTCATTGCATAATAAGGGGTTTGGTGTCAGTATGACTCGCGGTCACATGATACGTTATGGCATACAACACAAGTTAGAATATTCCCATAACAAAACTTACCAATCAAAATCTCATGTGAAACAATTTCTGCAGAATCGGACATCTCTGACCAAACAAGATGTTATGACTATAAATCAAGCAAGAATAGAAGAATATACAGCATGAAAACACCATTAACCCTTCAAGTTTCAGGGACCTTCTTCATCAGGGTTACAGTATGGAAGTACCATAACACTTGCAGTTCCTGTGAACCAATGTAGTTCACATAAGGTAAGTATTATGGTAGCTGCAGAATACCTACCAGAACTTCCAATATATTTACAGAATCCCTGCCAGGACTTTCAATGGTACTCACGGAATCCCTGCCAGGACTTTCAATGGTACTCACGGAATCCCTGCCAGGACTTCCAATGGTACTCACGGAATGCCTGCCAGGACTTCCAATGGTACTCACGGAATGCCTGCCAGGACTTCCAATGGTACTCACGGAATGCCTGCCAGGACTTCCAATGGTACTCACGGAATGCCTGCCAGGACTTCCAATGGTACTCACAGAATCCCTGCCAGGACTTCCAATGGTACTCACAGAATCCCTGCCAGGACTTCCAATGGTACTCACGGAATGCCTGCCAGGACTTCCAATGGTACTCTCAGAATCTCCTCTCTTTTTTCACAAAATGACAAATTCATTGCTGGGCTTTTGTTGGAATTTTCCCCTCATCACTGCCACCGTCCCTCAGAATCTTCCAATTTGTGATCCAGCACTGTTCCTCTTCTGGGTTTAATGACACAATTGTCCTCCAACCCACTTCCTGTGAGCCCAGGTCAGTATAATGCAGTTGACCTTTTTTTTTTCTTTTTTTTTTCTTTTTTGCAGGAAACAATCAGCCGTCTGGGCGGAGATTACAGCGATTGTTCTGAAGATGGCAGCGATGTGGATGTGAAGAATTTATTTAACAGTGTGTATACCCAACAGGTAATATATTGAAGGGCTTTTATGTTTTATTGTCAATAATTCCCTCCGTATACCCACTGAGGTGACCGGTGTCAGGAGATCCATATCCCCACTGAGGGTATGAGTGCTGCCAGCATTGCTGCAGAGGTTGAAGGGGTGGGGGAGGGGTCAGCCTGTCAGTGCTCAGACCATACGCCGCACACTGCATCAAATTGGTCTGCATGGCTGTCATCCCAGAAGGAAGCTTCTTCTAAAGATGATGGACAAGAAAGCCCACAAACAGTTTGCTGAAGACAAGCAGACTAAGGACATGGATTACTGGAACCATCTCCTGTGCTCTGATGAGACCAAGATAAACTTATTTGGTGTCAGATGGTGTCAGGCGTGTGTGGGGGCAACCAGGTGAGGAGTACAAAGACAAGTGTGTCTTCCTACAGTCAGGCATGGTGGTGGGATTGTCATGGTCTGGGGCTGCATGAGTGCTGCCGGCACTGGGGAGCTACAGATCATTGAGGGAACCATGAATGCCAACATGTACTGTGACATACTGAAGCAGAGCATGATCCCCTCCCTTCAGAGACTGGGGGGCAGGGCAATATTCCAACATAACGACCCCAAACACACCTCCAAGATGACCACTGCCTTGCTAAAGAAGCTGAGGGTAAAGGTGATGGACTGGCCAAGCGTCTCCAGACCTAAACCCTATTGAGAATCTGTGGGACATCCTCAAACAGAAGGTGGAGGAGCGCAAGGTCTCTAACATCCACCAGCTCTGTGATGTCATCATGGAGGAGGGGAAGAGGACTCCAGTGACAACCTGTGAAGCTCTGGTGACCTCCATGCCCAAGAGGGTTAAGGCGGTGCTGGAAAATAATGGTGGCCACACAAAATATTGACACTTTGGGCCCAATTTGGAAATTGTCACTTAGGGGTGTACTAACTTTTGTCAGATACTGTATTTACCTTACATTCACCCGGTGACCTGGGGCATGCGTTTTGGAGGAACAGCCACCTGTGCAGTTTGTTTCAAGCCCTGTGCCCGAAATGGCGTCACTCCAACGCACGCGCAGGAGTGACATCATCACAGCTCTGGCCAGTCAGAGTCCATGAACCCGGCAGGAAAAAGGGCAAAGATGGGAGTGGCCTCCAGTGATGACTGCGCATCGCTGGATTGCTTCGTTTTCAGGTAAGTTTCACATAATCTGCTAGTATGCGATGTACCCCGA
The DNA here is from genome assembly GCF_965119305.1 of Pelophylax lessonae. NCBI lineage: Eukaryota > Metazoa > Chordata > Amphibia > Anura > Ranidae > Pelophylax > Pelophylax lessonae. Next base: position 606,808 of record NC_138776.1, read on the forward strand.
CACATTATGACATTACCTTGCAGGTAAGGACAAAAGGACAACTGCTTTAAGGTGCGATTCAGGAGTATTTCCCTGGCAGAGAATCCCAAAGGCCCCAATGCCTCCTGAGCTGACTGTGCTACCTTATCTGGTCAGGGGCAGGGACGGGGGAGGGCCCATGGTTGTCTGGTCAGGGGCAGGGACGGGGGAGGGCCCATGGTTGTCTGGTCGGGGGCAGGGACGGGGGAGGGCCCATGGTTGTCTGGTCGGGGGCAGGGACGGGGGAGGGCCCATGGTTGTCTGGTCGGGGGCAGGGACGGGGGAGGGCCCATGGTTGTCTGGTCGGGGGCAGGGACGGGGGAGGGCCCATGGTTGTCTGGTCGGGGGCAGGGACGGGGGAGGGCCCATGGTTGTCTGGTCGGGGGCAGGGACGGCCCATGGTTGTCTGGTCGGGGGCAGGGACGGCCCATGGTTGTCTGGTCGGGGGCAGGGACGGCCCATGGTTGTCTGGTCGGGGGCAGGGACGGGGGAGGGCCCATGGTTGTCTGGTCGGGGGCAGGGACGGCCCATGGTTGTCTGGTCAGGGGCAGGGACGGGGGAGGGCCCATGGTTGTCTGGTCGGGGGCAGGGACGGGGGAGGGCCCATGGTTGTCTGGTCGGGGGCAGGGACGGGGGAGGGCCCATGGTTGTCTGGTCGGGGGCAGGGATGGGGGAGGGCCCATGGTTGTCTGGTCGGGGGCAGGGATGGGGGAGGGCCCATGGTTGTCTGGTCGGGGGCAGGGATGGGGGAGGGCCCATGGTCCCCTTTGGTAGCACTATGGGTTTGGGACCCCACTGTAGGAAACTGCACGAATGCAACTATACTAATGCAATGCCAGACATCGCATGTGATTCGCACCGCATTGCTGTACAAATCAGTGTCTTGGCGTTGCGAATTCAGCACTGCAGTTTGTATGGCTGAAATCGCATCGCATTCCGACCAAAATGGTGCAGGACCCTTTTTTTGGTCCACACTGGAATCGGACACACCGGTGTTCAGACCCATGCGATCCGATTCCCGTCTGATTTCACAGTTCACACTGCGATTTCCAAACCGATTTGGGGTTGTCATTAACTTTACATTGACACCTGCAGCGGCTCCCGCATCGCATCGGACTAAAAGCTTTTTTCTGCACCACACGTCACAAGCCAAGACCCCGTCCATTCCCGTTACCAACCACAGGGTCCAGCCAGCGCCCTGACACCTTTCTTTTCTCTCCACTCAGGATGTGGGGTCTTCATGCCCCCCCCCCCGAAGTCTAGGGGGAAGATGTGTGGCTATTGGGTTCCTTCCTCCTCTATTTTGGGGGGTCTCTCTCCAGGAGAGCCTGACACCTAGTGTTCATTGGTCAGCAGAGGATGAGGAGAGAGGAGAGGGAGGAGAATGAGGAAAGAGGAGGATGAGAAGGCTGAGGAGAGGGGAATGAGGCGAGAGGGGGAGGCTGAGGGGAGGGGAGGCTGAGGAAAGAGGAGGCTGAGGAGAGGGGAGGTTGGGGAGAGGGGGGAATGAGGAGAGAGGAGGCTGAGGGGAGAGAGGAGGCGGAGAGGAGGGGAAGCTGAGAAGAGAGAGGAGAGAGGGGGGCTGAGGGGAGGCTGGGGAGAGAGGGGGGCTGAGGGGAGAGGGGGGCTGAGGGGAGAGGGGGGCTGAGGAGAGAGGGGGGCTGAGGGGAGGGGAGGCTGGGGAGAGGGGGGAATGAGGAGAGAGGAGGCTGAGGGGAGAGAGGAGGCGGAGAGGAGGGGAAGCTGAGAAGAGAGAGGGGGGCTGAGGGGAGGCTGGGGAGAGAGGGGGGCTGAGGGGAGAGGGGGGCTGAGGGGAGAGGGGGGCTGGGGAGAGGGGGGAATGAGGAGATAGGAGGCTGAGGGGAGAGAGGAGGCGGAGAGAAGGGGAAGCTGAGAAGAGAGAGGGGGGCTGAGGGGAGGCTGGGGAGAGAGGGGGGCTGAGGGGAAAGGAGGCTGAGGGGAGAGAGGAGGGGAAGCTGAGAAGAGAGAGGAGAGAGGGGGGCTGAGGGGAGGCTGGGGAGAGAGGGGGGCTGAGGGGAGAGGGGGGCTGAGGAGAGAGGGGGGCTGAGGGGAGGGGAGGCTGGGGAGAGGGGGGGAATGAGGAGAGAGGAGGCGGAGAGGAGGGGAAGCTGAGAAGAGAGAGGGGAGGCTGGGGAGAGAGGGGGGCTGGGGAGAGAGGGGGGCTGAGGGGAGAGGGGGGCTGAGGGGAGGGGGGAATGAGGAGAGAGGAGGCTGAGGGGAGAGAGGAGGCGGAGAGGAGGGGAAGCTGAGAAGAGAGAGGGGGGCTGAGGGGAGGCTGGGGAGAGAGGGGGGCTGAGGGGAGAGGAGGGCTGAGGGGAGAGGGGGGCTGAGGGGAGAGGGGGGCTGAGGGGAGAGGGGGGCTGAGGGGAGAGGGGGGCTGAGGGAAGGGGAGGCTGGGGAGAGGGGGGAATGAGGAAAGAGGAGGCTGAGGGGAGAGAGGAGGCGGAGAGGAGGGGAAGCTGAGAAGAGAGGGAAGAGGAGGCTGAGAAGAAGGGATGGGGATGTCTGCATGCAGTGTCTTTGTAGGGTGTACACAAGGTGGGCTTCTGGCTGCTAAGCAATCCTGATGATACCAGGCTCAAGGGAATAGGATGTCCTGGAACAGGCTCTTGAGGAATCTGCAACCAGTGAAGGGTGCCTGGCCGTGCACCTGGTGAGGCTGGGATTCTGCTGGGTCTGTACTGGTGACGATGAGAGTGACCCCCCCCACAGTCACTCAGTCTCCAGGGAGCTGCCAATGGTGGATCTGCCTGCAGGTGTAGCGCTCAGTTGATGAAATATCTCCAGGCCGGCTTGGTGGAGTCTCGTGTCTTGGCGGGGTCTCGTGTCTTGGCGGGGTCTCGTGTCTCGGCGGGGTCTCGTGTCTCGGCGGAGTCTCGTGTCTCGGCGGGGTCTCGTGTCTCGGCGGGGTCTCGTGTCTTGGCGGAGTCCCCTGTCTTGGTGGACTCAATGGGGGATTTACTTAAGACAAATGGACTGAACTCTCTGCAAGTGCAGTTCCTCCAGAGTTTACTAAATGAGGAGAAGTTTGACTTTGCAAAGAATATCCAATCACATGCAAGGAAAATAAAATTCCAGCATCTTTGCTTGCAGATGATTGGATGATGGAAGTCGGCAGATTTACTCTGGAGGAACGTCACTTTGCAGTCTTTTTCCCCAATGTTGGCACAGCTCATAAATCATTGGGCGTCTCTGGGTGACATTTGGACACTTTCCTGCCCACAGATGTGACAGTTCTGCTTCTTCCCTGTGAGGTCACTTCCAGATATTATCGTCTTCACAGACTTCCTCTTTCCTCGGATCGGTTCCTCATTCAATCGTAGATCTACGCTGCTTGCAGAAATGTCCCATGATCCTTCTTTCCGGTCCCTTTACTTCATTTTCTCATTCTCCAAACTTCACTCTTCATAAACACCGCGGTTTCTGTACAACAAAAAAAATTAAAACATTTCTAAATCTAGAGAGGAAATCGGTCCCAACCAATCGGCTTCCAACCTCAGCTTGTTTACTGAAGGTTTAACCATAAAACCTGGAAGCTGATTGGTTTCTCTGCAGAATTGGGACTGATTTTGCCCTCTCTAGCTTTAGTAAATAAACCCCTAACTGACACTTTTGGACAATCGGATGCTAACTGACACTTTTGGACAATCGGATGCTAACTGACACTTTTGGACAATTGGACGCTAACTGACACTTTTGGGGGTTCGGGGTTGGGGTTCGGAGTTAGGATTGGTTTTAGGGTTGGGGTTAATGTTAGGGTTAAGGGTTGGGGTTAGGATTGGGGTTAAGGGTTAGGATTGGGGTTGAGGTTTGGGTTGATATTAGCATTCAGGGTTAGGATTGGGGTTAGGGGTTGGGGTTTGAATTGGTTTTTAGGGTTGGGGTTGTTAGGGTTAGGAAGGGGGTTAAGCTTTAGGGGTTAATATTATTGTTCGGGTTAGGATTGGGATTCGGAGTTCGGATTGGGGTTAGAATTGGTTTTAGGGTTGGGGTTAATGTTAGGGTTAGGAAGGGGGTAAAGGGTTAGGATTTGGGTTAAAGTTGGTATTAGTGATTAATGTTGGGGTTAGGGGTAATATTAGGGTTAGGGGTAATATTCGTGTTTAGCATTGAGGTTAGTGTTGGGGTTAGGGGTAATACTAGAGTTAGGATTGGGGTTAGAGGTTATTAGGGTTAGGGGTAATATTAGGGTTAGGATTGGGGTTAGGGGTTAATATTAGGGTTTAGGATTGAGGCTAGGGTTGGGTTTAGGGGTAATATTAGGGTTAGGGGTTAAGCTAGAATATTAAGGTTAGGATTGGGGGTTAATATTAGGGTTAGGGTTTAGGATTGAGGTTAGGGGTAATATTAGGGTTAGGATTGGGGTTAGGGGTTAATATTAGGGTTTAGGATTGAGGTTAGGGTTGGGTTTATGGGTAATGTTAGGGTTGGGCTAGAATATTAAGGTTAGGTGTTAGGATTGGGGTTAGGGTTGTGGTAAGGATTAATATTAGGGTTAGGGGTTAGGATTGGGGTTAGGGGTTAGTATTGGGGTTAGGGGATCATAGGGTTGGGGTAAGGGTTAATATTTAGGTTAGGGGTTAGGATTGGGGTTAGGATTAGGGTTCAAGGTTAGGATTGGGGTTAGGGGATAATGTTAGGGTTAGGGGTTAATAGGGTTAGGGGTTAGGATTAGGGTTGGGGTTAGGATTGGGGTTGGGGTAAGGGTTAATATTAAGGTTAGGGGTTAGGATTGGGGTTAGGGGATAATGTTAGGGGTTAATATTAAGGTTAGGGGTTAATATTAAGGTTAGGGGTTAGGATTGGGGTTAATATTAAGGTTAGGGGTTAAGATTGGGGTTAGGGGTTAATATTAAGGTTAGTATTGGGGTTAGGGGATTATATTAGGGTTAGGGGTTAATATTAAGGTTAGGGGTTAGGATTGGGGTTAGGGGTTAATATTAGGGTTAGGATTGGGGTTAGGGGTTAATGTTAGGGTTAGGATTGGGGTCAGGGGTTAATGTTGGGGTTAGGGGTTAGGATTGGGGTTAGGGGTTAATATTAAGGTTAGGGTTGGGGTTATTGAGGTTGGGGGTTAGGATTGGGGTTGGGGTAAGGATTGGGGTGATGGGTTATTAGGGTTGGGGTAAGGGTTAATATTAAGGTTAGGGGTTAGGGATAATATTGGGGTTTTCGCTTGAAGATCAAGGTCAGGACTTAGGAATAGGGTTAGGGACCTCCCACAGAGGTCAAAGTTAAGGAGGTGTGCCTTCCAGGGTCAAGGGTCAGGGGGTGTGGCTTAACTCCATGCAAATGTGATTACCAAGTTTACTAAAACGGCTCCCGCACTGAGCACGCTGCTGTGCGCTCGCCTTCACTAATCCTGGCTAAGTCGGAGGAATGAAGCAATTCAGACCTAAAGAAAAGTTCTATCTGTCTCAAAAAAATGATGATAATGTCACATGGATACAGTGCTGCATGAGTAATTGTCAGTCAAAGTGTGACAGCGCTGAAAGCTGAAAAATGTCCTGTGCAGGGGGGGGGGGGGGTATTGAAGGGTTAAACACCCATGAAAGCCCCACAATGGTGAAGACGGGGCAGTTCGATGTGCGTTCATTTTTTTTGCTCATGTGTTCTCAGTACTTCAGGTGAAATCACATTTTTTGCTCCATGAGGTGTAAATGAGGCATTGAGGTGTAAATGAGGCATTGGGGGGTAAATGAGGCATTGAGGTGTAAATGAGGCATTGGGGGGTAAATTAGGCATTGAGGGGTAAATGAGGCATTGAGGTGTAAATGAGGCATTGAGGTGTAAATGAGGCATTGAGGGGTAAATGCGGCATTGAGGTGTAAATGAGGCATTGAGGGGTAAATGCAGCATTGGGGGGTAAATGAGGCATTGAGGGGTAAATGAAGCATTGAGGGGTAAATGAGGCATTGAGGGGTAAATGAAGCATTGAGGGGTAAATGAGGCATTGAGGTGAATTTATCTTTATTGTAATAAAGAGGGGACGATCCTGAGACCCCGAAATATAAAATCCAATTCCCTGATTCTGAACCCCTTTCTCCTCCTCCAGGTCTGCGTCCGATCGTGTTTCCAGGCAGAGATGGTGAAATTCTGCGGCTGTGCGTACGCCTTCTATCCGCTGCCGGAGGGAGCCGAGTTCTGCGATTATAAAATCCACAAGAGTTGGGGTAAGATTGGGGATGGCGACACGGAGAACCGCAGACCATTGTGTGCAATGGGAGACTAAATCCACACTGACACCTCCAGAGGAAAATCTCCCCAATTCCCCCATTGTTCTACATAGACTGTGACACATTCAGAGAAAACGGGAACTCCGGGGAGAGCCAAGACTGTAAGCTAACAGACGGACTCACCCCCCCCCCCTTCAGTCTTATATCTGACCCCTGCCTCCCCCCCCCCTTCAGTCTTATATCTGACCCCGCCCCCTTAGGTCTTATATCTGACCTCCGGCCCCCATTCAGTCTGTTTTCTGACCCCCACCCCCCCTTCAGTCTTATATCTGACCCCTGCCTCCCCCCCTCTTCAGTCTGTTTTCTTACCCCCACCCCCCCTTTAGTCTTATATCTGACCCCCAGCTCCCCCGTTCAGTCTTGTATCTGACCCCTGGCGCCCCCCCTTCAGTCTTAAATCTGACCCCCTGCCCCCCCCCCTCTTCAGTCTGTTTTCTGACCCCCACCCCCCCTTTAGTCTTATATCTGACCCCGCCCCCTTAGGTCTTATATCTGACCCCCGGTGCCCCCCCTTCAGTCTTAAATCTGACCCCCAGCTCCCCCTTCAGTCTTATATCTGACCCCTGCCCCCGTTCAGTCTTATATCTGACCCCTGTCCCCCCCTCTTCAGTCTGTTTTCTGACCTCCACCCCCCCTTTAGTCTTATATCTGACCCCCGCGCCCCCCCTTCAGTCTTATATCTGACCCCTGCCCCGTTCAGTCTTATATCTGACCCCTGCCCCCCCCTCTTCAGTCTGTTTTCTGACCTCCACCCCCCCTTTAGTCTTATATCTGACCCCCGCGCCCCCCCTTCAGTCTTAAATCTGACCCCCCAGCTCCCCTTCAGTCTTATATCTGACCCCTGCCCCCGTTCAGTCTTATATCTGACCCCTGCCCCCGTTCAGTCTTATATCTGACCCCTGCCCCCCCCCCCTTCAGTCTTATATCTGACCCCAACCCCCCCTGTTCAGTCTTATATCTGACCCCCTGTCCCCCCTTCAGTCTTATATCTGATGCCCGTGCCCCCCCCCCCGCTTCAGCCTTATATCTGACTTTCAGCCCCCCTTTCAGTCTTTTATATATAACCCCTGGCCCTCCCTTCAGTCTTATATCTAACATACGCCACCCCCTTTCAGTCTGGACCTCATGGTATTTTGTGCCTCTCCACTCCTCCTCCAGACTCTGGGACCTTTATTTACAAATGAAATGCTGAATTTTCCTCAGTCAGTGATGATTTGGGGGGGGGGGGGGTGTCATCTGCTGGAGTTGATCCACCAAAGTCAGTGCAGCCCTCTAGCAGGAAATTCTAGAGCTCTTCATGCTTCCCTCTGAGTTCAGCCTGAATATTGAGGAGTCACCTGAGCCGCTTTGTCAGTTTTCTGCTTCAGGGAAAGGAAATTCACGAGGTTTCTACCAAACAATGTAAGTGGGCAGAAGGCAATACTTTTCATGTTACTGAAATCCAGCCGGCCGCATGCGTAGAGCGCTGCCCCGAACCCCACACCAAATATTATAAATAAACTGCAGATACGTACTTATTTCCTGCAAGAATGGAAACTGGAACTCCGAGCTCACCGCCGTCATTGTTATTTGGTTCGTCTCTGCAGAAAATTCTTCAGATAAAACTTAAGTCAGATCTGAATTAGTTACATAGTTATATAGTAGGTGAGGTTGAATAAAGACAATAGTCCATCCAGTTCCCCCTGTGTAGGTGTGTGTGGGCGGAGTTCCCCCTGTGTAGGTGTGTGTGGGCGGAGTTCCCCCTGTGTAGGTGTGTGTGGGCGGAGTTCACCCTGTGTAGGTGTGTGTGGCTGTAATCATCTCTCATACCCCTGAATGTTCTGATCCTTGAGATGTAAGTCTAAGAGTCTTTTGAAAGCCACCATACTACCCGCAGATACCACCTCTTGTGGTAGAGAATTCCACAATCTTGTAGCTCTAACAGTAAAGAACCCCCCACGTTGCCTGAGGTTAAATCTCTTCTCCTCTAATCGCATTGTATGTCCTCGAGTCCTCATGCAATCCCTTCGAATGAACAGCTTTTTTTCTATGCTGAGATCACCATTGAGATATTTATAAATTGCTATCATGCCCCCTCTCAGGCGTCTCTTCTCCAGGGAGAATAAATCAAGCGATTGTAGACGCTCTTCATATTTAAGGTCCTCCAATCCCCTAATTAGTTTAGTTGCCCTTCTCTGGACTCTCTCCAGCTCCAACACATCCCTCCTGAGGACTGGCGACCAGAACTGGACGGAATACTCCAGATGCGGTCGGACCAGAGTTTTATAAAGTGGAAGGATTATAGTCTTATGTCTGGAATGCATCCCTTTCTTTATGCATGCTAATATTCTGTTGGCTTTGGAAGCTGCCGCTTGACATTGCATGCTGTTTCCTAATCTATCATCAACCAAGACTCCCAGATCCTTCTCCATTTTTGATTCCCCCAAGGGTTCCCCTCCTAACGTGTATTGTGCTTTTATGTTTTTAGTCCCAAAGTGCAAAACCTTACACTTCTCCACATTAAACCTCATTTGCCATGTCGTTGCCCACTCCGTTATTTTGTCCAGGTCATTCTGCAGGATATCTGCTTCATGCTGTGCAGTTATTGCCCTGCCCAATTTTGTGTCATCTGCAAAAACTGATATTGAACTACTGATCCCGTCCTCAATGTTGTTTATGAATAAATTGAACAAGGTTGGTCCCAGGACTGAGCCTTGGGGGACCCCGCTTACCACCCCAGACCAGTCTGAGTATGCGCTGTTTATTACCACCCTTTGGACACGCCCCTTTAACCAGTTCTGTATCCAAGAGCAAACCCTGCTGTCGATGCCTGCAGACCTTATTTTATAAATTAAGCGCTTGTGGGGAACTGTATCAAACGCCTTAGCGAAATCCAAGTACACCACATCCACTGGTCTCCCCCTATCCAGGTACCCCACATCCACTGGTCTCCCCCTATCCAGGTACCCCACATCCACTTGTCTGCCCTTATCTAGCTCACAGCTCACCTCCTCGTAGAATGTTAAGAGATTGGTTTGACAAGAACGCCCATTTGTAAACCCGTGCTGATTACTGCTGATGATGTTGTTGTCTTTAGCAATTCTATTTCTATTTTATAAATGTTATTATGTTATTCCCATTTTCAGGCAGCAGGTGGAGCTCTTTGCTTGTCTACCTGGTTTCCTCTGTCTCCTTTGCTGCTTTGTTGTACAAAGCCTCCGGTTTTACAGAGTTCAGCAGCTCAAGCTGAAATTTGCACACACAGATCAGTGACCCATGACGATGGCTCCTCCCTTAGTGGGCCCGCAGAGTCCGATGAATATAAAAAATAAATACAAAAAAAAACACATAAAACATCAGTCTAAAGACATACAACATAAATAAAATTGACCTCATTGACCTTGTTTTCTTTGATATCAAGCTTGTGTGTAAAGGACTTAGTCAGACTTCACTCCCCCATTGTTTCGTTTAGCGTCAGGAGCCTATGGAAAAACTCGGTACTACCCACCTCGTAGGAGTATTTCATTGACTCTGTGACACTGGGTAAGCCTTGTGTAAGCTGGGAGCCCAGGGACTCTTCGTTCTCGGCAGCTGATGCAGTAAGTATAAGCTGCTGGAAAGGTCTGCAATAAATTGGACCCTTTGCTTCGCCCCATGTGGGCACGTGTTGACTTTAAGCCCTCTTGAGGCAAGCTGACAGTTCCTTAGGGTTATCAGTCGTATCTGTACAGATAGGACCAAAGTCGTCTTCCAGTCAAATTAGATTCTTCCCCAAAAAAAAACATAAACTCCAAATATAGCATAAGGAACAAACTATTCAGAGTAAGGGAATACAATAAGACACGTGGCCACTCACTAAAACTAGAGGAAAGGCGGTTTAACCTTAAAATACGTAAGGGGTTCTTCACTGTCAGAGCAGTAAGGATGTGGAATTCTCTTCCACAAGCAGTGGTATCAGCAGGAAGCATTGATAGTTTCAAAAAACTATTAGATGGGCACCTTAAAGACCACAACATACAGGGATATACAATGTACAACATACAGGGGTATACAATGTACAACATACAGGGGTATACAATGTACAACATACAGGGGTATACAATGTACAACATACAGGGGTATACAATGTACAACATACAGGGGTATACAATGTACAACATACAGGGGGTATACAGTGTACAACATACAGGGGGTATACAATGTACAACATACAGGGGGTATACAATGTACGACATACAGGGGGTATACAATGTACAACATACAGGGGGTATACAATGTACAACATACAGGGGTATACAATGTACGACATACAGGGGTATACAATGTACGACATACAGGCAGTATACAATATACAACATACAGGGGGTATACAATGTACAACATACAGGGGTATACAATGTACAACATATAGGGGTATACAATGTACAACATACAGGGGGTATACAATGTACAACATACAGGGGTATACAATGTACAACATACAGGGGTATACAATGTACAACATACAGGGGTATACAATGTACAACATACAGGGGGTATACAATGTACAACATACAGGGGGTATACAATGTACGACATACAGGGGGTATACAATGTACGACATACAGGGGTATACAATGTACGACATACAGGCAGTATACAATATACAACATACAGGGGGTATACAATGTACAACATACAGGGGTATACAATGTACAACATACAGGGGATATACAATGTACAACATAGGGGATATACAATGTACAACATACAGGATATACAATGTACAACATACAGGGGTATACAATGTACAACATACAGGGGTATACAATGTACAACATACAGGGGTATACAATGTACAACATACAGGGGTATACAATGTACAACATACAGGGGGTATACAATGTACGACATACAGGGGGTATACAATGTACGACATACAGGGGTATACAATGTACGACATACAGGCAGTATACAATATACAACATACAGGGGGTATACAATGTACAACATACAGGGGTATACAATGTACAACATACAGGGGATATACAATGTACAACATACAGGATATACAATGTACAACATACAGGGGTATACAATGTACAACATACAGGGGTATACAATGTACAACATACAGGGGGTATACAATGTACAACATACAGGGGTATACAATGTACAACATACAGGGGTATACAATGTACAACATACAGGGGTATACAATGTACAACATACAGGGGGTATACAATGTACGACATACAGGGGGTATACAATGTACAACATACAGGGGGTATACAATGTACAACATACAGGGGTATACAATGTACGACATACAGGGGTATACAATGTACGACATACAGGCAGTATACAATATACAACATACAGGGGGTATACAATGTACAACATACAGGGGTATACAATGTACAACATATAGGGGTATACAATGTACAACATACAGGGGGTATACAATGTACAACATACAGGGGTATACAATGTACAACATACAGGGGTATACAATGTACAACATACAGGGGTATACAATGTACAACATACAGGGGGTATACAATGTACAACATACAGGGGGTATACAATGTACGACATACAGGGGGTATACAATGTACGACATACAGGGGTATACAATGTACGACATACAGGCAGTATACAATATACAACATACAGGGGGTATACAATGTACAACATACAGGGGTATACAATGTACAACATACAGGGGTATACAATGTACAACATACAGGGGATATACAATGTACAACATAGGGGATATACAATGTACAACATACAGGATATACAATGTACAACATACAGGGGTATACAATGTACAACATACAGGGGTATACAATGTACAACATACAGGGGTATACAATGTACGACATACAGGGGGTATACAATGTACGACATACAGGGGGTATACAATGTACGACATACAGGGGGTATACAATGTACGACATACAGGGGTATACAATGTACGACATACAGGCAGTATACAATATACAACATACAGGGGGTATACAATGTACAACATACAGGGGTATACAATGTACAACATACAGGGGATATACAATGTACAACATACAGGATATACAATGTACAACATACAGGGGTATACAATGTACAACATACAGGGGTATACAATGTACAACATACAGGGGTATACAATGTACAACATACAGGGGTATACAATGTACGGTAACAGCAAACACACATCATAGGTTGAACTGGATGGACTGATGTCTTTTTTCAGCCTCACAAACTATGTAACTATGTAGAATACACCACCCAACACTTCGGACTCCCAGTGCGGGCAGATGAGGCCCTGCTGTAGTAAACTGCAGGATGTCCAAACCGCGAAGCCTTGTGAAAAGGATGCCGTGGCCAGAAATCCTTCATCAATGTTTTTTTAAGATGGAACTCCGGCTTCACCCACCACTGACGCATTTCACTCAACACAAAACCAGTAGAATGGTTCTGAAAAAAGCAGCCAATAATAAGGGGGTTAATGCAAAGTTTTTTTTCCATGATGGGCACATTGGCTTCCCCTTAGTCTTACCATAGTTAGGTTGTACCCACCGTGCCTTTACTGCCCCAATCTGCCATCAAAGCTCCCAGAAACACCCAATTCTGCTAATTATGGGGGAAGACATGGCCGTAATACAGTGTTGGGTGCCTGACAGGAGCAGACGCACCATTTGCCCAGACTGTGCAGCTACACAAGGGTACTTTGGGACTTATAAGCCTGGTTACACTAGGCAAGGGCTGAGTGATTGCTGGGATCCCTTTCTACTGTCATGGTGGCATTATTTATGATGTTATAACTGTGATCATAGTTACATCATAGGTAGGTTGTACCCACCTTGCCTGCACTGCCCTGCTGCTCCAACCTGCCACCAAAGCTGCCAGAAATACCCAGCACCTCCATTAATTATGGGAACATATGCCCATAATGCTGCATTGGGTTCCTTATGGGGCAAATGCACCATTAACACAAGGGTGCTCTGGCATGTTGGAGCCCAGTTACTGGGTGATTGCTGGGATCCCCTTCCACTGTCATGGTGACATTCTTCATGATGCCCTAACAATGGTCCTAGTGACGTCATAGGTAGGCTGTACCCAACTTGCCGGCACTGCCCTGCTTCTCCAATCTGCCACCAAAGCTGCCATAAATACCCAGCACCTCCAATTATCGCAGAACATATGCCCATAACTCTGCATTGGGTTCCTTATGGGGCAAACACACCATTAACACAAGGGTGCTCTGGCATGTTGGAGCCCAGTTACTGGGTGATTGCTTGGATCCCCTTCTACTGTTATGGTGATATTCTTCATGATGTCCTAACCATAGGCCTAGTGACGTCATAGGTAGGCTGTACCCAACTTGCCGGCACTGCCCTGCTTCTCCAATCTGCCATCAAAGCCAGAAACCAACACTTCAGAAATACCCAGTACCTCCAATTATCGGAGAACATATGCCCATAACTCTGCATTGGGTTCCTTGTGGGGCAAACACACCCATAACACAAGGGTGCTCTGGCATGTTGGAGCCCAGTTATACTGGGTGATTGCTTGGATCCCCTTCTACTGTCATGGCAACATTCTTCATGAGGTTCTAACCGTGGTCTTCAGAACAACGTACTCAGAGAGGCGCTGGGAACTTTTAGACTTGCATTTGTAGTCCTATGAAGGAAAATGTAAAGCAAGCTCAATAGCTCAGGCGAGGCGGCTCCCACCCAGCAAAGCTTCCCTCGATGGGCACCCAACAGGAGCTCAAATGATAGAAATACAGAAAGAAGCACCAGACCAAACCCGGGTGAAAGATTCCAAGATTGTTTAAATTGTTGGTAAATAAGTCGTATAAAAGCCAACACGCTTCAGACCCAACCCCCCACCCCCCTCATCAGGGTAACGACCCCCCCACCCCCCTCATCAGGGTAACGACCCCCCCACCCCCCTCATCAGGGTAAACCTTGGATGGGCTCAGAGCGAAGCAAGTGACCGAACATAGAGCCGGTATTGAACTCTATACATGGAGTAACAACTTGACAGCAGTTGGTGCTCTTTTCTGTATTCCTATGGTTCAACCGTGGTCTTAGCTTGCAAAATCCAAGTGGCGTCAGCCATCCATCCATCCATCCATCCATCCTTCCAGCAACTTCTTTAGTCCCCACCTGACCGGCACTGAAACATATAAAATGCTTCTTCCATTTCCTCCCAACTGCATCATTTCAGATGGAAGGAAAGGAAGGTCTGACTTCAGCTGCATAATAAAACCATGGAAACCTTTCAGAAATCGAAGGGCTAATGATTTGTTTTTATCCATTACCAAAATTGAAAGTAAATGAAGAGAAATCCAATCAATATTTTGGGTGCCCCCGCCCCCTCCCTCTTTGCCTTCTTCCCCCACCCCCCCCCTTGCCTTCTTCTAGGTAGGCTTGCACCCAGTAGGTGATGGAACTCGGCAGGTAGGTTGTTCTATGTACATCTTGGAGGACTAAGCACAGATCTTCTGTGGATGATGGCTGCCTCCAATCCTTCATCCCAGACAGACTCCATGATGGGGAGAACAGGGCTCTGCGGGGGCCAAACCACTTCCAGGGCTCCTTTTTATTTACACTAAAGATCGTTCCTAATGACATTGGCTGGATGTTTGGGGTGGTTGTCCTGCTGAAGAATACATTTGGAGCCAATCACACGTCTCCCTGATAATATAGCATGATGGAGAAGGATCTGTCTGGATTTCTCAGCATTGAAGATACCATTGATCAGGCAACACTAAGGAGCGTAGAGACAGTGGTCGGGCCAAGGAACCGAATGCAGCAGACGAAAGACACCACCTGCTTACTTCCCTTCCACATCGGAAGATGTCCAGCAGTGCCATCAGCACAGAACTAGCGGAAACCAGTGGGACCCCCATCTACTGTCCAGAGGAGTCTAGAGGAAACCAGTTGGACCCAGGTACCCCATCTACTGTCTGGAAAAGTCTGGAGGAAACCAGTGGGGCCCAGGTACCCCATCTACTGTCTGGAGAAGTCTGGAGGAAACCAGTGGGACCCAGGTACCCCATCTACTGTCTGGAGAAGTCTGGAGGAAACCAGTGGGACCCAGGTACCCCCATCTACTATCCAGAGAATTCTAGAGGAAACCAGTGGGACCCAGGTACCCCATCTACTGTCTGGAGGAAACCAGTGGGACCCAGGTACCCCCATCTACTGTCCAGAGAATTCTAGAGGAAACCAGTGGGGCCCAGGTACCCCATCTACTGTCTGGAGAAGTCTGGAGGAAACCAGTGGGACCCAGGTACCCCATCTACTGTCTGGAGAAGTCTGGAGGAAACCAGTGGGACCCAGGTACCCCCATCTACTATCCAGAGAATTCTAGAGGAAACCAGTGGGACCCAGGTACCCCATCTACTGTCTGGAGGAAACCAGTGGGACCCAGGTACCCCCATCTACTATCCAGAGAATTCTAGAGGAAACCAGTGGGACCCAGGTACCCTCATCTACTGTCTGGAGAAGTCTGGAGGAAACCAGTGGGACCCAGGTACCCCATCTACTGTCTGGAGAAGTCTGGAGGAAACCAGTGGGACCCAGGTACCCCCATCTACTATCCAGAGAATTCTAGAGGAAACCAGTGGGACCCAGGTACCCCATCTACTGTCTGGAGAAGTCTGGAGGAAACCAGTGGGACCCAGGTACCCCATCTACTGTCTGGAGAAGTCTGGAGGAAACCAGTGGGACCCAGGTACCCCCATCTACTGTCTGGAGAAGTCTGGAGGAAACCAGTGGGACCCAGGTACCCCATCTACTGTTCAGTGAAGTCTGGAGGAAACCAGTGGGACCCAGGTACCCCCATCTACTATCCAGAGAATTCTAGAGGAAACCAGTGGGACCCAGGTACCCCCATCTACTGTCTGGAGAAGTCTGTAGGAAACCAGTGGGACCCAGGTACCCCCATCTACTATCCAGAGAATTCTAGAGGAAACCAGTGGGACCCAGGTACCCCATCTACTGTCTGGAGAAGTCTGGAGGAAACCAGTGGGACCCAGGTACCCCATCTACTGTTCAGTGAAGTCTGGAGGAAACCAGCAGGATCCAGGTACCCCCATCTACTATCCAGAGAATTCTAGAGGAAACCAGTGGGACCCAGGTACCCCATCTACTGTCTGGAGAAATCTGAAGGAAACCAGTGGGACCCAGGTACCCCATCTACTGTTCAGTGAAGTCTGGAGGAAACCAGACTCCTTTACACTGACGTTAGTAGGATGTTGGGGGGGGGTGTCCTGCTGCAGAATAAATTTGGGGCCAATCACATGGCTCCCTGAGGGGACGCCATGATGGGTAAATGGATGCGTTGTTTTTAATGAGCGGAGAAAATATATCTTCCATGAAATGACTTATAATTCATAAAATGTTTTTAAAACATGAAAAATTACAATTATTGCCAAGCGGATATTTTTAGATTTATCTAAAAAAAAAAAAAAACGAACCTCCTAGAAATGTCCATTAAATCTCAAATATTGTTTTTTTTTTTTTTTTTCAGGTCACTGTTACTACAGACTGAGAAATCAATTCAACTCGGATGACCTCGGCTGTTTTACCAAATGCCGCAAGCCTTGCCTGTAAGTACCCCTCTATGGAGGGTATATGGGGGGTGTGGGGGGGGGGTGTATGGGTGGGGAGTATGGGTGGAGTATGGAGGGGAGTATGGGGTGGAGTATGGGGGGGGTGTATGGGAGGGGAGTATGGGGTGGAGTATGGGGGGGGTGTATGGGTGGGGAGTATGGGGGGTGTATGGAGGGGAGTATGGGGTGGAGTATGGGGGGGGTGTATGGGTGGAGTATGGGGGGGTGTATGGGTGGAGTATGGGTGGGGAGTATGGGGTGGAGTATGAAGGGGAGTATGGGGGGGGGTGTATGGGTGGAGTATGGGGGGGTGTATGGGTGGAGTATGGGTGGGGAGTATGAAGGGGAGTATGGGTGGGGAGTATGGGTGGGGAGTATGGGTGGGGAGTATGGGTGGAGTATGGAGGGGAGTATGGAGGGGAGTATGGAGTGGAGTATGGGGGGGGGGTGTATGGGTGGAGTATAGGTGGAGTATGGGGGGGGTGTATGGGTGGAGTATGGGGGGGGTGTATGGGTGGAGTATGGGGGGGGGGTGTATGGGTGGAGTATGGGTGGGGAGTATGGGGTGGAGTATGAAGGGGAGTATGGGGTGGAGTATGAAGGGGAGTATGGGGTGGAGTATGAAGGGGAGTATGAAGGGGAGTATGGGGTGGAGTATGGGGGGGGTGTATGGGTGGGGAGTATGGGTGGGGAGTATGGGTGGAGTATGGAGGGGAGTATGGGGGGGGGTGTATGGGTGGAGTATAGGTGGAGTATGGGGGGGGTGTATGGGTGGAGTATGGAGGGGAGTATGGGGTGGAGTATGGGGGGGTGTATGGGTGGAGTATAGGTGGAGTATGGGGGGGGTGTATGGGTGGAGTATGGAGGGGAGTATGGGGTGGAGTATGGGGGGGGGTGTATGGGTGGAGTATAGGTGGAGTATGGGGGGGGGTGTATGGGTGGAGTATGGAGGGGAGTATGGGGTGGAGTATGGGGGGGGTGTATGGGTGGAGTATAGGTGGAGTATGGGGGGGGTGTATGGGTGGAGTATGGGGGGGGGGTGTATGGGGGGGTGTATGGGTGGAGTATGGGGGGTGTATGGAGGGTATGGGGGGGGTGTATGGGTGGAGTATGGGGGGTGTATGGAGGGTATGGGGGGGGTGTATGGGTGGAGTATGGGGGGGGGTGTATGGGGGTGTATGGAGTGTATGGGGGGGTGTATGGGGGGTGTGGTGGCTCCATTCCTTCTTATTCTTTCTGAAAATGAATGTTCCCCCGGTTTGGGGCATTGCTATCATTGGAGGGAAATACATCAAATGTAAGAATTGCAGCCTAAAAGTCAACGCTGCTTCTAAATCATTCTTCGATCTCGGAGGGCCTCTGATAGGTTGAATGATTGCAGACCTCCTATAAAGTGCGATACTCCAAGAGTTAAGTTTTTCGGGAGTAGTTTATCAGCTCCCCCAGGACCGCATTGGGGGAGGAATTGTCCTGAAGTTTGATTCTCCAATGTTTATGGTTCATGACATCTTCCTGCTTTCCCACGCCGCCATTCTCGCAGTTTCTTCATGGCCTTTTCTTTGCTTTTCTCTTCATACAAGTCGATGGAAATGTAAAAGTAGAGTGATATGGTGGCCTAAAGCGGAACTCCACTGAATCCGAGCACCGCAACCTAAAAACACAAATTATTCATTGTTATTATTCAATATAAACTCCACCATCCCCCCGCGTCTCCATCCATCCGGGTCTCCATCCATGTCTCCATCCATCCAGGTCTCCATCCATCCAGGTCTCCATCCATCCGCGTCTCCATCCATCCGCGTCTCCTTCCATCTGTCTCCATCCATCCGTGTCTCCATTCCGTGTCTTCCTCCATCCATGTCTCCATCCATCCGTGTCTCCTAAGTCAGTGCAGCAAGAGCAGAGCACAAGCTTGTGGAACCACAGGTGCCAGCAGACCTACAGTAGCAAAAGGTGGACGTGTGGATACCTACCCATAGGATTACCTATTTGTGTTTCCTCGGTTCCCAAGAGGCCTTGGCGGGGTTATGCCACAGGTGTTGTTGACCATTTAGGTCTCCTTGTTATGGTCAGAGGCCGTCTTATCCTGATGGAGGAATTTCACTCTTGGGGTTTAGTCACACGTTTGTGGGAAGAATTCCATTGGTGGATAATCTTCCCTTCCCTGGTGTTGTACACTGATGTGTGGATGGACATTTTTCACCGTATCGTCACAAAGCTGTTTAGCAGAATGTGGTTTGGAATACTTCCAATGGGACAGTAATATTTATCCACAATATCCCTCTAGCAATATATGAAGGTTTAATTCCACTGCTACCACCAATGTGACGGACTCCGGACACCCTGACTGGGTATCTCCGCCAAGAAGCTGCTTCATAAGCTCTGGAACATGAGCTCCATGAATCTGGCTATAGTCACCCCAAGAACTTGGCAATACCAGTTTTGGAGCAAACCAGAACAAGAACTGTTTATTGAAGAAGAAACAGACTTTTTATACACTTGAGAAGTATGTCAGTCACTACATGAAGAATGACCAGAATATTTACCCCAAAACATCACACAATGGTTAGATAAGCAGGTACAGCTGACTCATGGCTAATCCCATCATAGAGGATCCCCTAAGAGTTAATCAAATTAGTCACCAGACAGAAACAATAGGTGAATGGGAATCCACACCTAGACAATGCTTTGATTAATCAGGATCTCACTCCAGGGTAGACTGTCTGGCATCGAGCTCATGAAGTACAATACACATTATTACAAGTATAAACACACCCCCACAGTAGACCATAAGTGAGTTAATTATCACGATTAACATTGTGTGGAAGACGGTTGGTTGAGCTGATATAAGCATCTGCTATGAGTCTGACTGTGTGGAGCCTTAAACATGGTCACTGAACCTAGAGTCCCAGAGTCTGTGTGTCTTGGGGACATTACTCCAAGGGGGCCCCCAGGCACACACCTCACAAAGAGCAGTGTTCCTTTAATAGCCAGGGCCCATAGTCCGTAGGCAAGAGGCCAGCCTACAGCCCCCTCCAAAGCCCCTGTCCTGGGTAAGTTTGTCAGAGACTGAAGGAATGAGGTGAGGAGAAGACAGATTTGGGTGTCTTCGGGGTAGAGATGGTATTGGAAGCCATGGGTGGTTATCAAGTGACCAAGGGAGGCGGTATAGATGGAGAACAGAAGGGGTCCAAGAACCGAAATCCTCTCTAATGTTGGGGGTCCCATGTGTGTGTTTGCTGCTGGAATATGGAAAACGATTATTTAAGTTTTTACACTTTAGGAATGTGGTGCCTCGAGATTGTGAAAAAAGGGTGCCTTGACCGGAAAAACGTTGAGAAACCCCGGAGTAGGCAAAGCTTTAATTAGAGTAACACCACGGAGCAAGGCCTCCATATTCCCCACTGACAGCTGGTCCAAGTTGGGTATTCTAGGCACCGCAAACGATCCAAACAGGTGTGAGTTAGGTGATCAATAGATTTCATAGCTTCAAATTGAAGGAGTACTCCATTACGCACTAAATTACCAACCTTTTTAACCACTTCAGCCCTGGATGATTTACCCCCCTTCATGACCAGGCCATATTTTTTGATTCGGCACTGCGTTACAATTGTATGGTCGTGTGACGATGTACCCAAATACAATTTACGTCCTTTTTTCCCCACAAACAGAACTTTCTTTTGGTTGTATTTGATCACCTGTGCAATTTTTTTTTTTTTTTGCACTAGAAACAAAAAAAGAGCGACAATTCTGAAAAAAAAAAAACAATATTTTGCACTTTTTGCTATAAAACATTCCCAATAAAAAAAATGTATTACTTTCTTCTATAAAACGTCCAATTAAAAAAATGTAAAAAATCAAATTTCTTCATCCATTTATTCCAATCTGTATTCTGCTACGAATCCCAATAATCCGATATTGATTGGTTTGCGCAAAAGTTATCACATTCTGCAAACTATGGGGCAGATTTACAGAAATTTTATTTTTTACTAGTAATGGCGGTGATCACCGAATTTTTTTTTTTTTTTGTGAGACTGCTACATTGCGGCGGACAGATCTAACACTAAGTGACACTTTTTTGGGACCGGTGACACCAATACAGTGATCAGTACTAAATAAAACATGCACTTTCACTGTACTAATGACACTGGCAGGGAAGGGGTTAGCATCAGGGGCAATCAAAGGGTTAAATGTGCTCCTAGGGAGTGCTTGCTAACTGTGTAGGGAGGGGCTTGTACTGTGAGAAGGCTTAGCAGAAACACAAGATGTCCATCTGCCTCTCCCATGAATGATCGGTGGGATCCCGGCACACATCGCTTCCGCTGATTGGCTCCCGCTGTGTCCAGTCACAGTGAGAGCGGGTCGCCGGTGGTGCGCCCCAGACCCAGAGCGTGAGCCGACATAGAGGTACGGGATTTCAGGCAGGAGGGTCGCCCTGCTGCAGTAGATCTGCATGGGGTGGTACTCAAGTGGTTAATGGATTACCTATCAGGGATTGGGGAAGGTTCTGCCTGGTATCGATGGTCCAGCGTCTGGAGCAATGGGGTTACATTCAGGGTAATAAAATCCAGGACTTGGCTAAAAATAGAAATATTGGACCTCCCACTGTAATGGGCAATTTTCGGGAACTCCTAATGGAGGAGACGGTGTTTCCGGTGGCAGGACTTGTGATTGGCTCCAGCTGACTTTCAGTCCGGAGTATCTGGTGGCCGATATGGACGAATCAGAATCCTGGAGGCAGAGGACCGTCCTCCTATAGAGGCGTTCTTTCCAGCAGTCGGCCCACCTGAATGCCCCGACCTCTGAAGAAGCTCCTAAGGCTGTAGCCAAGGGTTCCATCGGTAGCACAAAGAGGCCAGGAGACATCCTTGGCCCCCTGGAAAGAAATCCGGCCATTCAGTTTAATAGCAGCTACCGGTTTCTGATATAAAATGTGAGTCCAGGGTCTAAAATTGGGGTCAGAGCAGGGGCGTAACCACAGGGGTGGCAATTGCAACCGGGCTCCATGCTCCAGGGCCTGTGCGGCTCCCCTGTACACCTGGATAGGAGGAGGGGGGGGGGGGGCAGCATGTAGAGAAATCACTGTCCTCCTTTTTCCTCCTGTAGCTGCAGGAGGAAAATGGAGGAGATTGGTTCCTCTGTATGCTGCCCCCGCCACTCCTCCTATCCACTTCACTTGTGTTCTACTGTCTCTGGGCCCCTGTGTGCTCCCCTGCCCCCCCCCCCCCCCACTGTGCTGCCCCCCCCCCCCCACTGTCCTGCCCCCGCCACTCCCCCTATCCAGTTCACTTATGTTCTACTATCTCTGGGCCCCTGTGTGCTCCCCTGGTTCCCCCCCCCCACTGTGCTGCCCCCCCCCCACTGTGCTCCCCTCGTCCCCCCACCCCCACCCCACTGTGCTCCCTCTCCTCTCCTGCCGGATGCTGCGGGGGATGTGTCACAAAAGAGAACCAGGAAGGGGTCAGTAAATATGTAATTTACCAGCTCCTTCCTTTTCTGAATGGACAGAGTCATAGTCAGTCACATTGTAAAAAAATAAAATAAAATGAAGTGATAAAAAATAATACAATAAAAAATAAATAAAAACTACTGACACCAGGGGGTGAACTTCCAGGATCGCAAAGGTCACACTTGGGACCGGGCCCTGGCATTCCACCACCGTGGGGAGGCCCCAAGATGGCAGGAAGGGGGCCCACTGCAGAAATTGTGAAAGGGTCCCACTGCGGGACTGCAATAAAGGGCCCCAGGATCAGTAGGATGAGCCCCAGGCTTGAAGGGAAGGACCCCGGCCAGGGATCTGGGGGGACCCTTCATGGTTTCTTTCTTCGGTGCACAAAGATTTCACACAATCTTCTCTCACATCGTCATTATGGGGGATTGTTTGTAGAAATTTGAGGAAAATAATGAATTTAACCACTTGCCGACCGCCGTAAGTATATTTACTATGGCGGTCAGCCCCTCCTGGGCAAAGTGACGTAGTACTACGTCGTTCGCCCAGGAGCCTGTAGGGGGCGAGCGCGTGCCCACTCCCGCCCCCACTCTTTCCCTGACATCCCCGTGCGAGTGACCGGCGGCTCCGATGTCCTCCAGTCACTGGCGATCTCCCGCTGGAGAGGGAGAAAAGCAGGCGGATGATGTAAACAAAGCCATCTGTCATTCTCCCTGGTGTAACTGCAGAGATCATATGGTCCTGCTATGTAGGATCGTATGTCTCTGTGGTTACATCACAAGTCACACCCCTTCACAGTTAGAATCACGCCCCTAGGGACACACTTAACCCCTGGATCGCTAATAAAGTTAACCCCTTCCCTGCCAGTGTCATTAGTACAGTGACAGTGCATATGTATAGCACTGATTACTGTAGAAAAGTCACTGGTAACCCCAAAAGTGTCAAAAATGTCAGTCAAGGGTCCGATCTGTCCGCCGCAATGTCGCAGTCCCGCAAAAAAAATCGCAGATCGCCGCCATTACTCGTTAAAAAAAAAAAAATGACATAAATCTTTCCCGTAGTTAGTAGACGCAATAACTTTTGTGCAAACCAATCAAAATACGCTTATTGTGATTTTTTTTTTTTACCAAACATATGTAGCAGAATACAAATTGGCCTAAAATGTTAAAAAAATTTAGATTTTTACATTTTTTTGGGGAATTTCATATAAAATAATTTAAAAAATATTGTTATTTTTTTCCAAAATTGTCGCTATCTTTTTGTTTTTAGCGCAAAAAGTAAAAATCGCAGAGGTGATCAAATACCACCAAAAGAAAGCTCTGTTTGTGGGGAAAAAAAGGACGTCAATTTTATTTGGGTACAGCGTCGCACGACCGCGCATTTGTCCGCTAAAGTAATGCAGTGCCGAATCGCAAAATAGGCCCTGGTCATTGAGCAGCCAAATCCTCCGGGGCTGAAGTGGTTAATCCATGTTGGAATGTGGCTGTAACATAAGAATATGTGGAAGAAGTGAAGCGCTGTGAATATTTCCTGGATGCGCTTCACTGGCGTCTTTATATAAGATAATGGAGCAAACATGAAATTGGAAGAGATTGGTTCCTTTTTCCTCAGGTCGGTGACCCATCGGACAGGAAAAACGAGGCGCTGATTTCCCAACACAGAGACACATCTGCAGTTCTGCAAAAAAGCTTCGCAACTTTCCGCCCTCACATGACTGCGACATTTCAGGAAGTTATCGCAACTTTATATTCACTTCTTCCTCATTTCTGTGACATTTTATCTTCTGCTCAGGACTGCAAAAATGTAAAAATCTCCGTCAATCGTGGAAAAATTAACGACTAAACCCCCATCATACATCAGATCCGCTTCCGAATTTCTGCTTTGGCCCTTTATTTGGCGATAACTCTCATTAACCACTTCTGGACCGGAAGATTTACCCCCCTTAATGACCAGGCCATATTTTGCGATTCGGCACTGCGTTATTTTAACTGACAATTGCGCGGTTGTGCGATGCTGTACACAAATAAAATTGATGTCATTCTTTTCCCCACAAACAGAGATTTCTTTTGGTGGTATTTGATCACCTGTGCGATTTTTTTTTTTTTTTTTTTTTTTTTTTTACTTTTTTGCGCTATAAACAAAAAAATAGCGACAATTTTGAAAAAATAACAATATTTTTCAAATTTTTTTTATATGAAATTCCCCCCCAAAAAAATTTGAAATTCAAAATTTAACATTTTTGGCCAATTTGTTTTCTGCTACATATTTTTGGTAAAAAAAATAAATCACAATAAGCGTATTTTGATTGGATTGCGCAAAAGTTATTGCGTTTACTAACTAAGGGAAAGATTTTTGTCATTTTTATTGTTTTTTTTTTTTTTTAACTAGTAATGGCGGTGATCTGCGATTTTTTTTTTTTGCGGGACTGCGACATTGCGGCGGACAGATCGGACCCCTAACTGACATTTTTGACACTTTTGGGGTTACCAGTGACATCACTACAGTAATCAGTGCTATACATATGCACTGTTACTGTACTAATGACACTGGCAGGGAAGGGGTAACTTTATTGGTGATGCAGGGGTTAAGTGTGTACCTAGGGGCGTGATTCTAACTGTAAAGGGGCGTGGCTTGTGATGTAACCACAGAGACATACGATCCTACATAGCAGGACCATATGATCTCTGCAGTTACACCAGGGAGAATGACAGGCGGCTTTGTTTACATCATCCGCCTGCCTTTCTCCCTCTCCAGCGGGAGATCGCCAGTGACCGGAGGACATCGGAGCCGCCGGTCACTTGCGCAGGGAAGTCCCTGAACGAGTCATTCCTCAAGTGACTTTGTTGTTGACTCTGAACTTTTTTACCCTTTGAGACAAATATGATGTTAGGCGTCCCATATATGCAGGATAATCCGAAATTGGCTGAGGACCTTCCTAATCAGGGATCTCCAAACAAACCAACCCCAGCAGAGGACACGGCTCCCCAAATCATCACTGACTGTGGAAAATGTTGCATTTCATTTAGAAATGAAGATCCCAGAGTCTGGAGGAGGAGTGGAGAGGCACAGAATCCAAGTTGCATGAGGTCCAGTGTGAAGTTTTCACAGTCAGTGATGATTTGGGGAGCCGTGTCATCTGCTGGTGTCGGTCCACCAATGTCAGTGCAGCCCTCTAGCAGAGGTAATTGGAGTTTATTAGGGTTAAAAGAGGTTAAATAAGAATATATTAAAAAAATAAATAAATAAATAACTTGTAAGATTTCTTTAACTGATTTTACATCACATTGTATCAAAGAGCCTCATCCTGAGTTATGTCATTTATACGGTTTGTGTAATAATAAATAAAACATTTGTAGTGATTTGGAGGTGGTTTATTATTATTGTCTCCAGAATCGTGTCCAGTAATGTTCTTCTATTCCTCCCTTTCCCTTCATATAAACCGTCCCTCTGCCCCCCGGTCCCTCTGCCCCCCGGTCCCTCTGCCCCCCGGTCCCTCTGCCCCCGGTCCCTCTGCCTCCCATTCCTTTACCCCCGGTCCCTCTGCCCCCCCGTTCCTTTGCCCCCGGTCCCTCTGCCCTCGGTCCCTCTGCCTCCTGTTCCTTTCCCCCGGTCCCTCTGCCCCCCGTTCCTTTGCCCCCCGTCCCTCTGCCCCCGTTCCTTTGCCCCCGGTCCCTCTGCCCCCCGTTCCTTTGCCCCCGGTCCCTCTGCCCCCCTCTCCCCTCTGCCCCCTTTGCAGCTTGTACTGCTGCCCATTTTCCAGGAAAATAATTAGCTGGGTTTGTCAAAGCTTTCTGCCCACGCATGTCAGTATTTCCTCAGTCACAGTGATTCATCCTCCCGAGCTCACGTCTGGCAGCGCACTGGGCTGGCCCCCCCCCCCCCCCCTTGCACGGGATTACGGGCGCCTGAAGCCAGATGTGAGAGATGACAGCAAAGTCTGAGGAATAACTCAAGGAAATCACAGAGTTCAGCTTCAGATATTGTTTGTGAATGTTCTGCAGTCTGCAGGGGGCGCTCAACTCTTCTTCTCACATTTTCCTTTATCTAATTTGCTCCTTTGTTGTAAGTGTAATAGGATTCCCAGCTGTTGTGCTGGATATGGGTCCCCCTGGGCCACCGGGTGCAACAAAACAAAAGTACCCCTGTGCATGTTCCTCCAAGTGTGAGCACTGCGACAAGGACCGGTCCGGTATCTTTGGGTTTTTTAGGTTTATTTGAGAACTTGGATGGGGGAAGGGATGAGTGGGATTCTCCTTTGGCTGAACTATGCACAATTTTCTGGGGACAACTGAAAAACGCTTCTTGGCGCTGACCTGACGCTGGCTAAATTCCGGTCATCGCCGGCTGATGTTGGTTAACTCCAAACTGACCTCGGACTGCTCTCTCACATAAAGAAGTCCTTTCATTAGCTCCCTTAAAGCGGAGTTCCACCCTGGATTTTTTTTTTTTTTTTTTAATACCCCCGGGACAGTCAGGGTTGGTGCATTCCACAATGGCTAGCCTCGGATCTGTCCCGGGTTGCACTTACCTGTTAGGACAAATACTTACCTTGCAAACGTCTTGTCCAGCGCTGCCATCTCAGATGTGGGCAGCTTGAAGCCAGCGAGATCCTCTTCCGCCTTCTGTGGTCCCACGATGCTCTGCGCCAGCCCCAACGTCACTTCCGGGTCGCGCGCGTCATCCCTCCACAGCTTCTGGGCATGCCCAGAAGCTGTTTAGAAGGGGATGACGCGCGCGACCCGGAACTGACGTCGGGGCCGGTGCAGGCGCAATGATTCCTGGGAGCGATGACGTTCAGCTCCCAGGAATCATTGCAGAGCCAGGAAGTGACGACGGGCCGCGGCCGAGGAAGGAGGAAGAAGGAAGTAAGGTAAGTATATTTTCTTCGCTACGAGGTAAGTAAAAAAAAAAAAAAATATGCTATTATCCATTTCTTTTTCAGGTGACCCGGAGCGAGAAGATGGAGGTAAGTATAAAAATAGGGTGGAACTCCACTTTAAGCACCCCTTGCTGAGGTGTCTACTTGTGGTGCTGCTACTAAACACTTCAGGGCTTCACACACCGGCACCCTCTTCCTCTCCCTTATCTTCAGGGCCCTCACCTGCACCCCCTTCCTCTCACTTATCTTCAGGGCTTCACACCGGCACCCCCTTCCTCTCCCTTATCTTCAGGGCTTTACACCGGCGCCCTCTTCCTCTCACTTATCTTCAGGGCCCGCACCGGCGCCCTCTTCCTCTCCCTTATCTTCAGGGCCCGCACCGGCACCCTCTTCCTCTCCCTTATCTTCAGGGCTTTACACCAGCACCCCCTTCCTCTCACTTATCTTCAGGGCCCGCACCGGAGCCCTCTTCCTCTCCCTTATCTTCAGGGCCCGCACCGGCACCCCCCTCCTCTCACTTATCTTCAGGGCTTCACACCGGCACCCCCTTCCTCTCCCTTATCTTCAGGGCTTCACACCGGCACCCCCTTCCTCTCCCTTATCTTCAGGGCCCGCACCGGCACCCCCTTCCTCTCACTTATCTTCAGGGCTTTACACCGGCACCCCCTTCCTCTCCCTTATCTTCAGGGCTTTACACCAGCACCCCCTTCCTCTCACTTATCTTCAGGGCCCGCACCGGCGCCCTCTTCCTCTCCCTTATCTTCAGGGCCCGCACCGGCACCCTCTTCCTCTCCCTTATCTTCAGGGCTTTACACCAGCACCCCCTTCCTCTCACTTATCTTCAGGGCCCGCACCGGCACCCTCTTCCTCTCCCTTATCTTCAGGGCTTTACACCAGCACCCCCTTCCTCTCACTTATCTTCAGGGCCCGCACCGGCGCCCTCTTCCTCTCCCTTATCTTCAGGGCCCTCACCGGCGCCCTCTTCCTCTCACTTATCTTCAGGGCCCTCACCGGCACCCCCTTCCTCTCACTTATCTTCAGGGCCCTCACCGGCACCCCCTTCCTCTCACTTATCTTCAGGGCCCGCACCGGCACCCCCTTCCTCTCACTTATCTTCAGGGCTTTACACCGGCACCCTCTTCCTTTCCCTTATCTTCAGGGCTTTACACCGGCACCCCCTTCCTCTCATTTATCTTCAGGGCTTTACAACGGCACCCCCTTCCTCTCACTTATCTTCAGGGCTTTACACCGGCACCCTCTTCCTCTCCCTTATCTTCAGGGCCCGCACCGGCACCCCCTTCCTCTCACTTATCTTCAGGGCTTTACAACAGCACCCTCTTCCTTTCCCTTATCTTCAGGGCTTCACACCGGCACCCCCTTCCTCTCCCTTATCTTCAGGGCTTTACACCGGCACCCTCTTCCTCTCCCTTATCTTCAGGGCTTTACAACGGCACCCTCTTCCTCTCCCTTATCTTCAGGGCCCGCACCGGCACCCCCCTCCTCTCACTTATCTTCAGGGCTTTACAACAGCACCCTCTTCCTTTCCCTTATCTTCAGGGCTTCACACCGGCACCCCCTTCCTCTCCCTTATCTTCAGGGCTTTACACCGGCACCCTCTTCCTCTCCCTTATCTTCAGGGCTTTACAACAGCACCCTCTTCCTTTCCCTTATCTTCAGGGCTTCACACCGGCACCCCCTTCCTCTCCCTTATCTTCAGGGCTTTACACCGGCACCCCCTTCCTCTCCCTTATCTTCAGGGCTTCACACCGGCACCCCCTTCCTCTCACTTATCTTCAGGGCTTTACACCGGCACCCTCTTCCTCTCCCTTATCTTCAGGGCTTCACACCGGCACCCTCTTCCTCTCCCTTATCTTCAGGGCTTTACACCGGCACCCTCTTCCTCTCCCTTATCTTCAGGGCTTTACAACGGCACCCTCTTCCTCTCCCTTATCTTCAGGGCCCGCACCGGCACCCCCCTCCTCTCACTTATCTTCAGGGCTTCACACCGGCACCCCCTTCCTCTCCCTTATCTTCAGGGCTTCACACCGGCACCCCCTTCCTCTCCCTTATCTTCAGGGCCCGCACCGGCACCCCCTTCCTCTCACTTATCTTCAGGGCTTTACACCGGCACCCCCTTCCTCTCCCTTATCTTCAGGGCTTCACACCGGCACCCCCTTCCTCTCACTTATCTTCAGGGCTTTACACCGGCACCCCCTTCCTCTCCCTTATCTTCAGGGCTTTACATCGGCACCCCCTTCCTCTCCCTTATCTTCAGGGCTTTACACCGACACCCTCTTCCTCTCACTTATCTTCAGGGCTTTACACCGGCACCCCCTTCCTCTCACTTATCTTCAGGGCTTTACACCGGCACCCCCTTCCTCTCCCTTATCTTCAGGGCTTTACACCGGCACCCCCTTCCTCTCCCTTATCTTCAGGGCTTTACATCGGCACCCCCTTCCTCTCCCTTATCTTCAGGGCTTTACACCGACACCCTCTTCCTCTCCCTTATCTTCAGGGCTTTACACCGGCACCATCTTCCTCTCCCTTATCTTCAGGGCTTCACACCGGCACCCACTTCCTCTCACTTATCTTCAGGGCTTTACACCGGCACCCCCTTCCTCTCCCTTATCTTCAGGGCTTTACACCGGCACCCCCTTCCTCTCACTTATCTTCAGGGCTTTACACCGACACCCTCTTCCTCTCCCTTATCTTCAGGGCTTTACACCGGCACCATCTTCCTCTCCCTTATCTTCAGGGCTTTACACCGGCACCCTCTTCCTCTCCCTTATCTTCAGGGCTTTACACCGACACCCTCTTCCTCTCCCTTATCTTCAGGGCTTTACACCGACACCCTCTTCCTCTCCCTTATCTTCAGGGCTTTACACCGACACCCCCTTCCTCTCCCTTATCTTCAGGGCTTTACACCGGCACCCTCTTCCTCTCCCTTATCTTCAGGGCTTTACACCGGCACCCTCTTCCTCTCCCTTATCTTCAGGGCTTTACACCGGCACCCTCTTCCTCTCACTTATCTTCAGGGCTTCACACCGGCACCCCCTTCCTCTCACTTATCTTCAGGGCTTTACACCGGCACCCCCTTCCTCTCACTTATCTTCAGGGCTTCACACCGGCACCCCCTTCCTCTCACTTATCTTCAGGGCTTTACACCGGCACCCTCTTCCTTTCCCTTATCTTCAGGGCTTTACACCGGCACCCCCTTCCTCTCCCTTATCTTCAGGGCTTTACACCGGCACCCTCTTCCTCTCCCTTATCTTCAGGGCCCGCACCGGCACCCTCTTCCTCTCCCTTATCTTCAGGGCCCGCACCGGCACCCTCTTCCTCTCCCTTATCTTCAGGGCTTTACACCGGCACCCTCTTCCTCTCCCTTATCTTCAGGGCTTTACATCGGCACCCCCTTCCTCTCCCTTATCTTCAGTGCTTTACACCGACACCCTCTTCCTCTCCCTTATCTTCAGGGCTTTACACCGGCACCCTCTTCCTCTCCCTTATCTTCAGGGCCCGCACCGGCACCCTCTTCCTCTCCCTTATCTTCAGGGCTTTACACCGGCACCCTCTTCCTCTCCCTTATCTTCAGGGCTTTACATCGGCACCCCCTTCCTCTCCCTTATCTTCAGGGCTTTACACCGACACCCTCTTCCTCTCCCTTATCTTCAGGGCTTTACACCGGCACCATCTTCCTCTCCCTTATCTTCAGGGCTTCACACCGGCACCCCCTTCCTCTCACTTATCTTCAGGGCTTTACACCGGCACCCCCTTCCTCTCCCTTATCTTCAGGGCTTTACACCGGCACCCCCTTCCTCTCACTTATCTTCAGGGCTTTACACCGACACCCTCTTCCTCTCCCTTATCTTCAGGGCTTTACACCGGCACCATCTTCCTCTCCCTTATCTTCAGGGCTTTACACCGACACCCTCTTCCTCTCCCTTATCTTCAGGGCTTTACACCGACACCCTCTTCCTCTCCCTTATCTTCAGGGCTTTACACCGGCACCCTCTTCCTCTCCCTTATCTTCAGGGCTTTACACCGGCACCCTCTTCCTCTCCCTTATCTTCAGGGCTTTACACCGGCACCCTCTTCCTCTCACTTATCTTCAGGGCTTTACACCGGCACCCTCTTCCTTTCCCTTATCTTCAGGGCTTTACACCGGCACCCCCTTCCTCTCCCTTATCTTCAGGGCTTCACACCGGCACCCCCTTCCTCTCACTTATCTTCAGGGCTTCACACCGGCACCCTCTTCCTTTCCCTTATCTTCAGGGCTTTACACCGGCACCCCCTTCCTCTCCCTTATCTTCAGGGCTTCACACCGGCACCCCCTTCCTCTCACTTATCTTCAGGGCTTTACACCAGCACCCTCTTCCTCTCCCTTATCTTCAGGGCCCGCACCGGCACCCTCTTCCTCTCCCTTATCTTCAGGGCCCGCACCGGCACCCTCTTCCTCTCCCTTATCTTCAGGGCTTTACACCGGCACCCTCTTCCTCTCACTTATCTTCAGGGCTTTACACCGGCACCCTCTTCCTTTCCCTTATCTTCAGGGCTTTACACCGGCACCCCCTTCCTCTCCCTTATCTTCAGGGCTTCACACCGGCACCCCCTTCCTCTCACTTATCTTCAGGGCTTTACACCGGCACCCTCTTCCTCTCCCTTATCTTCAGGGCCCGCACCGGCACCCTCTTCCTCTCCCTTATCTTCAGGGCCCGCACCGGCACCCTCTTCCTCTCCCTTATCTTCAGGGCCCGCACCGGCACCCCCTTCCTCTCACTTATCTTCAGGGCTTCACACCGGCACCCCCTTCCTCTCACTTATCTTCAGGGCCCGCACCGGCACCCTCTTCCTCTCCCTTATCTTCAGGGCCCTCACCGACACCCTCTTCCTCTCACTTATCTTCAGGGCCCGCACCGGCACCCTCTTCCTCTCCCTTATCTTCAGGGCTTTACACCGGCACCCCCTTCCTCTCACTTATCTTCAGGGCCCGCACCGGCACCCTCTTCCTCTCCCTTATCTTCAGGGCCCTCACCGACACCCTCTTCCTCTCACTTATCTTCAGGGCCCTCACCGGCACCCCCTTCCTCTCCCTTATCTTCAGGGCCCTCACCTGCACCCCCTTCCTCTCACTTATCTTCAGGGCCCTCACCTGCACCCCCTTCCTCTCACTTATCTTCAGGGCCCGCACCGGCACCCCCTTTCTCTCACTTATCTTCAGGGCCCGCACCGGCACCCTCTTCCTCTCCCTTATCTTCAGGGCCCTCACCGGCACCCCCTTCCTCTCACTTATCTTCAGGGCCCGCACCGGCACCCTCTTCCTCTCCCTTATCTTCAGGGCCCTCACCGGCGCCCTCTTCCTCTCACTTATCTTCAGGGCCCTCACCGGCACCCCCTTCCTCTCACTTATCTTCAGGGCCCTCACCGGCACCCCCTTCCTCTCACTTATCTTCAGGGCCCGCACCGGCACCCTCTTCCTCTCCCTTATCTTCAGGGCCCGCACCGGCACCCCCTTCCTCTCCCTTATCTTCAGGGCTTTACACCGGCACCCCCTTCCTCTCATTTATCTTCAGGGCTTTACACCGGCACCCCCTTCCTCTCATTTATCTTCAGGGCTTTACACCGGCTCCCCCTTCCTCTCACTTATCTTCAGGGCTTTACACCGGCACCCTCTTCCTTTCCCTTATCTTCAGGGCTTCACACCGGCACCCCCTTCCTCTCACTTATCTTCAGGGCTTTACACCGGCACCCCCTTCCTCTCACTTATCTTCAGGGCTTTACACCGGCACCCTCTTCCTCTCCCTTATCTTCAGGGCCCGCACCGGCACCCCCTTCCTCTCCCTTATCTTCAGGGCCCGCACCGGCACCCTTTTCCTCTCCCTTATCTTCAGGGCCCACACCGGCACCCTCTTCCTCTCCCTTATCTTCAGGGCCCGCACCGGCACCCTCTTCCTCTCCCTTATCTTCAGGGCCCGCACCGGCACCCTTTTCCTCTCCCTTATCTTCAGGGCCCGCACCGGCACCCTCTTCCTCTCCCTTATCTTCAGGGCCCGCACCGGCACCCCCTTCCTCTCACTTATCTTCAGGGCTTCACACCGGCACCCCCTTCCTCTCACTTATCTTCAGGGCTTTACACCGGCACCCCCTTCCTCTCACTTATCTTCAGGGCTTCACACCGGCACCCTCTTCCTCTCACTTATCTTCAGGGCTTCACACCGGCACCCTCTTCCTCTCACTTATCTTCAGGGCCCTCACCGGCACCCCCTTCCTCTCCCTTATCTTCAGGGCTTTACACCGGCACCCCCTTCCTCTCCCTTATCTTCCGGGCCCGCACCGGCACCCCCTTCCTCTCCCTTATCTTCAGGGCTTTACACCGGCACCCTCTTCCTCTCACTTATCTTCAGGGCTTTACACCGGCACCCCCTTCCTCTCACTTATCTTCAGGGCTTTACACCGGCACCCCCTTCCTCTCCCTTATCTTCAGGGCTTTACACCGGCACCCCCTTCCTCTCACTTATCTTCAGGGCTTTACACCGGCACCCCCTTCCTCTCACTTATCTTCAGGGCTTTACACCGGCACCCCCTTCCTCTCACTTATCTTCAGGGCTTTACACCGGCACCCTCTTCCTCTCCCTTATCTTCAGGGCTCGCACCGGCACCCCCTTCCTCTCCCTTATCTTCAGGGCTTTACACCGGCACCCTCTTCCTCTCACTTATCTTCAGGGCTTTACACCGGCACCCTCTTCCTCTCACTTATCTTCAGGACTTAGACACTGGCACCCCCTTTCTCTAAACCTTCTCCACAGGTTAGCTGGCTCCCAGATCCCTCTGAACAGCTGGTGTGGTTCTCATCTCCTAGGCAGACCCCTGGGCAGTTTCAAGTACTCACCACACTGTTTTTCCCCGAAACTTCTACCCAGCAGCTCCACTCTGTCCACAACACTCTGGATCCCTTCTCTGCAGCTCAGCTCAACCTCCGGTCCTCTAGGCCGACTGCCCAGGACACTCTCACTTGCACTGACAGGAGGAGAGACAGCCGTCACCCTCCTCCTGGGACTCTGCTTCCCGCCAAAGACACCCTGTCACATGCTCCCCTCAGACTTATACCCCATCCCAGGATGCATTGCGGCAGAATCTGCCCTCTGGGATAGATACAAGCCCTGGTGTACTATTGGCTAGGTTTCCTCCACTGTCCAATGAGAGCCCTCATTGGACATAGTGGGGAGACTCCCCAGACACCCTGGGTAACACATGGCAGCCTTACTAAATAATCAGCCCCCTGATAAGCAGGCAGGGCCAACCATATGCTTCTTCCTAGCACCCACCTAGGAGGGTGCTACATAAGAAGGCTTCTTGTGTTCAGGGATCAGCAGATGGATGGGGGGGGGGGGGGGTCCTCCATTATTGGACAGACTGTAACGCCCTCCGAGTCTTCTTTCTGGCAATGTGGCTGCCGGCATTTCCAGGTTTCACCTGTCCTGGTTGATCCCTGCCTACATAGTGATGCCACCTGTGGTTTAGTATTTGGGTGTGTTGCTACTCCTAAGCTGAACCCCCCCCCCTCCCACCCCCCCAAATTTCCAGAGTCCTATCTTCATCCTCATGCCCAGAAAGTGAAGGTAAGTATCTCCAACATAAAACAGACAACCAGTGTAGCACAGACCCGAGACCGGGCTGGCTGTTTGATCCCGGGGTTCCACTCCCTCATAGGCACACGGCAGCCAGGCACACGGTATTTGCTGCAATAACCACATGTCTATCTCAGCACTTTTACCTCCTTCCTGACCCCTTGCCCCCCCCCCCCCCATTCCGGGCACTTTCACCCCCTTCCTGCCCAGGCCAATTTTCAGCTTTCAGCGCTGTTACACTTTGAATGACAATTGCGCGGTCATGCTACACTGCACCCATAGGACATTTTTATCATTTTTTTCACACAAATAGAGTTTTCTTTTGGTGGTATTTAATCACCGCTGGGGGGTTTTATTTTTTCACTAAATAAATACAAAAAAAAACATTTTTCATTGTTTGTTAAAAAGTTTTGCAAATAAGTAACTTTTCTCCTTTACTGATGTGCGCTGGTGAGGCTGCACTGATGGGCACTGATAGGGGTTGGCTCGGTAGCGGGTGTGGGTGACCCCCTGGGTGGGTTCGTTACACAGAGAGACAGCCGAGGAGTAGTTAAAAACAACGGTCTATGGTTTATTCTTCCAATTTGCTGGAAACAAGTGCAAGCATCCAAACAGCATAAATCAAACAAACATAAAATAAACCCTGGCCACTTGGGGCGTCTACCTTCACAACACAGGAACCTACCTATGGAGTCTGTCCCAACCTACTGCTGGGCAGACACTGCTGGTCATACAGCAGAAAACCAATAGTCTATTTGTTTTCCTTTCACACAGAAAAAGTCAACACCACCTCACCTTCAGAAGTCTCTCAGCTCACTGCTCTCCTTAACGCACAAAGCCTCAGGAGGCAGCAATCAGTAGTCATCCTCTGGATAACTTATAGAGGCCTTAATTGCCTCATTCTGAATAGCTGAAGCTTTCCAACGTCCCAAACCTTTCTGGCTACCTCCGTAGCCGACACCTGATAGTAATTGGTGAATTGTCTAAACAAGGCAGAAATGTATCTCCCGTCTGTGACAACACCCACAGATTTACCTGACTTCCTGTCACAGCACTGATAGGCTGCACTGATGAGGAGGCATTGATGAGGCTGTACTGATATGCAGCACTGTTAGGCAGCATTGGTGAGCACTGACAGGCAACACTAATCTTGTATGAAAACATGGATCTCACAAACTTGGCATAAATCACATAAATGTGTCTTTTCTCTTTGAAGGGAATCCGTCACATCCCCAAAAAGAGGAACTGCCGCCATTACCCACCCCAAGTCATTTACTGGCAAAGAAATTGCAGATGAATCAACAAACTCCCCCAATCTCCTCTTTGCACCCTTGTGTTCCCCAATTTCCTCTTTGCACCCTTGTGTTCCCCAATCTCCTCTTTGCACCCTTGTGTTCCCCAATCTCCTCTTTGCACCCTTGTGTTCCCCAATCTCCTCTTTGCCCCCTTGTGTTCCCCAATCTCCTATTTGCCCCCTTGTGTTCCCCAATCTCCTCTTTGCCCCCTTGTGTATCCCAATCTCCTCTTTGCCCCCTTGTGTTCCCCAATCTTCTTTTTGCACCCTTGTGTTCCCCAATCTCCTCTTTGCACCCTTGTGTTCCCCAATCTCCTCGTTGCACCCTTGTGTTCCCCAATCTCCTCGTTGCACCCTTGTATTCCCCAATCTCCTCTTTGCACCCTTGTGTTCCCCAATCTCCTCTTTGCACCCTTGTATTCCCCAATCTCCTCTTTGCACCCTTGTATTCCCCAATCTCCTCTTTGCACCCTTGTGTTCCCCAATCTTCTTTTTGCACCCTTGTGTTCCCCAATCTCCTCTTTGCACCCTTGTGTTCCCCAATCTCCTCTTTGCACCCTTGTGTTCCCCAATTATCTAAGCTCCCTGCAGCCAGGTACTGGCAGTTTCTTTGACTGATTCTCTTTTCTTACAATATGGAAGCTGTGCACATCATTTCTTACCCACGCATGCTTGCCTGGCTCTCTTTAGTGTAAAGGTTGCCATGACATTGTTGCCAAATGTTTCAGATCCAGTTCCACCCAGGGCCACCATTAGGGGTCACAGGCAGTACTCTTCTATCGGGCCTGATGGGGTCATTAGGGGGGCCCAGCAGGAGCTGCATATGGCCCCAGTGAGCCCTATCGGGTTAGCAGGCCTGCTCTTCTAAGGTGGGGGGCATGGTCTGGCGGGAGGTGGGGGGGGGGTACTGTGGTCCCAGAGGCTGCAGAACTGATCTACAGACTGAAGGGGAGAAGTAAGCAGACTTTTACCCCACCAACAACTGCATGAAGGTTCTCTGACAGCTGATCTGCTCGGGCTTTTCTGCTGAGGCCAGAAAATTGTTCAATACAGATAGGGGGGGGGAATGTCCGGCAGGTTGTACGGGCCCCTGATTTCTAATGGTGGCCCTGATTCAACAACAGAATGTTGATTAACGTCTCCTCTTCAGGATCTGTAATCTAGAAATTGTGGATGAGAAGCAATTAAGGCAATTAGAAATTTTGGAAGGTGCGGCATCAACAATATCAACCAATGAGAATGAGCCTTTCCATGGCCTGAATGAACGGAGCAGAGATGGCTATGAATGGTTAATTCATTCATTCTGCAGTCATAAAGGAAAAGCAGCGCCGGTTATCTCCTTCTGTGATTCTCCTACTTCTGGATTATAGAATCGCATTTCCCCAGAATCTGCAACTATTTCATTTTTCTAAATCCTTCCTCCTTCAGCAGCGCCGACCCCCGGATACAATTCTGGAAAAGTTCCATCGTGGTCCCCAATGGGTTCTTAACAAACTTCCTGCAGAACAACAATGGAGCCGATTTCCTTTCAACCTCTTCATCAGCTGGCCGATCGCCGCCACATTGTTTCATTTCCTAATGACGATGAATGGGAATAAAATCTCATTCTGCATAAGAAACCGGGTCCAGTTATTGTTATGTATCCATGGAAACACAAGGGATGTTATAATGTCCTAAATCCTAAATCCTTTACCCGCAGGTCGACTGACCACCAACTGACTGCCGGATATTCTCGATGGCCTACAAAAGTCAGCGAGGTAAGGAAGAATTCTGTCAAAACATTTTATTACATTCTTGATAAACTCATGCAATTTAATAACAACTGGAATACAGAAGTCCTAAAATGCAAGATCTGCTTATAACAAATATAAAAGAAGCATAACCATAGAAAATTACAAAATCAGTATAATAAAGCCTTGAGTGTTTATATATATATATATATATATATATATATATATATATATATATATGGTGTTAACGCTCGTAGAAAAGAGCCAGCATGACCATTAAAGCGGCAGTATCCCGCTTTTTGACACTTTTACCTACAGGTAAGCCTATAATAAGGTCTATAATAAGGATTACCTGTAGGTACAATTAATATCTCCTAAACCGGCACGGTTTAGGAGATATTTGCAGTGCATGCAGCCGCTCACGCGAGCGGCGCATGCACTCTGAAGGTCCGGGGGGACCTTCAGTTTTGCTTGCCGGGAGCTTGTCAAGAGAGGCTCAGACAGCGACTCTACTTCCGGGTGCTACTGGAGGAGTTTGTCCCAGAGTTGTCATTTTTTGTAGCCGGCCAGAGACAGAGTGTAGGAGTTCGGGAAGAGCGGTGTACAGAACTGTCCAGGGAAGAGACGGCTGTCATTAGCAGGTCACATCGGAGGAATCCCACATCAGATCCTGGGCAAATGTGCAATAAAACCAAGGGCTTTTATACAATCTAATTCCGGTGAGTGGGGAACCAAGAGGGCACCTTCACCTCACAAGCACCTTATTCACTTGGCACATTGGCACCTTTTCGGATCATCAATAAGGACTGTATTTCACCATTTATGCACTTTAAATCTTTCACCTGGAAATTATATTAATGCAAATTATATTTATTTATGCACTTTAAATTTTTCACTTGGAAATTATATTTATTAATTTTGAGTTTAATCATGCACTATATTTTATCTTTATAGAATATTTATGCACTTTAATGTAATTGATATATTTTATTAATATATATTGAATTTATATGATTGGTTTCATCTTAATTAATTTTTGTCACAAATTTGTTGCTAGCGCTGCATAAATTTGCTTTTATTCATTTATTCTAAGAATTTTCTTAGTGTTTGCAGCAGCTGCACACTTTTTTTACTGAATAATTTATTACTATTGTGTAGCGCGGGTTTAAATTTGTTTTTCCAAAAGGTGAGTATTGTTGCATTGGTCTGAAGAGGTTGACGCATTTCGATTTGCGCTTCTTCTGGACCTCAGATGTTTAAATACTCGCTCCTGTAATGCAAGACACCGTATAATCAGAGATGTGAATTGTGGAATGAACCGCATTGCCTCTGATGCAGCCGGCTGGACCAGAGAAACCAGTCAGCTCCCCAATTACCTCCCTAGCACCCCTGTGACCTCTCCTGTGAGCACTCCTGTGAGCTCTTCGTGACCTCTCCTGTGAGCACTCCTGTGAGCTCTCCTCTGAGCTCTCCTCTGAGCTCTCCTCTGAGTCTCCCCTGTGAGTCTCTCCTGTGGCCTCTCCTGTGAGTCTCCCCTGTGGTCTCCCCTGTGGCCTCTCCTGTGAGCTCTCCTGTGAGTCTCCCCTGTGGCCTCTCCTGTGAGTCTCCCCTGTGGCCTCTCCTGTGGCCTGCACTGGGGCCACCATTGTGATTGGTGGGTGGCAAAGTATTGAGACCTGCTTTGGATTAATGGATTCTTAATCACCATTGCTGCCATACTTCACAGGTTCAGGGCTACGACTGGACAACATTCATGGTGCGATATGGCAGAAATATTTACTGTGTTAGGAAGAAGTGTCTGATAGACATGTGCGAATCCTTTCCGTCCGAATGTAAATTCAGACAAATTGTTTGTTATCATGAAATAGTAATGAATATTCGGATGCATCTGAATCGCCGAATGAAATAGTAATGGGGGGGCGGATGTAGATTAGGGGGCCGGATGCATGGGTGGGGGGGGGGCGGCGCCCTGCATGTAGATTAGGGGGCCGGATGCATGGATAGGGGGCGGCGCCCTGCATGTAGATTAGGGGGCCGGATGCATGGATGGGGGGCGGCGCCCTGCATGTAGATTAGGGGCCCAAATGCATGGATAGGGGGGCAGCGCCCTGCATATAGATCAGGGGGCCGGATGCATGGATGGGGGGCAGCGCCCTGCATGTAGATTAGGGGGCCGGATGCATGGATCGGGGGCAGCGCCCTGCATGTAGATTAGGGGCCCGGATGCATGGATCGGGGGGCAGAGCCCTGCATGTAGATTAGGGGGCCGGATGTATGGATAGGGGAGTGGCACCCTGCATGTAGATTAGGGGCCCGGATGCATGGATCGGGGGGGCAGCGCCCTGCATGTAGATTAGGGGGCCGGATGCATGGATGGGGGGGCAGCGCCCTGCATGTAGATTAGGGGGCCGGATGTATGGATAGGGGGGTGGCACCCTGCATGTAGATTAGGGGGCCGGGCGCATAGATAGGGGGCGGTACCCTGCATGTAGATTAGGGGGCTGGAGACATGGATAGGGGGCTGGCGCCCCCAATGAACGGGCCGCCCCAGCTAATATTTGTAACTTCCAATATAAATCTTCTATTTATGCGCTCTACAATCTGCTATAAGATTTGGATACGTTGGGGAAGAGATGGAACTCTTCTCATTGCAGTCTGGTGTCCACATTCATCGATTTCCCCTCCCTTCCTGTATAATGGACAGTGAGAGCAAATCTCCAATGGGACACAAGCATCAGGAAAATGTCCCAGCCCTTCGAGACTCTATGGGGGGTGATTTACTAATAGAAAATAGACTGTGCAGTTCCTCCAGAGCTTAGTAAATGAGCTCACAGGAGAGCACATAGGGGTGCTCACAGGAGAGGTCACAGGAGAGGTCACAGGAGAGGTCACAGGAGAGGTCACAGGGGTGGTCACAGGAGAGGTCACAGGGGGGAGCTCACAGGGGTGGTCACAGGGGTGGTCACAGGGGTGGTCACAGGAGAGGTCACAGGAGAGGTCACAGGGGTGGTCACAGGAGAGCACACCGTGAAGCACAAAGGGGTGCACACAGGAGAGCTCACAGGGGTGCTCACAGGAGAGGTCACAGGGGTGCTCACATGGGTCCTCACAGGAGAGCTCACAGGGGTGCTCACATGAGAGCTCACAGGAGAGCACACAGGAGAGCTCACAGGGGTGCTCACAGGAGAGCTCACAGGAGTGCTCACAGGAGAGCTCACAGGGGTGCTCACAGGAGAGCTCACAGGGGTGCTCACAGGAGAGGTCACAGGAGAGCTCACAGGGGTGCTCACAGGAGAGCTCACAGGGGTGCTCACAGGAGAGCTCACAGGGGTGCTCACAGGAGAGCTCACAGGGGTGCTCACAGGAGAGCTCACAGGGGTGCTCACAGGAGAGGTCACAGGGGTGGTAACAGGAGAGGTCACAGGGGTGGTCACAGGAGAGCACACAGGGGAGCTCACAGGGGTGCACACAGGGGAGCTCACAGGGGTGCTCACAGGAGAGGTCACAGGGGTGCTCACAGGAGAGGTCACAGGAGAGGTCACAGGAGAGGTCACAGGGGTGCTCACAGGAGAGGTCACAGGGGAGCTCACAGGAGAGGTCACAGGGGTGCTCACAGGGGTGCTCACAGGGGTGCTCACAGGAGAGGTCACAGGGGTGGTCACAGGGGTGCTCACAGGGGTGCTCACAGTAGAGGTCACAGGAGAGGTCACAGGGGTGCTCACAGGAGAGGTCACAGGGGTGCTCACAGGAGAGCTCACAGGAGAGCACACAGGGGTGCTCACAGGAGAGGTCACAGGAGAGGTCACAGGGGTGCTCACAGGAGTGTAGACTGTGCAGTTCCTCCAGAGCTTAGTAAATGAGGTAACACTTCATTTTGCAAAGAATATCCAATCACATGCAAGGAGAAATAAATCCATATGATTGGATGATGGAGGTCAGCAGAGCTTCTCCTCATTTACTAAGCTCTGGAGGAACTGCACTTGCAGAGTTCTCAGGCTATTTGTCTTTATTAAATCCCCCCCCCCTCCAAAGAAAAAGAAAACCGTTTAGCAGCAGAAGAGTCGGTCCATGCAGGGTCCTAGCTCCCTGTGTGCTCGGTGTTCCACCTTATGGATTATTATACTCTGCCAAATATAAAGTGGGCGGGATCGCTCCAAATATAAAGTGGGCGGGATCGCTCCAAATATAAAGTGGGCGGGATCGCTCCAAATATAAAGTGGGCGGGATCGCTCCAAATATAAAGTGGGCGGGATCGCTCCAAATATAAAGTGGGCGGGATCGCTCCAAATATAAAGTAGGCGGGATCGCTCCAAATATAAAGTGGGCGGGATCGCTCCAAATATAAAGTGGGCGGGATCGCTCCAAATATAAAGTGGGCGGGATCGCTCCAAATATAAAGTGGGCGGGATCGCGCCAAATATAAAGTGGGTGGGATCGCTCCAAATATAAAGTGGGCGGGATCACGCCAAATGTAAAGTGGGCTCCAAATATAAAGTGGGTGGGATAGCTCCAAAGATAAAGTGGGCGGGATCGCTCCAAATATAAAGTGGGCGGGATCGCTCCAAATATAAAGTGGGCGGGATCACGCCAAATGTAAAGTGGGCTCCAAATATAAAGTGGGTGGGATAACTCCAAATATAAAGTGGGCAGGATCGCTCCAAATATAAAGTGGGCGGGATCGCTCCAAATATAAAGTGGGCAGGATCACTCTAAATATAAAGTGGGCTCCAAATATAAAGTGGGTGGGATCACTCCAAATATAAAGTGGGCGGGATCGTGCCAAATATAAAGTGGGCGGGATTGCACCAAATATAAAGTGGGCGGGATCGCACCAAATATAAAGTGGGCAGGATCCAGGAACCATGGAAAGGAGAAATACCACCAGGATGGACCACCAATCAGAGCTTCTCTAGGACGACTTATTGTGATGTCTTTCTGTATATAACGCTTTGTTTCTTCTTACAGGCCTGGGTGCTCCACACATTGTCCCAAACCAACCTGACCGAGAGGTGAGGACCCTCCCCCTCCCCTCCTCTTCCCCTCCCCTCCTCTTCCTCTCTCTCCTCTTCCCCTCTCTCTCCTCTTCCCCTCTCTCTCCTCTTCCCCTCTCTCTCCTCTTCCCCTCTCTCTCCTCTTCCCTTCTCTCTCCTCTTTCTTCTCTCTCCTCTTTCCCCTCTCTCCTCTTTCCCCTCTCTCCTCTTTCCTCTCTCTCCTCTTCCCCTCTCCTCTTTCCCCTCTCCTCTTTCCTCTCTCACCTCTTTCCTCTCTCGCCTCTTTCCTCTCTCGCCTCTTTCCTCTCTCCTCTTCCCCTCTCTCCTCTTCCCCTCTCTCTCCTCTTCCCCTCTCTCTCCTCTTCCCCTCTCTCTCCTCTTCCCCTCTCTCTCCTCTTCCCCTCTATCTCCTCTTTCCCTCTCTCTCCTCTTCCCCCCTCTCTCTCCTCTTCCCCCCTCTCTCTCCTCTTCCCCCCTCTCTCTCCTCTTCCCCCCTCTCTCTCCTCTTCCCCCCTCTCTCTCCTCTTCCCCTCTCTCTCTCCTCTTCCCCTCTCGCCTCTCGCCTCTTCCCCTCTCGCCTCTCGCCTCTTTCCCTCTCGCCTCTTTCCCTCTCGCCTCTTTCCCTCTCGCCTCTTTCCCTCTCGCCTCTTTCCCTCTCGCCTCTTTCCCTCTCGCCTCTTTCCCTCTCGCCTCTTTCCCTCTCGCCTCTTTCCCTCTCGCCTCTTTCCCTCTCGCCTCTTTCCCTCTCGCCTCTTTCCCTCTCGCCTCTTTCCCTCTCGCCTCTTCCCCTCTCGCCTCTTCCCCTCTCTCCTCTTCCCCTCTCTCCTTTCCTCTTTGATTTACCCCTTTCCTGACCAGGGCCTCTTTCCTCTTCCCCTCTCTCTCCTCTTCCCCTCTCTCGCCTCTTTCCTCTCTCGCCTCTTTCCTCTCTCGCCTCTTTCCTCTCTCGCCTCTTTCCTCTCTCGCCTCTTTCCTCTCTCTCCTCTTCCCTCTCTCTCCTCTTCCCTCTCTCGCCTCTTTCCTCTCTCGCCTCTTTCCTCTCTCTCCTCTTTCCTCTCTCTCCTCTTCCCCTCTCTCTCCTCTTCCCCTCTCTCTCCTCTTTCCCCTCTCTCTCCTCTTTCCCCTCTCTCTCCTCTTTCCCCTCTCTCTCCTCTTTCCCCTCTCTCTCTCCTCTTTCCCCTCTCTCTCCTCTTTCCCCTCTCTCTCCTCTTCCCCTCCCTCTCTCCTCTTCCCCTCTCTCTCTCCTCTTCCCCTCTCTCTCTCCTCTTCCCCTCTCTCTCTCCTCTTCCCCTCTCTCTCTCCTCTTCCCCTCTCTCTCTCCTCTTACCCTCTCGCCTCTTTCCTCTCTCTCCTCTCGCCTCTTTCCCTCTCACCTCTTCCCCTCTCTCCTTTCCTCTTTGATTTACCCCCTTCCTGACCAGGGCCTCTTTCCTCTTCCCCTCTCTCTCCTCTTCCCCTCTCTCTCCTCTTCCCCTCTCTCGCCTCTTTCCTCTCTCGCCTCTTTCCTCTCTCTCCTCTTTCCTCTCTCTCCTCTTTCCTCTCTCTCCTCTTTCCTCTCTCTCCTCTTTCCTCTCTCACCTCTTTCCTCTCTCACCTCTTTCCTCTCTCTCCTCTTTCCTCTCTCTCCTCTTTCCTCTCTCTCCTCTTTCCTCTCTCTCCTCTTTCCTCTCTCTCCTCTTTCCTCTCTCTCCTCTTTCCTCTCTCTCCTCTTTCCTCTCTCTCCTCTTTCCTCTCTCTCCTCTTTCCTCTCTCGCCTCTTTCCTCTCTCTCCCCTCTCGCCTCTTTCCTCTCTCTCCCCTCTCGCCTCTTTCCTCTCTCTCCCCTCTCGCCTCTTTCCTCTCTCTCCCCTCTCGCCTCTTTCCTCTCTCTCCCCTCTCGCCTCTTTCCTCTCTCTCCCCTCTCGCCTCTTTCCTCTCTCTCCCCTCTCGCCTCTTTCCTCTCTCTCCCCTCTTTTCCTCTCTCTCGCCTCTTTTCCTCTCTCTCGCCTCTTTTCCTCTCTCTCGCCTCTTTTCCTCTCTCTCGCCTCTTTTCCTCTTTCCTCTTTGATTTACCCCCTTCCTGACAAGGGCCTCTTTCCTCTTCCCCCCCTCTCTCCTCTTTCCTCTCTCGCCTCTTT
Source organism: Pelophylax lessonae (assembly GCF_965119305.1). Taxonomy (NCBI): domain Eukaryota; kingdom Metazoa; phylum Chordata; class Amphibia; order Anura; family Ranidae; genus Pelophylax; species Pelophylax lessonae. Next base: position 651,755 of record NC_138776.1, read on the forward strand.
CCTCTCTCGCCTCTTTCCTCTCTCGCCTCTTTCCTCTCTCTCCTCTTTCCTCTCTCTCCTCTTTCCTCTCTCTCCTCTTCCCCTCTCTCTCCTCTTCCCCTCTCCTCTTCCCTTCTCCTCTTCCCCTCGCCTCTTTCCTCTCTCTCCTCTTTCCTCTCTCTCCTCTTTCCTCTCTCTCCTCTTTCCTCTCTCTCCTCTTTCCTCTCTCTCCTCTTTCCTCTCTCTCCTCTTTCCTCTCTCTCCTCTTTCCTCTCCTCTTCCCCTCGCCTCTTTCCTCTCTCGCCTCTTTCCTCTCTCGCCTCTTTCCTCTCTCGCCTCTTTCCTCTCTCGCCTCTTTCCTCTCTCGCCTCTTTCCTCTCTCGCCTCTTTCCTCTCTCGCCTCTTCCCCTCGCCTCTTTCCTCTCTCGCCTCTTTCCTCTCTCTCCTCTTTCCTCTCTCTCCTCTTTCCTCTCTCTCCTCTTTCCTCTCTCTCCTCTTTCCTCTCTCTCCTCTTTCCTCTCTCTCCTCTTTCCTCTCTCGCCTCTTTCCTCTCTCGCCTCTTTCCTCTCTCGCCTCTTTCCTCTCTCGCCTCTTTCCTCTCTCTCCTCTTTCCTCTCTCTCCTCTTCCCCTCTCTCTCCTCTTTCCTCTCTCTCCTCTTTCCTCTCTCTCCTCTTTCCTCTCTCTCCTCTTTCCTCTCTCTCCTCTTTCCTCTCTCGCCTCTTTCCTCTCTCGCCTCTTTCCTCTCTCGCCTCTTTCCTCTCTCGCCTCTTTCCTCTCTCGCCTCTTTCCTCTCTCGCCTCTTTCCTCTCTCGCCTCTTTCCTCTCTCGCCTCTTTCCTCTCTCGCCTCTTTCCTCTCTCGCCTCTTTCCTCTCTCGCCTCTTTCCTCTCTCGCCTCTTCCCTCTCTCGCCTCTTTCCTCTCTCGCCTCTTTCCTCTCTCTCCTCTTTCCTCTCTCGCCTCTTTCCTCTCTCTCCTCTTTCCTCTCTCGCCTCTTTCCTCTCTCGCCTCTTTCCTCTCTCTCCTCTTCCCCTCTCTCTCCTCTTCCCTCTCTCTCCTCTTCCCTCTCTCTCCTCTTCCCCTCTCTCTCCTCTTCCCTCTCTCTCCTCTTCCCCTCTCTCTCCTCTTCCCCTCTCTCTCCTCTTCCCCTCTCTCTCCTCTTCCCCTCTCTCTCCTCTTTCCTCTCTCTCCTCTTTCCTCTCTCTCCTCTTTCCTCTCTCTCCTCTTTCCTCTCTCTCCTCTTTCCTCTCTCGCCTCTTCCCCCTCTCTCGCCTCTTCCCCCTCTCTCGCCTCTTCCCCCTCTCTCGCCTCTTCCCCTCTCTCCTCTTTCCTCTTTGATTTACCCCCTTCCTGACCAGGGCCATATTTTGCGATTCAGCACTGCGTGACTTTAACAGACAATTGTGCGGTCGTGCGACGCTGTACCCAAATAAAATTGACGTCCTTTTTTTCCCCACAAGCAGAGCTTTCTTTTGGTGGTATTTGATCACCGGTGCGATTTTTTTTTTTTTTTTTTTTTTTTTGTGCTATAATCAAAAAAATTGTGACAATTCAGAAAAAAAAATTTTTTTCACTTTCTGCTATAAAACATCTAATAAAAAAAAAAAATGTAAAAATGTAATTTTTTCATCATTTTAGGCCAATTTGTTTTCTGCTACATATTTTTGGTAAAAAAATCCCAATAAGTGTATTTTGATTGGTTTGCGCAAAAGTTATCGCAGCTACAAACTAGGGGAAAGATTTATATCTTTTTTATTTTTTTACGAGTAATGGCGGCGATCTGCGATTTTTTTAGTGGGACTGTGACATTGCGGCGGACAGATTGGACCCCTAACTGACATTTTTGGGGTTACCAGTGACATTACTACAGTAATCAGTGCTATACATATGCACTGTGACTGTACTAATGACACTGGCAGGAAAGGGGTTAATACCAGGGGCGATCAAAGGGTTAAATGTTTCTAGGAGGTGTTTTCTAACTGTGTGGGGGATGGACTGACTGAATGAACACAGAGATCTGTGTTCCTAAATAAGAGGATCACTGTGTTCATCACTGACAGAAGAGCAGAGTGAAGTGTTTCCATCGTCAGACCGCCATTTTGTCTCCATGGGGAGCGATCGCAGCCGCCGGTCCCGTAGATCGGCTTCCCTCGTTCCCTTCCACTCGCTGTCCCAGGAAGTGACGTACATTGACGTTGTTTTACAGGACAGAGCCGTTCTGCTGCAGTTCATGTACTGCTGGCGGTCAGGAAGTGGTTAAGGAGACATCACTACTCCAGTGACCTCCATCCATACAAAATACACAATCTGACAAAAGTAAGTACACCCCTCCCATGTGACAACACTGAAGAAATGAGACTTTGCTACAATGTAAAGTAGTGAGTGTACAGCTTGTATAACAGTGTAAATTTACTGTCCCCTCAAAATAACTCAACACACAGCCATTAATGTCTAAACCGCTGGCAACAAAAGTCAGTACACCCCTAAGTGACAATCTCCAAATTTGACCTAAAGTGTGAATATTTTGTGTGGCCACCATTATTTTCCAGCACCGCCTTAACCCTCTTGGACATGGAGTTCACCAGAGCTTCACAGGTTGTCACTGGAGTCCTCTTCCCCTCCCCCATGATGACATCACAGAGCTGGTGGATGTTAGAGACCTTCCCCTCCTCCACCTTCTGTTTGAGGATTCCCCACAGATGCTCAATAGGGTTTAGGTCTGGAGACGCTTGGCCAGTCCATCACCTTTACCCTCAGCTTCTTTAGCAAGGCAGTGGTCATCTTGGAGGTGTGTTTGGGGTCGTTATGTTGGAATACTGCCCTGCCCCCCAGTCTCTGAAGGGAGGGGATCATGCTCTGCTTCAGTATGTCACAGTACATGTTGGCATTCATGGTTCCCTCAATGAACTGTAGCTCCCCAGTCCCGGTGTTGTAAAATTTTGTCGGACCCGTGAAAAAATCGGACCTCGTCACTTCCGGGGACAGAGCATCACAAAAACAGCTGATGGAGTCGTCCATGCGCATGCGCAGAAGACATTTTTTGAGGTTTGGCAAAATTATAACAGAGAGCGGACAGCTGATTGAGAGGAGGCGGGGCTGAGGTGGAACGGAGGACACCGCCGCGTCATCTGCAGAGCTGAATAGAGGAGGCGGGACGGAGGTGCGGCCGTGTAATAAATGCAGGGCTTAAGCGACTCCTTCTGTTTTATTATCTTTAGTAATTATCGTATTATTTATCCTTAGGATTTCATTACATTTAGTATTTCTTATTTTGTATTATATAAATAGTAAATGTTATGAAATCCTAAGGATAAATAATACGATAATTACTAAAGATAATAAAACAGAAGGAGTCGCTTAAGCCCTGCATTTATGACACGGCCGCACCTCCTTCCCGCCTCCTCTATTCAGCTCTGCAGATGACGCGGCGGTGTCTTCCGTCCCACCTCAGCCCCGCCTCCTCTCAGGCAACTGCCTGCTATGTGTTATAATTTTACCAAACCAAGATACTGTCTTGTGCGCATGCGCACTTGAGATGCCCATCAGCTGTTTCATGACCGGAAGTGACGAGGTCCGATTTTTTTCACAGGTCCGACCAAATTTTAGAACACCGGCAGCACTCATGCAGCCCCAGACCATGACACTCCCACCACCATGCCTGACTGTAGGAAGACACACTTGTCTTTGTACTCCTCACCTGGTTGCCCCCACACACGCCTGACACCATCTGACACCAAATAAGTTTATCTTGGTCTCATCAGAGCACAGGAGATTGTTCCAGTAATCCATGTCCTTAGTCTGCTTGTCTTCAGCAAACTGTTTGTGGGCTTTCTTGTCCATCATCTTTAGAAGAGGCTTCCTTCTGGGATGACAGCCATGCAGACCAATTTGATGCAGTGTGCGGCGTATGGTCTGAGCACTGACAGGCTGACCCCTCCCCCACCCCTTCAACCTCTGCAGCAATGCTGGCAGCACTCATACCTCTATTTCCCAAAGACAACCTCTGGATATGACGCTGAGCACGGCACTCAACTCCTTTGGTGGACCATGGCGAGGCCTGTTCTGAGTGGAACCTGTCCTGGTAAACCACTGTATGGTCTTGGCTGCAGCTCAGTTTCAGGGTCTTGGCAATCTTCTTATAGCCTAGGCCATCTTTATGTAGAGAACAATTCTTTTTTTCAGATCCTCAGAGAGTTCTTTGCCATGAGGTGCCATGTTGATCTTCCAGTGACCAGTATGAGAGAGTGAGAGTGATAACACCAAATGTAACACACCTGCCCCCCATTCACACCTGAGACCTTGTAACACTAACGAGTCACATGACACCGGGGAGGGAAAATGGCTAGTTGGGCCTAATTTGTAGATTGTCACTTAGGGGTGTACTGACTTTTGTTGCCAGCGGTTTAGACATTAATGGCTGTGTGTTGAGTTATTTTGAGGGGACAGTAAATTTACACTGTTATACAAGCTGTACACTCACTACTTTACATTGTAGCAAAGTCTCATTTCTTCAGTGTTGTCACATGGGAGGGGTGTACTTACTTTTGTGAGGTACTGTATGTTTCCACCCCCATCCAAATAGCAGTACATCCCCCGGACATGAGAAATGATTGGTCACGTTGTTTGTTGTGTGGTGATTGGTTCCCCAGGAAGGTGGGAGGAGCTTCCAATCACAATTTATACAATCCAATTTATTTTGATGTTCGCAGGGACGGGGTGGCAAAACTCAACATCTACTTCCAGGAGATGAATTATAAAACCATCAAAGAATCGCCGACTATTAATGTAAGTATTGATGTGAATTAATTTCTCGAGATTTGTTGGTGATGAGATTTCTGTGTTATAATAAAGTGGGGGATCGGGAAAAGTGTTTGAGGACTCCTATCCTACAGTGCAGCCCGGCTGTTGACTGCCACTATGGATGAACTTGGACGAAGTCTCTTTCCTTGGTGAACTGACAATTACCTTCAGGACGCTCTCACCAGGATCCTCTTTCTCCTTCACTGCTGACACCGTCCACTGACTATTCTACACTTAGGGGTGGCCCCCCTCAGGTCAGGCCCCTTGACACGAGTCCCTGTACTCACAATACTGCAATCCTTGGGTCTCCAGTGTCCCCTCTCTGTCAGCTCTGCTGGATCTCTGGGTTCAGCTGCACTCATCCATTCCTCTGGCCCTCAGGACAACCTCCTGCAACTACATGGCAGGCACCTCTACAGAGGAGGAGGCAGCCGCCCCCCCTCCCCCCAGGACTCCGCTCTCCAGCTAAAGACCCCGCAGCACATGTGCTCCTGTCCTTTATACAGTATTCCAACATGCACCGAGGTGACCTGCCCTCTGCCAATCACCAGGAATGTATCAAAACCCTTTGCACCCATTGGTCAGGTTTGCTCCCACTGTCCAACATGCCTCCCTATTGGACCAGTGTGAAACACTCTCCAGACTGAATGAATCGCATCCTGAGCAGACCTCACTAACAGATCCTGATCTCTGATAGGCAGAGAACAATATAGATTTACCTGCAATCCTTCGGGTAAGCAGACAGAGCCAAAAACTATCCTCTCTCTCTAGCACCTACCTAGGAGGGCGCTACACTCACCCCCCACCAAACCGAGCCATGTCCTCACTAACACCTACCTAGGAGGGTGCTACACTCACCCCCCACCAAACCGAGCCACGTCCTCACTAGCACCTACCTAGGAGGAACTACACTCCCCCCCCCCCCGCGCAAAACCGAGCCATGTCCTCACTAGCACCTACCTAGGAGGGCGCTACACTCACCCCCCGCCAAACCGAGCCATGTCCTCACTAGCACCTACCTAGGAGGGTGCTACACTCACCCCCCCACCAAACCGAGCCATGTCCTCACTAGCACCTACCTAGGAGGGTGCTACACTCACCCCCCGCCAAACCGAGCCATGTCCTCACTATCACCTACCTAGGAGGGTGCTACACTCACCCCCCGCCAAACCGAGCCATGTCCTCACTATCACCTACCTAGGAGGGTGCTACACTCACCCCCCGCCAAACCGAGCCATGTCCTCACTATCACCTAGCACTAGCAGGGGGGGGGGACTCATGCAGATAGAGGAGGGGAGGGAGGAGGAGACTCATGCAGATAGCAGAGGGGGAGGGGGAGGAGGCCCATGCAGTTAGAGGAGGGGAGGAGACTTATGCAGGTAGCAGAGGAAGGAAGGGGGGAGAGAAGAGGTGGAGGAGACTCATGCAGAGGGGGGAGTGGAGGGGGAGGAGACTCATGCAGATAGCAGAGGAAGGGGGAGGAGGCCCATGCAGTTAGAGGAGGGGAGGGGGAGGAGACTTATGCAGGTAGCAGAGGAAGGAAGGGGGAAGAGAAGAGGGGGAGGAGACTCGTGCAGATGGGGGAGAGGGAGGAGGAAGAGATTCATGCAGATAGCAGAGGAATGGGGAGGAGACTCATGCAGAGGGGGGGAGTGGAGGGGGAGGAGACTCATGCAGATAGCAGAGGAAGGGGGAGGAGACTCATGCAGAGGGGGGAGTGGAGGGGGAGGAGACTCATGCAGAGCAAGGGGGAGGAGACTCATGCAGAGGGGGGAGTGGAGGGGGAGGAGATTCATGCAGATAGCAGAGGAAGGAAGCAGCAGACAGAAATGACACTCAGTGCTCTGGACTGAGATAAGTACACACTATAGAGGGGAGGGGCTTTGTTCACATTTCATGTCTGAGGGTTACACCCACTTTAAAGCCCAGTTAAAGTGTCATGAGAAGGGGGGAGGGGTGAGGGGACCAATCAGGAGAGTAATATGGAGTCTGCCATTGATGACATTTCCTTCTGTTGCCGGCTTGTCATTCTGATCCTGTGGCTTCATCTCTGGTAGTATAAAGATTCTAGTGACCCGGAAGAGCCGGGATAGGTCGGCACACATGGGGGAGTGTCTGCTAAGTTGCTGCACGTTTCTCAGGTGAATTGGACCCTTGCTGCACGTTTCTCAGGTGAGTTGGACCCTTGCTGCACCTTCCTCGGGTGAGTTGGACCCTTGCTGCACGTTTCTCGGGTGAGTTGGACCCTTGCTGCACGTTTCTCGGGTGAGTTGGACCCTTGCTGCACGTTTCTCGGGTGAGTTGGACCCTTGCTGCACATTTCTCGGGTGAGTTGGACCCTTGCTGCACATTTCTCGGGTGAGTTGAAACTTTGCTGCACATTTCTCGGGTGAGTTGAACCTTTGCTGCACGTTTCTCGGGTGAGTTGGACCCTTGCTGCACATTTCTCGGGTGAGTTGGACCCTTGCTGCACATTTCTCGGGTGAGTTGAAACTTTGCTGCACATTTCTCGGGTGAGTTAAAACTTTGCTGCACATTTCTCGGGTGAGTTGAAACTTTGCTGCACATTTCTCGGGTGAGTTGAACCTTTGCTGCACGTTTCTCGGGTGAGTTGGACCCTTGCTGCACATTTCTCGGGTGAGTTGAAACTTTGCTGCACATTTCTCGGGTGAGTTGAAACTTTGCTGCACATTTCTCGGGTGAGTTGAAACTTTGCTGCACGTTTCTCGGGTGAGTTGGACCCTTGCTGCACGTTTCTCGGGTGAGTTGGACCCTTGCTGCACGTTTCTCGGGTGAGTTGAAACTTTGCTGCACGTTTCTCGGGTGAGTTGGACCCTTGCTGCACGTTTCTCGGGTGAGTTGAACCCTTGCTGCACATTTCTCGGGTGAGTTTGAACCCTTGCAGAGTGCTGGAAGCAGAGATTCTCGGGGACACTTTCCCCATTTGTAGTAAATTTGTGTGGCAAGTCTCTAGGAAGGGCAAAGTTGCAGTGGTGATTCTACAGCATTTTTCAACTGTAAATGGAAGAAGTTTGGAACCACCAGGACTCTTCCTAGAGCGACCGCCCGTCGCTCTAGGAAGCGATCGGGCGCTTCCTACTGAGCGATCTGGGGAGGAGGGCCTTAGTCAGGGAGGTGACAAAGAACCCGATGGTCACTCTGACAGAGCTCCAGCATTTCTCTGTGGAGAGAGGAGAACCTTCCAGAAGAACAACCATCTCTGCAGCACTCCACCAATCAGGCCTGTATGGGTGTGGCCAGACGGAAGCCACTCCTCAGTAAAAGTCACATGACAGCCCGCCTGGAGTTTCCCAAAAGGCTCCTGAAGGACTCTCAGACCATGAGAAACAAAATTCTCTGCTCTGATGATACAAAGATTGAACTCTTTGGCCTGAATGGCAAGCGTCATGTCTGGAGGAAACCAGGCAACGCCCATCACCTGGCCAATACCATCCCTACTGTGAAGCATGGTGGTGGCAGCGTCATGCTGTGGGGAGGAACTGGGAGACTAGTCAGGATGGAGGGAAAGATGAATGCAGCAATGTACCGAGACATCCTTGATGAAAACCTTCTCCAGAGCGCTCTGGACCTCAGACTGTGGTGAAGGTTCATCTTCCAACAGGACAACGACCCTAAGCACACAGCCAAGATAACAAAGGAGTGGCTACGGGACAACTCTGTGAATGTCCTTGAGTGGCCCAGCCAGAGCCCAGACTTGAACCCGATTGGACATCTCTGGAGAGATCTGAAAATGGCTGAGCACCGACCCTCCCCCATCCAACCTGATGGAGCTTGAGAGGTCCTGCAAAGAAGAATGGGAGAAACTGCCCAAAAATAGGAGTGCCAAGCTTGTAGCATCCTACTCAGAAATACTGGAGGCTGGAATTGGTGCCAAAGGAGCTTCACCAAAGTATTGAGCAAAGGGGGTGAATACTTATGTACATGGCAAAGGGTGTGAATACTTATGTACATGGGATTATTTCCTTTTTTATTTTTAATAAATTTGCAAAGATTTCAAACAAATTTCTCTCACGTTGTCATTATGGGGGAGGGGTTTGTAGAATTTGGAGGGAAATAATGAATGGAATCCATGTTGGACTGCGGCTGTAACATAAAATGTGGAGGAAGGGAAGCGCTGTGAGAACTTTCCGGATGCTCTGGAAGGTAGAAGTGATTTGCATGATGGATGAATCGCTCGGCCGGTAGAACCGGTTTCCTCCAAACCAATTAAATGTTCTTAATTGCCAAGCATACATTTCCTCTCCAAACCGGAGTCTCCAGGATAATGCGCAGCCACGACTCGTTACGTAGATGTGGGGGAGGGGTGCTGAACGGAATCCTCTCTGGATTTATTGTATTTCTCAGGGACTCCTCTAAGGGATTGTTCACACCGGCGTTTAAAAGGAGGTCAAAGCTGGAGTCACGTTCTATACCATCCCCCATCTGCTCCCCCTTTAGCTGCAAAGGCAATACCCATGCCATGGTAACAATGGAATTATACCCCCTGGCTGGCACTTTAGCATGACCTATTTAAGTGGATGAGGTCACTCTACAACCATGTGCAGTGTGCTAGCATGGGGTTCAAGGGGTTATATCTGACCCCTGCACTCTGTACATTACACACTCCTGACCCCTGCACTCTGTACATTACACACTCCTGACCCCTGCACTCTGTACATTACACACTCCTGTCCCCAGCACTCTGTACATTACACACTCCTGTCCCCAGCACTCTGTACATTACACACTCCTGACCCCTGCACTCTGTACATTACACACTCCTGTCCACAGCACTCTGTACATTACACACTCCTGACCCCTGAACTCTGTACATTACACACTCCTGACCCCTGCACTCTGTACATTACACACTCCTGACCCCTGCACTCTGTACATTACACACTCCTGACCCCTGCACTCTGTACATTACACACTCCTGACCCCTGCACTCTGTACATTACACACTCCTGTCCCACGCACACTGTACCTTACACACTTCTGACCCCTGCACTCTGTACATTACACACTCCTGTCCCCTGCACTCTGTACATTACACACTCCTGTCCCCTGCACTCTGTACATTACACACTCCTGACCCCTGCACTCTGTACATTACACACTCCTGACCCCTGCACTCTGTACATTACACACTCCTGACCCCTGCACTCTGTACATTACACACTCCTGACCCCTGCACTCTGTACATTACACACTCCTGACCCCTGCACTCTGTACATTACACACTCCTGACCCCTGCACTCTGTACATTACACACTCCTGTCCCTGCACTCTGTACATTAAACACTCCTGTCCCTGCACTCTGTACATTACACACTCCTGACCCCTGCACTCTGTACATTACACACTCCTGACCCCTGCACTCTGTACATTACACACTCCTGTCCCCTGCACTCTGTACATTACACACTCCTGTCCCCTGACCCCTGCACTCTGCGCATTACATACTCCTGACCCCTGCACTCTGTACATTACATACCCTGTCCCCTGCACTCTGTACATTACACACTCCTGTCCCTTGCACTCTGTACCTTACACACTCCTGTCCCCCGCACTCTGTACATTACACACTCCTGACCCCTGCACTCTGTACATTACACACTCCTGACCCCTGCACTCTGTACATTACATACTCCTGTCCCCTGCACTCTGTACATTACACACTCCTGTCCCCTGCACTCTGTACCTTACACACTCCTGTCCCCCGCACTCTGTACATTACACACTCCTGACCCCTACACTCTGTACATTACACACTCCTGACCCCAGCACTCTGTATATTACACACTCCTAAACCCTGCACTCTGTACATTACACACTCCTAACCCCTGCACTCTGTACATTACACACTCCTGTCCCCCGCACTCTGTACATTACACACTCCTGACCCCTGCACTCTGTACATTACACATTCCTGACCCCTGCACTATGTACATTACACACTCCTGTCCCCTGCACTCTGTACATTACACACTCCTGACCCCTGTATTCTGTACATTACACACTCCTGACCCCTGCACTCTGTACATTACACACTCCTGTCCCCTGCACTCTGTACATTACACACTCCTGTCCCCTGCACTCTGTACATTACACACTCCTGTCCCCTGCACTCTGTACATTACACACTCCTGTCCCCTGCACTCTGTACATTACACACTCCTGTCCCCTGCACTCTGTACATTACACACTCCTGACCCCTGCACTCTGTACATTACACACTCCTGTCCCCTGCACTCTGTACATTACATACTCCTGACCCCCGCACTCTGTACATTACACACTCCTGACCCCTGCACTCTGTACATTACACATTCCTGACCCCTGCACTCTGTACACTACACACTCCTGTCCCCTGCACTCTGTACATTACACATTCCTGACCCCCGCACTCTGTACATTACACACTCCTAAACCCTGCACTCTGTACATTACACACTCCTGACCCCTGACCCCTGCACTCTGTACATTACACACTCCTGACCCCTGTCCCCTGCACTCTGTACATTACACACTCCTGTCCCCTGCACTCTGTACATAACACACTCCTGTCCCCTGCACTCTGTACATTACACACTCCTGTCCCCTGCACTCTGTACATTACACACTCCTGTCCCCTGCACTCTGTACATTACACACTCCTGTCCCCTGCACTCTGTACATTACATACTCCTGACCCCTGACCCCTGCACTCTGTACATTACACACTCCTGTCCCCTGCACTCTGTACATTACACACTCCTGTCCCCTGCACTCTGTACATTACACACTCCTGTCCCCTGCACTCTGTACATTACATACTCCTGACCCCTGACCCCTGCACTCTGTACATTACACACTCCTGACCCCTGTCCCCTGCACTCTGTACATTACACACTCCTGTCCCCTGCACTCTGTACATTACACACTCCTGTCCCCTGCACTCTGTACATTACACACTCCTGTCCCCTGCATTCTGTACATTACACACTCCTAAACCCTGCACTCTGTACATTACACACTCCTGACCCCTGCACTCTGTACATTACACATTCCTGACCCCCGCACTCTGTACATTACACACTCCTGACCCCTGCACTCTGTACATTACACACTCTTGACCCCTGCACTCTGTACATTACACACTCCTGACCCCTGCACTCTGTACATTACACACTCCTTTCTCCTGCACTCTGTACATTACACACTCCTGACCCCTGCACTCTGTACATTACACATTCCTGACCCCCGCACTCTGTACATTACACACTCCTGACCCCTGCACTCTGTACATTACACACTCCTGACCCCTGCACTCTGTACATTACACACTCCTGACACCCTACAGGAGTTGAGGAAGGTCCTGTCAGGTAGTCTATACAGAGCCCTGTGATTTCTAATGGTGGCCGTGCTTCAGAGGATCATGTGACAGTCTGCTGTGATGGTGCCTGGCTCTGGTAGCCAATCACTAGCCCTGAGCGCTGTCATATGACTGGGGAGGTGATGGCGCAACTCTCCTGGCACCACTCTCCTGGGTTTACCACAAAGCAAATTTCAATGCTGGCTGCAGGGGAGCGCATGTAAGGTGAGTATACCGAGTCAGGGGGGTGGCCCTAGGATGAGTATACCGAGTCAGGGGGGTGGCCCTAGGATGAGTATACCGAGTCAGGGGGGTGGCCCTAGGATGAGTATACCGAGTCAGGGGGGTGGCCCTAGGATGAGTATACCGAGTCAGGGGGGTGGCCCTAGGATGAGTATACCGAGTCAGGGGGGTGGCCCTAGGATGAGTATAATGGGTCAGGGGGGTGCACCTAAGGTGAGTATAACAAATCAGGGGGGTGCACCTAAGCTGAGTATAACGGGTCGGGGGGGGGGGTTCACTTTGCAGAGAAAGGCGAGGTGAGAGTTTCTCTAGAAGTGATAATTGGAGGAGGTATCGTCATGCCCCATAATGCCACTGCCTGCCCAATGAGTGAGGGGGAGGGGGGAGGAGCCGTGGGCAGATGGTTATATTATAACCTTCTGCAATCATCCTGCGGTCTGCTGTGACCACATTACACATCGCAGGGCCCATCTCCCATCTTCTATCTGATAATCTGCAGCTGGCGGCTGATTTGCACACTTTTCACACTTTTATCCCCTGCGGCGGTTTTCTGCAGCTCTGTGGGGGGGGGGGGGGGGGGGGGATGAAAGTTTCCGCTCGTCATTTATAGAACGATGAGCCGTGTAATAATAACGTTCTGTCTGCTGAAAACTCCATCAGCAAAGAATCGCTTCAATGGAGTTTCCAACTGCAGGTGGCATTGATGTCACCACCGAGCGAGCAATCCACCATTGTAATACTCTGAATGCCCACTAGGCTGTAATAAGGGTAATACTCCGGTCCGGGGGGTGGTGCGATTATTAACTTGTATTCTTTCCCTGTCAGTATTCCTAATCAAAGAAGAGCATTTATAATACTCGGAATGGTTACGTTTCCACGGGTGTTACATAGTTACATAGTAGGTGAGGTTGAATAAAGACAATAGTCCATCCAGTTCCCCCTGTGTAGGTGTGTGTGGCTGTAATCATCTCTCATACCCCTGAATGTTCTGATCCTTGAGATGTAAGTCTAAGAGTCTTTTGAAAGCCACCATACTACCCGCAGAAACCACCTCTTGTGGTAGAGAATTCCACACTCTTGTAGCCCTAACAGTAAAGATCCCCCCACGTTGCCTGAGGTTAAAACGCTTCTCCTCTAATCGCATTGTTTGCCCTCGAGTCCTCATGCACTCTCTATGACTGAACAGCTGTTTTTCTATGCCAAGATCACCATTGAGATATTTATAAATTGCTATCATGTCCCCCCTCAGACGTCTCTTCTCCAGGGAGAATAAATCGAGCGATTGTAGACGCTCTTCATAGTTAAGGTCCTCCAATCCCCTAATCAGTTTAGTTGCCCTTCTCTGGACTCTCTCCAGCTCCAACACATCCCTCCTGAGGACTGGCGACCAGAACTGGACAGAATACTCCAGATGCGGTCGGACCAGAGTTTTATAAAGTGGAAGGATTATAGTCTTATCTCTGGAATACATCCCTTTCTTTATGCATGCTAATATTCTGCTGGCTTTGGCAGCTGCCGCTTGACATTGCATGCTGTTGCCTAATCTATCATCAACCAAGACTCCCAGATCTTTCTCCATTTTTGATTCCCCCAAGGGTTCCCCTCCTAACGTGTATTGTGCTTTTATGTTTTTAGTCCCCAAGTGCAAAACCTTACACTTCTCCACATTAAACCTCATTTGCCATGTCGTTGCCCACTCTGTTATTTTGTCCAGATCATTCTGTAGGATATCTGCTTCATGCTGTGCAGTTATTGCCCTGCCCAATTTTGTGTCATCTGCAAAAACTGATATCGAACTCCTGATCCCGACCTCAATGCTGTTTATGAATAAATTGAACAAGGTTGGTCCCAGGACTGAGCCTTGGGGCCCCCCGCTTACCACCCCAGACCAGTCTGAGTATGCGCTGTTTATTACCACCCTTTGGACACGCCCTTTTAGCCAGTTCCGTATCCAAGAGCAAACCCTGCTGTCAATACCTGCAGACCTTATTTTATAAATTAACCGTTTGTGGGGAACTGTATCAAACGCCTTAGCGAAATCCAAGTACACCACATCCACTGGTCTGCCCCTATCCAGGTACCCCACATCCACTGGTCTGCCCCTATCTAGCTCACAGCTCACCTCCTCGTAGAATGTTAAGAGATTGGTTTGACAAGAACGCCCATTTGTAAACCCGTGCTAGTTACTGCTGATGATGCTGTTGTCCTTAGCAAACTCTACGATATAGTCCCTTATCATCCCTTCCAGAAGTTTGCATACTACTGATGTCAGACTGACAGGCCTATAATTTCCCGGTATATGCCTCTGACCCTTTTTGAATATCGGAATCACGTTAGCTTTCCTCCAATCCCCTGGTACATCTCCTGTCCTAATACTGTCAGCAAAGATCAGGAACAGTGGTCTGGATATAACCTTACTGAGTTCCTTGAGTACTCTCGGATGTACGCCATCCGGGCCTGGTGATTTGTTTTTGTTAAGTTTATCCAGCCTTTCCCTGATTTCACCCTCTGTTAGCCATAGTGGCAAGTCCTGTGTATTACTACTAACCATACAGTCATGGTCAGTGTACTCCATACAGTCATGGTCAGTGTACCCCATACAGTCATGGTCAGTGTACCCCCATACAGTCATGGTCAGTGTACCCCTCCGTTTCCTGTGTAAAGACTGACCAGAAAAAAGAATTCAGCACGGTTGCTTTTTCAGTGTCCTCTGTAACCATCCTCCCATCATCGTTAATTATGTGTGCAATATGCTCTGCCCTAGTTTTTTTGCTGTTGATATACTTAAAGAATTTCTTTGGGTTTTTTTTACTATCCTCCGCTATTTTCCTCTCAAAGTCTATTTTAGCCATTTTTGATTTCGTGTTTACACTTCCTATTTGCCTCCTTGTATTTGTCGAAAGCCGATACTGTGCCCTCTAATTTATATTTCCTGAAGGCCAATTTTTTTCCCCTAATAAGTTTTTTAACGCTACGGTTTAGCCAGCCAGGTTTGGCTTTGTCTCTTCTAAATTTATTTCCCATAGGAATGCACTGCAAGATGCCTTTGCTTAATATGTTCCTAAAGCATTCCCATTTTTCCTCTGTGGTCAGTGGTCCCAGGGTTTGGTCCCAGTTTACCCTTTCTATCAATGAGCACAATTTTGGAAAGTTTGCCCGTCTGAAGTTTAGGGTTCTTATCTTCCCCACTTGCCTTGCTATATTGTTATTTACGCTAAATGTGATCATCCTGTGATCGCTAGAGCCCAGGTTGTCCTGGACCCCTACTGGGCATTTATTGGGCATTTATAATACTCGGAATGGTTACGTTTACACCGGTGTTGGGCATTTATAATACTCGGAATGGTTACGTTTACACCGGTGTTGGGCATTTATAATACTCGGAATGGTTACGTTTACACCGGTGTTGGGCATTTATAATACTCGGAATGGTTACGTTTACACCGGTGTTGGGCTTTTATAAAGCCTCACAAATGCATCCATGGTATCTAAAATCTATCTCAGGGTGCAGAGTTTGTAAAACTCACCCATTCAGTTCAGTTGGGCCGCGCCACAACCATGTGCCATAGTGGGGCATTATATGGTTAAATCGGGTGGCGAGGAGGAGTCACTGCATTTCAAATATCCTCTGAAATGCAATCCAAACACACATCACTCTTCATAGGGCACCACAATCCACCACACATGTGAAAGAGCCCTTAGGTTGTTATGATGGTGCACTCAGGGATAGGTGTGTGTGCTATTCTTCACTTGTATTCTCTCCCTGTCAGAGCAACACAGTATTGGTACAGAGTCAGAATGTAAAGCCATCATAGAAGCTGTCCTCTCACCAAACACTGGAGTGATAGCTGACACTCTGTCCGGGCTGCCGGAGGAGGCTGACACTCTGCCCAACCTGCGGGAGGAGGCTGACACTCTGCCCAACCTGCGGGAGGAGGCTGACACTCTGCCCAACCTGCGGGAGGAGGCTGACACTCTGCCCAGGCTGCCGGAGGAGGGTGACACTCTGCCCAGGTTGCCGGAGGAGGCTGACACTCTGCCGGAGGAGGCTGACCCTCTGTCCGGGCTGCCGGAGGAGGCTGACACTCTGCCCGGGCTGCCGGAGCAGGCTGACCCTCTGTCCGGGCTGCCGGAGGAGGTTGACCCTCTGTCCGGGCTGCCGGAGGAGGTTGACCCTCTGTCCGGGCTGCCGGAGGAGGCTGACACTCTGCCCGGGCTGCCGGAGGAGGCTGACCCTCTGTCCGGGCTGCCGGAGGAGGCTGACCCTCTGTCCGGGCTGCCGGAGGAGGCTGACCCTCTGTCCGGGCTGCCGGAGGAGGCTGACCCTCTGTCCGGGCTGCCGGAGGAGGCTGACCCTCTGTCCTGGCTGCCGGAGGAGGCTGACACTCTGCCCGGGCTGCCGGAGGAGGCTGACACTCTGCCCGGGCTGCCGGAGGAGGCTGACACTCTGCCCGGGCTGCCGGAGGAGGCTGACACTCTGCCGGAGGAGACTGATGCTCTGTCCGGGCTGCCGGAGGAGACTGACACTCTGCCCGGGCTGCCGGAGGAGGCTGACACTCTACTGGAGGAGGCTGACGTGCTGTCTGGGCTGCCGGAAGAGGCTAACACTCTGTCCGGGCTGCTGGAGGAGGCTGACACTCTGCCGCAGGAGGCTGACGCTCTGTCCTGGCTGCCGGAGGAGGCTGACACTCTGTCCTGGCTGCCGGAGGATGCTGACACTCTGTCCGGGCTGCCGGAGGAGGCTGACACTCTGCCCGGGCTGCCGGAGAAGGCTGACACTCTGCCCGGGCTGCCGGAGGAGGCTGACACTCTGCCCGGGCTGCCGGAGGAGGCTGACACTCTGCCCGGGCTGCCGGAGGAGGCTGACACTCTGCCCGGGCTGCCGGAGGAGGCTGATGCGCTGTCCGGGCTGCCGGAGGAGGCTGACACTCTACCGGAGGAGGCTGACGTGCTGTCTGGGCTGCTGGAGGAGGCTAACACTCTGTCCGGGCTGCTGGAGGAGGCTGACACTCTGTCCGGGCTGCTGGAGGAGGCTGACACTCTGCCGGAGGAGGCTGATGCTCTGACCGGGCTGCCGGAGAAGGCTGACACTTTTCCGCAGGAGGCTGACGCTCTGTCCGGGCTGCCAGGGGAGGCTGACGCTCTGCCCAGGCTGCCGGAGGAGGCTGACACTCTGCCGGAGAAGGCTGACACTCTGTCCGGGCTGCCGGAGAAGGCTGACACTCTGTCCGGGCTGCCGGAGGAGGCTGACACTCTGCCCAGGCTGCCGGAGGAGGCTGACACTCTGCCGGAGAAGGCTGACACTCTGTCCGGGCTGCAGGAGAAGGCTGACACTCTGTCCGGGCTGCCGGAGGAGGCTGACACTCTGCCCGGGCCGCCGGAGGAGGCTGACACTCTGCCCGGGCCGCCGGAGGAGGCTGACACTCTGCCCGGGCCGCCGGAGGAGGCTGACACTCTGCCCGGGCCGCCGGAGGAGGCTGACACTCTGCCCGGGCTGCCGGAGGAGGCTGACACTCTACTGGAGGAGGCTGACGTGCTGTCTGGGCTGCCGGAAGAGGCTAACACTCTGTCCGGGCTGCTGGAGGAGGCTGACACTCTGCCGGAGGAGGCTGACGCTCTGACCGGGCTGCCGGAGGAGGCTGACACTCTGCCGGAGGAGGCTGACACTCTGCCCGGGCCGCCGGAGGAGGCTGACACTCTGCCCGGGCCGCCGGAGGAGGCTGACCCTCTGCCCGGGCCGCCGGAGGAGGCTGACACTCAAACCGGGCTGTGGGAGGAGGCTAACACTCTGCCAGAGGAGGCCGACTCTCTGCCCGGGCTGCGGGAGGAGGCCGACTCTCTGCCCGGGCTGCGGGAGGAGGCCGACACTCTGCCCGGGCTGCGGGAGGAGGCTGACACTCTGCCGGAGGAGGCTGACGCTCTGACCGGGCTGCCGGAGGAGGCTGACACTCTGCCGGAGGAGGCTGACACTCTGCCCGGGCCGCCGGAGGAGGCTGACACTCTGCCCGGGCCGCCGGAGGAGGCTGACCCTCAAACCGGGCTGTGGGAGGAGGCTAACACTCTGCCAGAGGAGGCCGACTCTCTGCCCGGGCTGCGGGAGGAGGCCGACTCTCTGCCCGGGCTGCGGGAGGAGGCCGACACTCTGCCCGGGCTGCGGGAGGAGGCCGACACTCTGCCCGGGCTGCAGGAGGAGGCTTACACTCTGCCCAGGCTGCCGGAGGAGGCTAACACTCTGCCCGGGCTGTGGGAGGAGGCTAACACTCTTCCAGAGGAGACTGAGGCTCTGCCCGGGCTGCTGGAGGAGGCTGACACTCAAACCGGGCTGTGGGAGGAGGCTAACACTCTGCCAGAGGAGGCTGAGGCTCTGCCCGGGCTGCCGGAGGAGGCCGACTCTCTGCCCGGGCTGCCGGAGGAGGCCGACTCTCTGCCCGGGCTGCCGGAGGAGGCTGACACTCTGTCTGGGCTGCCGGAGGAGGCCGACTCTCTGCCCAGGCTGCCGGAGGAGGCTGACACTCTACCGGAGGAGGCTGACGCGCTGTCTGGGCTGCCGGAGGAGGCTGACACTCTGCTGGAGGAGGCGGACGCTCTGCCCGGGCTGCTGGAGGAGGGTGACACTCTGCCCAGGCTGCAGGAGGAGGCTGACGCTCTGTCCGGGCTGCCGGAGGAGGCTGATACTTTGCCAGAGGAGGCTGATGCTCTGTCCAGGCTGCCAGGGGAGGCTGACGCTCTGCCCAGGCTGCCGTAGGAGGCTGACACTCTGTCCGGGCTGCCGGAGGAGGCTGACACACTGTCCCAGCTGCCGGAGGAGGCTGACACTCTACTGGAGGAGGCTGACACTCTGCCCGGTCTGCCGGAGGAGGCTGACACTCTGCCGGAGGAGGCTGACACTCTGCCGGGCTGCCGGAGGAGGCTGACATTCTGTCCGGGCTGCCTGAGGAGGTTGACGCTCTGTCCGGGCTGCCTGAGGAGGCTGACACTCTGCCGGAGGAGACTGACACTCTGTCCGGGCTGCTGGAGGAGGCTGACACTCTGCCGGAGGAGGCTGACGCTCTGACCGGGCTGCCGGAGAAGGCTGACACTTTGCCGCAGGAGGTTGACGCTCTGTCCGGGCTGCCGGAGGAGGCTGACACTCTGCCCGAGGAGGCTGACACTCTGTCCGGGCTGCCCGAGGAGGCTGACACTCTGTCCGGGCTGCCCGAGGAGGCTGACACTCTGCCAGAGGAGACTGATGCTCTGTCCGGGCTGCCGGAGGAGACTGACACGTTGCCGAAGGAGGCCGACGCTCTGCCCGGGCTGCGGGAGGAGGCTGACACTCTGCCCGGGCTGTGGGAGGAGGCTAACACTCTGCCAGAGGAGGCTAAGGCTCTGCCCGGGCTGCTGGAGGAGGCTGACACTCTTCCAGAGGAGACTGAGGCTCTGCCCGGGCTGCTGGAGGAGGCTGACACTCAAACCAGGCTGTGGGAGGAGGCTAACACTCTGCCAGAGGAGGCTGAGGCTCTGCCCGGGCTGCTGGAGGAGGCTGACACTCTGTCTGGGCTGCCGGAGGAGGCCAACTCTCTGCCCGGGCTGCCGGAGGAGGCTGACACTCTGTCTGGGCTGCCGGAGGAGGCTGACACTCTACCGGAGGAGGCTGACGCGCTGTCTGGGCTGCCGGAGGAGGCTGACACTCTACCGGAGGAGGCTGACACTCTGTCTGGGCTGCCGGAGGAGGCTGACGCGCTGTCTGGGCTGCCGGAGGAGGCTGACACTCTACCGGAGGAGGCTGACACTCTGTCTGGGCTGCCGGCGGAGGCTGACACTCTACCGGAGGAGGCTGACACTCTGCCCGGGCTGTGGGAGGAGGCTAACACTCTGCCAGAGGAGGCTAAGGCTCTGCCCGGGCTGCTGGAGGAGGCTGACACTCTTCCAGAGGAGGCTGAGGCTCTGCCCGGGCTGCTGGAGGAGGCTGACACTCTGTCTGGGCTGCCGGAGGAGGCCGACTCTCTGCCCGGGCTGCCGGAGGAGGCTGACACTCTACCGGAGGAGGCTGACGCGCTGTCTGGGCTGCCGGAGGAGGCTGACACTCTGCTGGAGGAGGCGGACGCTCTGCCCGGGCTGCTGGAGGAGGCTGACACTCAAACCGGGCTGTAGGAGGAGGCTAACACTCTGCCAGAGGAGGCTGAGGCTCTGCCCGGGCTGCCGGAGGAGGCCGACACTCTGCCCGGGCCGCCGGAGGAGGCTGACACTCTGTCTGGGCTGCCGGAGGAGGCCGACTCTCTGCCCGGGCTGCCGGAGGAGGCTGACACTCTACCGGAGGAGGCTGACGCGCTGTCTGGGCTGCCGGAGGAGGCTGACACTCTGCTGGAGGAGGCTGACACTCTGCCCAGGCTGCAGGAGGAGGCTGACACTCTGCCCAGGCTGCAGGAGGAGGCTAACACTCAGCTGGAGGAGGCTGACGCTCTGTCCGGGCTGCCGGAGGAGGCTGACACTTTGCCGGAGGAGGCTGATGCTCTGTCCAGGCTGCCAGGGGAGGCTAACGCTCTGCCCAGGCTGCCTTAGGAGGCTGACACTCTGTCCGGGCTGCCGGAGGAGGCTGACACACTGTCCCAGCTGCCGGAGGAGGCTGACACTCTACTGGAGGAGGCTGACACTCTGCCCGGTCTGCCAGAGGAGGCTGACACTCTGCCGGAGGAGGCTGACACTCTGTCCGGGCTGCCGGAGGAGGCTGACATTCTGTCCGGGCTGCCTGAGGAGGTTGATGCTCTGTCCGGGCTGCCTGAGGAGGCTGACACTCTGCCGGAGAAGGCTGACACTCTGTCCGGGCTGCCGGAGAAGGCTGACACTCTGTCCGGGCTGCCGGAGAAGGCTGACACTCTGTCCGGTCTGCCGGAGGAGGCTGACGGTCTGCCGGAGGAGGCTGACGGTCTGCCGGAGGAGGCTGACGGTCTGCCGGAGGAGGCTGACGGTCTGCCGGAGGAGGCTGACGGTCTGCCGGAGGAGGCTGACGGTCTGCCGGAGGAGGCTGACACTCTGCCGGAGGAGGCTGACACTCTGCCGGAGGAGGCTGACACTCTGCCGGAGGAGGCTGACACTCTACCGGAGGAGGCTGACGCGCTGTCTGGGCTGCTGGAGGAGGCTGACACTCAGCTGGAGGAGGCTGAGGCTCTGCCCGGGCTGCCGGAGGAGGCCGACACTCTGCCCGGGCCGCCGGAGGAGGCTGACACTCTGTCTGGGCTGCCGGAGGAGGCCGACTCTCTGCCCGGGCTGCCGGAGGAGGCTGACACTCTACCGGAGGAGGCTGACGCGCTGTCTGGGCTGCCGGAGGAGGCTGACACTCTGCTGGAGGAGGCTGACACTCTGCCCAGGCTGCAGGAGGAGGCTGACACTCTGCCCAGGCTGCAGGAGGAGGCTAACACTCAGCTGGAGGAGGCTGACGCTCTGTCCGGGCTGCCGGAGGAGGCTGACACTTTGCCGGAGGAGGCTGATGCTCTGTCCAGGCTGCCAGGGGAGGCTAACGCTCTGCCCAGGCTGCCTTAGGAGGCTGACACTCTGTCCGGGCTGCCGGAGGAGGCTGACACACTGTCCCAGCTGCCGGAGGAGGCTGACACTCTACTGGAGGAGGCTGACACTCTGCCCGGTCTGCCAGAGGAGGCTGACACTCTGCCGGAGGAGGCTGACACTCTGTCCGGGCTGCCGGAGGAGGCTGACATTCTGTCCGGGCTGCCTGAGGAGGTTGATGCTCTGTCCGGGCTGCCTGAGGAGGCTGACACTCTGCCGGAGAAGGCTGACACTCTGTCCGGGCTGCCGGAGAAGGCTGACACTCTGTCCGGGCTGCCGGAGAAGGCTGACACTCTGTCCGGTCTGCCGGAGGAGGCTGACGGTCTGCCGGAGGAGGCTGACGGTCTGCCGGAGGAGGCTGACGGTCTGCCGGAGGAGGCTGACGGTCTGCCGGAGGAGGCTGACGGTCTGCCGGAGGAGGCTGACACTCTGCCGGAGGAGGCTGACACTCTGCCGGAGGAGGCTGACACTCTGCCGGAGGAGGCTGACACTCTACCGGAGGAGGCTGACGCGCTGTCTGGGCTGCTGGAGGAGGCTGACACTCTGCCCAGGCTGCAGGAGGAGGCTGACACTCAGCTGGAGGAGGCTGACGCTCTGTCCGGGCTGCCTGAGGAGGCTGACACTCTGCCCGGGCTGCCGGAGGAGGCTGACACTCTGCTGGAGGAGGCTGACACTCTGTCCGGGCTGCCGGAGGAGGCTGACACTCTGCTGGAGGAGGCTGACACTCTGTCCGGGCTGCCGGAGGAGGCTGACACTCTGCTGGAGGAGGCTGACACTCTTTCCGGGCTGCCGGAGGAGGCTGACACTCTGCTAGAGAAGGCTGACGCTCTGCCCGGTCTGGCAGAGGAGGCTGACACTCTGTCCTTTTTAAAGCTCCATTCACATTTCAGCATTCCATAATCTTGCACCAAAACGTACATTTTTCCACACGCACATGAAATGCATTTCCATTTATTGTTAATGGCGTCTCAAACTTTACACACAACAACCGTGTCAAAATGCGCAAAACGCAACGCCATTCCAGTGAGCTGCCCTGTGCATGTAGCACTAAAATGTAATAAAAATAAATAACACGGGTTCATGTACCTAAAATCAGCCTTCTGATTGGTATCCCCTTCCAACCCCTGGGGCCCAAAGCAGCCATGGGGGCCCCCAAGTGCTCTTCAACCTTCTGAAATCAGATATGAAAGTTTGCGGAATGGGAGGCGTCCCGGCTGGGAAGTCAAAACTCTTCCCGATACAACGCATGACGGAGATCCGCATTCATAGGATATATGGCTGTATACTGAGCATGTTCTACCTCACCTGTGTGCCCCGGGGGCCTTCCTGTCCCAGCATAACCCCCCCCCCCCCACCCCATCCCACCCCCATCACCTGTGTACCTCCAACTTCACACACATCGCACGCAGCATGACTCAAACATTCCATTTATATTTCCATGGAAGCCGAATTACAGTGCCTTGCGAAAGTATTCGGCCCCCTTGAACTTTGCGACCTTTTGCCACATTTCAGGCTTCAAACATAAAGATATAAAACTGTAATTTTTTGTGAAGAATCAACAACAAGTGGGACGCAATCATGAAGTGGAACGAAATTTATTGGATATTTCAAACGTTTTTAACAAATAAAAAACTGAAAAATTGGGTGTGCAAAATTATTCAGCCCCTTTACTTTCAGTGCAGCAAACTCTCTCCAGAAGTTCAGTGAGGATCTCTGAATGATCCAATGTTGCCCTAAATGACTAATGATGATAAATAGAATCCACCTGTGTGTAATCAAGTCTCCGTATAAATGCACCTGCACTGTGATAGTCTCAGAGGTCCGTTTAAAGCGCAGAGAGTATCATGAAGAACAAGGAACACACCAGGCAGGTCCGAGATACTGTTGTGGAGAAGTTTAAAGCCGGATTTTGATACAAAAAGATTTCCCAAGCTTTAAACATCCCAAGGAGCACTGTGCAAGCGATAATATTGAAATGGAAGGAGTATCAGACCACTGCAAATCTACGAAGACCTGGCCGTCCCTCTAAACTTTCAGCTCATACAAGGAGAAGACTGATCAGAGATGCAGCCAAGAGGCCCATGATCACTCTGGATGAACTGCAGAGATCTACAGCTGAGGTGGGAGACTCTGTCCATAGGACAACAATCAGTCGTATACTGCACAAATCTGCCCTTTATGGAAGAGTGGCAAGAAGAAAGACATTTCTTAAAGATATCCATAAAAAGTGTCCTTTAAAGTTTCCCACAAGCCACCTGGGAGACACCAAACATGTGGAAGAAGGGGCTCTGCTCAGATGAAACCAAAATCAAACTTTTTGGCAACAATGTAAAACGTTATGTTTGGTGTAAAAGCAACACAGCTCATCACCCTGAACACACCATCCCCACTGTGAAACATGGTGGTGGCAGCATCATGGTTTGGGTCTGCTTTTCTTCAGCAGGGACAGGGAAGATGGTTAAAATTGATGGGAAGATGGATGGAGCCAAATACAGGACCATTCTGGAAGAAAACCTGATGGAGTCTGCAAAAGACCTGAGACTGGGACGGAGATTTGTCTTCCAACAAGACAATGATCCAAAACATAAAGCAAAATCTACAATGGAATGGTTCACAAATAAACATATCCAGGTGTTAGAATTGCCAAGTCAAAGTCCAGACCTGAATCCAATCGAGAATCTGTGGAAAGAACTGAAAACTGCTGTTCACAAACGCTCTCCATCCAACCTCACTGAGCTCGAGCTGTTTTGCAAGGAGGAATGGGCAAAAATTTCAGTCTCTCGATGTGCAAAACTGATAGAGACATACCCCAAGCGACTTACAGCTGTAATCGCAGCAAAAGGTGGCGCTACAAAGTATTAACTTAAGGGGGCTGAATAATTTTGCACGCCCAATTTTTCAGTTTTTTATTTGTTAAAGTTTGAAATATCCAATAAATTTCGTTCCCCCTCATGATTGTGTCCCACTTGTTGTTGATTCTTCACAAAAAAATTACAGTTTTATATCTTTATGTTTGAAGCCTGAAATGTGGCAAAAGGTCGCAAAGTTCATGGGGGCCGAATACTTTCGCAAGGCACTGTGTATGTGTATATATATATATATATACACACAGGTAAATCTCATAAAATTAGAATATCATGAAAAAGTGAAAGTATTTCAGTAATTCTATGCAAAAAGATAATCTACTATATTTTCTAAAGAAGTTACACACAGAGTGAGAGATTTGATGATTTTGGCTTCCAGCGAGTGACACCCCAAAATTCAGTATCCCAGAAAATGAGAATATTACATAAGACCAATACAAAAAAAGATTTATAATCCAGAAATGTTGTCTTAGTGAAAAGTCTGTCCATGTACAGTATAGGAGGCACTCAATACTTGGTCGGGGCTCCTTTTCCATGAATTACTGCATCAATGTGGCGTGGCATGGAGGGGATCAGCCTGTGGCACTGCTGAGGTGTTATGGAAGCTCAGGTTGCTTTGATAGCGGCCTTCAGCTCCTCTGCATTGTTGGGTCTGGTGTCTCTCATCTTCCTCCTAATACCCCACAGATTCTCTATGGGGTTTAAGTCAGGCCAGTTTGCTGGCCAATCAAGCACAGTGATCCCATGATCATGTGACCAGGTATTGGTAGTTTTGGCAGTGTGGGCGGTGCCAAGTCCTGCTGGAAAATGAAATCAGCATCTCCATAAAGCTGGTCAGAATAAAGTCCTCTGTAGGGTGATCATTTTCATTTCCATCAAACGATGTGGCATCCTTTCCTTCCTAACACATTACCCAGTCCATACCAGTATAGATCCTAACACATTACCCAGTCCATACCGGTATAGATCCTAACACATTACCCAGTCCATACCGGTATAGATCCTAACACATTACCCAGTCCATACCAGTATAGATCCTAACACATTACCCAGTCCATACCGGTATAGATCCTAACACATTACCCAGTCCATACCGGTATAGATCCTAACACATTACCCAGTCCATACCAGTATAGATCCTAACACATTACCCAGTCCATACCGGTATAGATCCTCACACATTACCCAGTCCATACCGGTATAGATCCTAACACATTACCCAGTCCATACCGGTATAGATCCTAACACATTACCCAGTCCATACCGGTATAGATCCTCACACATTACCCAGTCCATACCGGTATAGATCCTAACACATTACCCAGTCCATACCAGTATAGATCCTAACACATTACCCAGTCCATACCGGTATAGATCCTAACACATTACCCAGTCCATACCAGTATAGATCCTAACACATTACCCAGTCCATACCAGTATAGATCCTCACACATTACCCAGTCCATACCAGTATAGATCCTAACACATTACCCAGTCCATACCAGTATAGATCCTAACACATTACCCAGTCCATACCAGTATAGATCCTAACACATTACCCAGTCCAGTCCATACCAGTATAGATCCTAACACATTACCCAGTCCATACCAGTATAGATCCTAACACATTACCCAGTCCAGTCCATACCAGTATAGATCCTAACACATTCCCCAGTCCATACCAGTATAGATCCTAACACATTCCCCAGTCCATACCAGTATAGATCCTAACACATTCCCCAGTCCATACCGGTATAGATCCTAACACATTACCCAGTCCATACCGGTATAGATCCTAACACATTACCCAGTCCATACCGGTATAGATCCTAACACATTACCCAGTCCATACCAGTATAGATCCTAACACATTACCCAGTCCATACCGGTATAGATCCTAACACATTACCCAGTCCATACCAGTATAGATCCTAACACATTACCCAGTCCATACCAGTATAGATCCTCACACATTACCCAGTCCATACCAGTATAGATCCTAACACATTACCCAGTCCATACCAGTATAGATCCTAACACATTACCCAGTCCATACCAGTATAGATCCTAACACATTACCCAGTCCAGTCCATACCAGTATAGATCCTAACACATTACCCAGTCCATACCAGTATAGATCCTAACACATTACCCAGTCCAGTCCATACCAGTATAGATCCTAACACATTCCCCAGTCCATACCAGTATAGATCCTAACACATTCCCCAGTCCATACCGGTATAGATCCTAACACATTACCCAGTCCATACCAGTATAGATCCTAACACATTACCCAGTCCATACCAGTATAGATCCTCACACATTACCCAGTCCATACCAGTATAGATCCTAACACATTACCCAGTCCATACCAGTATAGATCCTAACACATTACCCAGTCCATACCAGTATAGATCCTAACACATTACCCAGTCCATACCAGTATAGATCCTCACACATTACCCAGTCCATACCAGTATAGATCCTAACACATTACCCAGTCCATACCAGTATAGATCCTAACACATTACCCAGTCCATACCGGTATAGATCCTCACACATTACCCAGTCCATACCGGTATAGATCCTAACACATTACCCAGTCCATACCGGTATAGATCCTAACACATTACCCAGTCCATACCGGTATAGATCCTAACACATTACCCAGTCCATACCGGTATAGATCCTAACACATTACCCAGTCCATACCGGTATAGATCCTAACACATTACCCAGTCCATACCGGTATAGATCCTAACACATTACCCAGTCCATACCGGTATAGATCCTAACACATTACCCAGTCCATACCGGTATAGATCCTAACACATTACCCAGTCCATACCGGTATAGATCCTAACACATTACCCAGTCCATACCGGTATAGATCCTAACACATTACCCAGTCCATACCAGTATAGATCCTCACACATTACCCAGTCCATACCAGTATAGATCCTAACACATTACCCAGTCCATACCAGTATAGATCCTAACACATTACCCAGTCCATACCAGTATAGATCCTAACACATTACCCAGTCCAGTCCATACCAGTATAGATCCTAACACATTACCCAGTCCATACCAGTATAGATCCTAACACATTACCCAGTCCAGTCCATACCAGTATAGATCCTAACACATTCCCCAGTCCATACCAGTATAGATCCTAACACATTCCCCAGTCCATACCAGTATAGATCCTAACACATTCCCCAGTCCATACCAGTATAGATATCCAGCATGAGATTTTTCCCCATTGAGATCTGATGAGTTTTCAAAGTGTTCCTTTCATTTTTTTGAGCAGTGTGTATATATATATATATATATATATATATATATATATTATATATTTTTTTCTTCTATTGGATGGATTTGTGCCTTTTTTCACCCAGACTAACTATTTTACCGGTCAGGTTTTCAGAGGGACCTGATTGGGCAGACAATTCACTCCTATAGACTTACATCCAATTGCACCGCCGGCGCCTACCACCATCCCGTTTTTATCCCCTAAAAACAAACGGAAGGGAATCCATTCTCCTCCATGTAGGCGGATCGGATTGGAGGGTTGTCAGATGTAAACGGACAGATAAGTCAGTTTTCCCTGGGCAGAGCCGGCTCAGTCTGTGTCCGCTCTACATAAACTGAGCAGACATGGACCTGTCACCTCCCCCGCACTGCTCTGATTAGCAGAAGATCAGCGGATCCCCTGCTGACCAAAACGGAAGGCGCCCATGTGAAAGGGGCCTCAGCTCTATAGAAGACACAGCCCTTCTTATCAGGGACTATGCTCAGCGTCATTACTGGGAACTCATGAAGCCCTGGAAGGGATTAAATTACTACCATTGGAAGTCCTGGCAGGAATTCTGAGAGTAGTAGTTCTGAATGTCCTGGGAGGGATTCTGGGCATACAATTGGAAGCCATGTGGCAGATTCTATAAGTACCTTTCGAAGTCCTAGCAGGGATTCTATGAGTATAATTGGAAGTCCTAGCTGGGATTCTTGAAGTTCCATTGGAAGTCCTAGCAGAGATTCTATGAGTACCATTGGAAGTCCAGGGAGGGATTCTGAGAGTAGTAGTCCTTGGAGGGATTCTGAGAGTAGTAGTCCTTGGAGGGATTCTGAGAGTACTATTGGAAGTCCTGTTAATGATTATGAGAGTTGGAATTCTGTAAGTTATGGCAGGGATTCTGGGAATACTTTTTGAACTCCTGGGAGGGATTCTGAGAGTAGTAGTCTTTGGAGGGATGCTGAGAGTAGTAGTCTTTGGAGGGATTCTGAGAGTAGTAGTCCTGGAAGGCCTAGCAGGGATTCTATGAGTACTATACCAATATTCTCCAGGTATCTTCAATAGTAATAAAGTGTCTTCTGTCTTTTCAGATGGTGACGCTGTTGTCATTGTTGGGCAGCCAATGGAGCCTTTGGTTTGGCTCTTCTGTCCTTTCAGTGGTGGAAATGGGCGAGTTGGTGTTTGATGTGGTTGCCATCTCATTGATCGTTCTCCTTCATCGATACCGCAACCGTAAGACGCCATCTGTAGAAGAAACCGGGAGAGATCCGACCCCCGACTCCTTTGCAGCAACCGAACGAAGAAGCAGCCACAATCCACACAACCTCCCCCCCCAGAACCAAGTGAGGGTGGTGGCCGATATCACTCCTCCGCCGGCCTACGAGACCCTCGATCTTCACTCTGTGGGAGGCGGCTCCTCTCGCTCATCCAGCATTCGCAGCCACGTGTCTCAGCGTAGAAATTCCAACTGGAGAGGCGAATGAGGAGATGGGGGGGACACCAAGGAGGATGAAGTCAGCACACAATGGGCAGTGTAAACTGAGAGAATCTGAAGGGAAAATATAACGAACGCACACAGAACAGAAAACACATTGACCTACTTTCTCTTTGTTTTTAACCTAATGACCAAGTTATTGTTTTCCACTACAAAGTACATTGTTCTACTTATTAATCAGCTCTGTCCTACCTTCATATTCTCTATAATGTCCTACCTTCGTATTCTCTATAATGTCCTACCTTCGTATTCTCTATAACGTCCTACCTTCGTATTCTCTATAATGTCCTATCTTCATATTCTCTATAATGTCCTACCTTCACAGTCTCTATAACGTCCTACCTTCATAGTCTCTATAATGTCCTATCTTCACATTCTCTATAATGTCCTACCTTCGTATTCTCTATAATGTCCTACCTTCGTATTCTCTATAATGTCCTACCTTCGTATTCTCTATAATGTCCTACCTTCACATTCTCTATAATGTCCTACCTTCGTATTCTCTATAATGTCCTACCTTCGTATTCTCTATAATGTCCTACCTTCGTATTCTCTATAATGTCCTACCTTCACATTCTCTATAATGTCCTACCTTCGTATTCTCTATAATGTCCTACCTTCACATTCTCTATAATGTCCTACCTTCGTATTCTCTATAATGTCCTTCCTTCACATTCTCTATAATGTCCTACCTTCGTATTCTCTATAATGTCCTACCTTCACATTCTCTATAATGTCCTACCTTCACATTCTCTATAATGTCCTATCTTCACATTCTCTATAATGTCCTACCTTCACATTCTCTATAACGTCCTATCTTCACATTCTCTATAATGTCCTTCCTTCACATTCTCTATAACACTCATTGGGTCCTTATGGCGACTCCAAACCAAAAATGCCAATTTAGATCCATTGTATGAGTTTTACGTATTCAATGATATGCAGCAAATTGGGAATGTTGGTCAACAATTCATTGCACAAACCATAAAAATCTCGTAAATCATAAAAATACGTACACCTTATAGATACCCCTTGAAGGCCGGTGCTTCCCCCCCCCCCCCCCCATTTTTTACATAAAAATCTCTAATTCTGATACAATGAGATCATTAGAAATCCATCGGGAAAGGAACCGATGGACAGAACCATAACATACGGAGAATCCACTTCACCGAATTTAGATGAATTTCAATGGGCTTCCAGCATAGATCCCAACTTTCCCCTCATTTGGGGACCAAGAACCTGGGACAGTCTTGTGGAAGCAACTAATATGGGGGGGGGGGGGGGGTGTCAGAGTTTTAATGCAATCTATAAGGAATTACATAATATAATTAGAATCCATAATCCAAATATCACATTTTATAAGACAATGGGTCATATATAAGAATTTCCTAAATAGTATATATTATTATAGATAGTGAAATATATAGATTATGATTAATAAGAGGTCAGTTATTGATTTTATAGTTTTCTATCATACATTCTGAATGATTATTGACTACTCTTCTATATTTTTATGGTATTTAGCTTGAAGAGTGGATGATCTTTACCTGTATATTGTTACAACAATGGTGCTTCTGATTTTCTTCCTTCGCTGCAGCCAAAAACAGGGGCCATAGGGGGCTCCTTTACACTAGTGCTTGGGGGGCAGTAAAATCACACAGTTAAGCCCCCCCCCAACTGTACCCCCTTTGGCTGCAAAGGCAGCGGGCACAGTGTACACAAGCCACGGCTACATCAGGGATTATACCCCCTGTCACATTTCCCGGGCACTACTGCCCCCCAAATGTCACCCATATAATCCTTTACTGGTGGCAACTCAAACATTTACCCTCACTGACATTCCCCGGGATCAGGACAATTGGAGAGAATGAATCCCCCCTAATGGGAACATAGAGAGCAGAAAGCATCGGAGATTGGTTTAATACGGCAACATTTTATTCAAAAAGTATTTTGCCTTCAGTTATACATTGAAGCCAATACTGCCAAACTCACCAATAAGTGTTTCCTAAAAAGAAGAAAAGAACTCCTCTCCTCTCCTCTCCTCTCCGTTGGCTTCACCGCGGAAGAGAAATCCCCAGCTGAAGCTTTTTCAGAAACCGACACTTCTGGGAGTGTCAATTTCCTGATCCCCCCCACTATGCTCAATGGTTCCTCCCACCGAACTCCCATTTCATTACAATGGCCTGAAGTGACATGGGCAGAGTGGGAGAAACCATTTGAGCCAGGGATTTCTCCCTTGGAATAGTGTTCAACAACACGGCCAACAGGGGAATTTAAGGATTTCTTTTCTTCTTTCCTGGAAGAGTTTTATTGGCAATTATTCACTTTAAAGAGACCCCACCACTGAGCCCAATCATAAAGGGTGGTGGCATTGTAAAGCCGCTGTCCTTTGTCAGTCGCAGCAAGCACAGTAAACCGGGGGATTTTGGGTATGGAAAAATACGGAACCAGGCAGGGCTGGCCCAAGACATTGTGCTGCCTGAGTGCAAGAAGGAAATGCTTCCCGACCCCAACCCCCCCCCCCCCCCAAAAAAAAAAATCACGCCCACCAAAAGCCCCCCACATCCCTTATTTTATATAAATTTAACATTCAGAAAATATAATAAATAATGTTCTCTTTTACCATAACTCACCACCAGACCGGTCCACCAAACACCCACTATCGGTCCTCAGTCCTCCCGTGTCTGCCGCAGTCACCGCCCTAGAAGATCCAGCCTGCCCTGCGTGAGATGTCTGACGCCATTGCATACACCACGATAACGCGAGGGACGTTCCCCGGAGACGCTCCGCCTCCTCATACTCATCAGTTTGCACTACGGGGGGGCAGTATGAGATGGGGAAATGCCACCCATAACACCCCACAAACTGATGACACAAAACTACTGAAAAAAAATCTGCGGAGTCGATTTTCCGCCCCTCTCAAAGTGCCACCTGGGTCCAATGGACCCACAGTAGGGCCGCCCTGTAGCCAGGGATAGTGGCTAATCGCTAGACCCAAACATATCAGAGGAGGTGAAGTCACAGCTCCCTCCAGGCTCCAACACCAATCAACTCTGGGGATTTTGGTGGCGCCTTCATTGGAGGAAGGAGCATCAGGAAGATCTCTGGAGAAATGAATGCAATAATTGGGCCAAAAGATTGGAGCACCACACTGCAATGTTGAAAGCCATAAAGGAGGTTTTATCCAAACCTGTAGTAAACATAATATCCAATGCATTCCAGGGTCACACTTTACCCCTTCATCAGAGCTAAAAGCCCAACTCCAGGCAAAACAAAAAAGATTTTCCCATGTAGTGGGGCTGTGATCACTTTTTTGCACTCGTTTTTGTCTAGTCCAGGGTTCCTCCAGAAGTAGCTGGGGGTTCCTCCTGAGGTTGCTAGGGGTTCCTCCAGAGGTTGCTAGGGGTTCCTCCAGAGGTTGCTAGGGGTTCCTCCAGAGGTTGCTAGGGGTTCCTCCTGAGGTTGCTAGGGGTTCCTCCTGAGGTTGCTAGGGGTTCCTCCAGAGGTTGCTAGGGGTTCCTCCTGAGGTTTCTAGGGGTTCCTCCTGAGGTTGCTAGGGGTTCCTCCTGAGGTTGCTAGGGGTTCCTCCTGAGGTTGCTAGGGGTTCCTCCTGAGGTTGCTAGGGGTTCCTCCAGAGGTTGCTAGGGGTTCCTCCTGAGGTTGCTAGGGGTTCCTCCTGAGGTTGCTAGGGGTTCCTCCTGAGGTTGCTAGAGGTTCCTCCTGAGGTTTCTAGGGGTTCCTCCAGAGGTTTCTAGGGGTTCCTCCAGAGGTTTCTAGGGGTTCCTCCTGAGGTTGCTAGGGGTTCCTCCAGAGGTTGCTAGGGGTTCCTCCTGAGGTTGCTAGGGGTTCCTCCTGAGGTTGCTAGGGGTTCCTCCTGAGGTTGCTAGGGGTTCCTGGAGCAAGGAACAATTTCTGCCTCTCAGATAAGTTCCCACTGACATCATTCACCTCTGTAAGGGGGGTAATTCTTCCCAATGACCACAAGTGTAAGAAGAGTTCTTCCCAATGACTATCACCCTAATGTATCCTCTCTGTTGAAAAGTTTTAGAAAGGCTGATCTAGGGGATTGCAGAATGGAGACGTTCTTACTTAATCCTTCCTGCACAGGACCCCCCCCCCCCTGCAGTCTAGCAGTCTTGAGCAGTGGACTGTTCCGGTCATCATAACCCCTATAGACCTGCTCTGGGCACCAGGAACAGTCCACTGTGCTGGCAGTGCTGGGACAAGGTCACTCAGTGCCCAGGGCAAAAATGCCAAACTGTGCCCCCCCCTTCCCCCAGGGTAAGGGTCTTGGTGCCCCTATCCTTGCAATAAACCATTGCGCCCAGGGCAGCCACCCCTCCTGCCCACCCCTTGTCCCGGTCCTGACTGCTGGATTGGGGGGGAGCACCATTTGCAAGTGGAGCGGAGGATCGGAGAGTATAGGCTTTCTCTAATCCACTGGACAAAGATGAGCAGTGGGGCTGTGAAAACCGTTTTTTTTTGCCCGGTGTTGGGACAATAAGAGAACAACTGTCAGAGATTCGGACTGTAGATAAAATTGGATAACAAAAAAAGGCTCCTCAGGAACCGGCATGGGCTGTCTAGGTCCTTGACAAGGCTAATGAAGGGGGGCAAAGTGTGCCCCAAAAACGCGTTGGCGATTAAGTTTAAACATTGTGCCATAGGACACCAATCTTCTGTTCCAACTATTGCATTTACATCCCGAGGATTCCATGTCTGCTCCTCAGTGTACAGAAGGAGCCCACATATCACCCAGATGCCCCATTAATATAGGATCCATATAAAAGCAATCCTATGTACTAAGTAACATCTACCTAATGGTGGAGTCACGTCCCAAGACTGCCCCTCCCCCCCCCCCCCCCCCCCCCGCTCTCCCTAAAAATAGTATTAATGAATGTATAGATCTCCGCTCTCACTGAGCACATTGATTGATTGTAACCGGCTGCCATTCATGTATGAATTCTATAGATGTACCGTGCGTCTATGTATTCTATGCTTTATATTTCATTAAAGTTCCCTGGAACTCTACAGCTGATCTATGATTTATTATTATTATTATTATGGGATTCAACTTTTATCTCTAACTACAATATTTCACTGTGAACTTGTTATCATTTTTTGCAATGGCATTTTCAACACGTAAAACACGTGAGCCTGAGAGAGACTTCGCACCCACAGTTCATGACCTAGAAAGCGGCTGCCCTGCGCTTAGCTTACGCCACGAGTTTCCTCTTCAATCACTAAAAATTTCCTACTGACTGCACTTTGCTTGTGTGCTAATTAGGTGCCTCTGCTGTGTGCGAGTGTGTGCGAGTGTGTGCGAGTGTGTGCGAGTGTGTGCGAGTGTGTGCGAGTGTGTGCGAGTCTGTGCGAGTGTGTGCGAGTGTGTGCGAGTGTGTGCGAGTCTGTGCGAGTGTGTGCGAGTGTGTGCGAGTGTGTGCGAGTCTGTGCGAGTGTGTGCGAGTGTGTGCGAGTGTGTGCGAGTCTGTGCGAGTGTGTGCGAGTGTGTGCGAGTCTGTGCGAGTGTGTGCGAGTGTGTGCGAATCTGTGCGAGTGTGTGCGAGTGTGTGCGAGTCTGTGCGAGTGTGTGCGAATCTGTGCGAGTGTGTGCGAGTCTGTGCGAGTGTGTGCGAGTGTGTGCGAGTGTGTGCGAGTGTGTGCGAGTGTGTGCGAGTCTGTGCGAGTCTGTGCGAGTCTGTGCGAGTGTGTGCGAGTCTGTGCGAGTGTGTGCGAGTGTGTGCGAGTGTGTGCGAGTCTGTGCGAGTCTGTGCGAGTCTGTGCGAGTGTGTGCGAGTCTGTGCGAGTCTGTGCGAGTGTGTGCGAGTCTGTGCGAGTGTGTGCGAGTCTGTGCGAGTGTGTGCGAGTCTGTGCGAGTCTGTGCGAGTGTGTGCGAGTGTGTGCGAGTGTGTGCGAGTGTGTGCGAGTCTGTGCTAGTCTGTGCGAGTGTGTGCGAGTCTGTGCGAGTGTGTGCGAGTGTGTGCGTCCCCCCAAAGCTGACATTTCATTTATAGGAGGACGCATGTGGGTGGCTGAAATACAACCAGTCACTATGTAGCATTTATTTATATATATACACATACACACCCCCCCCACACACAATATATAATTAATAAATATATATATATTTATTATATAGTGTGTGTATACACACACACACACACACACACACACACACACTAATATATATATACACACAAAAAAATATATATATGTATACACACACACTATCTCACAAAAGTAAGTACACCCCTCACATTTGTGTAAATATTTTATTCTATCTTTTCATGTGACAACACTGAAGAAATGAGACTTTGCTACAATGTAAAGTAGTGAGTGTACAGCTTGTATAACAGTGTAAATTTACTGTCCCCTCAAAATAACTCAACACACAGCCATTAATGTCTAAACCACTGGCAACAAAAGTCAGTACACCCCTAAGTGACAACACACAGCCATTAATGTCTAAACCACTGGCAACAAAAGTCAGTACACCCCTAAGTGACAATCTCCAAATTGGGCCCAATTGGCCATTTCCCTCCCCGGTGTCATGTGACTCGTTAGTGTTACAAGGTCTCAGGTGTGAATGGGGGGCAGGTGTGTTACATTTGGTGTTATCGCTCTCACTCTCTCATACTGGTCACTGTAAGTTCAACATGGCACCTCATGGCAAAGAACTCTCTGAGGATCTGAAAAAAAGAATTGTTGCTCTACATAAAGATGGCCTAGGCCAGTGATGGCAAAAATTGGCACCCCAGATGTTTTGGAACTACATTTCCCATGATGCTCAACTACACTGCAGAGTGCATGACCATGGGAAATGTAGTTCCAAAACATCTGGGGTGCCAAGGTTCCCCATCACTGGCCTAGGCTATAAGAAGATTGCCAAGACCCTGAAGCTGCAGCACAGTGGCCAAGACCATACAGCGGTATAACAGGACAGGTTCCACTCAGAACAGGCCTCACCATGGTCCACCAAAGAAGTTGAGTGCCGTGCTCAGCGTCATATCCAGAGGTTGTCTTTGGGAAATAGACGTATGAGTGCACACTGCATCACATTGGTCTGCATGGCTGTCATCCCAGAAGGGAACCTCTTCTAAAGATGATGGACAAGAAAGCCCACAACCAGGTGAGGAGTGTAAAGACAAGTGTGTCTTCCTAAAGTCAGGCATGGTGGTGGGAGAGTCATGGTCTGGGGCTGCATGAGTGCTGCCGGCACTGGGGAGCTACAGATCATTGAGGGAACCATGAATGCCAACATGTACTGTGACATACTGAAGCAGAGCATGATCCCCTCCCTTCAGAGACTGGGGGGCAGGGCAATATTCCAACATAACGACCCCAAACACCTCCAAGATGACCACTGCCTTGCTAAAGAAGCTGAGGGTAAAGGTGATGGACTGGCCAAGCATGTCTCCAGACCTAAACCCTATTGATCATCTGTGGGGATCCTCAAACAGAAGGGGGAGGAGGGGAAGGTCTCTAACATCCACCAGCTCTGTGATGTCATCATGGAGGAGGGGAAGAGGACTCCAGTGACAACCTGTGAAGCTCTGGTGAACTCCATGCCCAAGAGGGTTAAGGCAGTGCTGGAAAATAATGGCGGCCACACAAAATATTGACACTTTGGGCCCAATTTGGAGATTGTCACTTAGGGGTGTACTGACTTTTGTTGCCAGCGGTTTAGACATTAATGGCTGTGTGTTGAGTTATTTTGAGGGGACAGTAAATTTACACTGTTATACAAGCTGTACACTCACTACTTTACATTGTAGCAAAGTCTCATTTCTTCAGTGTTGTCACATGGGAGGGGTGTACTTACTTTTGTCAGATATGGTACTGTATATAAATGGTGTTACCATCCCTGAGCTCAGACAGTCAGACAGTGTAGCCTGCATGGGGCCCTTAGGAATTGTTTTTCTGCACCAGATCTAGACAAACACCTCACGGGTTTCTAATTACTTTCTATGGGCCCCGGCCTCACCTCAAAGCTGCCTTGGGGGGGGGGGTGCATAAAAATGTAGAAATTCTACATTTTTTTCCAATACACAATGCAAAGCAATGAATCAAATGTGTTGTAAGAACACATGACATTCGACATCCACCCCCTCCTGCCCATACACAAGACATTAGCCTGCGTGCTTTAGGATGGTGTGAGAAAACTCTTCCAGTGTTCACATTTCTGCTCTGACGGGGAGAAAATACAAGTGAATAATGCCATCCCTGAGACATAAGGCTACACAATTATAGCCCCTTTCATACGGGGCAGAACACAGATCCCCTGCTGATCAGAGCAGAGCCGGAGGATCAATAGTGGTAACAGGAAAAAAGCTGCTCAGGTGAGGCAAGGCAATCCGGTGCAGGTCGGATCCGCCATCCAGCAATCAAGTAATCAAGGAAAAAGTTTGACCGCACTGTTTGGTTATGAGTAAGCGATCTGTAGAATCGTAAAACGCGTCAACCTGTCCCATGTCTGTGTTATGCACTGTATGTATTCAAGTTTATGGGGAATTAAATACTTCCATTTCATCTTCTCCTGAATGCGGTCAAACTTTTTCTTTGATTACTTGAGAGCCGGAGGATGACCGGTCCGTGCCCGCTTCGTTTCTGCAGAGCCCGCTCTGTTCTATGGGCGCCGGGTGTAAAAGGACTCTGCTGTCCGCTTACACCTGACCGCCCTCTGATCCGATCCGCCTAGATGGTGCGGACAGATCCCTTTCCCTTTGTTTTTAGTGGTCCATATAGGATCGGGGGTAGGCGGGTGTAAACGGATTTGTGTCTGTTTACAACTACCAGGCCATAGGGTTGAATTGACTGTCTGATTAGGTCCACCTGATAAATGGACTGGTAGATCTGATCAGAACAGTCGTGTGAAAGGGGCCAATAACAACTTTAGAAAGGAAATTTGTATTCTAACAAATACCCAAAACAAACTGGTTCCCTAAAGACACAAATTAAGGCAGACAGACTGATGTTCTGTAGAAGGTTGGTGGAGTTTGGTTGGTGAAGTTGGACTAGTGGAGTTATGTTGGTGGAGTTATGTTGATGGAGTTGGGCTCAGTGCTGTATCTTGGCCTAGGCCAACAAGGCCCAGGCCTGGGGCAGCACTTTTCAGGGGGGCAGCAAAAAAGCTGCACAACGCATGAGAAAAAAACAGCCTCCTCCCGCCTCCCCCACTAAAAAGAGTCCCTGACGGCTTGCGCTACACACTTTTAGTATAGTGCCAGGCTTATAGGGCGAATTGGGCTGGAGGGCAGGGTCCAGGTGGCAAATCAGTCTGGCACCCTCATAAAGCGGTCACACTGCTACCTCCTGGTATGATATGATGGTATGATGATGGGCACTGCTGAGGCTGAACTCATGGGAACTGATGAGGCTACACTGATGGGCACTGCAAGAAGGTTCCTGAAGGTTCCTGACAACCAAAACTTACGTGACCCTGCTTGCCGCACCTGTGACAGGTCTGGGGCATGTCTGCGTAGTAGAGGAGTCCTGCGGAGGCTCACAGAGAGAAGTAGGGTTTCAGGTGCTGGAGATCCCCCGACGGCTCTCTCCTTAACCTGCAAGAAACTGCCCACTTACCTGTCCAGAAGCCGTTGACATCGAGGATTCGGACTGGGTCTTTGGCCACGATGCAAAACCTCTGGAGGTAGGTGGCGATGTCTTTTCCTCGGGTATGGGGGTTCCTCATAGATACCGTTACCCGCCTTTTGTCCCGTTGAATGGGAGTGTTCGCAACAAAGTTGCGGAAAGGGGATTCCGGGCTACAATTCCTCACCGCTTCCCAGTATCTTCTACAGACCTGTAGAGACACAAAAGTTATATAAAATATACCTTTCATGAAGGTCTGTACGGACAGTGTCTCCGCCTTGCTGAACCCCTGCTCGAGGATCATTTTCTTGCTGAAGATTTCCGGGGTCATGTAGGGGATTCTTCCGTCCACCTCCTTCAGCTGCAGCACCACTGTCTGCCTCATCCAGGGTTCCAGAGTAGGAAGCCCGTCTGCGGACCTGGTTGGCCTTGCTGAGCCCGACTGGCTAACGGCCGCCGGGGTGGGGGTGGAGGTTGAAGCGACTTCTCCCGGAGTCTTGGCAGAAGTGGCGGGGACGTGCTTTCTCTTCCCGGTGCTCTTCCCCATGTCACTACAGCACATGGACAGAAGGGGGAGACAGAGAGCAGCAGGATCAACCAGGAATATTGCAGGATACAGAAGCGGAATGTCATAGTGATGAGTGACTGCGACCAGCATGGAATACAGAATGTAGTCCCCATTTTTTATGATGTGGGTTTTGGTCCCTTTCACACTTCTGTGACTTGTCCTGCGACTTGGGACTGCGATGTCACATGACAAGTCGTTCTCCATGATTTCCAATGAGTACCGTTCATATCTCTGCGACTTCAAAGTACTCCCTGCACTACTTTGGTCCGACTTTGATGCGTTTTGAGGTCCATAAACCTCAATATTACACAGGCATTGCTTCAAGTCCAATCAAAATCGTGGCAAAATTGCACGACTTTTTAGGTGGCAAAGTGTGAAAGGGCCGAAGTGACCCCTAAATGATAGCGGAGATGCCTTCATTTGTATCCTTCTCATCTGATTGGAGATCGGCTTCTAAGATTTGAATGAAACTTTAAATGGAATTTTCAGGAACACTCTGAGAGACCCTCAATGACTGACAGATCAGGACATAGACTATACAATGGGGGTTGGGTGAGGAGAGGACATAGACTATACAATGGGGGTTGGGTTAGGTAAGGACATAGACTATACAATGGGGGTTGGGTTAGGAGAGGACATAGACTATACAATGGGGGTTGGGTTAGGAGAGGACATAGACTATACAATGGGGGTTGGGTTGGGTAAGGACCAGTGGCGGCTGGTGCTCAAAGAGAAAAATGTAATAGGCATTGCTTTGCGGCAAAAAAGGCTGTAAAAAATTGCGTGACTTTGAGGTCGCAAAAGTGTGAAAGGGGCCTTCAGTAATTAAGGTATAGTGTGCCCCCTTTCAATGCAGAGTGACCAGCGTGCCCCCTTTCAATGCAGAGTGACCAGCGTGCCCCCTTTCAATGCAGAGTGACCAGCGTGCCCCCTTTAAATGCAGAGTGACCAGCGTGCCCCCTTTCAATTCAGAGAGACCAGCGTGCCCCCTTTCAATTCAGAGTGACCAGCGTGCCCCCTTTCAATGCAGAGTGACCAGCGTGCCCCCTTTCAATGCAGAGTGACCAGCGTGCCCCCTTTAAATGCAGAGTGACCAGCGTGCCCCCTTTCAATGCAGAGAGACCAGCGTGCCCCCTTTCAATGCAGAGTGACCAGCGTGCTCCCTTTCAATGCAGAGAGACCAGGGTGCCCCCTTTTAATGCAGAGTGACCAGCGTGCCCCCTTTCAATGCAGAGAGACCAGCGTGCCCCCTTTCAATGCAGAGAGACCAGCGTGCCCCCCTTCAATGCACAGTGACCAGCGTGCCCCCTTTCAATGCAGAGTGACCAGCGTGCCCCCTTTCAATGCAGAGTGACCAGCGTGCCCCCTTTAAATGCAGAGTGACCAGCGTGCCCCCTTTCAATGCAGAGAGACCAGCGTGCCCCATTTCAATTCAGAGTGACCAGCGTGCCCCCTTTCAATGCAGAGTGACCAGCGTGCCCCCTTTCAATGCAGAGAGACCAGCGTGCCCCCTTTCAATGCAGAGTGACCAGCGTGCCCCCTTTCAATGCAGAGTGACCAGCATGCCCCCTTTCAATGCAGAGAGACCAGGGTGCCCCCTTTTAATGCAGAGTGACCAGCGTGCCCCCTTTCAATGCAGAGAGACCAGCGTGCCCCATTTCAATTCAGAGTGACCAGCGTGCCCCCTTTCAATGCAGAGTGACCAGCGTGCCCCCTTTCAATGCAGAGTGACCAGCGTGCCCCCTTTAAATGCAGAGTGACCAGCGTGCCCCCTTTCAATGCAGAGTGACCAGCGTGCCCCCTTTCAATGCAGAGTGACCAGCGTGCCCCCTTTCAATGCAGAGTGACCAGCGTGCCCCCTTTCAATGCAGAGAGACCAGGGTTCCCCCTTTTAATGCAGAGTGACCAGCGTGCCCCCTTTCAATGCAGAGAGACCAGCGTGCCCCCCTTCAATGCACAGTGACCAGCGTGCCCCCTTTCAATGCACAGTGACCAGCGTACATGCCCCTTTCAATGCAGTGAACAGCGCACATGTCCCCTTCAATGCAGTGACCAGCATACATGCCTCCTTTCAATGCAGTGACCAGCGTACATGTCCCCTTCAATGGTAGTGACCAGCGTACATGTCCCCTTCAATGCAGTGATCAGCGTATATGCCCCCTTTCAATGCAGTGACCAGCGTACATGCCCCCTTTCAATGCAGTGACCAGCGTACATGTCCCCTTCAATGCAGTGACCAGTGTACATGCCCCCTTCAATGCAGTGATCAGCGTACATGCCCCCTTTTAATGTAGTGACCAGCATACATGTCGCCTTTCCATGCAGTGACCAGCATACATGCCCCCTTTTAATGTAGTGACCAGCATGCGTGCCCCCTTTTAATGTAGTGTCCAGCGTTCATGCCCCCTTTCAATGTAGTGACCAGCGTACATGCCCCCTTCAATGCAGTGACCAGCGTACATGCCCCCTTCAATGCAGTGACCAGCGTACATGCCCCCTTTCAATGTAGTGACCAGCATACATGCCCCTTTCAATGTAGTGACCAGCATACATGCCCCTTTCAATGTAGTGACCAGCGTACATGCCCCCTTTCAATGTAGTGACCAGAGTACATGCCCCCTTTCAATGCAGTGACCAGCATACATGCCCCTTTCAATGCAGTGACCAGCATACATGCCCCCTTTCAATGTAGTGACCAGAGTACATGCCCTCTTTCAATGCAGAGACCAGCGTGCGTGCGTGCCCCCTTCAGTGCAGTGTGCCCCCCCGAGACCAGTGCACTTACCTGGAGCCCTGGAGCAGCTTCTCTTCAGTCCCGGGGGTGGCTTATCCTCACTGTGTCCCCCGGCGGCGCGTCTCCACTCTCCTCGAGTCCTCCTGATCCCGCCTCCTCCTCGGCCAATGTCATGGGGTTTGCCTTGCGGTCAATCAGGAAGCCGGTATTAAACTGGCTTCCTGATTGGCCAGGAGGAGGATCGGTGTGACAATAGCAAATTTTCACTCGCTATTGTCCCACAATGGGTGGGCTCGGGGCGCACTGCTCTGCGCCCCGGGACCACCCTTTGCATCACCCTATTAGAGCCTCTGGCTCTAATCAGGGGATTTAAAAAAAAAAAACCTATTAAGCTCCATGCGTCCGGCGCCCCTGCATGCAGATTAGGGGGCCGGACGCATTGATGGGGGGGCGGCGCCCCTGCGCCCTCAATATACCGGCCGCCACTGGACTAAGGACATAGACTATACAATGGGGGTTGGGTTAGGAGAGGACATAAACTATACAATGGGGGTTGGGTTAGGTAAGGACATAGACTATACAATGGGGGTTGGGTTAGGTAAGGACATAGACTATACAATGGGGGTTGGGTTAGGTAAGGACATAGACTATACAATGGGGGTTGGGTTGGGTAAGGACATAGACTATACAATGGGGGTTGGGTTGGGTAAGGACATAGACTTTACAATGGGGGTTGGGTTGGGTAAGGACATAGACTTTACAATGGGGGTTGGGTTAGGAGAGGACATAGACTATACAATGGGGGTTGGGCTAGGAGAGGACATAGACTATACAATGGGGGTTGGGTTAGGAGAGGACATTATGATCCGGTAATGCAGAGCGCTGGGATTATTATTTAAGATGAATTTTCCGGGAGTGACTCTCAATGACTCAGCGAGAGGTAAAGATAACGAGGCTTCAACAAACAGGTAGGACAAGGAAACTAATAATATATAATGGACAAGGACATATTGGGGGGGACAA
Source organism: Pelophylax lessonae (assembly GCF_965119305.1). Classification (NCBI taxonomy): domain Eukaryota; kingdom Metazoa; phylum Chordata; class Amphibia; order Anura; family Ranidae; genus Pelophylax; species Pelophylax lessonae. Next base: position 695,239 of record NC_138776.1, read on the forward strand.
GGTCATACTTCGGGGACAAGGACATACTTCGGGGACAAGGACATATTCCGGGGACAAGGACATATTCCGGGGGACAAGGACATATCCCGGGGGACAAGGTCCTACTCCAGGGACAAGGACGATTGTTGCAATCATAGATAAGCTAATCATGGGACTGTAATGTAATCCAATAAATGATCAGGTAGAATGCATCAATAAAACCAATGTCATATACTAGAGGAGTGGATGGCTCTAATTTATTGCACCCATGGAGAGGAACATACTGGGTGTGGATGGTCCGATGGGGACATTTCTTACATTGTGTGGAAGTCTGTCTGGTCTCAAACAGTCAGCTATGTGTGGAAGAATACCAAGGACTAGGACCTGTGTGGGACTCCTCCCACTCTGCATGTCATAGCTGAATAGGTGTGAAGAAGGGAAACAAGCTGCTCTCTAATGATGCAATAGGAGCATTTTAAGATGTGCACTGGTTACAGGATCCCTGAGGATTCCTAGGACCTCCACCAGCTCCAGGACTTACAGAGTTCCCGGTAATGGGACTGGGCGTGTCCTCTGATCTGAAGGGTATTTTATCTCCAGTGATTGGAGTGGCTGGTGATGCGTCTGTCTGCCAGCTACCTGAGAGCTAAAAGGGTGATGATACTAACCTGCCAGTACCGGTTGTTCAGAGTTTGAATCAGAATGACCTGACTACTCTCCTGCCTGTTACCTGCCCCAGCACCTGCCAGAACCTGACTGCCTCGACCTTTGCCTGGACCTGACTGCTCTCTTGTCTGCTGCCTGCCTCAACATCTGCCTGGACCTGACTGCTCTCTTGTCTGCTGCCTGCCTCAACATCTGCCTGGACCTGACTGCTCTCTTGTCTGCTGCCTGCCTCAACATCTGCCTGGACCTGACTGCTCTCTTGTCTGCTGCCTGCCTAGACCCCTACCTTGAGCTGACTGCTCTCTCGTCTGCTGCCTGCCTCAACCCCTGCCTGGTGCTGACTGCTCTCTCGTCTGCTGTGTGCCACGACCCCTGCCAGCACCTGTCTGCTCTCTCATCTGCTGCCTACCTCGACCCCTACCTGGGCCGGACTGCTCTCTCATCTGTTGCCTTCCTCAACCTCTGCCTGGACCTGACTGCCATCTCGTCTGCTGCCTGCCTCGACCCTTGTCTGCAGCTGACTGCTCTAACTTCTCCTTCCTGCCTTCGACCCCTGCCAGGACCTGACTGCTCTCTCATCTGCTGCCTTCCTTGACCTCTGTCTGGACCTGACTGCCATCTTGTCTGCTGTCTGCTTCGACCCCTGCCTGGACCTGACTGCTCTCTCATCTGCTGCCTGCTTTGACCTGACTGCTCTTTCGTCTGCTGCCTGCCTTGACCCCTACCTGGACCTGACTAATCTTTTGCCTGCCTTGACCCCGACTGGCCTTGACTACTCTATCACCTGTTGCCTACCTTAACCCCTGCTTGGACCTGACTACTCTTTTGCCTGTCTGAACCTTTGCCTGGAACCGACTACCCTAACTCTTGCCCGGCTTGACCCCTGTCTGGACCTGACTACTCTCTCACCTGCTGTCTGCCTCAACTCCACTGGCCCTAACTACTATCTTGCCTGCTGCCTGTCCTAACCCCTGCTTGGACCTGACTACTCTCTGACCTGTCCACCTTGTCCCTTCCACCCCCACATAATCTCCACCCCCTAGACTTTCTGTTCTAGTCGCTCCCCTGGTGGGGCGATCCTGAGCTCTGTGACAGCCGGGCACTTTGCTCTGTTTCTCAGGAGTAGATAGAGCGATTATTATCGAGCAGGGAGCAGAGTGCCGCTGGTTGCATAGGGAGAGACGTCATCCACCAATGTAATCTGCAGGACTGACCTATCAGTTTACTCATCAATTCTGCAGAAGATGCGGGGGGGGGGGGGGAGGGGGCTCCAACCCCAGCTGCCCCTCCCACCCCAGCTGGCCCCTCCCAACTTCCACCCCAAAGCATAGCAACCTAGGCGGGTGCTTTTTCTGCCTTTGCCTAGCCCTGCCCATGACAGTTCCTTCCATCTCTTGGGAACTACTTTAATCAGATCCCTGTGCTGAGTTCCCGGGTCTGTACACCCGCTGTGCCCATTATGAGGGGTTCCCACCATCCCTGTGCTGAGTTCCCGGGTCTGTACCCCCACTGTACCCATTATGAGGAGTTCCCACCATCCCTGTGCTGAGGTCCCGGGTCTGTACACCCACTGTGCCCATTATGAGGGGTTCCCACCATCCCTGTGCTGAGTTCCCGGGTCTGTACCCCCACTGTACCCATTATGAGGAGTTCCCACCATCCCTGTGCTGAGGTCCCGGGTCTGTACACCCGCTGTGCCCATTATGAGGGGTTCCCACCATCCCTGTGCTGAGTTCCCGGGTCTGTACACCCGCTGTGCCCATTATGAGGGGTTCCCACCATCCCTGTGCTGAGTTCCCGGGTCTGTACCCCCACTGTACCCATTATGAGGAGTTCCCACCATCCCTGTGCTGAGGTCCCGGGTCTGTACACCCGCTGTGCCCATTATGAGGGGTTCCCACCATCCCTGTGCTGAGTTCCCGGGTCTGTACACCCGCTGTGCCCATTATGAGGGGTTCCCACCATCCCTGTGCTGAGTTCCCGGGTCTGTACCCCCACTGTACCCATTATGAGGAGTTCCCACCATCCCTGTGCTGAGTTCCCGGGTCTGTACACCCGCTGTGCCCATTATGAGGGGTTCCCCCATCCCTGTGCTGAGTTCCCGGGTCTGTACACCCACTGTGCCCATTATGAGGGGTTCCCACCATCCCTGTGCTGAGTTCCCGGGTCTGTACACCCGCTGTGCCCATTATGAGGGGTTAATTTTGTTTATTGAAAAATCTTACAAACAACAACTTATATACAATAAAACCATAATAAATAAATTAATAAATAACATATTTACAAAATAATTAAATATAACTATACAAAACCAAAAACCAAACAAGAACATAATAAATAAACCAAATTGCGCACAGCATAAACCCTACGAGAGAGCCAGACTAAGGAACATCACCGTCACCATGCATGTAGCCTTTTATCAAAAATATATTTTATCTGAAAATCTAGGGGAGTGAAGCAAGGACAGAAAGAAAAGCCGCACACCCCGAGATCAACAGGCAGCAGCTACAGAGTCCTGATATTCCTCCACGCCTTTATCCAGGCCTCCTGCTGCCACCTGTCTTTCTCAAGACCCCGAATCTTCCCAACCTCACCCAGAATGTTCTGCACCACCACCTCAACAGGGAGGATTTTACTCCGTAAGGATACCTGGCACCGTGCACTCCACGTGAAATAACGGACTACTACACTAACTAAAAAAAGTGTTTCCAAATCATAATCCCGGCGAGTCTGGAATGCCCCATACACCCACTCTGCATAACTCATATGGGGGAGGAAGGGTACACTCAGAGCCCTCCCTACCCTCTTGTACACCTCTATATTAAAAGGGCACTGAAGCAAAAAATGATCCATGGACTCCACCGCACCTCCACACTCTACTCTCGGGCAGCCACGATCACTCACAGAGAGAAACTTCAGGTTGCCCTTCACATATAGTTTTCCATGGAAAGCGAGCCAAGCCTGATCCCTAAACTTCATTGGGATTCTCTCCAAATTAATCAAACGCAAACCCTCCCCCAAAACTAGGCTTGGGCAATCCCTTAAGGCCAGTGGTTCGCAAAAAACAGAGCTCATGATCCGCTTCTCAAGAAGTTTCCTTGGAAGAGATCTGATCTCCCCTGCCGTTACTTGCCACTGCCGAAGTATTTTCAAACACGGGGCAACATAAGTCGGGAGCTTATCATGCTTGACCCTCAGGCTTTTCACTGGCCCACCATTTTCCCAGTTTCGCAGAAAGGGCCTAAACCAGGACTGGAAAATACCAACCCACCCAGGCGGTCTCTCTGCCAACATGTTACCAAGGTTGTACTTTACAAACATCAGAGAGAAAAAGACTACAGGGTTGATCATTCCTAGACCACCCTCCCGCCTAGGAAGATAAGTCACACTCCTTTTGACAAGGTTTATTCTGTTTCCCCATAACAGCTGGAAGAAACAACTATAGATCCTGGTATAGAGAGACACTGGCAAAATGCAGACAAAACTGACATACAGAAAAATTGGAATCAGGTAACCTTTGATCAGATCAACCTTTTCCCTTAAGGAAAACCGCCAACTTTTCCAGCTCGCCACCTTGGCATTGGCATTCTCCAGCCTGCTCACCCAATTTGCATGACCATAGTCACCTGGGCCAAATTCAATGCCTAGAACTCTAATTTTTTGTTGGGGCTCCGGGAAGTCATCCGGGAGAACAAAGCTCTCACCTTCCACGCCCATCCAGAAAGCTTCACACTTGTCCTGGTTGACCTTTGAACCTGATGCTTCCGCATACTGCCTTGTCACTGAGACCACCTCCTGCGCTTCCCCAGTCCCAGAGACAAAAACAGAAACGTCATCAGCATAAGCCACAACCTTCAAAGGAGGCTCACCAGCGATGCCCAAAGGTACCCCACACAATGGTCCACTCTCTAGCCTTCTAATGAAGGGGTCGATTGCAAACGCATATAGCAGAGGACTCAAAGGACACCCCTGACGCACACCTGAGCCAACCACAAAGGGCTGCCCAACCCAACCATTAACCAGAGGAAAGCTTTCAGCCCCTTTGTACAAAATCTTGAGCCAATCAATGAAACCCCCCTCCAGGCCATACTTGCCAAGAAGGAGCCATAGGTACTCATGATTAACCCTATCAAAGGCCTTAGCCTGATCCAATGTCAGCAGATATTTACCCCAACCAGCAGCCCTACAACGCTCCAAGGCCTCCCGGACAGCTAACACAGCTGAGAAAGTGCTTCTACCCTGGATTGCGCAGTGCTGGTGATGGGATAACAAATCGCCTGCCACTGATGATAATCGCCAGAAAAAAATCTTTGCCAGTATCTTTCTATCGACATTAAGAAGGCTAATGGGGCGCCAATTCTCAATCATCGAAGGATCTTTGCCCTTTGACAGAAGAACCACTGCAGATTGCCTCATGGAAGGAGGGAGAGAACCCTCATGCAAACAGCCATTAAAAACCTCCGCAAGGTGTGAAGCCAGGATCTTCTTAAAACATTTATAAAATTCGGCTGTCAAACCATCTGGCCCTGGCGTTTTCCTGATGGCTAGTTTATCAATAGCCTGGATCACCTCATCTGCAGTGATTTCATCTGTCAAATTCATCAAAGGAACAATATTTTCCAGACCTGGCGTAGAGTCCAAAAAACTCAACATCCCTGTCCGATCAAGGTTCTTTCCTCCCAGGAGATCAGCATAGTATGACCTGACGACCTCCAGGATCCCTGACCTAGACTTCGTCAGAGAGCCCGTACTGTCCTTCAGGCCATTGACCGTCTTAACTGCTACGCTCTGTTTACAATTCTGGTAAGGGTCAGGCGAATGGTATTTCCCATAGTCCCTTTCCTGAACCAAAGAGGCGTGCCGGTCATATTGATGGGTCCTCAGGAGGAGCTTCACCTCAGAGATCGCCCCAGAATCTCCTCCATTCGATACAAGGCGGTCAAGTTTCCTCCGCAAACGCTGGTAGGTGATATACTTATCTTGCTGTCTCTTTCTCCCTATGGCCTTGAAAAGCCTAACAGTCCGCTGTTTTATAAGCTCCCACCATTCTGACTTACTGTTGCAAAAGTCTAGGATAGTTACCTGTGCCTGAAAAAATTCCTCAAAGGATTGTCTTACTTCCTCGTCATCCAGGAGGGCCGAATTCAATCTCCAGATACCCCTCCCCCTAGGTGGCACGCCTGAGGCATTCAGAGTCAAATATAGAATACAGTGATCAGAAAACTCCACTGCCCGACAAACAGGTGCCGAAAAAGCAGAGTCCTCCTTTAAAAAAAAACCTATCTATCCTACTCTGACTATTACCTCGCTGAAAAGTGAACCCGGTGCTGTCTGGGCAGCGCTTAATGTGCACATCTACCAGACCTGCTTCCCTAACCATTGCATTCAGGAAAAGGCTGTCATAGCCCAGCTTATCTCTGAAACCTCTCCTGTCTTTAGGCCTAGTAATGGTGTTGAAGTCACCTCCAAAGATAACCTGCTGAGCCGTAAAAAGAAAAGGCTTAATCTTTGTAAAGAGGCATTTCCTGTCCCATTTTGTCTGGGGACCATAGATGTTAATCAGGCGCAGGTCCTGCCCCCTCACAGAGACATCCAAAATCATGCATCTCCCAATCTCTACCTCAATTACCCGTCGGCATGTTACCATACCAGAAAAAAGGACCGCAACCCCGCTGTAAGGCTCGGCCGCAAGAGACCAAAAGGAGGGACCACGCTTCCACTCCTTCTTTGCCAGATGTATATCAGCCAGATTACTGAGATGGGTCTCTTGCAAAAACAAAATGTCAGCATCAAACTCGCTGAGCAAAAATAAGGCCATATGACGAGCACTCACTGATTTTAAGCTGGCAACATTAATGGTTGCCACTTTTAACGGAGTGGGAAGTGCCATTAGGATAATTGAGGCAGCCGTTTCTTAGCCTGACTACTCTCTCTTCCTGGAGAACCAGTGCGCTTCAATGCACCCTGGGACTCATCATCCATAGAAGACGCCGTACTCAACGAGTCCCATTCATCGTCATCATCTGACAGGACCCCAAACTTATTTTTCAAGGGCAAAACCTTAGGACTTTGGGCAACTGAACACCTTTTTTTTTTTCTTTTGCCCTTCTTCCTTTTCTCCTCCAACCATTCCACATCATCCTTGGACAAACTGCAAATTACAGTCTCCCCACTCTTAGCCTCCCCTTCACCCCCACTCTCCCTTACCTTATCTGCCACCAGGCCAGCCTCTTCACCATTTTCCCCACTCCTCTGCATCCCCTGGTCCCCAATAGAAGCCCTGAAATGTCGAGGGGGTGGGACTGGCACTGCACTTGATGCCCCTGCATCAGCACCTCTTGCGGCCTCTGCAATTTTGGAGGACATAGACACAGAAGGATTGGACACATTCTCGGTAACTGATACATGCAAACGCACAGACTGGGGCACCACAGATTTGGAAGACACTGACACACTGGGAATTGGCACAGACTGGGAAATCACAGACTGGGAAGACACAGGCACACTAGGCAAACGCACAGACTGGGAAGACACAGGCACACTAGGCAAACGCACAGACTGGGAAGACACATGCACACTGGGCATTGGCACAGACTCAGAGGGAATCGCAGGCACCCTAGCTGCTGAGCTCTGAGCATCCTCCATGTCCAGGCGGAAGAACTCTCTCATGAGCTCAGGCTGGTTATGCATTGCCTCGGGACACTGGCTATAAGGATGCCCAACCGAATTGCACAAGTTGCACCTTATAATGTTGCAATCCTTTGCCAAATGCCCTAAATCCTGACACAGAGAGCATTTCATCACTGGACAGGAGGATGCAAAGTGCCCTTTATCCCCACATTTATTACACAGTTTTGGCTGGCCTGGATAAAAGATGGTCAGCCTGTCCCTTCCCAGGAAAGCTGAGGATGGCAGATGCTGGATGACATTATCAATAACTCTCAGTTTTAGCTGCACAGACCATCCCCCCGTCCATATTCCTCGGTCATCCATAATTTTGTGTAAGGGGCTCAGGATGTCTCCATATCTCCTCAGCCATACAGATAAATCCCCTTGTGGTATGGACTCATTGCGCACAAGAATCGTCACCATTTTAATAAGTGGCTGACGTGACACAACTTTGGGGATGAGCCCTCTCCAGTCCGGCAGGCTCCTACACACATGCTCATATTTCTCCCAAAATATGTCCAAAGACTCCGGACGGATAAAGGACAAATCATACTCATAGGAGCCGGTCGGACTGATCAGGGCGAAGATATCTTCGGGTCTAAACCCCATCTGCAGAATCTTATCAACCACAGCTCTCCTATATGGGGGAATACCTTCGCCTTCCCATCTGAGCTGAACCACATTCCTCCTTTTAAATAGTGAGGAAGATAAACCATTTCCATGCTCCCCCCTACCAGATCCTGTAGCAGCACCAGCATAGGTTTTCCTCCCAGACATACCAGTAATTACAGCATTGTCCTTAGACACAACCACACCTGCTGACAAGGAGCCTGAATCAACCCTTGCAGTCTTTGGAGCAGCAGAGACAAGACCCACCCCCTCCCCCTTCTCTAAGCACTCAGCTGCTTTCCTGGGTTCAATCACAGTTTTTTTTACTGCAGAATCCCCAACAGTTGTAGCACTACTGCTCCCAGCATCTCCTGCACCATTTTCAGGAACAACAGCTTTATCTGGGTCAGGAAAAGCCTTTGCAATGTCCGTGGTGCTCCTCTCTGCAGACACTTCAACCAAAAGCTCAAAGTTATTTTCAGTTTTCCCACCAATCGCATTTAAAGTTTTTTTAGCAGGTGCATCAGGTTGCACTGCATGCTGCACATTGTCTATGGGTGTGGGCTGACAGCCCATAGCACTACAACCCTCAGCAAGCACATTGTCATTAAAGTTCACATCACCACCTTGCACACACACTGTACCTGCTTGCTGTGTTGTTACCTCTGCAGTGTCATGGCTGATGGTGGGATCAAACTTCCTCCTGGTTGTTGCAGGCTTCATGGTGAATGTTCCTCTCTCCACAGGTCTCTCTTTCATAGGGCGAGGAACGGTATCCATATCCTCATCTGAGGAATCCGCAGAAAAATGTAACTTTCTTCCATCCAGAGGGGTTTCCAGCTCAGCGATGAACTCCAACATGCCAGTACCCCCCTCAACCTCCTGCTCAGATGTTCCACATTGCTGCTGCAGAGGGAGGGAGACAGAGGCCTCCGCCATTGGGGGCTCAGCAGATGTCTGAGGTGTTGAAGAGCTGGGCTCATCCTCCGGGCCCACTTTCTCACTCTCTGCTGACTCTGTCGGTACCTGCATCTCTTCACTGGCTGGGTCACTCTCCATGCTGGAAACGGCTCCTCTCCTCATACGGCTGAAACGCTCCTCATTCCTGTATTTTTCCTTAAAAGCTCCGCTACTTTCCTTCAGAGAGCTCACCAACTCTTTCTGCTTCCTCAAAGCTTGCTCCAAGTCCTTTAATTCAGGCCTCAGAGCCGGTCTCTTCTTACTGTACAGTTTGGCACAATACAACTTTTTCTTTTTAAATTCAGTTTTTAAAGCTGCCAATTTCTCCTCCTCTTTCTCAATCCTTGTCAGCTTGTCCACAATCCTCCGTCTAAAGGTAGATAGGGATTCACCCCTCCTTGGGCCGAGCTCCATGTCTTCCATAGGCTGAGGCCTAGTCTCAGGCCTATCCAGGGGGCCCCCGCCGGGGTCCTCCCCAGGATCCAGCATCCCTCCTGGGGCAGAGAAACAACTCTAGCCCCTGGCTTCTGGAAGCACACGAGCTAAGGAATCAGCAACCTCACACCTCGCTGTCAGGGAGTGGAATGGCAGTTTCCCACCATCCCTGTGCTGAGTTCCCGGGTCTGTACACCCGCTGTGCCCATTATGAGGGGTTCCCACCATCCCTGTGCTGAGTTCCCGGGTCTGTACCCCCACTGTACCCATTATGAGGAGTTCCCACCATCCCTGTGCTGAGGTCCCGGGTCTGTACACCCGCTGTGCCCATTATGAGGGGTTCCCCCATCCCTGTGCTGAGTTCCCGGGTCTGTACACCCACTGTGCCCATTATGAGGGGTTCCCACCATCCCTGTGCTGAGTTCCAGGGTCTGTACACCCGCTGTGCTCATTATGAGGGGTTCCCCCATCCCTGTGCTGAGTTCCCGGGTCTGTACCCCCGCTGTGCCCATTATGAGGGGTTCCCCCATCCCTGTGCTGAGTTCCTGGGTCTGTACCCCCGCTGTGCCCATTATGAGGGGTTCCCCCATCCCTGTGCTGAGTTCCCGGGTCTGTACACCCACTGTGCCCATTATGAGGGGTTCCCACCATCCCTGTGCTGAGTTCCCGGGTCTGTACACCCGCTGTGCCCATTATGAGGGGTTCCCCCATCCCTGTGCTGAGTTCCCGGGTCTGTACACCCGCTGTGCCCATTATGAGGGGTTCCCCCATCCCTGTGCTTAGTTCCCGGGTCTGTACACCCGCTGTGCCCATTATGAGGGGTTCCCCCATCCCTGTGCTGAGTTCCCGGGTCTGTACACCCGCTGTGCCCATTATGAGGGGTTCCCCCCATCCTTGTGCTGAGTTCCCAGGTCTGTACACCCGCTGTGCCCATTATGAGGGGTTCTCACCATCCTTGTGCTGAGTTCCCAGGTCTGTACACCTGCTGTGCCCATTATGAGGGGTTCCCACCATCCCTGTGCTGAGTTCCCGGGTCTGTACACCCGCTGTGCCCATTATGAGGGGTTAATTTTGTTTATTGGAAATTCTTACAAACAATCAACTTATATACAATAAAACCATAATAAATAAATTATAAATAACATATTTACAAAATAATTGAATATAACGATACAAAACAAGAACATAATAAATAAACCAAATTGCGCACAGCATAAACCCTACGAGAGAGCCAGACTAAGGAACATCACCGTCACCATGCATGGAGCCTTTAATCAAAAATTATATTTTATGACTGATTTTCAGCTGATAACATCATTGGTTGCCACTTTTAACGGATAATTGAGGCAGCCGTTTCTTAGCCTGACTACTCTCTCCCCCTGGAGAACCAGTGCGCTTCAATGCACCCTGCGACTCATCATCCATAGAAGACGCCGTACTCAACGAGTCCCATTCATCGTCATCATCTGACAGGACCCCAAACTTATTTGTCAAAGGCAAAACCTCAGGACTGTGGGTAGCTGAACACTTTTTTTTCCTTCTTTTGCCCTTCTTTCTTTTCTCCTCCAACCATTCCACATCCCCCTTGGACAAATTGGAAATAACAGTTTCCCCACTCTCACCCTCCCCTTCACCCCCACTCTCCCTTACCTGATCTACCACCAGGCCAGCCTCTTCACCATTCTCCCCACTCCTCTGCACCCCATGGTCCCTAATAGAAGCCCTGCAATGTCTAGGGGAGGGGACTGGCACTGTACTTGATGCCCCTGCCTCGGCACCTCTTGCCGCCTCTGCAATTTTGGAAGACATAGACACAGAAAGATTGGACACATTCTTAGTAACCGATACCTTACATACAGACTGGGAAGACACTGACACACTGGGAATCGGCACAGACTGGGGCACCACAGACTGGGAAGACACTGACACACTGGGCATTGGCACAGACTGGGGCACTACAGACTGGGAAGACACTGACACACTGGGTATTGGTACAGTCTCGGAGGGAATCGCAGGCACCCTAGCTGCTGAGCTCTGAGCATCCTCCATGTCCAGACGGAAGAACTCTCTCATGAGCTCAGGCTGGTTGTGCATTGCCTCAGGACACTGACTATAAGGATGCCCAACTGCATTGCACAAGTTGCACCTTATAATATTGCAATCTTTTGCCAAATGCCCTAAATCCTGACACAGAGAGCATTTCATTACTGGACAGGAGGATGCAAAGTGCCCTTTATCCCCACACTTATTGCACAGCTTTGGCTGGCCTGGATAGAAGATGGTCAGTCTGTCCCTCCCCAGGAAAGCTGAGGATGGCAGATGCTGGATGACATTATCAATGACTCTTAGTTTTAGCTGCACAGACCATCCCCCCGTCCATATTCCTCGATCATCCATAATTTTGTGTAAGGGGCTCAGGATGTCTCCATATCTCCTCAGCCATACAGATAAATCCCCTTGCGGTATGGACTCATTGCGCACAAGAATCGTCACCATTTTAATAAGTGGCTGACGTGACACAACTTTGGGGATGAGCCCTTTCCAGTCCGGCAGGCTCCTACACACATATTCATATTTCTCCCAAAATATGTCCAAAGACTCCGGACGGACAAAGGACAAATCGTACTCATAGGAGCCGGTCGGACTGATCAGGGCAAAGATATCTGCAGGTTTAAAACCCATTTGTAGAATCTTATCAACCACAGCTCTCCTATATGGGGGAATACCTTCGCCTTCCCATCTGAGCTGTACCACATTCCTCCTTTTAAATAATGAGGAAGATAAAACATTTCCATGCTCCTTCCCTGCTTGCACCCCCCTCCCAAACCCTTCAGCAGCACCAGCATAGGTTTTCCTCCCAGAAACATCAGCAATTACAGGATTGTCTTTAGACACAACCACACCTGATGACAAGGAGCCTGAATCAACCCTTGCAGTCTTTGGAGCAGCAGAGACAAGACCCACCCCCTCCCCCTTCTCTGAGCACTCAGCTGCTTTCCTGGGTTCAATCACAGCCTTGTCTACTGCAGACTCCAAAAAAGTTATAGTACTACTGCTCCCAGAATCTCCTCCACCATGCTCAGGAACAGCCACTGTATTTGGTCCAGGCAAAGCCTCTGCAATGTCCGTGGTGCTCCTCTCTGCAGACACTTCAACCAGAAACACACAGTTTTTTCCAATTTTCTCACCACTTGCATTTAAAAGTGGAATTTTTTCAGCAGGTGTATCAGGTTGCACTGCATGCTGCACATTGTCTATGGGTGTGGGCTGACAGCCCATAGCACTACAACCCTCAGCAAGCACATTGTCATTAAAGTTCACATCACCACCTTGCACACACACTGTACCTGCTTGCTGTGTTACCTCTGCAGTGTCATGGCTGATGGTGGGATCAAACTCCCTCCTGGATGTTGCAGGCTTAATGGTGAATTTTCCTCTCTCCACAGGTCTCTCTCTCATAGGGCGAGGAACGGTATCCATCTCCTCATCTGGGGAATCTGCAGAAAAATGGAACTTTCTTCCATCCAGAGGGGATTCCAGCTCAGCGACGAACTCCAACATGCCAGTACCCCCCTCAACCTCCTGCTCAGATGTTCCACATTGCTGCTGCAGAGGGAGGGAGACAGAGGCCTCCGCCATTGGGGGCTCAGCAGATCTCTGAGGTGTTGAAGAGCTGGGCTCATCCTCCGGGCCCACTTTCTCACTCTCTGCTGACTCTGTCGGTACCTGCATCTCTTCACTGACTGGGTCACTCTCCATGCTGGAAACGGCTCCTCTCCTCATACGGCTGAAACGCTCCTCATTCCTGTATTTCTCCTGAAGTGCTTCACAGCTTTCCTTCAGAGAGCTCACCAACTCTTTCTGCTTCCTCAAAGCTTGCTCCAAGTCCTTCAATTCAGGCCTCAGAGCCGGTCTCTTCTTACTGTACAGTTTGGCACAATACAACTTTTTCTTTTTAAATTCTACTTTCAAAGTTGCCAATTTCTCCTCCTCTTTCTCAATCCGCCTCAGCTTTTCAACAGTCCTCCGTCTAAAGGTAGGCAGGGATTCACCCCTCCTTCGGCCGAGCTCCATGTCTTCCATAGTCTCAGGCCTATCCAGGGGGCCCCCGCCAGGGTCCTCCCCAGGATCCAGCATCCTTCCTGGGGCAGAGAAGCAACTCTAGCCCCTGGCTTCTGGAAGCACACGAGCTAAGGAACCAGCAACCTCACACCTCGCTGTCAGGGAGTGGAATGGCAGTTTCCCACCATCCCTGTGCTGGGTTCCCGGGTCTGTACACCCGCTGTGCCCATTATGAGGGGTTAATTTTGTTTATTGGAAATTCTTACAAACAATCAACTTATATACAATAAAACCATAATAAATAACATATTTACAAAATAATTGAAAATAACGATACAAAACAAGAACATAATAAATAAACCAAATTGCACACAGCATAAACCCTACGAGAGAGCCAGACTAAGGAACATCACCGTCACCATGCATGGAGCCTTTTATCACAAATGATATTTTATGACTGATTTTCAGCTGATAACATTATTGGTTGCCACTTTTAACCGAGGATAATTGAGGCAGCCATTTCTTAGCCTGACTGCTCTCTCCCCCTGGAGAACCAGTGCGCTTCAATGCACCCTGTGACTCATCATCCATAGAAGACGCTGTACTCAATGAGTCCCATTCATCGTCATCATCTGACAGGACCCCAAACTTATTTGTCAAAGGCAAAACCTCAGGACTGTGGGTAACTGAACACTTTTTTTTTCTTCTTTTGCCCTTCTTCCTTTTCTCCTCCAACCATTCCACATCCCCCTTGGACAAATTGGAAATTACAGTTTCCCCACTCTTACCCTCCCCTTAACCCCCACTCTCCCTTACCTTATCTACCACCAGGCCAGCCTCTTCACCATTCTCCCCACTCCTCTGCACCCCATGGTCCCTAATAGAAGCCCTGCAATGTCTAGGGGAGGGGACTGGCACTGCACTTGATGCCCCTGCCTCAGCACCTCTTGCCACCTCTGCAATTTTGGAAGACATAGACACAGAAGGATTGGACACATTCTTAGTAACCGATACCTTACATACAGACTGGGAAGACACTGACACACTGGGAATCAGCACAGACTGGGGCACCACAGACTGGGAAGAGACAGGCACACTGGGTATTGGTACAGACTCGGAGGGAATCGCAGGCACCCTAGCTGCTGAGCTCTGAGCATCCTCCATGTCCAGGTGGAAGAACTCTCTCATGAGCTCAGGCTGGTTGTGTATTGCCTCAGGACACTGGCTATAAGGAAGCCCAACCGCATTGCACAAGTTGCACCTTATAATGTTGCAATCTTTTGCCAAATGCCCTAAATCCTGACACAGAGAGCATTTCATTACTGGACAGGAGGATGCAAAGTGTCCTTTATCCCCACATTTATTGCACAGCTTTGGCTGGCCTGGATAGAATATGGTCAGCCTGTCCCTCCCCAGGAAAGCTGAGGATGGCAGATGCTGGATGACATTATCAATAACCCTCAGTTTTAGCTGCACAGACCATCCCCCTGTCCATATTCCTCGATCATCCATAATTTTGTGTAAGGGGCTCAGGATGTCTCCATATCTCCTCAGCCATACAGATAAATCCCCTTGTGGTATAGATTCATTGAGCACAAGGATTGTCACCATTTTAATGAGTGGCTGACGTGACACAACTTTGGGGATGAGCCCTTTCCAGTCCGGCAGGCTCCTACACACATGCTCATATTTCTCCCAAAATATGTCCAAAGACTCCGGACGGATAAAGGACAAATCGTACTCATAGGAGCCGGTCGGACTGATCAGGGCGAAGATATCTTCGGGTCTAAAACCCATCTGCAAAATCCTATCCACCACAGCTCTCCTATATGGGGGAATACCTTCACCTTCCCATCTGAGCTGAACCACATTCCTCCTTTTAAATATTGAGGAAGATAAACCATTTCCATGCTCCCCCCTACCAGATCCTGTAGCATCACCCGCATAAGTTTTCCTCCCAGACATACCACAGTAATTACAGCATTGTCTTTAGACACAACCACACCTGCTGACAAGGAGCCTGAAACAATCATTGCAGTCTTTGGAGCAGCAGAGACAAGACCCACCCCCTCCCCCTGTTCTGAGCATTCAGCTGCTTTCCTGGGTTCAATCACAGTCTTGTCTACTGCAGACTCCAAAACAGTTGTGGCACTACTGCTCCCAGCATCTCCACCATTCTCAGGAACAATAGTTTTGTCTGGGCAAGGAAAAGCTGCTGCAATTTCCGTGGTGCTCCTCTCTGCAGACTCTTCCCCCAGAAACTCAAAGTTATTTTCAGTTTTCTCACCAATCGCATTTAAAGTTTTTTCAGTAAGTGCATCAGGTTGCACTGCATGCTGCACATTGTCTATGGGTCTGGGCTGACAGCATGTGTGTGCCCCAGATCTCGTGCACAGAATGATGTACGTGTTTATGATTTTGCGCAGCCAGCCGCCCTGGCGCAGTATATACGCAGCAGGCGGTGGGAAGTGGTTAAGGGGGTAAAACCTTCCGGGGTAGAAGTGGTTCATGTGGCCCCACACTCGGCAGGAAGGGGTTAAAGAGTTCAGCTTTATTATATTGCAGATCAGCAATTCTCAGATGTGACGGCCGCATTCCTTTTCTTTTTTCATCTGGTGATCCAGCCAGTAAGTCTGTTGTTTTTCACAAGCACAAGCTCCGCTGCAGAATGTATGTTTACATGGATGGGAAAAAACATTTACCACTGACAGGGGTGCTTACAATGATCAGCTTGTATTTATTGATGTAAATTCTTTATCAAAAAACTGTTCCTGTAACTGGTAATAAAGTGTGAGGCGGAGTTTGGCTTCAGTTTGTTAGTGTATCTAAAATCTGCTAGTCCATCTAACACTCCCCTCCCCAGACTGACAATGCTGCTGTCCAAAAGTGCCTCCTGTGCTCCTTCATCCAGAGTGAGGGTGCTTTAGTACAGGAGGTGTGTTAGTGGCCGGATCACCAGGTGAAATCAGAGGGAGGAAAAGCCTAAAAATAGAAGTGGAATGCAGCCGCCTCCTCCGATGATCGGTGAAATGTGACGTTTTCAGTGATTATAAGAAGTCGGGATGTTGGAGAGAATTCCTTCCGTCTATTCTTGCATCATATTTATATTGTAACAAAGTTCTCCTTTCATCTCCTCGTCAGTCTCCGCCCCCCTCGCCCTACGCTGTCATTTCCTGATCTGCTGGGATCCTGACTGTACCAGGGAGGGGCCACAGAGAGAGAGAGAGAGAGAGAGGGGGGGCCACAGAGAGAGAGAGAGAGGGGGGACGGGGATCAGGAAGGAAGGAGCAGAGGGAACAGGCACACACAGCGCACTGATCGGAACCCTTTACTGATCCACACATATGAAGAACGCTCACCAAGGATCCCTTTAAGGAGCAGCGAAGGTTTTGGTGGCTCGCTGTTGGATTATCGGACTGAACCGGTCTTCAGAAAAATGTGCCAAAGCGTCTTTCCGAGCGTGCGGTGGAAATAATAAGAACGCACGGCGGGGGGGACCTCGAAAATGAGATTCTTCTTCTGTCTGGTGAGTGGAGGGTTCGTTCTGATGGTCACAACGGGTTACTGGTGGAAGGGTTACTGGTGGAAGGGTTACTGGTGGAAGTTTCATGTTGTGTTTGGGAGTTTCAGGTACAACCTCCAAATACGGAACCCGATACCCATGGTGGATCCACAGGAAGGGAAGAGAAACTAACTTGGATCGTGCTTTATATGGGGGGGGGGGGTTGCCTTCCTCTGGACCCACCATGGGTATGGGGTTCCGTATTTGGAGGTTGTACCTGAAACTTTTCTTTCTGTATATGGAGGTTTTTCCTGGTGCCTCCATGGTGGGGGAGCTCCTATGGAGGTTTTTCCTGGTGCCTCCATGGTGGGGGAGCTCCTATGGAGGTTTTTCCTGGTGCCTCCATGGTGGTGGAGCTCCGGGTGACCCCATAGATTGACACCAGGAACGGAAAATTACGGTAAATATTTGATACAATTTTCTATTTTTCTGCTGGTTGAACTTGGTGGGTTTGTGTCTTTTTTTTTCAATCTTACAATGTCATTCAGTATGTTGGGGCCACACAGCATAACCAACATGGGGGGCCCCTCAACCTCTCGAATCTTCATCTTGAAGGAAGGTCCTCCAGTGAGTTTTATTTTTAATGCTACCTCTCTATGTCAGCCGTTCTCAACCTTTTCAACCCAGAGGAACCCTTCGAATACCTTTATGGTCTCAGGGAACCCTCTGCTAAAAATGATTATATTTACAGCTCACCATTGCATGGTTACATTGGAGGTCAGTGGGAAGAATGTCCCTTACATTGGAGGTCAGTGGGAAGAATGTCCCTTACATTGGTGGTCAGTGGGAAGAATGTCCCTTACATTGGGGGTCAGTGGGAAGAATGTCCCTTACATTGGAGGTCAGTGGGAAGAATGTCCCTTACATTGGAGGTCAGTGGGAAGAATGTCCCTTACATTGGGGGTCAGTGAGAAGAATGTCCCTTACATTGGTGGTCAGTGGGAAGAATGTCCCTTACATTGGTGGTCAGTGGGAAGAATGTCCCTTACATTGGTGGTCAGTGGGAAGAATGTCCCTTACATTGGAGGTCAGTGGGAAGAATGTTCCTTACATTGGTGGTCAGTGGGAAGAATGTTCCTTACATTGGTGGTCAGTGGGAAGAATGTCCCTTACATTGGTGGTCAGTGGGAAGAATGTCCCTTACATTGGAGGTCAGTGGGAAGAATGTTCCTTACATTGGTGGTCAGTGGGAAGAATGTCCCTTACATTGGTGGTCAGTGGGAAGAATGTCCCTTACATTGGTGGTCAGTGGGAAGAATGTCCCTTACATTGGAGGTCAGTGGGAAGAATGTCCCTTACATTGGAGGTCAGTGGGAAGAATGTCCCTTACATTGGAGGTCAGTGGGAAGAATGTCCCTTACATTGGTGGTCAGTGGGAAGAATGTCCCTTACATTGGGGGTCAGTGGGAAGAATGTCCCTTACATTGGAGGTCAGTGGGAAGAATGTCCCTTACATTGGAGGTCAGTGGGAAGAATGTCCCTTACATTGGGGGTCAGTGGGAAGAATGTCCCTTACATTGGTGGTCAGTGGGAAGAATGTCCCTTACATTGGTGGTCAGTGGGAAGAATGTCCCTTACATTGGTGGTCAGTGGGAAGAATGTCCCTTACATTGGAGGTCAGTGGGAAGAATGTTCCTTACATTGGTGGTCAGTGGGAAGAATGTTCCTTACATTGGTGGTCAGTGGGAAGAATGTTCCTTACATTGGTGGTCAGTGGGAAGAATGTTCCTTACATTGGTGGTCAGTGAGAAGAATGCTCCTTACATTGGTGGTCAGGGGGAAGAATTCCTTGTGGCATTCTCTTTGACACCCTTTGGGCCCCCATATTGGGTCCCATAGCTGTAGTATGGTCTGTGACACGGTTGTCCCAGAGCTTTAGGCAGAGCCCTCCCCCACACCAGGCCCTGATGGGTTAGCTGAGACTTGTAGTTATTCGGTAGCTATTAGCTGAGCGCACCGATTGGCTGATTGTATTATTCTGTTATTTGTATAGAAGAACTTTTTGTTTATAAAACATAAAAAAATGAATAAAGTGGCCGAATGAAAAGGAAAAAGTATTTTTTTTTAAAAAATGCTTCCCGATATTCCATTCATTCCTCATCGATAATTCGCAATTTCATTTATGAAGAGTTTTAGCAGGAAATCGTTCGATAATAAACAAAAATAAGACAAAGCAGCCAATGGGTGAAGAGTTTGTCACTTGGCCGGATGATTCTGGTTTTTGCTCAGTCAGTTCTTGCAGAACGAGTCTCAGTTTCCTGAATTAGGAAATCTCTTTTACGGGAAGTCCTGAGATGGCATTCGGTGGCACGGCCCAGCACGGGGACGCCGCCCCCCCCCCCCCCCCCCATCGCTCGCTTCTTCCTCTACGGCTCACACATCAAATGTCAACATTTCTGACATTATATTACTACAGGAGAACCAACAATTTCTACAAACTCCGCAATGAGGAAGAAAGAATTAGAAAAGTGAAACACAAAAAAAGCCCAAAATTCTCCATACAGACGCCCTTTGTTTTCTCATTTCTACGTTTGTTTGTTTTTTGTTTGAGTAAAAATCCGTCCAAGAATGTCCGATTACACTTATTATTGGCTGCCACTCTGCTAGAAGACTCTTCCCACCATCAACCGCTGACCCCTCTACTGATATACAGATCTATATACAGGGATCAGAACCCCCTTCCTCCTCCTGGTGACCCCTCCAGTGATATACAGTATCTGACAAAAGTAAGTACACCCCTCCCATGTGACAACACTGAAGAAATGAGACTTTGCTACAATGTAAAGTAGTGAGTGTACAGCTTGTATAACAGTGTAAATTTACTGTCCCCTCAAAATAACTCAACACACAGCCATTAATGTCTAAACCACTGGCAACAAAAGTCAGTACACCCCTAAGTGACAATGTCCAAATTGGGCCCAATCAGCCATTTTCCCTCCCCGGTGTCATGTGACTCGTTAGTGTTACAAGGTCTCAGGTGTGAATGGGGGGCAGGTGTGTTAAATTTGGTGTTATCGCTCTCACTCTCTCATACTGGTCACTGGAAGTTCAACATGGCACCTCATGGCAAAGAACTCTCTGAGGATCTGAAAAAAAGAATTGTTGCTCTACATAAAGATGGCCTAGGCTATAAGAAGATTGCCAAGACCCTGAAACTGAGCTGCAGCACGGTGGCCAAGACCATACAGCGGTATAACAGGACAGGTTCCACTCAGAACAGGCCTCACCATGGTCAACCAAAGAAGTTGAGTGCCGTGCTCAGCGTCATATCCAGAGGTTGTCTTTGGGAAATAGACGTATGAGTGCTGCCAGCATTGCTGCAGAGGTTGTAGGGGTGGGGGAGGGGTCAGCCTGTCAGTGCTCAGACCATACGCCGCACACTGCATCAAATTGGTCTGCATGGCTGTCATCCCAGAAGGAAGCCTCTTCTAAAGATGATGGACAAGAAAGCCCACAAACAGTTTGCTGAAGACAAGCAGACTAAGGACATGGATTACTGGAACCATCTCCTGTGCTCTGATGAGACCAAGATAAACTTATTTGGTGTCAAATGGTGTCAGGCGTGTGTGGGGGCAACCAGGTGAGGAGTACAAAGACAAGGAGTACAAAAAGTGTGTCTTCCCTACAGTCAGGCATGGTGGTGGGAGTGTCATGGTCTGGGGCGGCATGAGTGCTGCCGGCACTGGGGAGCTACAATTCATTGAGGGAACCATGAATGCCAACATGTACTGTGACATACTGAAGCAGAGCATGATCCCCTCCCTTCAGAGACTGGGCTGCAGGGCAATATTCCAACATAACGACCCCAAACACCTCCAAGACGACCACTGCCTTGCTAAAGAATCTGAGGGTAAAGGTGATGGACTGGCCAAGCATGTCTCCAGACCTAAACCCTATTGATCATCTGTGGGGGATCCTCAAACAGAAGGTGGAGGAGGGGAAGGTCTCTAACAACCACCAGCTCTGTGATGTCATCATGGAGGAGGGGAAGAGGACTCCAGTGACAACCTGTGAAGCTCTGGTGAACTCCATGCCCAAGAGGGTTACGGCAGTGCTGGAAAATAATGGCGGCCACATAAAATATTCACACTTTAGGTCAAATTTGGACATTTTCACTTAGGGGTGTACTGACTTTGGTTGCCAGTGGTTTAGACATTAATGGCTGTGTGTTGTCACTTAGGGGTGTACTGACTTTTGTTGCCAGCGGTTTAGACATTAATGGCTGTGTGTTGTCACTTAGGGGTGTACTGACTTTTGTTGCCAGCGGTTTAGACATTAATGGCTGTGTGTTGAGTTATTTTGAGGGGACAGTAAATTTACACTGTTATACAAGCTGTACACTCACTACTTTACATTGTAGCAAAGTCTCATTTCTTCAGTGTTGTCACATGGGAGGGGTGTACTTACTTTTGTCAGATACTGTATATAGAGGAATCAGGACCTCCTTCCTCCTGCTGGTGACCTCTCTAGTGATGCCTCCTAGGAGGGTCCTCTTTTGGGCCCCAATTGCTCCGGAAATTCCCCTGTCGTAGGGTCAATGCTGCTCACACACATAATAATGAGGCCGGCCACCCGAAGAATTTTTTGTGAGACATTACTACAAAACTATGCACTGTTACTGTAATAATGACACTGGCAGGGAAGGGGTTAACATCAGGGGCAATCAAAGGGTTAAATGTGTCCCTAGATGGTGCTTTCTAACTGTGAGGGGGAGGGGCTTGTGCAATCAACACAGAGACCTGTGATCCTAAATAGGAGGAGCTCTGTCATCATTCCAGAGAGAAGAACGATCAGCTGTCCTCTCTCCCCAGGGAGCGATCGCCGGTGCCAGCCCCACCCATCACCTCCCCCGCTGACGAATGGGTGCCCGCCCCCCCGGGACCGCTCCCCCAAACCGCCGGAAATGTACAGCGATTGGCGGGAACCTGCCGCCATATATAGGCAAGTGGTTAACCCTATGCTTGCCCCTGATGTGCGCAGTGCATATTATTAGCTCTCATCACTGGATCGGTGTCACCGCTTCCCAAAAAACTGTCAAAGTGTCAGATTTGTCCGCCGCAATGTCGCAGTCCCACTATAAGTCGCTGATCGCCGCCATTACTATTATAAAAATTCCATAAATCCATCCCATAGTTTGTAGATGATATAGATAACTTTTGCACAAACCAATCAATATCCAATTATTGGGATTTGTAGCGGAATACGGATTGGAAGAAATTCGATTTTTACATTTTTTTTTATTGGAAAGTTTTATAGCGGAAAGTGCAAAATATTGTTTTTTTTTTCCAGAATTTGTCGCTCTTTTTTTGTTTATAGCGCAAAAAAATAAAAATCGCACAGGGGATCAAATACCACCATAAGAAATCTCTGTTTGTGGGGAAAAAAGGACATAAATTTTATTTGGGTACAGCGTCGCACGACCGCGCAATTGTCCGTTAAAGTAATGCAGTGCAGAATAGAAAAAAATGGCCTGGTCATGAAGGGGGTAAATCTTCTGGAAGGGGAGGGGGGTAAATCTTCCGGAGCTGAAGTGGGGCTTGTTCCAGGGCTGTGAGCTCTCAGCTCTCAGCGCTCTCAGCACTCAGCGTTCAGCTCTCAGCTGTCAGAGCTCTCAGCGCTCTCAGCTCTCAGTGCTCAGCTCTCAGTGCTCAGCTCTCAGCGCTCTCAGCTCTCAGCGCTCAGCTCTCATCGCTCAGCTCTCAGCGCTCAGCTCTCAGTGCTCAGCTCTCAGTGCTCAGCTCTCAGCACTCTCAGCGCTCTCAGCTCTCAGAGCTCAGCGCTCAGCTCTCAGCACTCAGCTCTCAGCTGTCAGAGCTCTCAGCGCTCTCAGCTCTCAGCGCTCAGCTCTCAGCGCTCAGCTCTCAGTGCTCAGCTCTCAGCACTCTCAGCTCTCAGAGCTCAGCTCTCAGCGCTCTCAGCTCTCAGCGCTCAGCTCTCAGCTGTCAGAGCTCTCAGCGCTCTCAGCGCTCAGCTCTCAGCTGTCAGAGCTCTCAGCGCTCTCAGCTCTCAGCGCTCAGCTCTCAGCGCTCTCAGCGCTCAGCGCCCAGCTCTTAGCGCTCAGCTCTCAGCACTCAGCTCTCAGCACTCAGCGCTCAGCTCTCAGCGCTCTCAGCTCTCAGCACTCAGCTCTCAGCGCTCAGCTCTCAGCGCTCTCAGCTCTAAGCACTCAGCTCTCAGCGCTCAGCCCTCAACTCTCAGCTCTCAGAGCTCAGCTCTCAGTGCTCATAGTGCTCTCAGCGCTCTCAGCACTCAGCGCTCAGCTCTCAGCACTCTCAGCTGTCAGAGCTCTCAGCACTCAGCTCTCTCAGCTCTCTCAGCTCTCAGCGCTCAGCGCTCAGCTCTCAGCACTCTCAGCTCTCAGCTCTCAGCGCTCAGCTCTCAGTGCTCAGCTCTCAGCGCTCTCAGCGCTTTCAGCTGCCAGCGCTCAGCTTTCAGCTCTCAGCACTCAGCGCTCAGCTCTCAGTGCTCTCAGTGCTCAGCTCTCAGCGCTCTCAGCGCTCTCAGCGGCGATTTTATTCTGTACTGATTTTGTGTCTTCAGTTGTTGTCTATGATCTGCGATTGCTCTGATTGGCTTAGATTGTGAGCCCGGGATCATAGCACTGTGATGTCAGACATGGCATGTGATTGGTGCCGTATTGCTGTGCAGATTACATGCGATGTTCTGTGCGATGCGATTTCAGCCGTACGGATTATATTCACAGCCATGCAATCCGATTCTTGTCTGATTTCACAGCCCGCGCTGCGATCTACAAACCAGTTTGGATGGGAGGGGAGGGGTCACCTACTTTATACTGACACCTGCAGTGTGAACTGCCTGCAGGGGAGATGTGATGTGGAAATTGGCACTGGAATTGCTGTGGTTCCCATATCGCATCATGTGAACCGGGGCGGAATCCGTCTTCACTTGCCCTCCCCCCCTTGTTTTTCTAAGTAGGATTGAGTAATAAAAAGGAATATTAGGTGAGCATTTCCGGCAGCCCCCCGGCACACCCCTGCCCCCCCTCCCCCCCGGTACGCCCCCCTCCCTTGCACACCCCCCCCCCCCCCGTGCGTTCTGCACTAAACTAATTCCACATATAAAGCCGCGGCTGAGTTCCCCGCGTTACATCATCAGGGTGACAAAAAGTCACAAACTCCGCCTACTTTAACCTCTTGTCACCCGTGTAACACAAATGTACGGCAGCAAACGGAGGGGAGGAGCTCTGCGTCCGCACGCTGCACACGTGTCGCTGGACCGCTGATAGCGAAGTCGCTGCGTGATCGCAGCATAGAGACCGACCAAAAACAACGCTCCGTCCGGGAGAACGCTCCGCAGTCCCGGGAACTTTCCATTTATTAACATAAAGAGCCGATTCACACATAATGTGTGCGACGTGTGCGATGCGTGTGACGTGTGTGACGTGTGCGATGCGTGTGACGTGTGCGATGTGTGTGATGCGTGTGACGTGTGTGACGTGTGCGATGCGTGTGACGTGTGCGATGTGTGTGATGTCCGACATCATCAGAGCGCACTGCTCTGCAAATCACATGTGATGTGTGCGATGCGAATTCAGCCATACAGATTGTACAGATTTTATAGCTGAATTTGCATCGCATTCGGGCCAAACTCACACAGGAACCTATTTTTGGTCGGCACTAGAATCGGATCTCATGGATGTTCCCACCTCTGCGATCCGATTCCTGTCTGAACTGACAGTTTACACTGCGATATGCAAACTGATCTGGGGTGTCATTAACTTTGTACTGTCCCCCCCCCCCCCCCCCCCCCAGCGATTTGCATATTAGAGTGTGACCTGCCTGTGAGTCGGGTGCGATGCGGGAATTCGCAGTGGATTCGAAGGATTCCCGCATCGCATTGGTGTGACCCGAGACTAAACCTCATCTGCCCCAACGGGGGTCATTCACTAAGAGACAACGCATGAAATCCGCCACTATTATCTCTAAAGTAATCAATTCACTAAAAAAATATGCGTTAAATATTTATGTTTTGCATTATTTTTGGCGTTTTTTTCACTTTCTTTGCAGCCGAAAGGCTCCTCCCCCCTCACCACCCCTCCCCCCCCCTTTTATTTCAGTTTGAGGAAACTTTTTACTTTTTTGGTCTCTTTTGCACATTTTTATTCAGTTTCTTTCAGCTTTTTTAGGCATAAGAGTTTTTTTAACAATTCCCCCCCCCCCCTCCCCCCGCTCATTTCTCCTATTTTTTTTGTATGCGTTTTTGAGCTTCTTTCAGCTGTTTTGCACATTTTCTTGCCCTCTGCTCGGAATTCCTATAAATTCTGGGAGTTTTGTGATTTATTTCTTCCTGTAAACTCCTGAAAAGTCGCATTGTGCAGAAATATCGCCGGACATGGAGGAGATTCCAGGCTGGAAAACAGAAGCTCAAAATCCAGTGAGAGCCGCGAGTGTGAGCTGCACTGTGCATGAGCCCAACACTGCACCGCACTTCAACACACTTCACCACACTGCACCGCTCTGCACCGCACTGCACCGCACTTCACCACACTTCACTGCACTGCACCACACTGCACCGCTCTACACCACACTGCACCGCACTTCACCACACTGCACCGCTCTGCACCGCACTGCACCGCTCTGCACCGCACTGCACCGCACTTCACCACACTTCACTGCACTGCACCACACTGCACCGCTCTACACCACACTGCACCGCTCTGCACCACACTGCACCACACTTCACTGCACTGCACCACACTGCAACGCACTGCACCACACTTCACTGCACTGCACTACACTGCACCGCTCTGCACCACACTGCACCGCTCTGCACCACACTGCACCACACTTCCCCACACTTCACTGCACTGCACTGCACCACACTGCACCGCTCTGCACCACACTGCACCGCACTTCAACACACTTCACTGCACTGCACCGCTCTGCACCACACTGCACCGCACTTCACTGCACTGCACCACACTGCACCGCTCTGCACCACACTGCACCGCTCTGCACCACACTGCACCGCACTTCAACACACTGCACCGCACTTCAACACACTTCACTGCACTGCACCGCACTTCACCGTACTTCACCACACTTCAACACACTGCACCGCACTTCAACACACTTTACTGCACTGCACCGCACTTCACCGTTCTGCACCACACTTCACCACACTTCACCACACTTCACTGCACTTCACCACACTTCACCACACTTCACCACACTGCATTGCACTTCACCGCACTTCACCACACTTCACCACACTGCATTGCACTTCACCGCACTTCACCACACTGCACCACACTGCACCGCACTTCACCGCACGTCACCACACTTCACCGCACTTCACCACACTTCACTGAACTGCACTGCACCGAAACTTCACCGCTCTGCACCGCACTTCACCACACTTCACCACACTGCACCACACTGCACCGCACTTCACCGCACTTCACCACACTTCACCGCACTTCACCACACTTCAACACACTTCACTGAACTGCACTGCACCGAAACTTCACCGCTCTGCACCGCACTTCACCACACTTCAACACACTGCACCGCACTTCAACACACTTCACCACACTGCACTGCACTTCACCGCACTTCACCACACTTCACCACACTTCACTGCACTGCACCGCTCTGCACCGCACTTCAACACACTTCACTGCACTGCACCGCACTTCACCACACTTCAACACACTTCACTGCACTGCACCGCACTTCACCACACTGCACCGCACTTCACCGTACTTCACCACACTTCACCGCACTTCATCGCACTTCACCACACTTCACCACACTGCATTGCACTTCACCGCACTTCACCGCTCTGCACCACACTGCACCACACTTCACAGCACTTCACCGCACTGCAACATTGTGCAACTACCAGAACATTCCGCCGCTGTTTGCACCGCCATTCATCCTCCACCCCGCCATTTATCCTCCACCCCGCCATTCATCCTCCACCCCGCCATTCATCCTCCACCCCGCCATTCATCCTACACCCCGCCATTCATCCCACACCGCCATTCATCCTCCACCCCGCCATTCATCCTCCACCCCTCCATTCATCCTCCATCCCGCCATTCATCCTACACCCCGCCATTCATCCTACACCCCGCCATTCATCCTCCACACCGCCATTCATCCTTCACACCGCCATTCATCCTACACCCCGCCATTCATCCCACACTGCCATTCATCCTCCACCCCGCCATTCATCCCACACCCCGCCATTCATCCCCCACCCCGCCATTCATCCTACACACCGCCATTCATCCTCCACCCCGCCATTCATCCCACACCCCGCCATTCATCCCCCACCCCGCCATTCATCCTACACACCGCCATTCATCCTACACCCCGCCATTCATCCTCCACCCCGCCATTCATCCTCCACCCCGCCATTCATCCTACACCCCTCCATTCATCCTCCATCCCGCCATTCATCCTACACCCCGCCATTCATCCTACACCCCGCCATTCATCCTTCACACCGCCATTCATCCTACACCCCGCCATTCATCCCACACTGCCATTCATCCTCCACCCCGCCATTCATCCCACACCCCGCCATTCATCCTCCACCCCGCCATTCATCCTCCACCCCGCCATTCATCCTACACACCGCCATTCATCCTAAACCCCGCCATTCATCATCCACCCCGCCATTCATCCTCCACCCCGCCATTCATCCTACACACCGCCATTCATCCTCCACCCCGCCATTCATCCTACACACCGCCATTCATCCTACACCCCGCCATTCATCCTCCACCCCGCCATTCATCCTACACCCCGCCATTCATCCCACACTGCCATTCATCCTACACCCCGCCATTCATCCTACACCCTGCCATTAATCCTCCACCCCGTCATTCATCCTCCACCCCACCATTCATCCCACACTGCCATTCATCCTCCACACTGCCATTCATTCTCCACCCCGCCATTCATCCTCCACCCTGCCATTCATCCTCCACCCCGCCATTCATCCTCCACCCTGCCATTCATCCTCCACCCTGCCATTCATCCTCCACCCCACCATTCATCCCACACCGCCATTCATCCTCCACCCCGCCATTCATCCTCCAGCCCGCCATTCATCCTCCACCCGCCATTCATCCTCCACCCCGCCATTCATCCTACACCCCGCCATTCATCCTCCATCCCGCCATTCATCCCACACCCCGCCATTCATCCTACACCCCGCCATTCATCCCACACCCCGCCATTCATCCTACACCCCGCCATTCATCCTACACCCCGCCATTCATCCCACACCCCGCCATTCATCCTCCACCCCGCCATTCATCTCCAGCACCGCCATTCATCCTACACCCCGCCATTCATCCCACACCCTGCCATTCATCTTCCACCCCACCATTCATCCTCCACACCGCCATTCATCCTCCACCCCACCATTCATCCCACACTGCCATTCATCCTCCACACTGCCATTCATCCTCCACACCGCCATTCATTCTCCACCCCGCCATTCATCCTCCACCCTGCCATTCATCCTCCACCCCACCATTCATCCTCCACCCTGCCATTCATCCTCCACCCCACCATTCATCCCACACTGCCATTCATCCTCCACACCGCCATTCATCCTCCACCCCGCCATTCATCCTACACCCCGCCATTCATCCTACACCCCGCCATTCATCCTCCACCCCGCCATTCATCCTACACCCTGCCATTCATCCACCACCCTGCCATTCATCTACCACCCTGCCATTCATCCTACACCCCACCATTCATCCTACACCCCGCCATTCATCCTACACCCCGCCATTCATCCTACACCCCGCCATTCATCCTCCACCCCGCCATTCATCCTACACCCCGCCATTCATCCTCCACCCCGCCATTCATCCTCCACCCCGCCATTCATCCTACACCCCTCCATTCATCCTACACCCCGCCATTCATCCTCCACCCCGCCATTCATCCCACACCGCCATTCATCCTACACCCTGCCATTCATCTTCCACCCCGCCATTCATCCTACACCCCGCCATTCATCCCACACTGCCATTCATCCTCCACACTGCCATTCATCCTCCACACCGCCATTCATCTTCCACACCGCCATTCACCCTCCACCCCGCCATTCATCCTCCACCCTGCCATTCATCCTCCACCCTGCCATTCATCCTCCACCCCACCATTCATCCCACACTGCCATTCATCCTCCACACTGCCATTCATCCTCCACACCGCCATTCATTCTCCACCCCGCCATTCATCCTCCACCCTGCCATTCATCCTCCACCCCACCATTCACCCTCCACCCTGCCATTCATCCTCCACCCTGCCATTCATCCTCCACCCCACCATTCATCCCACACTGCCATTCATCCTCCACACTGCCATTCATCCTCCACCCCGCCATTCATCCTCCACCCCGCCATTCATCCACCACCCTGCCATTCATCCTACCCCGCCATTCATCCTACACCCCGCCATTTATCCTACACCCGCCATTCATCCTACACCCCGACATTCATCCCACACCCCGCCATTCATCCTACATGTGATTAGGCGGCATGTTTTTTCGCTGTGCGCCTTAACTCAACGCATGTTGAACCGGTCTGTGCGATTCAGGGCCTTCAGACAGACAGGGATTGGAGTGCAGCACAATGCTTGGCAATGCAATTGACACGAGCCCATGGACAATGTGCACTGGGGGGCCAATCAAATGAATGCAATCACCTTACATAGCATGGGAGCTGCGTCACCACGCCCTGCGCCAGGCTGCGCCTTCCCAAAACGCAATGGCATTTATCGCCTCGCCTCGCATCTCCTCACCTCGCATCTCCTCGCCTCGCTTCGCATCTCCTCACCTCGCATCGCATCGTCTCGCATCTCCTCGCCTCGCATCTCCGGGCCACTAAGACTGGAGAAGCAAAACTACAAATTCTTTATCAGGTAGAAGAGAGTTTATTTCCTGCCCCCTGCAGGCCGATTCCCGGCATATTTATTATTGGCGCTATTCTTCTATTCAATCGTCTTTATTGTTCTCATTGTAACAATGTATCAGACGGCGACGCCTTGGCCGATTCATGGGAGAATCAAACACAGTTCACTCTTCAGAAGAAGCAAAAATCTGCCATTCACTTCCCATAAATATCTTCCATTCTATGAAAGTCCCATTCATTCCTTTACTATCCTGAGACCGAACTTCTCCTGCTACCAGGACTCCTCCTCCTCCTAGATCTCATTAGTGCCGGCTCTGCACTCTGATTGACTGTGTGTGAAATAACCTAATGCTATGTAGGATCGTATGTCTCTGTTCTTACATCACAAGCCACGCCCCCCCACAGTTAGAAGTACGCCCCTAGGGACACACTTAACCCCTGCATCACCAATAAAGTTAACCCCTTCCCTGCCAGTGTCATTAGTACAGTGACAGTGCATATTTATAGCACTGATTACTGTAGTAATGTCACTGGTACTCCCAAAAGTGTCAAAAATGTCAGTCAGGGTTCCGATCTGTCCGCCGCAATGTCGCAGTCCCGCAAAAAAAATCGCAGATCGCCGCCATTACTCGTAAAAAAAAAACAATAAAAATGACAAATCTTTCCCGTAGTTTGTAGATGCGATAACTTTTGCACAAACCAATCAAAATACACTTATTGCAAATTTTATTTACCAAAAATATATAGCAGAAAACAAATTGGCCTAAAATGTTAAAAAAAAATTGATTTTTCCATTTTTTGGGGGGAATTTCATATAAAAAAATGTGAAAAATATTGTTATTTTTTCAGAATTGTCGCTCTTTTTTTGTTTATAGCGCAAAAAATAAAAATCGCACAGATGATCAAATACCACCAAAAGAAAGCTCTGTTTGTGGGGAAAAAAGGACGCCAATTTCATTTGGGTACAGCGTCGCACGACCGCGCAATTGTCCGTTAAAGTCAAGCAGTGCCGAATCGCAAAATAGGGCCTGGACAGGAAGGGGGTAAAATCTTCCGGGGCTTAAGTGGTTAATGGACAATTGCGCGGTCGTGCAACACTGTACCCAAATAAAATTGACGTCCTTTTTTCCCACAAACAGATATTTCTTTTGGTGATATTTGATCACATGTGCGATTTTTATTTTTTGCTCTATAAACAAAAAAAGAGCGACAATTCTGAAAAAAAAAAAAAACAATATTTTTTACATTCTGCTATATAACATCCAATAAAAAAAATAAAAAAAATTAAATTTTTTTAACATTTTAGGTCAATTTGTTTTCTGCTACATATTTTTGGTAAATAAAATTTGCAATAAGTGTATTTTGATTGGTTTGTGCAAAAGTTATCGCATCTACAAACTACGGGAAAGATTTATGTCATTTTAATTGTTTTTTTTTTTAGCAGTAATGGCGGCGATCTGCGATTTTTAGCGGGACTGCGACATTGCGGCGGACAGATCGGACCCATAACTGACATTTTTTTTCTTTATTTTTGGGGGGCTCGTCCGGGATCTAACTGACACTTTTGGGGGGACCAGTGACATTACTACAGTGATCAGTGCTATACATATGCACTGTCACTGTACTAATGACACTGGCAGGGAAGGGGTTAACACCAGGGGCGATCAAAGGGTTAAATGCATCCCTAGCGGGTGTTTTCTAACTGTTAGAAGGGAAGGGGGGGCTTGTGGAATCAACACAGAGACGTGATCCTAAATAGGAGGAGCCCTGTGTTCATTACTGAGAGAACAGCGATCTGCTGTCTTTCTCTCTCCATGGGGAGTGATTGCAGGTGCCGACCCCATGAATCGGCTTCAATGGGGGCGGGTCCAGGCCTCCAGCGGCATGTACGTGCCCCCAGGTGCGCTCCCACCAACCGAAGTACCCATACTGAGCCAGCCTGCCGCAGGATATCTGTGATGGGCGGTCGGGAAATGGTTAAAAACAAATATCAATACAATGTTTGGGGGTTGTATGGAATTTTCTAGCGATAAATACGTGTTGTTACATTGTGACTGGAAGTGGATATAATATGAATGAATAGCTGGTGATCCTGCCAGAAATCCTTCCTGTGAGCGGAGCTGAAAGCGGTCCAGTGATCAGAAGATTCACCCATCCGTCACACATTTATCTGTTGGATTCATTTGTGAATCTTGGGTGAAATTTTTGTTCCATCTTTCCTGACCTCATTTATTTTATTTTTGGGGTTTTTTTGCTCCAAGAGGTTTATTTATTTTAAGAAATTTCTGTACGGATTTGACAAACATGATCACAGACACAACAAAAACTTTTATTTAATATAATTGTATATCCTATGATGGTCAGCACCACCTAGTGGATATAATGCGGTACTTTCCTGATTGAGCTATTTCAGGAAAAATACCACAATATGGCCACTAGATGGTGCTGACACCCATAGGAAATATTCATAATACAAAGTGATTTTTGACTGCGGCTGTGTGAATGTTTGCAACGATCATGCAGCAAATTCTTTTTAATAAATAGACCCTCAAGTTTTATATATGACTGCAAATTGTGCATTAAGTACCCAATAAGAAATGACTGAAAGATAACGCAATGTATCAAAAACATCTCTCATCATTTTTTATAAAATATTTATTTGTGAATGTTATGGGCCGAGATTTACTCATTTGTCTTTTTTCAGATTTCCTTCCTGGGGGTCTTCCCTGATGTATATCAGACCCTCGCTATTCCTTTTCCCAATGCTCTGCTGATCCATGGAGAGCCAATCGGCTTCATCAAAACTCCCCACAGAGAGAAGAGATCGGAGAATGTCTCCGCCCCCTGCAGCAGCCATGAGTACAAACCGAGGAGACAAAACCATTGCTGCAACAAATGCCTTGCCGGTGCGTCTTCATTCCTTTTACTTTTCATGTTATTTCATCTTTTACCTAAAATCAGGTGCAAGAACTCCCCCTTCCGAGTCACCCCTTGTCTCCACCCCCTACGCACCTCCGAAGACCGTCCCTTGTCTCCACCCCTACCCACCTCCGAGCACTGTCCCTTGGTTCCACCCCCTACCCACCTCTGAGCACCTTCCCTTGGTTCCACCCCCTACCCACCTCTGAGCACCGTCCCTTGGTTCCACCCTCTACCCACCTCTGAGCAACGTCCCTTGGTTCCACCCTCTACCCACCTCTGAGCAACGTCCCTTGGTTCCACCCCCTACACACTTCCGAACACCGTCCCTTGGTTCCACCCCTTACCCGCCTCCAAGCACTGTCCATTGGATCCACCCTCTACCCATCTCTGAGCACTGTCCCTTGGATCTACCCCCTACCCACCTCTGAGCACCGTCCCTTGGTTCCACCCCTTACCCACCTCCGAAGACCGTCCCTTGGTTCCAACCACTACCCACCTCCGAGCACCGTCCCTTGGTTCCACCCCCTACACACCTCCGAACACCGTCCCTTGGTTCCACCCCTTACCCGCCTCCAAGCGATGTCCCTTGGTTCCACCCTCTACCCATCTCTGAGCACTGTCCCTTGGTTCCACCCCCTACCCACATCTGAGCACCATCCCTTGGTTCCATCCCCTACCCACATCTGGGCACCATCCCTTGGTTCCATCCCCTACCCACATCTGAGCACCATCCCTTGGTTCCATCCCCTACCCACCTCTGAGCACCGTCCCTTGGTTCCTCCCCCTACCCACCTCTGAGCACCGTCCCTTGGTTCCTCCCCCTACCCACCTCTGAGCACCGTCCCTTGGTTCCACCCCCCACCCACCTCTGAGCACTGTCCCTTGGTTCCACCCCCCACCCACCTCTAAGCACTGTCCCTTGGTTCCACCCCCTACCCACCTCCAAGCACCGTCCCTTGGTTCCACCCACCTCTGAGCACCGTCTTTTGGTTCCACCCCCCTACCCACCTCCGAGCACAGTCCCTTGGTTCTACCCCTACCCACCTCTGAGCACTGTCCCTTGGTTTCACCCTCTACCCATCTTTGAGCACCATCTCTTGGTTCCACCCCCCTACCCACCTCTCAGAATTGTCTCTTGGTTCCCCCCCTTCCCATCTCTGAGAATTGTCTCTTGGTTCCACCCTCTACCCATCTCTGAGCACTGTCCCTTGGTTCCATCCCCTACCCACATCTGAGCACCATCCCTTGGTTCCATCCCCTACCCACCTCTGAGCACCGTCCCTTGGTTCCTCCCCCTACCCACCTCTGAGCACCGTCCCTTGGTTCCTCCCCCTACCCACCTCTGAGCACCTTCCCTTGGTTCCACCCCCCACCCACCTCTGAGCACTGTCCCTTGGTTCCACCCCCCACCCACCTCTGAGCACTGTCCCTTGGTTCCACCCCCTACCCACCTCCAAGCACCGTCCCTTGGTTCCACCCCTTACCCACCTCCGAGCACCATCCCTTGGTTCCACCCACCTCTGAGCACCGTCTTTTGGTTCCACCCCCCTACCCACCTCCGAGCACAGTCCCTTGGTTCTACCCCTACCCACCTCTGAGCACTGTCCCTTGGTTTCACCCTCTACCCATCTTTGAGCACCATCCCTTGGTTCCACCCCCCTACCCACCTCTCAGAATTGTCTCTTGGTTCCCCCCCTTCCCATCTCTGAGAATTGTCTCTTGGTTCCACCCTCTACCCACCTCCAAGAGCTGTCCCTTGGTTGCATTTCCGTTGATGTTAAATAAAAACGCAGCGGTGAGATTCAGGCGGGAGTCGCATCCAAACAAAACGCGTTCCTTTTCTCTAGGAATCAGCCACAGCCCGAATAGAAAAGCCTGTGTGCTGCCAGCAGCTGCAGAGAAGGTGCCTTGCAATCTGTGCAGAAGCAGCGGGCTCTTTGCAGAGATCCTATAAGATGCCATTGGCAGGCCTTTGCTCACTGCGGATTGGAGCGCTCTAGCTGTGACTCAGCTGAGGAATGTCAGAGCTCTGCAGAGAGACCGCTGCTTCCAGAATGTCAGAGCTCTGCAGAGAGGCCGCTGCTTCCACACTGAGGTGATGTCTCTCCATGTCTTCCAGGTTATAGGGTGGCCAATGACTGCAGGGGAGTGAATCTGGCCACGCACTGCGTCCTTTGTGAGAGAGGAACCTACTCCGATGTGCCCAACCCTTCCAAACGCTGCATGGAGTGCGCCAACTGCCTGACACGTGAGTACAGCCAGGTCCTCTCTTCTCTACGGGGGGGGGGGGGGGGGATGGGAACAAACGCTGCCAGACTCCTACTTATATTATCATCATCCATCGATTATGGAAGTGGATTTAGGGCTGGATATGTTTCCATGTTAAAGTCTACGAGATAAGGAGGAGTTATGGAGATAAGGATTTATGGAGATGAGGAGGAGTTATTGAGATGAGGATTTATGGAGATAAGGAGGATTTATGGAGATAAGGAGGAGTTATGGAGATAAGGAGGATTTATGGAGATGAGGAGGAGTTATTGAGATGAGGATTTATGGAGATGAGGAGGAGTTATGGAGATGAGGAGGAGTTATGGAGATGAGGATTTATGGAGATGTGGAGAAGTTATGGAGATGAGGAGGAGTTATGGAGATAAGGAGGAGTTATAGAGATGAGGATTTATGGAGATGTGGAGAAGTTATGGAGATGAGGAGGAGTTATGGAGATAAGGAGGAGTTATAGAGATGAGGATTTATGGAGATAAGGAGGAGTTATAGAGATGAGGATTTATGGAGATGAGGAGGAGTTATAGAGATGAGGATTTATGGAGATGAGGAGGAGTTATAGAGATGAGGATTTATGGAGATGAGGAGGAGTTATAGAGATGAGGATTTATGGAGATAAGGAGGAGTTATGGAGATAAGGAGGAGTTATAAAGATAAGGATTTATGGAGATAAGGAGGATTTATGGAGATAAGGAGGAGTTATGGAGATAAGGAGGATTTATGGAGATGAGGAGGAGTTATGGAGATGAGGAGGAGTTATTGAGATGAGGATTTATGGAGATGAGGAGGAGTTATGGAGATGAGGAGGAGTTATGGAGATGAGGATTTATGGAGATGTGGAGAAGTTATGGAGATGAGGAGGAGTTATGGAGATAAGGAGGAGTTATAGAGATGAGGATTTATGGAGATGAGGAGGAGTTATGGAGATAAGGAGGATTTATGGAGATGAGGATTTATGGAGATGAGGAGGAGTTATGGAGAGGAGGAGGAGTTATGGAGATGAGGAGGATTTATGGAGATGAGGAGGAGTTATGGAGATAAGGAGGAGTTATGGAGATGAGGAGGAGTTATAGAGATGAGGATTTATGGAGATGAGGAGGAGTTATGGAGATGAGGAGGAGTTATGGAGAGGAGGAGGAGTTATGGGGATGAGGAGGAGTTATAGAGATAAGGATTTATGGGGATGAGGAGGAGTTATTGGTCCATTGGTTGTAGGTCCTTCCCTCTTTGTACCCCCCTTCTGGTAAGGACCCCAGGCGGCCGCCCCTTCTCCAGCATTTCATTTATTTAGTCCGTTAATTAGAGATTTGTTTTGCAGAATACGGGCAGATCACGCTGTCGGAGTGCAGTCCAGAGAGGGACACGAAATGCGGGTGCCCTGAGGGGCATTTCAAGAAAAAAAACGGCCAAGACTTCATCTGCCAGGAGTGCAGCACATGCCGGAACGGCACTCAGGCCTTCAAGTGTAAGTTATCTTCCTGCAAATGTCCAGTGAAACGCGTCGCCTGACGGCACGGAGGAATGATAGAGATTTCCATGCCTGATAGAGGCAGAACTTCAGCCAAAACAATAAAACAATTTCTCCAATATAAGAAAAAAATCTGGAATACTCCCCTTCATTCCAGAGCTATACCCCCACCCCCAGTACTTCCTATCTTCCACTGGATGTTTTATCAGGAATGGGCTCCCGATTTACCACAATGGATACAAAATATGCGCGGCCCATTTTCAAAATGGAAGGTATGACAATGCATAGTGTAGGCACGGTGGGGTACCTCGAACAATGAGGACACCGCAACCCATCCCCCCCACACACACACACACACACACACACACACACAGGGCCGGAGCATTGCCGCAGGTGTGCACAGCTGATTGGTTCCTTTTATTTTATTTATCTTTCACTTCATAATGAATCCCTTTACATACTTTCCAATGTTTCTGTGTGCCGTATTTTATAACGCCGATCTTCCTGAATGTCTCCATTGCAGGCCACGATGACAAGGACACCGTCTGCCAATGTTTCTACAACTTCTTCTTCCATTATTCCGAAAAGATGTGTCGTCCGTGTTCAGAGTGAGTAAAGGAATCACAGGGTGAAATTCCCTGACAACGCAAACTTTACTCCAGAACACGGGTTCCCAACCAGGTCCCGGCAAATGCCCCAAAAGCATCTTCCATGCCCTAAAAGCCCTTTCCATGCCCCAAAAGCCTCTTCCATGCCCCAAAAGCCCCTTCCATGCCCCAAAAGCCAATTCCATGTCCCAAAAGTCCTTTCCATGCCCCAAAAGCCTCTTCCATTACCCAAAAGCCTCTTCAATGCCCCAAAAGCCCCCTCCATGACCCAAAAGTCCTTTCCATGCCCCAAAAGCCTCTTCCATGCCCCAAAAGCCCCTTCCATGCCCCAAAAGCCCCTTCCATGACCCAAAAACCCCTTCCATGTCCCAAAAGCCCCTTTCATGTCCCAAAAGTCCTTTCCATACCCCAAAAGCCTCTTCCATGCCCCAAAAGCCCCTTCTATGTCCCAAAAGTCCTTTCCATGACCCAAAAGCCCTTCCATGCCCCAAAAGCCCCTTCCATGCTCCCAAAGCACTTTCCGTGTCCCAAAAGCCCCTTCCATGACCCAAAAGCCCCTTCCATGCCCCTAAAGCCTCTTCCATGCCCCAAAAGCGCCTTCCATGACCCAAAAGCCCTTTCCATGACCCAAAAGCCTCTTCAATGCCCCAAAAGCCCCTTCCATGACCCAAAAGTCCTTTCCATGCCCCTAAAGCCTCTTCCATGCCCCAAAAGCCTCTTCCTTGACCAAAAAGCCTCTTCCATGCCCCTAAAGCCTCTTCCATGCCCCAAAAGTCCTTTCCATGCCCCAAAAGTCCTTTCCATGCCCCAAAAGCCTCTTCCATGCCCCAAAAGCCCTTTGCATGTCCCAAAAGCCTCTTCCATGCCCCAAAAGTCTCTTCCATGCCCCAAAGGGTTTACTAACACAACAGAAGTATGGGAAAGCAATAATGGGGTCACCTCCGAACACAAGAATATCATCAAAAAGTGAATTTATTTCAGTATTTCAGAAAGATAATCTCCTATATTTTCTATAGATGTTACACACAGAGTGAGAGATTTCACACATTTCTTTTAATTTTGATGGTTATGGCTTCCAGCGAGTGACACCCCAAAATTCAGTATCTCCAAAAATTAGAATATTGTGAGAGTTCAATATCGGAGACTCGTGGGGTGGCACTCTATCGGAGACTCGTGGGATCGCACTTTATTGGAGACTCGTGGGGTCGCACTCTATTGGAGACTCATGGGGTGGCACTCTATCGGAGACTCGTGGGGTGGCACTATATTGGAGACTCATGGGGTGGCACTCTATTGGAGACTCGTGGGATTGCACTATATTGGAGACTCATGGGGTGGCACTCTATTGGAGACTCGTGGGGTCGCACTCTATTGGAGACTCGTGGGTCGCACTCTATTGGAGACTCGTGGGGTCACACTCTATCGGAGACTCATGGGGTGGCACTCTATTGGAGACTCGTGGGATCGCACTTTATTGGAGACTCGTGGGGTCGCACTCTATCGGAGACTCG
The DNA here is from genome assembly GCF_965119305.1 of Pelophylax lessonae. Lineage (NCBI taxonomy): Eukaryota > Metazoa > Chordata > Amphibia > Anura > Ranidae > Pelophylax > Pelophylax lessonae. The sequence continues at coordinate 733,877 of NC_138776.1, forward strand.
TGGGATCGCACTCTATTGGAGACTCGTGGGATCGCACTTTATTGGAGACTCGTGGGATCGCACTTTATTGGAGACTCGCGGGGTCGCACTCTATTGGAGACTCGTGGGATCGCACTCTATTGGAGACTCATGGGGTGGCACTCTATTGGAGACTCGTGGGATCGCACTCTATTGGAGACTCATGGGGTGGCACTCTATTGGAGACTCGTGGGGTCGCACTCTATTGGAGACTCGTGGGTCGCACTCTATCGGAGACTCGTGGGGTCGCACTCTATTGGAGACTCGAGGGGTCGCACTCTATTGGAGACTCGTGGGTCGCACTCTATCGGAGACTCGTGGGGTCGCACTCTATCGGAGACTCGTGGGATTGCACTTTATTGGAGACACGTGGGATCGCACTCTATTGGAGACTCGTGGGATCGCACTTTATTGGAGACTCGTGGGATCGCACTTTATTGGAGACTCGTGGGGTCGCACTCTATTGGAGACTCGTGGGGTCGCACTCTATTGGAGACTCGTGGGATCACACTCTATTGGAGACTCGTGGGATCGCACATTATTGGAGACTCGTGGGATCGCACTCTATTGGAGACTCGTGGGATCGCACTCTATTGGAGACTCGTGGGATCGCACTTTATTGGAGATGCGTGGGGTCGCACTCTATTGGAGACTCGTGGGATCGCACTCTATTAGAGACTCGTGGGGTCGCACTCTATTGGAGACTCGTGGGGTCGCACTCTATTGGAGACTCGTGGGGTCGCACTCTATTGGAGACTCGTGGTGTCACACTTTATTGGAGACTCGTGGGGTCGCACTCTATTGGAGACTCGTGGGATTGCACTTTATTGGAGACTCGTGGGGTCGCACTCTATTGGAGACTCGTGGGGTCGCACTCTATTGGAGACTTGTGGGGTCGCACTTTATTGGAGACTCGTGGGGTCGCACTTTATTGGAGACTCGTGGGGTCGCACTCTATTGGAGACTCGTGGGGTCGCACTCTATTGGAGACTCCTGGGGTCGCACTTTATTGGAGACTCTTGGGGTCGCACTCTATTGGAGACTCGTGGGATCGCACTTTATTGGAGACTCGTGGGGTCGCACTTTATTGGAGACTCGTGGGGTCGCACTCTATTGGAGACTCGTGGGATCGCACTCTATTGGAGACTCATGGGGTGACACTCTATTGGAGACTCGTGGGGTGGCACTCTATTGGAGACTCATGGGGTGACACTCTATTGGAGACTCGTGGGGTGGCACTCTATTGGAGACTCATGGGGTGGCACTCTATTGGAGACTCGTGGGGTCGCACTCTATTGGAGACTCGTGGGGTCGCACTCTATTGGAGACTTGTGGGATCGCACTTCATTGGGGACTCATGGGGTGGCACTCTATTGGAGACTCATGGGGTTGCAGTTGCACTTGTGATGGTGTTCACCATCACTGGAATTTAAGGACAGATGGGTGATGGGTTGAATTGCTTCATATTTGACAGCAAGGTCAATTGTTCCCTTTGCCATGAGGTTTCTGAGCAGGAAGTCCACTCCTAATATGGTCATCCCAGGAAGTTCTGAGGAGCCGGACTGTCTAAGGTGGCTCCCCATTCAACTATTGTCAGGTGTGCTAATGACCTCACCTGTTGTCTGCTAAGGGAGGTATTGACACTCAGAGTAATGTGTATTGAGGGCTCGTTAGGGAACCATTGTTCTGTGTCTGACTATAGTTTACATTGATTGCCCCCTGGGGCTTCTCTCTCCTTGCATTGGTCAAAGCTATCTGACCAATCCCTGTTGACTCATTTTCAAGTCCTCATTTGCATTTCCTGGTCAAGCTATCTGACCAATCACTACTGACTCATTTTCGAGCCCTCATTTGCATGTCTGGAGAGGACCAGAATGGGAACCGCAGGTACTTTACAATTGACCAATTGGAGGGCGGTTGTTGGGGGCAGGATGTTCCAAATTCTGTATAAAAGTGTGCTGTGTTCTTCCAATAAATTGTCTTCCTGTTTGAACTTACATACAGCTTGCCTGGTGTTTGTTCTAATGGATTCCGAACGGCACAAAGCTGTAGTTCGGATCCCGGATCCTTGGTTGACCGAACCTTCAGACGTTGCGATCTGCAAGCTGACTGACTAGAAACAGAGGAGTGTCGGGAGAGCGGACAGAGCGAGCAAGGGTCTCGTCACAGCACTCTATTGGAGACTCATGGGGTGGCACTCTATTGGAGGCTCATGGGGTCGCACTCTATCGGAGACTCGTGGTGTCGCACTCTATCGGAGACTCGTGGTGTCGCACTCTATTGAAGACTCGTGGGGTCGCACTCTATTGGAGACTCGTGGGGTCGCACTCCATTGAAGACTCGTGGGATCGCACTCTATTGGAGACTCATAGTGTCGCACTCTTTTGGAGACTCGTGGGGTGGCACTCTATTGGAGACTCGTAGTGTCGCACTCTATTGGAGACTCGTAGTGTCGCACTCTATTGGAGACTCGTAGTGTCGCACTCTATTGGAGACTCGTGGGGTCGCACTCTATTGGAGACTCGTGGGGTGGCACTCTATTGGAGACTCGTAGTGTCGCACTCTATTGGAGACTCGTAGTGTCGCACTCTATTGGAGACTCGTGGGGTCGCACTCTATTTGAGACTCGTGGGGTGGCACTCTATTGGAGACTCGTAGTGTCGCACTCTATTGGAGACTCGTAGTGTCGCACTCTATTGGAGACTCGTGGGGTCGCACTCTATTGGAGACTCGTGGGGTCGCACTCTATTGGAGACTCATGGGATCGCACTCTATTGGAGACTCGTGGGGTCGCACTCTATTGGAGACTCGTGGGGTCGCACTCTATTGGAAACTCGTAGTGTCGCACTCTATTGGAGACTCATGGGGTCGCACTCTATTGGAGACTTGTGGGGTCGCACTCTATTGGAGACTCGTGGGATCGCACTCTATTGGAGACTCATAGTGTCGCACTCTTTTGGAGACTCATAGTGTCGCACTCTTTTGGAGACTCGTGGGGTCGCACTCTATTGGAGACTCGTGGGGTGGCACTCTATTGGAGACTCGTGGGGTGGCACTCTATTGGAGACTCGTAGTGTCGCACTCTATTGGAGACTCGTAGTGTCGCACTCTATTGGAGACTCGTAGTGTCGCACTCTATTGGTGACTCGAGGGAGGCACTCTATTGGAGACTCGTGGGGTGGCACTCTATTGGAGACTCGTGGGGTGGCACTCTATTGGAGACTCGTGGGGTGGCACTCTATTGGAGACTCGTGGGGTGGCACTCTATTGGAGACTTGTGGGATCGCTCTTTATTGGAGACTCATGGGGTGGCACTCTATTGGAGACTTGTGGGATCGCTCTTTATTGGAGACTCATGGGGTGGCACTCTATTGGAGACTCGTGGGGTCGCACTCTATCGGAGACTCGTGGTGTCGCACTCTATTGGAGACTCGTGGGGTGGCACTCTATTGGAGACTCGTGGGGTCGCACTCTATTGGAGACTCGTAGTGTCGCATTCTAATCTGCTAATTACCTCAAATCACCTGTAAAGGTTTCCCGAGCCCTTAAATGGTCTCTTAGTCGGGTTCAGGAGGTTGCACAACCATGGGGAAGAATGCTGACTTGATGTTTGTCCAGAAAACAGTCACTGACACCCCCCACAAGGAGGGGAAGTCACAAAAGGTCATTGCTAAAGAAGTTCGCTGTTCACAGAGTGCTGTATCCAAGCAGGGCCGGCCCTACCATGGATCCCCCTGGGTCCATTGGACATAGGCAGAACTCTGAGAGGGGCAGCAAATTGAACCATGGCCGCCCCTCCTTCTCTTCTATTTACCCAGCAAATTGACGCTCAAGATTTTTCTTCCAGCAGTTTTGTGTGTCATGATGACAACTGCCCCTGGGCCGCTCCGTCTGCCCCTATACTGCCCTAGCCTGTCTATATACTACCCTAGCCTGTCTATATACTACCCTAGCCTATCCATATACTACACTAGTCTGTCCCTATATTACCCTTAGGGTTAGGGTTATCAGTGGAAGGAATAGTGTCCCATGATTGGTATCAGTGGGAGGAATAGTGTCCCATCATTGGTGTCAGTGGGAGGAATAGTGTCCCATCATTGGTGTCAGTGGGAGGAATAGTGTGCCATCATTGGTGTCAGTGGGAGGAATAGTGCCCCATCATTGGTGTCAGTGGGAGGAATAGTGCCCCATCATTGGTGTCAGTGGAAGGAATAGTGTCCCATCATTGGTGTCAGTGGGAGGAATAGTGCCCCATCATTGGTGTCAGTGGGAGGAACAGTGTCCCATCATTGGTGTCAGTGGGAGGAATAGTGCCCCATCATTGGTGTCAGTGGGAGGAATAGTACCCTATCATTGGTGTCAGTGGGAGGAATAGTGCCCCATCATTGGTGTCAGTGGGAGGAACAGTGTCCCATCATTGGTGTCAGTGGGAGGAATAGTGCCCCATCATTGGTGTCAGTGGGAGGAATTGTGCCCCATCATTGGTGTCAGTGGGGGGAATAGTGCCCCATCATTGGTGTCAGTGGGAGGAATAGTGTCCCATCATTGGTGTCAGTGGGAGGAATAGTGTCCCATCATTGGTGTCAGTGGGAGGAATTGTGCCCCATCATTGGTGTCAGTGGGGGGAATAGTGCCCCATCATTGGTGTCAGTGGGAGGAATAGTGCCCCATCATTGGTGTCAGTGGGAGTAATAGTACCCCATCATTGGTGTCAGTGAGAGGAATAGTGCCCCATCATTGGTGTCAGTGGGAGGAATAGTGTCCCATCATTGGTGTCAGTGGGAGGAATAGTGCCCCATCATTGGTGTCAGTGGGAGTAATAGTACCCCATCATTGGTGTCAGTGAGAGGAATAGTGCCCCATCATTGGTGTCAGTGGGAGGAATAGTGCCCCATCATTGGTGTCAGTGGGGGAATGGTGCCCCATCATTGGTATCAGCGGGAGGAATAGTGCCCCATCATTGGTGTCAGTGGAAGGAATAGTGCCCCATCATTGGTGTCATTGGGAGGAATAGTGTCCCATCATTGGTGTCAGTGGGAGGAATAGTGCCCCATCATTGGTGTCAGTGGGGGGAATAGTGCCCCATCATTGGTGTCAGTGGGAGGAATAGTGCCCCATCATTGGTGTCAGTGGGAGGAATAGTGTCCCATCATTGGTGTCAGTGGGAGGAATAGTGACCCATCATTGGTGTCAGTGGGAGGAATAGTGTCCCATCATTGGTGTCAGTGGGAGGAATAGTGCCCCATCATTGGTGTCAGTGGGGGGAATAGTGTCTCATCATTGGTGTCAGTGGGGGGAATAGTGACCCATCATTGGTGTCAGTGAGAGGAATAGTGTCCCATCATTGGTGTCAGTGGGAGGAATAGTGTCCCATCATTGGTATCAGTGGAGGAATAGTGTCCCATCATTGGTGTCAGTGGGAGGAATAGTGTCTCATCATTGGTGTCAGTGGGGGGAATAGTGATCCATCATTGGTGTCAGTGGGAGGAATAGTGCCCCATCATTGGTGTCAGTGGGAGGAATAGTGTCCCATCATTGGTGTCAGTGGGAGGAATAGTGCCCCATCATTGGTGTCAGTGGGAGGAATAGTGTCCCATCATTGGTGTCAGTGGGAGGAATAGTGTCCCATCATTGGTGTCAGTGGGAGTAATAGTACCCCATCATTGGTGTCAGTGGGAGGAATAGTGCCCCATCATTGGTGTCAGTGGGAGGAATTGTGCCCCATCATTGGTGTCAGTGGGGGGAATAGTGCCCCATCATTGGTGTCAGTGGGAGGAATAGTGTCCCATCATTGGTGTCAGTGGGAGGAAAAGTGCCCCATCATTGGTGTCAGTGAGAGTAATAGTACCCCATCATTGGTGTCAGTGGGAGGAATAGTGTCCCATCATTGGTGTCAGTGGGAGGAATAGTGCCCCATCATTGGTGTCAGTGGGAGGAATAGTGCCCCATCATTGGTGTCAGTGGGGGGAATGGTGCCCCATCATTGGTGTCAGTGGGAGGAATAGTGCCCCATTGTTGGTGTCAGTGGAAGGAATAGTGTCCCATCATTGGTGTCAGTGGGAGGAATAGTGTCCCATCATTGCTGTCAGTGGGAGGAATAGTGTCCCATCATTGGTGTCAGTGGGAGGAATAGTGCCCCATCATTGGTGTCAGTGGGAGGAATAGTGCCCCATCATTGGTGTCAGTGGGAGGAATAGTGCCCCATCATTGGTGTCAGTGGGGGGAATGGTGCCCCATCATTGGTGTCAGTGGGAGGAATAGTGTCCCATCATTGGTGTCAGTGGGAGGAATAGTGTCCCATCATTGCTGTCAGTGGGAGGAGTAGTTTCCCACATTCAGCTTCGGGTGTGGCTGCTGGAAGGTTCTCTGGCTGTGTGTCTGTTGCTGCTGCAGGTGATCTGTGTAAGAGGGTGTGAGGTGAAATCCCTCCCAGCTCTCCTGGCCCCCTTCTGGGGAAGCCATGGAGGCCAGCAGGGCCTCTCCTGCTGGAGGCTCTCAGACATCCCCTGGGCGGATGGATGGCACCCCTGCTCCTGTGCAGCCCGTGGTTGGTGATCTCTCTGCACCTGGTGAGGATGAAGATGCTGGATCCATTCGGGAGCGAGTGGTGGCCGGGATCAAAGTCCTCAATAAGGAGAGAGACAAGCTCTACAAGCTTAGAGCGGATTTAAAGCGCCTGAGAAAGCAGCGTGAAGGCTTGTTCAGCAAGAACCGTGGATCCATGGATTCAGAGGTCCAATTAGCGAAAGTCCGTGTGGAACATCAAGAAACTATCGTTGCCATGACGGAAGGCAGGGATGGTCCCTTCAGGGAGAAGTTTTGCAATGAACGAAGGTTTGCAAAGATGGAGGTGGAGGAGGAGACCCCATGTTCTGACCCCCTTCCCCCTCAAGGTGAGGTAAGCAGCCCATTGCCATCTCAGGGCTCAGGAGGCATGCTAAAGGTAATCCAGGTAATGGAGTCTCCAATGCAAGAAGATCAGCTGGTGTTTGGTGGTGTGGAGGACTTACCTGAGAGTGTGCCTGATAAAATAAAGCATATAAAGCCCCAGGTTACAGATAAAACAGTTTTTGTGCCTTTTAGCACCTTGCCTAGTGATGGGTTTCCTAATGACACTCAGGGTGATTCCCCTGGGCTCAGCAATGTTGTGCCTGCTGCTGATGTCTCTAAACAGGAAAAGTTTTGTTTAAAAAATGACATTTCTGCTGAAGAACCACAAAACCCAGAAGAGCCGATTAACCCCCCTTCTGCTGAGCTTAAAACTATTTCAGTCACTGTTGAACAGGACTCTACAGTGCAGCAGCAGGAAGCACCTGGTACTGCATCAGAAACAGTTATGCCTAATAACATTGCAGGTGTGGTGGAACCCACCATTATATGTGGAACTGATAATGCTGCTGTTTTAGGACAAGCTGGTAAAAATAATAATAGTAGTGTACCTGATAATGTGACATCAGTGTGGGGTCTTGGCCCTAAAAAACCTACATTTGCACAGGTGGTAAGCTGTGCTCCTGGCAATATCATCAAGCCAGGGTTACAATCAAGGAGGAGCTCTGCTTCCAATCACGGTTTTCCCTTGCAGGCTGCCACTATGAGCACCATTGGATCCGGTCTTGGATCTATGGCTTCTGCTGGGGGTCCAAGGCGGAACGTAGTCCTCCTTAAATGGGAAGGTGGTGCAGTCCCTCTAGCACGGCGTATGGTGGTAGACCTGATCTTAGATATGGGTTTTGGGGCTAATGACCTATATGCCCTGATACATGTGGCTGGAAGCCGGGAATACACAGTTAGTTTCACCAGACCAGAGGGTCTTGACTTGTTCTGGGAACGATATATGGCTCGGTGCAGGTCAAGACCCGAATGGGAAGGTCTGGTGCCAGTGGCAGTTTCCCAAAGGTCAACAGTGAAGAAAATTACTATTGTCCTTACAAATGAGAGTGTTCCTGCTCGGGACTTAGAGGTCTGGTTGAGAAATTATGGGGATGTTTTGACCAGGCCGGATAAAATTCATGATGAGCGTGGCATCTGGACCGGGGGTTGGTCGGTAAAGGTCAGGTTGGCTAGGGATGGGAATGTTGTCCGTCACCTGCCCTCCTCTGCCTTTATAGGGAGGGATAGGATGACTATTTTTTATCCCGGTCAGCCAAAACTGTGTCACCGCTGTGGAGAAAAGGGGCATTTTAGCTCCTCTTGTTCAGCACTGATCTGTTCAGTGTGTCGGGGACAGGGTCATGTGGCCAGGGACTGCACCCAGGCGATAAGGTGCAACCTGTGCCTGCGCCTTGGTCACCCCTACAGCCGATGTCCTGAAGCCTGGCATAATATGGATAGAGAGGTGATAGATGATCTGTTAAGGCTGGACAGGATGGAGGATGAGGCCCCTGTTGTACCACCCTCCTCTGCGGTGACTGACTCCCCTGGTCTTGTGCAGGATCCCTCCCCAGTCCCTGTGCCCACCCCTCCTGTATCTGTAAGTATTCCTTCTGTGTCTGTCCCTGTGTCCCCCCAGCCTACTGTACCGGCTCCTCTTGTGTCAGAATCTGCCAAGTCTGTGCCCCCTGAGTCAGTTATTCCCGATCAGTCTTCCCTTCCTAAGTGTGACCTTAAAGAAGCCCCCCACCCACCAGGAGTGGTAGAGGGTACCAAAAAGGGTGCTGCTGCGGCTTCCTCTGTAAAGAAGTCTTCTGTGAAGACTTCAAAGAAGAAGAAGAAAACAAGAGATGAAAGCATCTCTGAATCTGACCTTCAGTACCTGGAGGAGAGAAGGAAGGTTGTGAGGCGGAAGAGACAGACGGTGAGGACGGAACAGGGACAGGATGCCTCAGTGACTGTCTCCAACCGTTCTAGGGCTTCTGCTTGGGATATCTCCTCATCTGGGCATTCTTCTGAGCAGAATTCAGAAATTGAAATGGAGTTGGAGGAGGCTTCAAGAAAGAGAGAGGCTTCTGGTGATGAGCAGCAGAGGGGAGCTAAGAAGCAATCCACCCAATAACCCAAATGGCGGTTCCCCCTCCGTTAAAAGTGGTGACAATAAATGTCGCCAGCATTAAGTCGGTAAGAGCTCGTTCTATGGCCTTATTTTTGTTCAGCCAATTAGATGCTGAAATTTTATTTTTGCAAGAGACTAGGCTCACCTCCTTGGCAGATATTCATATGGCCAAGAGAGAGTGGAGGTATGGTCCATCTTACTGGTCTCTTGCGGCCGAGCCTTACGGCGGGGTGGCGGTGTTGTTTAAAACCGGCATGGTAACTGTCCGGCGGGTTATTGAGGTGGAGATTGGGAGATGTATGGTCTTAGACGTTCTTGTGGGAGGGCAGGACCTGCGCCTAATTAATATTTATGGGCCGCACACAAAGTGGGACAGGAAATGCCTTTTTACAAGGATCAAGCCATTTCTTTTTACATCCCGGCAAGTGGTTTTTGGAGGTGACTTTAATACTGTGACTAGGCCCAAGGACAGGAAGGACTTCAATGACAGGCTGGGATATGATAGCGTTTTTTTAAATAGTATGGTTAGGGATGCTGGTCTTGTGGATGTGCACATTAAGCACCTTCCGGATGACACAGGGTTCACCTTTCATCGAGGTAATAGTCAGAGTAGAATAGATAGGTTTTTTTTGAAGGAGGCCTCTGCTTTCTCACCCCCAGTGGTGCAGGCAGTGGAGTTCTCTGATCACTGTATGCTATCTGTGGTCTTGAATGCTTCAGACTTCCCTCAGAGGGGAAAAGGCATCTGGAGATTAAATTCGACTCTCCTTGAGGAAGAACATGTTAGACAATCCTTTGAGGAATTCTTTCAGGCACAGGTGACCATCCTTGACTTTTGTAGCAGCAAGGCTGAGTGGTGGGAGCTGACCAAAAAGAGGATTGCTGGATTCTTCAGGGGCCTAGCCAATAAAAAAAACAGTTTAATAGATACATGACCTACCAACATTTGCGGAGGAAGCTGGATATTCTTGTCTCGAGAGGAGGAGATCCTGGGGCAATCTCTGAAGTGAAAATCCTCCTCAGGAAGTGTCAATATGACCGGCATACCTCTTTGGTTCTGGAGCGGGACTATGGGAAATACCACTCGCCTGACCCTTACCAGAACTGCAAACAGGGTGTAGCTGTTAAGATGGTCGTTGGCCTTAAGGATAGTACAGGTTCCTTGACAAAGTCCAGGTCAGGGATCCTGGAGGTCGTGAGGTCTTTTTATGCTGAACTTCTTGGGAGGAAAGAGCTTGACCGGGACAAGATGGAAAGCTTTTTGGACTCTACTCCAGGTCTAAATGGTGGAGATGTCCCCTTGATGAATTTGACAGAAGAGATCACAGTTGAAGAGGTGACGAGGGCAATTGAACAGCTTGCCATCAAAAAGTCACCTGGACCGGATGGTCTGACGGCTGAGTTTTACAAAACCTTTAAGTCTATTCTGGCCCCACATTTGGTAGAGATTTTTAACAGTTGTCTTGCTGAGGGGGTGTTTCCCCCTTCCATGAGACACTCAGCTGTGATTCTTCTTTCAAAAGGTAAAGATCCTTCGATGATTGAGAATTGGCGCCCCATCAGCCTTCTTAATGTCGATAGAAAGGTGCTGGCGAAGATACTTTTCTGGCGCCTATCGGCAGTAGCAGAGTCTTTGCTTTCTCGCCATCAGCACTGTTCGATCCAGGGTAGGAGCACCTTCACAGCGGTTTTAGCTGTCCGGGAGGCCTTGGAGCAGTGCAGGGCTGCAGGCTGGGGAAAGTATTTACTGGCATTGGATCAGGCAAAGGCTTTCGATTGTGTCAATCATGAGTACCTGTGGTTGCTCTTTAGTAAGTACGGTCTGTCGGGTGGTTTTGTCGATTGGTTAAAAGTCTTGTATAAGGGGGCAGAAAGCTTCCCTCTTGTTAATGGTTGGGTTGGACAGTCCTTTGAGGTTGGCTCTAGGGTGCGCCAGGGTTGTCCCCTGAGTCCCCTGCTCTATGTGTTTGCAATCGACCCCTTCATCAGGAGGCTAGAGAGCAGCATGTTGTGTGGGGTACCAGTGGGAATCCCGGGTGAGCCGCCTTTGAGGGTTGTTGCCTATGCAGATGATGTGTCAGTGATTGTCACTGGGACAGATGAAGCGGAGGAGGTGGTCTCTCTGACATCACGGTACTCTGAAGCATCAGGCTCCAAAATCAATCAGGAAAAGAGTGAAGTTTTTTGGATGGGAAAGGAAGGTGAGGGTTTTGATCTCCTGGACACCTTTCCAGTGCCCCAGGAAAAAATTAAGATATTAGGCATTGAATTTGGACCTGGCGATTATGGCCTCAAAAACTGGGAAGGCAGGCTGGAAGTTGCCAATACTAAGGTGGTCAGCTGGAAGAGATGGAAGTTATCTCTGAGGGAAAGGGTTGATCTGATTAAGACTTACCTGATACCGATCTTCTTGTATGTCAGCCCTGTCTGCATCTTGCCAGTGTCTCTCTATGCTAGGATCTATAGTGTGTTCTTCCAGATGCTGTGGGGGAACAGACTGAACCCCATCAAGAGGAATGTCACCTATCTATCCAGGAGGGAGGGTGGCTTAGGTATGGTCAACCCCGTTCTTTTCTTTTCACTGCTATTTCTCAAGTTTAACATTGGTAGTATGCTTGCAGTGGAACCTCCTGGATGGGCAGGCATGTTTAGATCTTGGTTTAGGCCTTTGCTGCGACTTTGGGAAGAAGGTGGCCAAGTGAAGAATCTCAAGGGTCATCGTGGTCAGCTTCCAGCCTATGTCGCTCCGTGTCTGAAGTTGCTGTGGCAGTGGCGACTGTCGGCTGAAGATCTCAGATCCGCTCCGAGGAAAGTCCTTATGAGCCGAGTCTTGAGTGAAGTCTTTCATGACCCACTGGCCTTAAGGGATTGCCCAGGCCCAATTTTGAGGGAAGGGTTAAGACTGATTAATTTGGCTAGAGTCCCCCTTAAATTCAGGGATCTGGCCTGGTTGTGCTTTCTGTCTCTTATCACCCTAGATTTTTTCTTAATGCTCAGTTTTTGATAAATGGCTGCATACATAGGTGATGGGTTGTGCCTCTTAGGCCCTCTCTGCTGCTTTATGTAAATAGTTTTCTAAAAATGTTGGAAGTGGATTATGTATATATTGTATATATTCTACACATGGATGTGTATTCCTTTGTTTTCTGTTGGAATATTGTACTATAGTTCTGTTTTTTACTTTTGTATAAAATTTGTAGCTTGATTCTTTTCAATAAAAGATCAATAGTGCCCCATCATTGGTGTCAGTGGGAGGAATAGTGTCCCATCATTGGTGTCAGTGGGAGGAATAGTGTCCCATCATTGGTGTCAGTGGATAGAATATTGCTCCATGGGCCAGATAAAGGCAAGCAAAGGGCCACATCAGGCCCCGGGGCCGCAGTTTGGAGACCCATGGTTACTGCATGTTTGTATGTAAAGTTGTTTAACGAATAATTTATACCCGTAGGTGTGAAGGACCCGAGTGTAAGGATCATTGTCCCTATCCCGAACCAGCCACAAAGCCGGAAGGTGAGAGATTTCGGAGTAAAATCCATGTCACATATGAAGAGCGAGGGATAATATTCGGGCTTTCACCACTAAAAATATTTCAATTTTCTATTTTAGAAAGTAATGGAGTTCTATGGATCGTTCTGGGTGTCGTCTCCATAGTGACTGTGGTGATGGTGGTCGCCTTTGGTGTATATGTATACCATACCAGAACACACGCCTCATCCCAAAGCTCCTCTACAGGTAAGTCTCTGACCATCTCCTGTATAATGTCTGCAGTCTCTGACCATCTCCTGTATAATGTCTGCAGTCTCTGACCATCTCTTGTATCATGTCTGCAGTCTCTGACCGTCTCCTGTACCATGTCTGCAGTCTCTGACCATCTCCTGTATCATGTCTGCAGTCTCTGACCATCTCCTGTATCATGTCTGCAGTCTCTGACCGTCTCCTGTACCATGTCTGCAGTCTCTGACCGTCTCCTGTATCATGTCTGCAGTCTCTGACTGTCTCCTGTACCATGTCTGCAGTCTCTGACCATCTCCTGTATCATGTCTGCAGTCTCTGACCATCTCCTGTATCATGTCTGCAGTCTCTGACCGTCTCCTGTATCATTTCTGCAGTCTCTGACCATCTCCTGTATCATTTCTGCAGTCTCTGACCATCTCCAGTATCATGTCTGCAGTCTCTGACCATCTCCAGTATCATGTCTGCAGTCTCTGACCATCTCCAGTATCATGTCTGCAGTCTCTGACCATCTCCTGTATCATGTCTGCAGTCTCTGACCTTCTCCTGTATCATGTCTGCAGTCTCTGACCGTCTACTGTATCATGTCTGCAGTCTTTGACCTTCTCCTGTATCATGTCTGCAGTCTCTGATCATCTCCTGTATCATGTCTGCAGTCTCTGATCTTCTCCTGTATCATGTCTGCAGTCTCTGACCGTCTCCTGTATCATGTCTGCGGTCTCTGACCATCTCCTGTATCATGTCTGCAGTCTCTGTCCATCTCCTGTATCATGTCTGCAGTCTCTGACCATCTCCTGTATCATGTCTGCAGTCTCTGACCATCTCCTGTATCATGTCTGCAGTCTCTGACCATCTCTTGTATCATGTCTGCAGTCTCTGACCATCTCCTGTATCATGTCTGCAGTCTCTGACCATCTCCTGTATCATGTCTGCAGTCTCTGATCCTCTCCTGTATCATGTCTGCAGTCTCTGACCGTCTCCTGTACCATGTCTGCAGTCTCTGACCGTCTCCTGTACCATGTCTGCAGTCTATAACCGTCTCTATGGCAGGATCCCCTGTATATAGAGATCCCCTGTGTATAGAGATCCCCTGTGCTGCCATATTGATGTAACGCTCTTTTTCCGTTCCCTTGCAGAGAATATGGTACCGACCCCCCTCTTGGTAAGTATTGGCAGAGTGAGAATCGCACTCATGGAGTAGAAATGACGAAGTTACAATGCTAATCGCAGATCAGCAACTCCAATTCTTCAATATTATTTCAGATTGACTCTAAAAAAGATCAGAAGAGCAAAGAGAATCCCGGAGAAGAGGCCGTCTATGTGGTGCAACATTCTTCCCTGCCGCTGTTACCCAACGGATCCCTTCCAATGCCGGACGTCACCAATGTACCATCTCCACCATGTCTGAACAGTAAGTTCCACTGGAACCCCTTCAATGTTGGGGGGGGGGAGGCATTAGGAACCCTATCAATGTTGGGGGTGCATTAGGAATCCTATGAATGCTGGGGGGACTTTAGGAACCCTATTAATGTTGGGGAGGTGTTAGGAACCCTATGAATGCTGGGGGGCTTTAGGAACCGAATAAGATATGTGGCCACTCACTGAGACTAGAGGAAAGGCGGTTTAACCTTAAAATACGTAGGGGGTTCTTCACTGTCAGAGCAGTAAGGATGTGGAATTCTCTTCCACAAGCAGTCGTATCAGCAGGGAGCATCAATAGTTTCAAAAAACTATTAAATGGGCACCTTAAAGACCACAACATACAGGGGGTATACAATGTACAACATACAGGGGTGTACAATGTACAACATACAGGGGTATACAATGTACATCATACAGGGGTATACAATGTACAACATACAGGGGTATACAATGTACAACATACAGGGGTATACAATGTACAACATACAGGGGGTATACAATGTACAACATACAGGGGTATACAATGTACAACATACAGGGGGTATACAATGTACATCATACAGGGGTATACAATGTCCAACATACAGGGGGTATACAATGTCCAACATACAGGGGGTATACAATGTCCAACATACAGGGGGTATACAATGTCCAACATACAGGGGTATACAATGTACAACATACAGGGGTATACAATGTACGGTTAACAGCAAACACACACACACATCATAGGTTGAACTGGATGGACTGATGTCTTTTTTCAACCTCACAAACTATGTAACCCTATTAATGTTGGGAGGTGTTAGGAACCTTATGAATGTTGAGGAGCATTACACCCACATGCTGAGATCTTTCCTGTCCCCCCCATTGGGGTGATATTCCAGCTAAAAGTCCCAGCTATAGACAGTAACCATGGCAACGTCTGATGCCCCCCCGATGGATAATGTACAGTAAAGTATAGCTGTCAGAAAGTATCTCCTCCTCCAAACCCCTGTGGGAGGGGCTGGGACACAAACTTCTGCAACAATGCCAGGGCAGTATTCCAACATAACGACCCCAAACACCTCCAAGATGACCACTGCCTTACTAAAGAAGCTGAGGGTAAAGGTGATGGACTGGCCAAGCATGTCTCCAGACCAAAACAATATTGAGCATCTGTGGGGGATCCTCAAACAGAAGGTGGAGGAGGGGAAGGTCTCTAATATCCACCAGGTCTGTGATGTCATCATGGGGGAGGGGAAGAGGACTCCAGTGACAACCTGTGAAGCTCTGGTGAACTCCATGCCCAAGAGGGTTAAGGCATTGCTGGAAAATAATGGCGGCCACATAAAATATTGACACTTTGGGCCCAATTTGGACATTGTCACTTAGGGGTGTACTGACTTTTGTTGCCAGCGGTTTAGACATTAATGGCTGTGTGTTGAGTTATTTTGAGGGGACAGTAAATTTACACTGTTATACAAGCTGTACACTCACTACTTTACATTGTAGCAAAGTCTCATTTCTTCAGTGTTGTCACATGAAAAGATGTGAGGGGTGTACTTACTTTTGTCAGATACTGTATGACTGGCCCTGAAACGCATTGGTGTCAAATCTTGATACACTTTTTTTTTGGTGAGGAATAATTCATATATAGACTGACCCCTGCGGCTTGGCACTTCCATCCTTTCACTTTCTATGAGATAAATCGCAGGGCACGCAATGTATTATTATTGGTGATTGGCTGCGCTGATCTCTCAGCATTGTAACAATTCACTGTCATTTCTTTCCTCAGCCCCAGAAGTGAAGTACGCCATTATTGACAACATTCCGTTGCGCCGCTGGGGTGAGTTTGTCCGGCGCCTGGGCCTGAGCGACCACCTCATCGAAACCTCTGAGAAAGACCACAGACATTACATCGACGCTCAGTACGCAATGCTGCAGGTCTGGCTAACGCGGGAGGGCGGCCCAACCACCAAACGGGATCAGCTGTTCAATGTCCTGCGAGAGATTAACCTGGGAGGATGCATAGATAAAATCGAGGAATATTTGTGATAGACAGGGACGTTCTGTACCGAGGGACCTCCAGAAAAATGAATGACTTTATACTAACAAAGTTCTGTCTACATTTGTGCCTTCACTCTTGGAATCCAAGCCATACTGATCAATAATCTGTAACTCGCGTCTCGGAGTGAAGGCGACCGATTCTTTCACCAACATGGATGTTTGGGTTCTTCTGCACACCATTCACTAAAAGCCACCCCTTTCCAGAAAAGTCAGATGTTAGGTTCATTGACCCAAGCCTATGGTGGCATTAGACTTGGGGTGAGCTTTTCCGACACCAGGGTCTGAGAAACCCCGTCATCGAAACCTCAGAGAATGACTTCAGACATTGAAGTGACGCTCAGTACTCAATATTGCAAGTCAGGTTAACACAAGCGGCCGCCCCACCACCAAACGGGACCAGTTGCTCTATGTCCTGCCAGAAATAAACTTGGGGGGGTTGTATAGATAAAATTGAGGAGTATTTGTAACAGTCCTTTGTCAAGCTTAGGGTGGCATCAGACTTGCCAAAAAATCTTGGGTCAGCCCGACCGGAACTGAAACTTCTGTTCTTGGTAGAGGCTGAGTTTTTTGTCTTGGTGATGCACCTACACCTGGGATTTTAGGCCTGCACACCAGCTGTGGCTATAATGAGGGCCTCAAGACCTGTGAAAAATAAAAAGGAACAGCTTCTGCTGGAGTAATTATTTTCTCTCTGCCCCTTGTAGACACTCTGCTCAGTGGTCCAAGATCAATGTTCTTCCAGGCTGAATGGCCCCCAGTGTCATCAACCCCACTGTGATCAGGGGCCCATGTCATCAACCCCATTGTGATCAGGGGCCCATGTCATCAACCCCATTGTGATCAGGGGCCCGTGACATAAACCCCACTGTGATCAGGGGCCAGTGTCATCAACCCCACTGTGATCAGGGGCCCGTGTCATCAACCCCACTGTGGTCGAGAGCCAGTGCTCTTCAAGGTTGAATGGCAGCCAGTGTCATCAACCCCACTGTGATCAGGGGCCCGTGTCATCAACCCCACTGTGGTCCAGAGCCAGTGCTCTTCAAGGTTGAATGGCCCCCAGTGTCATCAACCCCACTGTGATCAGGGGCCCATGTCATCAACCCCACTGTGGTCAAGAGCCAGTGCTCTTCAAGGTTGAATGGCCCCCAGTGTCCTCAACCCCACTGTGATCAGGGGCCCGTGGCCTCAACCCCACTGTGATCAGGGGCCAGTGTCATCAACCCCACTGTGGTCGAGAGCCAGTGCTCTTCAAGGTTGAATGGCCCCCAGTGTCCTCAACCCCACTGTGATCAGGGGCCGGTGTCATCAATCCCACTGTGATCAGGGGCCCGTGTCATCAACCCCACTGTGGTCGAGAGCCAGTGCTCTTCAAGGTTGAATGGCCCCCAGTGTCCTCAACCCCACTGTGATCAGGGGCCCGTGTCATCAACCCCACTGTGGTCGAGAGCCAGTGCTCTTCAAGGTTGAATGGCAGCCAGTGTCATCAACCCCACTGTGATCAGGGGCCCGTGTCATCAACCCCACTGTGGTCCAGAGCCAGTGCTCTTCAAGGTTGAATGGTCCCCAGTGTCATCAACCCCACTGTGATCAGGGGCCCGTGTCATCAACCCCACTGTGGTCGAGAGCCAGTGCTCTTCAAGGTTGAATGGCCCCCAGTGTCATCAACCCCACTGTGATCAGGGGCCCGTGTCATCAACCCCACTGTGGTCGAGAGCCAGTGCTCTTCAAGGTTGAATGGCCCCCAGTGTCCTCAACCCCACTGTGATCAAGGGCCGGTGTCATCAATCCCACTGTGATCAGGGGCCCGTGTCATCAACCCCACTGTGGTCGAGAGCCAGTGCTCTTCAAGGTTGAATGGCCCCCAGTGTCATCAACCCCACTGTGATCAGGGGCCAGTGTCATCAATCCCACTGTGATCAGGAGCCTAGGTCAATCAACCCCACTGTTATCCAGGGCCCGTGCTCTTTAAGGTTAAATTGCGCATAGTGTCATCAATTCCACCGTGGTCCAGGGCCAATGCTCTTCAAGGTTGAAAGGCTCCCAATTTCATCATCCCCACTGTGAGCCTATCACTTTGGCCTGGGCTTACAGTGCAATGTAACAGATAATAGTATTGAGTTCATAAGGACCGTCCTGCTGGAGCAGAAGGAGGACCGCATTTATCACATGACTGGCAGGAGGACAGCTGAATTTTTGGCTATTTTGGAAAGAAGTGTGGGGAAAGATATGAATTGGGGTAATGAAGTCGGGTTTTTTTAAAATGTATTTTATTAAATGAAGGTTGCAATAGAAACACCCAAAACTGTTATTGTGGACAGGAAACATAGCAGGATGATCCCACTGCTGACCAGGAGGTGACTCAAAGAAAAGAAAACATTTTTTTGGGGGGGGGGATGGACTGAACCTTTAAATCTTTGCTGCTAGTGCCTTGTTGTTGCATGGACCTGCTTGGCTAGGAGGGAGGAAGGTGCAGCATAAACTAGGTGGCCATGTGGAGGACCTACAGCTATCAGGTGCAACCACAATGCAACGAGTGTAAATAGATTCAAACGGTGCTCATCGGGTATCAATGACTATAGAGACCATAGAGACCAATCTCTACGCAAAGAAAATCATTCTATTGGACATCTTTATTTTAGGCCAGGGGTCTCCAAACTTTTCAAAAGGCCATTTTCTTTAGACTTTAGGGGGACCATAAAAGGTGGCTGGATGTCCAGTGAGATGTTACATTGTGGGCAGAAACCACCCTCTATATCAGATGTATATAACGGCGGCCATCTTGAAATGCAGATGATCAAGAAGAAATAATTTATTCCTTGCTTGTATTTGAGCACAAATAAGGCCATAGGTGCCGCTATTGTAAGCTAATAGGAATTATTTGCAATGTTACATAGCTAGGCAGCATGGTGGCCAAGTTTTTAGCAGTCTTGGCCGGCTACACAGGAGGTCTGGGATCAAACCCCACTGACAGATGACATGTATGGAGTCTGTTTGGGGTCTCCAGTTTCCATTCAGAAAGACACTAGTACAGCCTTATTACCCCAGAGGAACCCTTAAAATAATTGCTGGGTCTCAGGGAACCCCTGGTAAGATCAGTCCATGGGTGGTGATTGGAAAAATGGTGGTGGTAAGTGGGAAGAATGCCCCCCCCCCCCGTACCAGTCGTCCAGAATGATACCCTTGCAGGCATGTCGATGGCTTTGCTAAGTGGTGTTGGACCTAGAACTATGGAGGCCCCATCAGATGGGAGGTCAGTTAGCCGGAACTCAAGTCACCCCCTAGCCACCACTGGAGGAAACCATGGAACCCTGGGTGAGAATGGCTGCACTTCCAGGTTACCAGGTGGTCCATAGGTGAAAGACCCCCCGCTTCTACATCAGTGACTTTCCAAGAAGACCCCAAGGACTGTCACAATCAGACACCTATCTGGAAGGTTACATTGAGTCAATGGTGCAGGAGAAGACATTCTGCTGCTACACCGAAGTATCCAAGCTAGACGCGGCCTGCATTGTAGCCAATTACTAGAATTTCTTGGACTTCACTTTTCATAAGCTTAGAGAATATTTTGTACATTTTATTTATATCTCAGTTTCTGATTCTTAGATTTAGCTATAGATAGGAAGTGGAGTTGCTCCAGGCCGGCACAATCTGGGTGAATGCGAGGAGGGCGATGGTGTATTCCGGCCTCGGAGAATGGTTCGGGAACGATTTGTAAAGCATGCGGTGGAGTCGGGGTTCACACCTGGTCAGTGCAGTAATGTGAGCGGTATTTGAGCGGCACCCCCACACATCATGCCCATGCAGCACAGCCCAATGGAGTGCCACTAAAAAAATGGTGCATGCGTGTCCTGCGGAAGGTGCATTGGGGTGCCATTCAAACGATCGTGCACACTACCATGATGACATCATAATGCACGCTTCATTTTAAGGCACTTCGCTTGCAGACACGTGTTGCAGGGGAGCGCAACCTGAGGCAAAACACTAACCTACATTGCAGTGCATTGCCAAGAAATGGCGCATGCGCATTAGTGCATTGCTATGCATGGCAGAGCATTTCACACACATCTGTTGGGAGGCGCCTTGGTGGGTCATCCAGAAAGAATGGCTCCATCCCCCACCAACACAATGGAAGGGCCTTGCTGTTGTATGCACTATGGATGGCAGCACATTGCATGTTAGTGATTGCCACTCGTTGTGTTGCACTGCATGCACATCCATCAGAAAGTAAGTTGGGGTGCAATTCCAATGAGCGTCGTGCGAATCGCCGCAATGCCATGGTAACGCAGACCTCATTTGAATTGCACCCCAATACACCTTGCTGGCGGTAATTGCAATGCAGAGCAATGTGAGGCGGCGCACTAACGTGCCTTGTGGTGCACTCCCAAAAAAACGGTGCATGTATATTGGTGACTGCAACATAAGAGCCCCTGAAAGGTGCGCTGGGGGTGTCATTCAGCATGACCGGCGCCTCATTGGACAAACATGCCATGCATTGCAGTAAAGTGTGCGGTAGCGTGCCGGTTACTGCGGCACATAGTGTGACGGGTCCGCAATTTGTTTTTTAAGTTTATTGAAACTTCATATCCATCCCCATCCACAGGGTGACAACACCGCCGTGAGATTTCACTGCACAATGAACAGCGTTGTCACCCAGCTCAATGAAGTGGAAATGAGGGGATCAACGGATGATAAAAGTACTGTAATAATTAAAGGGCGATTCTTTATTACCCCGCACTTTGCTCACTCCAACCAAAATGTTTTAGAGCCGGGGCGGGGGAGGGGGGGGGGGGTCAGTTTGGAGAGATTCACCCTCACTTCCTATCCCAGTGCCGGTATTCTGACGAAAACTCCAACTTGCCGAGAATTCCAACCACGTCACTTCCATTGACTCTACAGAAGGAATAATTGGAGATTTCCACCACTTGGTGAACACCAGCAGCCTTTACACTCTGATCCGCAATATAATGGGTGGAGATTGTTACTCCGCCCACTATTTGTCACTGCCTTGGAGGCGGCCATGTTGTTGGTTACTAACAATCTGCACTAATTATAGCATCTCCAGGAGTGTAAAGGCTGCCGGTGTGTGAAAACCCCAAGTGGTGGAAATCTCCGATTATTCCCGGTCTACGCTCACCGGAAGGGACGGCAAGTTGGATTTCTCTGGCAGAACTCCCCATTACCAGAGAACTGGAGAATCCCTCAGAGGACAACAATCTGTCAGTGGAAGAGATTTATTTCCTTGTTTTGGGGAGATTTTCTGTGACTTCCTCTGATGAGGTGGGGGGGGGGGGGAATTTTATTAAGAGAGTTAATTTTTTTTTGTTTTCTACAAAAACATTGAAATTTGTATTTTTATATCGAACACAGAAAAGTCTATTGGGGAACGGCGATTCGCGGCCAGGGCGGGGATAACTTTGTACAACAAATGTCTTTTATTGGTTACTTGAAATATGGAATGTCGCAGAGAGAATTTATTCGATGTTTTGTGTCTATTTTGTAAATAATTGTTCAATAAATTTCTGCATTTAGTTTTCCATATTTAATGACTTTACCCTTTATTGAGAAGTCCTTTCCGGTGCCTTCACTCTCCGATGTGAAGATGATGGAAAAATGGATCAAATGTTTACCAAAATTTCCCTTTCCTGGTGCCAATCCATGGCAGCGTACGGAGCTCTGCCACAGCTGTGCCGCCATGTTGGCTCCAGGAAAAAGTAAATTCCACCCTTATTGGACACTATGAAGCCATGGAGAAAACATTGTTGCTTTTTACATCAAGCCCTCGTTCACACTGACTGCGGCTTCTAAATCGTGCGACTTCATCTGAACTCGCATGATGTCAAAGCTGCATTTCAGACCGACGTCAGGGGTGACTTCAAAGACATCACACAGCTTCATGCACAGCCGTCTACTGAAATCGCCAAAAATTAGTGCAGGTAATACAAAAGTGGTGACGGGGACACTGAGGATGGAATGGGAAGGGGTGACGGGGACACCGAGGATGGAATGGGAAGTGGTGACGGGGACACCGAGGATGGAATGGGAAGTGGTGACGGGGACACTGAGGATGGAGACACCGAGGACGGAATGGGAAGGGGTGACGGGGACACCGAGGACAGAATGGGAAGGGGTGACGGGGACACCGAGGACAGAATGGGAAGGGGTGACGGGGACACCGAGGACAGAATGGGAAGGGGTGACGGGGACACCGAGGACGGAATGGGAAGGGGTGACGGGGACACCGAGGACGGAATGGGAAGGGGTGACGGGGACACCGAGGACGGAATGGGAAGGGGTGACGGGGACACCGAGGACGGAATGGGAAGGGGTGACGGGGACACCGAGGACGGAATGGGAAGGGGTGACGGGGACACCGAGGACGGAATGGGAAGGGGTGACGGGGACACCGAGGACGGAATGGGAAGGGGTGACGGGGACACCGAGGACGGAATGGGAAGGGGTGACGGGGACACTGAGGATATCAATCTGAAGAGGAATTTCCTGTTGTGTCTATAGAACAGGAAGTGAACGGTAAATCTTCTGCAAGGAAGGCACCTTGGGGAACATTTGTGGGTATTCAGAACTCTCCTGTCATGGCCGAATACCGAGCCTCAGCGTTCCCCATAGTGCTGGGCTTCTCCATCCCTTCCTAACAACCAGCCACACATTTCTATTGGCCAGAGAGTCTTTCCATGGTAGTGACGGACTGTGATATGGGGGAGGGGATTGAGTTCACTACCTGGAAGTGTGGCACCTCGGCCTGTGAATCCCTCTTATTGGAGGAAGGTAGAGGAGCCCCGGTGGTTCTCTATAAAGTATTATTCCGGTCATTCATGGTTTATATAAGAAGAGACGGGAAGAAATTTATGGAAGATTTATAAAGAAAATGAAAACACGAGAATTATGAAACAATGAGAATTTATGGTGGTGGGGGAAGGGCGGCGCGGTTAGCGGTGTTTTCCGTAGCGGTTAAACCTCTTATACAAATAGCGGATCCGCTTCTCCAGGTTTCTTCTGTCCTCATAGAACATTCGGCTTCCAATCATCATCTTCTTCCTCAGACATCTCTGCAACTCATTTCCCTTCCACCCCCGCAGCCACGAGGGGCCGATGATCAGCTGGGAGGGGTGCGCTTTAAAGTCACCTGAAATAAAGGACAAAAATCCAATTTTATTCTTCTATGACACACACTGTGTATACACACACACACACACACACACACACACACACATACATACATACATACACATATATATATATATATATATATAATATACACACACACAAACACGGAGAGATAGGGATTTGATCCCCTGCAGATTACATAGAAATGGGGGTGTATTTTATATAATATTGACAGAAAAGCAACCAAAAATGATAGAAATGTTATAAATGGAGTTCAGGGAGTAAAATAACGGAATTTTTGTAAAATCTTACCTGTAAAATTCCTTTCTCTGAGTCCTCCGACAGTCGCCGCCCCTTCATATTCATCACCAATGGGTTATGTCCTCTTATCCGTAGGAGTAGCTAGGCAATAGAATATGTTAGTACAAAAGACTTTTAACATATCCCCACCCCCAGGGGGTGGTCCCCTCAGTACATAACCCTCCACTTCCTGTAACCAAACCAGTTTCAGTGAAATAGCAGTAGAGAGTACATGAAAAACCCCAAAAGAGGGGCGGGGGCGGCGACTGTCGGAGGACTCAGAGAAAGGAATTTTACAGGTAAGATTTTACAAAAATTCCGTTTTCTCTTACGTCCTCCGACAGTCGCCGCCCCTTCATATTCATCACCAATGGGATGTCCCCAAGCAGTGTAAACATGAGGGGTGGGAAGAACGCAGCCGCGCCCAAGGCAACGCCGTCTCCCCATCAGAGAAAGGAACCTTACCAAAGGAAGGAACCCAGTTGGGCATAAGAACAAAACACTCGCTCAACAGGAGCAAGAAAACCCAGGGAAAAAACAAATGTCCCAAACAGTCAAAGAACCCGTAACAAGGGCTCTAGGGAACTGCCGCACCGAGAACCTTGCGGCCAAAGGAAGCATCAGCCGATGCCTTAACATCTACTCTGTAGAATTTTGTGAAAGTGTGAACGGTCGACCAAGTCGCCGCCTTACACACCTGGGCCACAGAGGCCCCATGACGACAGGCCCAAGACGTACTCAGAGATCTGGTAGAGTGCGCCTTCACAGGTACAGGGGGAACTTTCCCCTTCAAAGCATAGGCCTGATCAATGGTCTGTCTGATCCATTTGGCGATGGTAGAAGCCGACGCCGCCATGCCCTTCCGAGGACCTGCCGGAAGAACAAACAAGGCATCCGACTTGCGAAAAGACTCAGTCGATTTCAAGTAGACTCTAATCGCCCGGACAACATCCAAGGAGTGAAGCAGCACCTCCGTCGGATGCTTAGGCTTCGCGCAGAGCGAAGGTAGGACAATGTCCTCATTGAGATGAAAGTCCAAAACCCTTTTTGGAAGAAAAGAAGGGTTAGGTCGCAAGACCACCTTGTCCAAATGCACAACCAGATACGGAGACTTGCAGGACAAGGCTGCCAGCTCCGACACTCGACGAGCCGAGGTGATAGCCACCAAAAAGGCGACCTTCTTGGATAACAAAGACAGCGAGATTTCCCTGATCCTTTCAAAAGGAGCACGCTGCAATACAGACAGGACTAGATTCAAGTCCCAAGGGGGCAGAGGGTCCCTCCTAGGGGGGATCAGATGACGTACCCCCTGCACAAAAGTGCTAACCAAAGCGTTAGATGCCACAGGACGTTGAAACAGAACGGCCAAAGCGGACACCTGACCCTTGATCGTAGCCAGCGCCAAACGCTGTTCAACACCCGTCCGAAGGAAGGGCAACACCCTAGACACTGATTAAGTGGTAGGAGAGAAACCCCTGGATTCGCACCAGGCAAAACATGCCTTCCAAGTACGGTAGTAAACCTTCCCCGAGGAAGACCTCCTCGCAGTGATCAAGGTGTGAATGACCTCAGGGGAAAGACCCCTGGTCTTCAGGACCTCGGTTTCAACAGCCAGGCCGTCAAAGCCAGCGACTGTAAAGCAGGATGGAAGATCGGTCCTTGCGACAGAAGATCTTCTCGAAGAGGCAGACGCCACGGGACATCGATTGCCAGATTTACGAGGTCTGCGTACAAGGACCGGCAAGGCCAGTCCGGTGCCACAAGAATCACCGCAGTTGGTTCCGAGTGCAACCTGCGAAGGAACCTGGACAGTAATTGAACCGGTGGAAACGCATACATCAGTCGGTACTGATGCCACGGGGCAACCAACGCGTCCGACGCGTCTGCCCGAGGATCGCGCGTCCTTGCCACGAACCGTGGAACTTTGTTGTGCAGACGAGATGCGAACAGGTCTACCTCCGGAAGACCCCACTTCGCGCACAACATCTGGAAGACATCCGGGTGAAGGGACCATTCCCCCTGGTCCAGGGTCTGGCGGCTCAGATAATCCGCCTGCCAATATTCCACTCCCGGAATGTGAACAGCTGATATTGTCGGGACATGCGTCTCGGCCCAAGACAGAATCGCGGCCACTTCTCGAGCCGCCTGGGCACTCCTGGTGCCCCCTTGGTGATTGATGTAAGCCACCGCCGTGGCATTGTCCGCCTGCACCCTGACCGGACAGCCGTGAAGACTGTCCGTCCCACGACGAAGACAGAGGAGTACCGCTCGCAGTTCCAGAACGTTGATCGGAAGGGAGGATTCCTCCTGCGACCAAACACCCTGGGCGGACAGAACGCCCAGAACACCACCCCAGCCCGACAGGCTGGCGTCCGTGGTGATCACCGTCCACGAAAGGGGACGAAAAGACTTGCCCCCCGACACTGAGGGGGACCGAAGCCACCACAGAAGATCCCTTCTGGTCTGAGAACGCAAGGATATCTGAAGATCCAGAGAGTGCGGTCGCCCGTCCCACTTGGACAATATCTCCGCTTGGAGACCCCGAGTGTGAAACTGAGCGAAGGGAATCGCCTCGAAAACCGAGACCATCAATCCCAGACATCTCATGCACGTCCGAATGGACGAGAACTGATTGTCCCTGAGGGACCTGACTCCCTCCCGAAGAGCCCTGAGTTTGTCGTCCGGTAGGAAGACCTTCGCCTGGACAGAGTCCAGAATCATTCCCAGATACGGGAGGCGGACCGACGGGCACAATGTTGATTTTGGGAAATTGATCGTCCAACCAAACTCTTGCAGAGTCTGCAACGTGACGGACAGATCCTTCACCAGACCTTGGTTGGTCGCAGACCGAACCAAAATATCGTCCAGACATCCCAGGACCGATATGCCCTGGGCTCTCAACAAGGCCAGAACCGGTGCCAGCACTTTGGTGAACACCCTCGGAGCCGAGGCGAGACCGAAAGGCAAAGCCACAAATTGGTAATGATCCTCCGCTATGGCGAATCGAAGGTACCTCTGGTGATCCTCGAAAATGGGGATGTGAAGATACGCATCCTTCAAGTCGATGGAAGCCATGAATTCCCCCGGAACCAGGGCAGCCACCACCGACCGCAGGGATTCCATGCGGAACTTGCGCACCCGCACAAAGCGGTTCAGCGCCTTCAAGTCCAGAATCGGACGTACCTTGCCCTCTTTCCTGGGCACGGTGAACAGATTGGAATAGAACCCCCGAAATCTGTCCCGATGAGGCACCGGGACCACCACACCCTGAGCCCTCAGGTCCTGCACCGCTAGGCGCAGGTCCTGCAAACGCTCCGGGGATAACAGAAGATTTGAGGGAAAAAATCTGCTCATCGGCCGAGAGAGAAACTCGATCTTGTAGCCAGATCGAACGAGTTCCTGAACCCACCTGTCCCGAACCCGGGACAGCCATGGCCGAGAGAAACCGAGCAAGCGTCCCCCCACCCCAGACTCGGGTGAGGGCGCCCCTTCAGGCCGCACTGTTGTGGGCCGCAGAACCGGATTGGCCGGACTTTTGCTTACCTGCCCACGGCTCCTTCTTACCAGGAGCCGCCTTGGGCTTGTGGGATTGAGGCAAGAGCGTGCTCTTACCACCCGTGACTCACTTAATTAGTGCATCTAAGGATTCGCCAAAAAGGCGAGAACCATCATAAGGCAGATTGGCCAAGGTCTTACGGGAAGATTGATCCACAGACCAACACTTCAACCAAACCAGGCGGCGATTTAACACCGCCACACTGTGTACACGTGCAGCCAACGGAACCATATCCAGGTCCGCATCACACAAGTACATGACACCCTGGTGGATTTTATCCACCATATCCAAAGTCGCCTGGGGGGCAGAATCAGCCACCAGGACCCGCCTAAGCACCTGCGTCCAGCTCGCGACCGCCTGGGTCGCCATAAGAGAAGCGAATAAAGCTTTTAACATAGAACCCATAATAGAATAGGTGTGACGGGCAAGAGATTCCATTCTCTTGTCCGTGGCATCCCGGAACACCGGGGTGTCTTCAGCCGGAATCGCAGTGGATTTGTTTAAAACCGCTATCGCATGATCCACCGGCGGTGGAATACACCAGCGCTCATCAGTAGCAGGCGTAAAGGGATAGCGTAGCTTAAAACTACTAGGTACAGCAAATGGCTTGCGTATATTACGCCACTGTTCTTTTACAGCGTTTTGAAAATCAGCAGTGCAGGGGTACACCTGCGACGTTTTGCGCCTTTTCTGCGTCCCATCAGCCGCCAAGGCAGCTGGAGGACATGATTCCTCCTCTAACCGCAGTGTTTGCTTGATAGAAGCAACCAATTCATCCATGAGTGCAAGCTCTTCAGACGAGCCAGGGGGAGAATTATCAACCCCCTCCACCTCAGCCTCCATATCTGACCCGACAAGGTCCAGGGAGGAACGGGACCCCGAAAAGGAGACCCCAGCCACAGCAGCCCCAGCACCATCACCCTCTGAATCAGAGGAAATTGAAACAATGGGCCTTTGTGGATTGAGCAGCCACCAGCATTTGCACCTGAGTCGCAAGGCTAGCCACAATCGCAGCCAAATCCCCCCCCATGGGGGGAGAGTACAGACCCCTGGCTCCCCACTAAAGTTGTAGGAAATTTGTTTTCCTGAGAATCCATGCCCCTGTAGCAGTAAAATAAATGGGTGACCGCCCCTTTAAGAGAGCGCTGCGATCGTAGCCCACTGCACACAAACACCCCACACAAGGGACCCCCACAGGGACAATTAAACCAAGGCAGGATACAGGGAATAGAGGGAAATGAACCTGGATATCGCTGCTGCTGCCTGCGGTGCTCCTGAATGCTGGTATACAGGGCGCTCCATTAAAGCCTATGGAGGCTACAAGAAAATGGCCGCCATGCATGTAAAACATGCGGCCGGAGCGATCGCAGCCAAAATGGCGCCGTTTGGCGCCGAAACTGCCGCTCCCACACCCCATGAGGGTGAAGTAAAAGAAACATCCTAATTGCCCAGCAAAAGGAAACATGTTAAACTGCCGCAGCGGCGCTGTAATGTGCCCCAAGCATGAGAAAACTCAAGCCCCACAGCACACAGCCGTTCACATACAAACTGACACAGAGTGCAGCACAACCCCCCCTCCTGCAGCCCACAGCATGCAACATGAGGGATAGGGAGACAGTAACATTGTGAACACAGGGTAAGGTAACACAGTCCCAGACTGACACCCCCCAGACAGACAGGTCCCCACATAAATGCACTTACCTCTCACATGGCGTGGGGGACCCGCACATGCGAACAAACCGCTGAACATAAGGAAGGGAGAGTCGCATCCAGGACGCATCAGAAGGTGGGTTGAGAAACCGCACAGCGTCCAGTGAGGTAGCCACCTCACCTAGCATCCCTGCACGGAACAGGGATGGGTCGTTCAGATAACTCAGGAGCGATACCTGACTGAACGCTCGATGGCGGGCTGAGAAACCACTGACCCACAGCCTGCTACCAGGGGGGTCAGCCCGAGACGCAGCCCGCATGATCCTCTTCTTCCGAAGAACTAACTAACGCTGGTAAAATAACAGCTAACAAGAAAGAGAGAAAAAACTGAAATAAAATCCAAAGAAAGGAAAGAGAGCTGAGACAAGGTGCCCCAGCATAGAAACTTCCAGCTACTCCTGACAGCTAGACAAATGAAACTGAGTTGGATACAGGAAGTGGAGGGTTATGTACTGAGGGGACCACCCCCTGGGGGTGGGGATATGTTAAAAGTCTTTTGTACTAACATATTCTATTGCCTAGCTACTCCTACGGATAAGAGGACATAACCCATTGGTGATGAATATGAAGGGGCGGCGACTGTCGGAGGACGAAAGAGAAAAGTATTTGATTCCCTACCAACCAACAATAACTCCGCCTCCCACAGACTGGATACAGTCGGTGCTCATGTGGTCACAGATTAGTCCTGTCAGTGTAAGAAGACAACTCGTTATATGTATAGAAGACACCCGCCCACAGAATCTCTTTCCTCCAATCACAGCTCACTATCATGGGAAGACCAAAGAGCTGTCCAAGGATGTCAGGGAGAAGATTGGAGACCGGCACAAGGCTGGAATGGCTACAAGACCATCAGCAAGAAGCTTGGGGAGAAGGAGACAAATGTTCGAGCGATTATTAGCAAATGGAAGAAATACAAAATAACCATCAATGGTCCTCAGTCTGGAGCTCCATGGAAGATTTCTCCTCATGGGGTGAGGATGGTTGAGAAAAGTGAGGGATCCGCCCAGAACTACATGGGAGGAGCTTGTGAATGATCTCAAGGTAATTGGCACCACAGTCCCCAAACAAACCATTGGTAACCCAATACACCGCCATGGACTGAAATCCTACAGCGCCCGCAAGGTCCCCTCCTCAGGAAGACACATGTACAATCATCCCACTCAACATCTAAATGATTCAGAGAAGGATTGGCAGGAGGTGCTGTGGTCAGATCAGACAAAAATTGAGCTTTTTGGAATTAACTCAACTGTGTTTGGAGGAAGAAAAATGCAGACTATGACCCTAAGAACACCGTCCCTACAATCACCCTCCCCTACAGTCACCGTCCCCCCCCCCACAGTCACCATCCCCCCAGGGCAGCCATCAGAAATTTTGGGGCCCCCTTAAACAACTTTAGGCCTGGGCCCCTCGGGGGCTGACCACCAACATTCCGAAGGGCCCGCCCTCTGGCCGTCCCACCAAATCCGCCAACTGGCCAATCCACCAAGTCCTTCAGTGCACTCACTTCTATTTTAACACTCTTACAACGTAATACATGAAAATGAATCCAATCCAGCAAAGCAACATCCCCAAATACTGTATTCAGTAAAGAGACATCTCAATCCAGTAAAGAGACAGCCTCATATTTAGCAAAGAGACATCCCTTCAGCTGCATCGGCTTACTCTGCAGCCGCCCTGCTTTAGCAATTGCTAGTTATTACAGCAGCAACAACTCGGTCTCATTGGTTAGGGCCTGGGCAGCTGGGCCCCTCGGAACGCCTGGGCCCCTACATGTGTATGGGCTGTCCCCCCCTGATGGCTGCCCTGCATCCCCCCACAGTCACCCTCCCCCCCCACAGTCACCGTCCCTACAGTCACCGTCCCTACAGTCACCGTCCCTACAGTCACCGTCCCTACAGTCAAGCACAGAGGTGGAAACATGAAGCTTTGGGGCTTTTTCTATGCTAAAAAGGTACAGCCGACTTTGCCACATTGAGGCCCTGCGC
The DNA here is from genome assembly GCF_965119305.1 of Pelophylax lessonae. Taxonomy (NCBI): domain Eukaryota; kingdom Metazoa; phylum Chordata; class Amphibia; order Anura; family Ranidae; genus Pelophylax; species Pelophylax lessonae. Next base: position 764,757 of record NC_138776.1, read on the forward strand.
TCTCTGACCCCCTCACTGTGCTTTCCGGTGCCTCACAGCGCTCTCTGGCACCCCCTGTGCTCTCTGACATTCTCCCCCTAGTGCTCCTGACCCCCCTTGCCACCCGCAGCTCTGCTGGGTTCCCCCCTCTCCCGGCGGCTGCAGCGAGGAGATCCGTCAGGATGGAGAGCTGTCTTGGGCAGCTCAGTCTAACGGCCGGGCCGATTTCTTGTCCCAATCCCAGGCCTGGATGGCTGGGCAGTCATGGCTCAGTTATATTTCACACAACTTTTGTCAGGCTGGGCGGTTCGGAGACCCGTGGCTCTGATGGCGGCGCATTCATCGGGAAGCGGTGAAAATCAAGCTGCGTTAGGCCGGCTTACAAAAATCTACACCCCCCCCCCCCCCCCATTGTATAGAGAAAATGGAAGCATATAAATAATAAGAGATGTGATGTGCGCGGCACGCACTGATCCTCTTATTCTATAGGATTATCCCCTCCCCCCCCTTCTGGTTGTGGAATTTCGGTATGGAATGTGGAAGTCGAGGTCCTTCTGATGAGTTTTATATTCGCTGTACTTTGTATTCTCACTCCCCCACATGTGATCTATGAACCCTGAGATTCTGGGGAGCCGCATGCAGAGACCCCGCAATGTACGGATCTGCGGCACTCCGATATTCAACTATTAAAGAGAACATTTCTAATGACAGAAGTCCCTGAGAAATATCCTGAAGTTTGAGCCTTCACCTGGAATTCCTCCTGAGATATATATATATATATATATATATATATATATATATATATATATATATATATTATATACACACACACACACACACACACTATATATTGTGACAGGAAGTCAGGTAAATCTGGGAATGTAGTCACTGAGAGGAGACACATTCCCACCTGCTTTGAAAGTTCACTGATACTATAGGGTGTTGGCTGCAGAGAGAGCCAGCAGGAAGTTGAAAACCATTCAGCTGTTCAGAATGAGGAGATCAAGGACTCTATAATTTGTCCAGAGAAAATCTATTGAGTGCTGCCTCCTGTCGCTGTGTGAGCTGGGAAGAGGAGGACAGACATACGTGTACCTCCCGACGCCGTGTGGGCATGGGAGAAGGACTGCTGCCGCCTGTCGCCGTGTGGGCTGGGAGAGGGAAACAGTCGGATGTGTGCCTCCCGACAAGCTGGTGAGCATGGGAGAAGACCCCCTAAAGCGATGTGAAGCTAAGGAGGGTAACCACGAGTGAAGACGTCTCAAAGGTGAGAAGACAAAGTGTTCCATGTGAAGAGTGTGAAGAGTAAAGGGACCTGTTAAATGAACTGTGTTCAATGTGAAGAATCTGAAGAGTAAAGGATCCTGTTATAAATGAACATGTGCTGTGTGAAAGAAAACAAAGGGACATGTTCAATGGACAATGTTTGTGCTGTGTGAAAAGCAAACAAATGGACATTTGAGTGTCTGCTGTAGGATCAGCAGTGTCGGCCCAACAGTAGGTTGGAAAGACTTCTTAGGTAGGTTCCAGCGTGAGAAGGTAGCCGCCCACAGAGGCAAGGATTTATTTTGTCTTTTATTTTATTTTGGCTGTTTTGATGCTTGCAATTGTGTTAAGTAAATTGCATGAATAAATCAGTCTTGTTTTCAACCTCTAATCGGCTATCTCTCTGTGAAAACGCACCCCCAAAGGGGTCATCCACGCCTACCACCGAGCTAATCCCTTACATATGGTGGAGGTATGCAGTGGGCATAAGCAGAGATCCCTGCAAGGAAGTGCATATGTTTGATGAACTTTATCTGGTGCATGAGATTGCACAATCTATGTGTGCAGGAGAGAAGATCCTGACAGAAAAAAAAAAAAAAAAAGTGTTTTAAAGAGACAGCGGTCTCAAAATTATTTGATGAACTTTGTTGTGTCTGGTGCAAGTGACTGCACAAACTGTGTGCGCAGGAAAAGAGATCCTGCAAGAGAGAGAAAAACTACATGTGTTGAAGAGACAGTGGTCTGAAAATTGTTTGCTGGACTGTGAAAAATTTGTTTGTGGAGTTATTGAAGATGGGGCGGTCCAAACGCCTGAAAAATGCAAAGATAGATGAAATGAGAGACCGGATTCTATGGATGGAGGGGATGTTGCCGTCTGAACCAGCCCCATCCATGCCTAAAGAGAGTCTACTAAAGAGGAAGGTTGTTGTCCCTAGCAACACTGATGAAACTGCTATGGAGACGCAGTGTGCTCAGATGAAAAGTAAACTCAAAATGGAGGAGATGTTGAAACATCTGATTATATCAAATGCAGCTCAACAGCAAGCAAATGCAGCTCAACAGCAGGCAAATGCGGATTTTCAGCAGAGCTTTGCAGCTCAACAAAAGGCTCATCAAGAGAGCATGGCAGGCTGGAAACAGACGCCAGCAGCCAATGGAGGCCATCGGTTTGGAGAAAACCGAGTATGTGTGCAGGGCTGAGTTGGATGCCTTGCAACGGAAAATGGAAGAAAAGGAACAAGCCTTGGAATTGCTTAAAATGGAGCATAGAAACTTGCAGGAAACAAATGAACTACTCAAGTCTCATGTGTTACAGTGGGAAGAATCCACTGCTCTTCTTTTGGTCGAGTTGCAAAAACGCAGAGAGACTATAATGGAGAAAGATACCATCCTCATGGAAAAGGAAAGTGAAATTCAGACTTTGCAGAAGCAAAGTATGGCTGATATGTTGGAGTTGCGTAATCAGCTGGAAAAAAGTCTTCAGTGTTTGGAAGTTACAAAAATAGACCTGCAGGAGTCGCAGGAACAGAATGTTGCTCTGAAAGCGACATTGTCTCTCAGCGACAAAGAGAAAAGTGAAAGAGAGGCTAAATTACTGAGTACTGTGTATGAGCTCACTACTTTAAGCAATGTGGTAAATGAATGGCGTGCGGACTGTGAAAGTTGGAAAGGGGAAGCCCAACGTGTCCAGCAGCAGTTAAAGGAGAAAGAAGCCTGTGTGGCAGAATTACATTCTTATTCCCAGATGCTAGCCAATGAGGTGAAGGCTCTTATGCAGGGAAAAGGAGATTGTGAACATAAGAGGGAAAAAGTAGAGGCACAGCTTCTGGAATCGCAAGTCAAGGTGTCAGAAGGTGACCGATTGTGTGCTAAGCTGTCAGAGAAGGCAAACCGACTGCAGGTTGAGTTGGACAATGTTACAAATCAGCTTTCTCAAGCAGACAGCAAATCTAGAGAAATTGCGGAAGATTTTTCTATCTTGGAATCGCAGCTGCAAGACACGCAGGAACTCTTACAGGAAGAGAGGTGTCAAAGGCTGAGTTTTAGCACAAAGCTCAAACAAATGGAAGATGAGAAAAATGGCTTCCTGGAACAATTAAAAGAGGAGGCGGAAGCAAAGAAAAACCTATCAGAGCAAGTCGCAACATTGCAAGCTCAGATAGCGGATATGAAAAAACGCATGGAAGAAAGCGTTGGTTCATTACAGTGTGTTGAAGATGTGAAAAAGAAGTTTGATCAGATGCTTGGTGAAGAGAAGAATGTGTCTGCAAAATATGCAGAAGAACGCGCCCGTGCAGAAACGGAGGTGCGTGATAACGAGAGCAAAGCCCTGTTCTTGGCTCGCTCTTTGGAGGAAGCTCTAGAGTGTAAGGCTGAACTAGAAAGTGTTAACAAACAGCTGCGTACAGAAATGGAAGAATTGGTCAGCTCCAAGGATGATGTTGTGAAAAGAGTTCAGGAGCTAGAAAAGTCTAAGCGAGCCTTAGAACAGCAAGTAGAAGAGATGAAGATTCCGTTGCAGGAACTGGAAGAGGAATTCCAGGCAACAGAGGATCTGTCCCAAAGAGGGGATAGTGTGCCTGATGCAGTTTTTAAAAGGATCAGTGTTTTGGGGTCTGTCCTGAGTGAGCCTCAGAAATGTGATGACATGTGGCTTGAATCACCCCTTTGGAATAAACCGTTCCTTCAAAAACTTCAAGCATTGGAAAATGTATCATTAGAGCTTCAGCAAACAAAGGAGCTGAGTAAGAAATGTGATGATTTCTCAGTTCAGGCTGAAAACCTAGTGGGGAAAACTAAGGCTGTTGGTGAAAACGTGAAGCAAATGAATAAGTGCCTTTCAGGGAGTGTTTCCAAAATGGAACTGGTGAAAGATGGGTGGCAGAAGTTTGATCGTGATCTTGAGATGCATTCCATGTGGAATTCAGATAGAGAAAAAGAACTAGGTGACCTTGAGCGGTCAAATAGTTCAGCAGAAAGTGCATTGAAGAAACCTGTAAAAGAATGTGTTGCAGTTCCATGCTTCTTCACTGATGCAGAGAGGAGGTCTATAATGGATACCACCCAGATCGCTGGGTTCAACTGTGTTGTTGCCTTTAACCCCTATGTTGGTGGAAGGAAAGTTGATGATGTTCTGGTTGACTACTTCTGTGAAGAGTTTGGCAAGAAATATAAACTGAATATCAAATCAAATAGTAGGCCTTTACTGCGACTCGCTCAGGAGGGCGAAAAGTTTAAGAAGTTGATGAGTGCAAATGCTTCAGATCTGCCTATGAATATGAAATGTTTGGTGAATGATATTGATATCTCTGGGAAAAGGAACAGGGGTCACTTTGAAGAAATGTGTGACAGCCTGTTGTCTCAATTGGAAAATCCTCTGCACAGCATCTTAGAGCAAGCAAAGCTCAAGAAGGAAGATCATTCCCTTTTACAACAAAAAGTCAATGATTGTGTACAGATGTATGGAGAGGCAACTCAAGTCACAGAGGGATGTCAAGAGTCCCTACTTGGAACAAAGCTTAGTGAAGCAAAGGTTCTCAAAGTTTTGTGGAAAACATTTATGGATTGCAGAGAGAGGCGTCTTAAGAATGTTGAAGACATTAAGACTAGCCCAATTGAGTTGCCTATGGATCACGGTCCTCCATGGTGGATTGGACAGACGGTTATGAGGGACAAGCTGTCTGACATTTATGAGAAAGCTGTCAATGAAGATGACAGAAACGAGAAGGAGCAAAATGATGCCAAAAATGCAGTTGAAGAATGTGTATATGAGATGAGAGACAAACTGTGTGGCAGTTATGAGAAATCTGTCAATGAAGATGACAAAACAGTTTCATCCGGAAGCTTGAGGATAATAGGAGGCTTATCAGTGAGTCAGCAGTGCCTGACACATGCGTGCCTGGAAATATGTGTCCCAACCCTAGGGTTGAAACAAGAGGGGGGGTATGTGACAGGAAGTCAGGTAAATCTGGGAATGTAGTCACTGAGAGGAGACACATTCCCACCTGCTTTGAAAGTTCACTGATACTATAGGGTGTTGGCTGCAGAGAGAGCCAGCAGGAAGTTGAAAACCATTCAGCTGTTCAGAATGAGGAGATCAAGGACTCTATAATTTGTCCAGAGAAAATCTATTGAGTGCTGCCTCCTGTCGCCGTGTGGGCTGGGAGAGGAAGGCAGACATACGTGTACCTCCCGACGCCGTGTGGGCATGGGAGAAGGACTGCTGCCGCCTGTCGCCGTGTGGGCTGGGAGAGGGGGACAGTCGGATGTGTGCCTCCCGACAAGCTGGTGAGCATGGGAGAAGACCCCCTAAAGCGATGTGAAGCTAAGGAGGGTAACCACGAGTGAAGACGTCTCAAAGGTGAGAAGACAAAGTGTTCCATGTGAAGAGTGTGAAGAGTAAAGGGACCTGTTAAATGAACTGTGTTCAATGTGAAGAATCTGAAGAGTAAAGGATCCTGTTATAAATGAACATGTGCTGTGTGAAAGAAAACAAAGGGACATGTTCAATGGACAATGTTTGTGCTGTGTGAAAAGCAAACAAATGGACATTTGAGTGTCTGCTGTAGGATCAGCAGTGTCGGCCCAACAGTAGGTTGGGAAGACTTCTTAGGTAGGTTCCAGCGTGAGAAGGTAGCCGCCCACAGAGGCAAGGATTTATTTTGTCTTTTATTTTATTTTGGCTGTTTTGATGCTTGCAATTGTGTTAAGTAAATTGCATGAATAAATCAGTCTTGTTTTCAACCTCTAATCGGCTATCTCTCTGTGAAAACGCACCCCCAAAGCGGTCATCCACGCCTACCACCGAGCTAATCCCTTACAATATATATATATATATATATATATATATATATATATATATATATATATATATATATATATATATATATATATATATATATATATATATATATATATATATATATATATATATATACACACATATATATATATACACACAGCACTTCCTGGTCTGAGAGTGCCGAGGCTCATAGCCGGATATCTGCTGCCTCTCCGTCTCAGGACATTTAAAGTGAGGCTTGGTGATGTCACCACCGTGCTGTTCTCCATTTTTGACATAAAGAGGCCACGGCCCTGCCTCCACCAAGATGGCCGAACCCACACCAAGACACCTAATAAATCTGTGAAAAGTGTGGCTGCATTTGTATTCACCCCCCTTTACTCTGATACCCCTAACTAAAATCCAGGGGAACCAATTGTCTTCAGAAGTCACCTAATTAGTAAATAGAGTCCCCCTGTGTGTAATGTAATCTCAGTATAAATACAGCTGTTCTGTGAAGCCCTCAGAGGTTTGTTAGAGAACCTTAGTGAACAAACAGCATCATGAAGGCCAAGGAACCCCCCAGACAGGTCAGAGATAAAGTTGTGGAGAAGTGTAAAGCAGGGTTAGGTTATAAAAAAAATCTCCCAAGCTTTGACCATCTCACAGAGCGCTGATCAATCCATCATGGGAAAATGGAAAGAGTATGGCCCAACTGCAACCCTTCCAAGACATGGCCGTCCACCTAAACTGACCGGCCTGGCCCCTACCAAGACAGGGCCGTCCACCTAAACTGACTGGCCGGGCCTCTACCAAGACATGGCCGTCCACCTAAACTGACTGGCCGGGACCCTACCAAGACATGGCCGTCCACCTAAACTGACCGGCCGGGCCCCTACCAAGACATGGCCGTCCACCTAAACTGACCGGCCAGGCCCCCTACCAAGACATGGCCGTCCACCTAAACTGACCGGCCGGGCAAGGAGAGCATTCATCAAAGAAGCAGCCAAGAGCCCCATGGGAACTCTGGAGGAGCTGCAGAGATCCACAGCTCAGGTGGGAGAATCTGTCCACAGGACAACTATTAGTCGTGCGCTCCACAAATCTGCCCTTTATGGAAGAGTGAGAAGAAGAAAGCCATTGGTGGAAGAAATCCATAAGAAGTCCCCATTGCAGTTTGGGAGAAGCCATGTGGGGGAGGAGCAAACATGTGGGGGGAGGAGCTCTGCTCAGAGGAGACCAAGATTTAATTTTTTGGCCAAAAAGCAAAAAACTATGTGTGGGGGAAAACTAACACTGCCCATCACCCTGAACACACCATCCCCACTGTGAAACATGGTGGTGGCAGCATCATGGTGTGGGGATGCTTTTCTATCAGCAGGGACAGGGAAGCTGGTCAGAGTTGATGGGAAGATGGATGGAGCCAAATACAGGACAATCTTAGAAGAAAAGACTTGAGACTGGGGCAGAGGTTCACCTTCCAGCAGGACAACGACCCGAAACATCCAGCCAGAGCTACAATGGAATGGTTTCATGTGTTAGAATGGCCCAGTCACAGTCCAGACCTAAATCACATTGAGAATCTGTGGCAAGACTTGAAAATTGCTGATCACAGACGCTCTCCATCCAATCTGACAGAGATGAGATATTCTGCAAAGAAGAATGGGCAGAAATGTCCTCTCTAGATGTGCAAAGCTGGTAGAGACTAGAGTTGGGTGAATGGTTCAGCCTGAGCATCAGTTCCGGCCAACATTGGCTGTTCACCTCGTTCGGGGAATACCTGAATTCGCAGGGTGTTCGCCCCACCGATTGCCTGGCAATGCCCTGCGCACTTCACAGTGCATTTTGCGACCTGTCTAGGCACAGCTTTGCCCAATCAGGGCGCAGTGTAATCTGATTGTTAGGGAGTGGGGTGTGGTAATTACAGATTACCTTCATTGCTGCAGCGTATATGCATTACGTGGGCAGCGAGAGGTTACAATGAAGGCCTCTCTATACACAGAGAGACTTACCTAATATACCGATGTTATCATAGACACCAAACAGCGCCCTCTTCTCATTCCAGCGGTCGGTGTTTTTGGGTTGTGGCACAAAATTGCGCACCAGATTCCGGCATCCTGCAATCACAGCAATAGAAGAGTCAGACACAGAGAGCGACACGAGCGATCCCTTCATTACACTGGATAACAACTACAACAAACTGCCACTGCAGCCAACTGCCACTGCAGCCAACTGCCACTGCAGCCAACTGCCACTGCAGCCAACTGCCACTGCAGCCAACTGCCACTCCAAAATATTTCCTTCACAGTGAGGGAAAAAATAATTTCCTCCCCGGCTGATTTTGTAGGTTTGCCCACTGACAAAGAAATGATCAGTCTATAATTTTATTGGTCGGTTTATTTTACCAGTGAGAGACAGAATAACAACAAAAATATCCAGAAAAACGCATTTCAAAAAAGTTATAAATTGATTTCCATTTTAATGAGTGAAATAAGTATTTGATCTCCGATCAATCAGCAGATTTCTGGCTCCCAGGTGTCTTCTATACAGGTAACAAGCTGAGATTAGGAGGATTCTCTTATAGGGAGTGCTCCTAATCTCAGCTTGTCCTTTCACATGGGCTTTCTGCCTGGCAGACTCTGTTTTGCTTAGTGGGGGGGGGGGGGGGGGGGGGGACGATCCGCCAATCCCCGCTGAGCAGGCGGATGACATTATTGTATTTTGTATGTATTGCACACGGCACTAATAATGTTTGCGTTCTTTCGAGTCCTGATTAGAATTAGCCTGCCTATGTTACGCCCCTTGTTACCATAAAAGTACAATTGTAACAATAATGTGATACCTACATAATCATGTGTATAAAAGCCTTCAATTGTGACAAAAAAACAGAAGAGTTTCTTGGAAATATGTGGAGTGGATCTCTTGTGTCTGTTCCCTACTTCAGCAGTTATTCATTTGGAACCACCAATCATAGGAGTTGCCCATCTATAAAATTTCCATGCCACGTCAGGGCTCATAGTTACATAGTTAGTGAGGTTGAAAAAAGACATCAGTCCATCCAGTTCAACCTATGATGTGTGTGTGTGTTTGCTGTTAACCGTACATTGTATGCCCCTGTATGTTGTACATTGTATACCCCTGTATGTTGTACATTGTATACCCCTGTATGTTGTACATTGTATACCCCCTGTATGTTGTACATTGTATACCCCCTGTATGTTATACATTGTATACCCCTGTATGTTGTACATTGTATACCCCTGTATGTTGTACATTGTATACCCCTGTATGTTGTACATTGTATACCCCCTGTATGTTGTACATTGTATACCCCCTGTATGTTATACATTGTATACCCCTGTATGTTGTACATTGTATACCCCCTGTATGTTGTACATTGTATACCCCTGTATGTTGTACATTGTATACCCCTGCATGTTGTACATTGTATACCCCTGTATGTTGTACATTGTATACCCCTGTATGTTGTACATTGTATACCCATGCATGTTGTACATTGTATACCCATGCATGTTGTACATTGTATACCCATGCATGTTGTACATTGTATACCCATGCATGTTGTACATTGTATACCCCCTGTATGTTGTACATTGTATACCCCCTGTATGTTGTACATTGTATACCCCCTGTATGTTGTACATTGTATACCCCCTGTATGTTGTACATTGTATACCCCCTGTATGTTGTACATTGTATACCCCCTGTATGTTGTACATTGTATACCCCCTGTATGTTGTACATTGTATACCCCCTGTATGTTGTACATTGTATACCCCTGTATGTTGTACATTGTATACCCCTGTATGTTGTACATTGTATACCCCTGTATGTTGTACATTGTATACCCCTGTATGTTGTACATTGTATACCCCCTGTATGTTGTACATTGTATACCCCTGTATGTTGTACATTGTATACCCCTGTATGTTGTACATTGTATACCCCCTGTATGTTGTACATTGTATACCCCCTGTATGTTGTACATTGTATACCCCTGTATGTTGTGGTCATTAAGGTGCCCATCTAATAGTTTTTTGAAACTATCAATGCTCCCTGCTGATACGACTGCTTGTGGAAGAGAGTTCCACATCTTTACCGCTCTTACAGTAAAGAACCCCTTACGCACTTTAAGGTTAAACCGCCTTTCCTCTAGTTTTAGTGAGTGGCCACGTGTCTTATTGTATCTCCTTTCTCTGAATAGTTTGTTCCTTATGCTAGGGTCGCCAGTACAGTATTTGTACATTGATATCATATCCCCCCTCAATCGTCTTTTCTCCAGAGAGAATAGGTTCAGTGTTTGCAGTCTTTCCTCATAGCTGATGTCCTCCATTCCCCTAATTATTTTTGTTGCCCTTCTCTGGACTCTCTCCAGTTCCAGCACATCCTTCCTGAGGACCGGTGCCCAGAACTGGACAGCATACTCCAGATGTGGCCGGACCAGAGTCTTGTAGAGCGGGAGAATAATCTCTTTATTTCTGGAGTGAATCCCCTTTTTTATACATCCCAGTATTCTGTTGGCTTTGCTTGCGGCGGCTTGGCATTGCATGCCACTGCCAAGCCTGTTGTCTACCAGTACCCCCAGGTCCCTTTCCATCCTAGACTCACCCAGAGGTTCCCCCCCTAGTGAGTAGCTTGCTTTCTGGTTTCTGGCCCCCAAGTGCATTACTTTACATTTATCAACATTAAACCTCATCCATGCCACGTCAGTGCCTCAGAAAAGTGTGAGAGGTTGTTAGGAAATTAGATTTGGAATTTGATGTCCCTAGAACCCCTGACAGTGCTCCCTGCATGTTGGGCTGTGGAAAAGTCTCACACCTGTGGTATCGCCATACTCAGGAGGAGGAGCAGAATGTATTTTGGGTGTAATTGCAAGTATGCCTATACCAGGTTTTCTCAACTCCGGTCCTCAGGGCCCACTAACAGGCCAGGTTTCCAAGATAACTGAAATCCATCTCAGGTGATCTGATTTGCTGCTCAGTGATTGCAGTACTCTAGTCTGCATCTCCTCAAGGTAATCCTTAAAATCTGGCCTGTTAGTGTGCCCTGAGGACCGGAGTTGAGAACCTCTCCTCTATACAGTGTGTGAGAAATAACCGGTTATTACAATTTCTTGTGAAAAAAGTTTTTCCAAGAGACATTGGGGGAAAAAAAAATACAAAACTTCAAAAACTGTCCATGCCTCTTCCTAAAAACCTTGGAATGTCTACTTCCCAAAAAGGGGTATTTGGGGGGTAATTGTACTGTCCTGGCTTGTTAGTCCCGGTTCACACTGGGGCAGTTAGGTGACTTATCCGCCTGACAGGTCGCGCTCCATTCAGTGCAATGGAAGTCGCCCCGACTTAGAAAAAGGTCCCCGCACTACTTTGGGGGCGACTTGCATTGACTCCCAGTAGAGAAGTTGTTTGCAACCCGCGCCGAAGTCACTTTAAATGACAATTGCGCGGTCGTGCGACGCTGTACACAAATAAAATTGAATCCTTTTTTCCCCACAGAGATTTCTTTTGGTGGGATTTCATCACCTCTGCGATTTTTACTTTTTTTTTTTTTTTTTGATTTATAAAAACGACAATTCTGAAAAAAAGAAAAAAAAAATAATTTCACATTCTGATATAGAATATTCCCAATAAAAAAAAAAAAAAAGTAAAAATTAAATTTATTCATTTTAGGCCAATTTGTTTTCTGCTACATATTTTTGATGAAAAAAAAAAAAATGGCAATAAGCGTATTTTGATTGGTTTGCGCAAAAGTTATTGCGTTTACTAACAAAGGGAAAGATTTTTGTCATTTTTATTTATTTTACTAGTAATGGCGGTGATCTGCGATTTTTAGTGGGACTGCAACATTGCGGCGGACAGATCGGACCCCTGACTGACATTTTTGACACTTTTGGGGGGACCAGTGACATTACTACAGTAATCAGTGCTATACATATGCACTGTCACTGTACTAATGACACTGGCAGGGAAGGGGTTAACATCAGGGGTGATCAAAGGGTTCAATGTGTCCCTAGGGAGTGCTTTCTAACTGTGTGGGGGATGGGCTTGCTGCATGTACACAGATCTGTGTTCACATCGGTGGATCGCCGTTCTGTCTCTATAGGGAGGGATGGCGAGTCCCGGACCCTCTGATTGGCTCCCCCTCCAGCCAATTGACACATGCGCCCCCCCCCCCACTAACTGTTACATGGCGTGGTGCACAGATACATTGTTTCCTGTAACAGAGCCGACCTCCTGCAGCATAACGAAGGCCGATGGTCAGCAAGTGGTTAAAGTAGAACTCAGGACTAAAACTATTTAATCCTAAAACTGCTCCCACCCCCTTCTACCTCCTAAACTAACTACCCTATAGAAGAAAGATGGCAATACTCCCTTATCCTGAGGGTCACATGATCTCCTGTATCATCCAATGCCAGCTACAGAGGACAGGGCACTGCCTGAGCGGTGACATCCTGAGAGTCAGATGATACCCTGTGTCATCCAATCCCAGTACAGAGGAGAGGGCGCTGCCTGAGTGGAGACACCCTGAGGGTCACATGATCCCCTGTGTCATCCAATGCCGACTACAGAGGAGAGGGCGCTGCCTGAGCGGTGACATCCTGAGAGTCACATGATCTGCTGTGTCATCCAATGCCAGTACAGAGGAGAGGACGCTGCCTGAGCGGTGACATCCTGAGGGTCACATGATCCCCTGTGTCATCCAATGCCGGCTACAGAGGAGAGGGCGCTGCCTGAGCGGTGACATCCTGAGGGTCACATGATCCCCTGCGTCATCCAATGCTGGCTACAGAGGAGAGGGCGCTGCCTGAGCGGTGACATCCTGAGAGTCACATGATCTCCTGTGTCATCAGATCCCGGTACAGAGGAGAGGGTGCTGCCTGAGTGGTGACATCCTTAGGATCACATAATCTCCTGTGTCATCCAATGCCGTTTCAGAGGAGAGGGCGCTGCCTGAGCGGTGACATGCTGAGAGTCACATGATCCCCTGTGTCATCCAATCCCGGTACAGGGGAGAGGGCGCTGCCTGAGTGGTGACATCCTAAGGGTCACATGATTTCCTGCGTCATCCAATGCCGACTACAGAGGAGAGGGCGCTGCCTGAGTGGTGACATCCTGAGGGTCACATGATCCCCTGTGTCATCCAATGCCGACTACAGAGGAGAGGGCGCTGCCTGAGCGGTGACATCCTGAGAGTCACATGATCTGCTGTGTCATCCAATGCCAGTACAGAGGAGAGGACGCTGCCTGAGCGGTGACATCCTGAGGGTCACATGATCCCCTGCGTCATCCAATGCCGGCTACAGAGGAGAGGGCGCTGCCTGAGCGGTGACATCCTGAGGGTCACATGATCCCCTGTGTCATCCAATGCCGGCTACAGAGGAGAGGGCGCTGCCTGAGCGGTGACATCCTGAGAGTCACATGATCTCCTGTGTCATCCAATGCCAGCTACAGAGGAGGGCGCTGCCTGAGCGGTGACATCCTGAGGGTCACATGATCTCCTGTGTCATCCAATGCCAGTACAGAGGAGAGGACGCTGCCTGAGCGGTGACATCCTGAGGGTCACATGATCCCCTGTGTCATCCAATGCCGGCTACAGAGGAGGGCGCTGCCTGAGCGGTGACATCCTGAGGGTCACATGATCTCCTGTGTCATCCAATGATGGCTACAGAGGAGAGGGCGCTGCCTGAGCGGTGACATCCTGAGGGTCACATGATCCCCTGTGTCATCCAATGCCGCCTATAGAGGAGAGGGCGCTGCCTGAGTGGTGACATCACATAAATTTCTATGGGGCTTCCTTTCTCTACACTTAACCCGCTGAGAGCCGATCACATGACTGGAGAGCCCCGCCCCTTCCCCCTCCCAACTTGTGTGAGGTACAACAGATAACCCCTCCCCCCAGGAAACTTACCCAGAGAGAAGGAGCGGGAGGACTGAGAAACCAGAGGACACGCCCAGCGTCCCGCCCCCAACAAATGTGTCACCGCCCACATCTGGGAGGAGAGAAAAACACAAATCAGAGACATCAAAGAGGGGGAGGAGCAAAATAATCACAGGGGGGGGGGGAGCAAAATAATCACAGAGAGAGACTGCAACCAATCACAGCGAGTGTTACATTGTATCCATCCCATATATAGAAGTGTTACATTGTATTCATCCCATATATAGAAGTGTTACATTGTATCCATCCCACATATAGAAGTGTTACATTGTATTCATCCCATATATAGAGTGTTACATTGTATCCATCCCATATATAGAGTGTTACATTGTATCCATCCCATATATAGAAGTGTTACATTGTATCCGTCCCATATATAGAAGTGTTACATTGTATCCGTCCCATATATAGAGTGTTACATTGTATTCATCCCATATATAGAATGTTACATTGTATTCCTCCCATATATAGAAGTGTTACATTGTATTCCTCCCATATATAGAAGTGTTACATTGTATCCATCCCATATATAGAAGTGTTACATTGTATTCATCCCATATATAGAATGTTACATTGTATTCCTCCCATATATAGAAGTGTTACATTGTATCCATCCCATATATAGAAGTGTTACATTGTATCCATCCCATATATAGAATGTTACATTGTATCCATCCCATATATAGAATGTTACATTGTATCCATCCCATATATAGAAGTGTTACATTGTATCCATCCCATATATAGAAGTGTTACATTGTATCCATCCCATATATAGAAGTGTTACATTGTATCCATCCCATATATAGAAGTGTTACATTGTATCCATCCCATATATAGAGTGTTACATTGTATCCATCCCATATATAGAAGTGTTACATTGTATCCATCCCATATATAGAAGTGTTACATTGTATCCATCCCATATATAGAATGTTACATTGTATTCATCCCATATATAGAAGTGTTACATTGTATCCATCCCATATATAGAGTGTTACATTGTATTCATCCCATATATAGAATGTTACATTGTATCCATCCCATATATAGAAGTGTTACATTGTATCCATCCCATATATAGAAGTGTTACATTGTATCCATCCCATATATAGAAGTGTTACATTGTATCCATCCCATATATAGAAGTGTTACATTGTATTCCTCCCATATATAGAAGTGTTACATTGTATTCCTCCCATATATAGAAGTGTTACATTGTATCCATCCCATATATAGAATGTTACATTGTATTCATCCCATATATAGAAGTGTTACATTGTATCCATCCCATATATAGAGTGTTACATTGTATCCATCCCATATATAGAATGTTACATTGTATCCATCCCATATATAGAAGTGTTACATTGTATTCATCCCATATATAGAGTGTTACATTGTATCCATCCCATATATAGAGTGTTACATTGTATTCATCCCATATATAGAAGTGTTACATTGTATCCATCCCATATATAGAAGTGTTACATTGTATCCATCCCATATATAGAAGTGTTACATTGTATCCATCCCATATATAGAAGTGTTACATTGTATCCATCCCATATATAGAAGTGTTACATTGTATCCATCCCATATATAGAAGTGTTACATTGTATTCATCCCATATATAGAGTGTTACATTGTATCCATCCCATATATAGAAGTGTTACATTGTATCCATCCCATATATAGAAGTGTTACATTGTATCCATCCCATATATAGAATGTTACATTGTATTCATCCCATATATAGAAGTGTTACATTGTATCCATCCCATATATAGAGTGTTACATTGTATTCATCCCATATATAGAATGTTACATTGTATCCATCCCATATATAGAAGTGTTACATTGTATCCATCCCATATATAGAATGTTACATTGTATTCCTCCCATATATAGAAGTGTTACATTGTATCCATCCCATATATAGAATGTTACATTGTATTCATCCCATATATAGAAGTGTTACATTGTATCCATCCCATATATAGAGTGTTACATTGTATCCATCCCATATATAGAAGTGTTACATTGTATCCATCCCATATATAGAAGTGTTACATTGTATCCATCCCATATATAGAAGTGTTACATTGTATTCCTCCCATATATAGAAGTGTTACATTGTATTCCTCCCATATATAGAAGTGTTACATTGTATTCCTCCCATATATAGAAGTGTTACATTGTATCCATCCCATATATAGAATGTTACATTGTATTCATCCCATATATAGAAGTGTTACATTGTATCCATCCCATATATAGAGTGTTACATTGTATCCATCCCATATATAGAATGTTACATTGTATCCATCCCATATATAGAAGTGTTACATTGTATTCATCCCATATATAGAGTGTTACATTGTATTCATCCCATATATAGAGTGTTACATTGTATCCATCCCATACATAGAATGTTACATTGTATTCATCCCATATATAGAAGTGTTACATTGTATCCATCCCATATATAGAGTGTTACATTGTATCCATCCCATATATAGAAGTGTTACATTGTATCCATCCCATATATAGAAGTGTTACATTGTATCCATCCCATATATAGAAGTGTTACATTGTATCCATCCCATATATAGAAGTGTTACATTGTATCCATCCCATATATAGAAGTGTTACAATGTATCCATCCCATATATAGAAGTGTTACATTGTATTCCTCCCATATATAGAAGTGTTACATTGTATTCCTCCCATATATAGAAGTGTTACATTGTATTCCTCCCATATATAGAAGTGTTACATTGTATCCATCCCATATATAGAATGTTACATTGTATTCCTCCCATATATAGAAGTGTTACATTGTATCCATCCCATATATAGAATGTTACATTGTATTCATCCCATATATAGAAGTGTTACATTGTATCCATCCCATATATAGAGTGTTACATTGTATCCATCCCATATATAGAATGTTACATTGTATCCATCCCATATATAGAATGTTACATTGTATTCATCCCATATATAGAGTGTTACATTGTATTCATCCCATATATAGAAGTGTTACATTGTATTCATCCCATATATAGAAGTGTTACATTGTTTCTGAGATTTATGGGACTTTTTTTCCCATCATCACAGCATTGATAATTCTCCCTTCCCCCACCCCTCTATATATCACACATAGCGCCCTCCCCAGGGGTTCTATAGGACATAATCGCCCCCCTCATACCTCTTCTATGGCTCCTCACCGCCTCCTCCACACCGCCGACATTATATCCTCCACAGGAGCCCCGCCCCCTAATCTCTGACATTGCCACATGTGACACCGAGAGACGGCGGCGGCCATTTTGTTGTGGACTTCCGGGTACCTCACAGACTTCTTCCTCTATCGACGCAGCGATAGGCCGCGCCCCCCGGTTTAGTCATCCCGAGTGCTGTAAAAAGTTCGTTGCTTTGGTGATTGTGCGCCACCTAGTGATCAGAAGATAATACAACATGATAGAATATATTCAGATGAGGAGACAATTCTCAATACTGAACAGGGAGGAGCATCCCAAATGGGAGGAGCAATGACGGAGGACCAATAGGAACTAGATATCAATTATGGAGACACTGAAATGAAGGGATGAATTCCCATTGGTTGGACATCGACTTCAACCTCAACTGTTTTTTATCAAACTGACAATTTTTATTAATTTTAAATTTTTCATTTAATTTTATTTTCCACTCATTTATTAATCAATATATAAATAATTAATATTTATTTCCTATCAGTCATTGGCTCCGCCCATGTAATCCTGTGCCCAGCACTCTGTGTATTATGTAGTCCTGTGCCCAGCGCTCTGTGTATTATGTAGTCCTGTGCCCAGCGCTCTGTGTATTATGCAGTCCTGTGCCCAGCGCTCTGTGTATTATATAGTCCTGTGCCCAGCGCTCTGTGTATTATGTAGTCCTGTGCCCAGCACTCTGTGTATTATGTAGTCCTGTGCCCAGCTCTCTGTGTATTATGTAGTCCTGTGCCCAGCACTCTGTGTATTATGTAGTCCTGTGCCCAGCACTCTGTGTATTATGTAGTCCTGTGCCCAGCGCTCTGTGTATTATGTAGTCCTGTGCCCAGCGCTCTGTGTATTATGTAGTCCTGTGCCCAGCACTCTGTGTATTATGTAGTCCTGTGCCCAGCCCTCTGTGTATTATGTAGTCCTGTGCCCAGCACTCTGTGTATTATGTAGTCCTGTGCCCAGCACTCTGTGTATTATGTAGTCCTGTGCCCAGCCCTCTGTGTATTATGCAGTCCTGTGCCCAGCTCTCTGTGTATTATGTAGTCCTGTGCCCAGCTCTCTGTGTATTATGTAGTCCTGTGCCCAGCACTCTGTGTATTATGTAGTCCTGTGCCCAGAGCTCTGTGTATTATGTAGTCCTGTGCCCAGCGCTCTGTGTATTATATAGTCCTGTGCCCAGCGCTCTGTGTATTATGTAGTCCTGTGCCCAGCGCTCTGTGTATTATGCAGTCCTGTGCCCAGCTCTCTGTGTATTATGTAGTCCTGTGCCCAGCCCTCTGTGTATTATGCAGTCCTGTGCCCAGCGCTCTGTGTATTATGTAGTCCTGTGCCCAGCGCTCTGTGTATTATGCAGTCCTGTACCCAGCGCTCTGTGTATTATGTAGTCCTGTGCCCAGCACTCTGTGTATTATGTAGTCCTGTGCCCAGCTCTCTGTGTATTATGTAGTCCTGTGCCCAGCACTCTGTGTATTATGTAGTCCTGTGCCCAGCACTCTGTGTATTATGTAGTCCTGTGCCCAGCGCTCTGTGTATTATGTAGTCCTGTGCCCAGCGCTCTGTGTATTATGTAGTCCTGTGCCCAGCACTCTGTGTATTATGTAGTCCTGTGCCCAGCCCTCTGTGTATTATGTAGTCCTGTGCCCAGCACTCTGTGTATTATGTAGTCCTGTGCCCAGCACTCTGTGTATTATGTAGTCCTGTGCCCAGCCCTCTGTGTATTATGCAGTCCTGTGCCCAGCTCTCTGTGTATTATGTAGTCCTGTGCCCAGCTCTCTGTGTATTATGTAGTCCTGTGCCCAGCACTCTGTGTATTATGTAGTCCTGTGCCCAGCGCTCTGTGTATTATGTAGTCCTGTGCCCAGCGCTCTGTGTATTATGTAGTCCTGTGCCCAGCACTCTGTGTATTATGTAGTCCTGTGCCCAGCCCTCTGTGTATTATGCAGTCCTGTGCCCAGCTCTCTGTGTATTATGTAGTCCTGTGCCCAGCACTCTGTGTATTATGTAGTCCTGTGCCCAGCACTCTGTGTATTATGCAGTCCTGAGCCCAGCGCTCTGTGTATTATGCAGTCCTGTGCCCAGCTCTCTGTGTATTATGTAGTCCTGTGCCCAGCGCTCTGTGTATTATGTAGTCCTGTGCCCAGCCCTCTGTGTATTATGCAGTCCTGTGCCCAGCTCTCTGTGTATTATGTAGTCCTGTGCCCAGCGCTCTGTGTATTATGTAGTCCTGTGCCCAGCGCTCTGTGTATTATGTAGTCCTGTGCCCAGCCCTCTGTGTATTATGCAGTCCTGTGCCCAGCTCTCTGTGTATTATGTAGTCCTGTGCCCAGCACTCTGTGTATTATGTAGTCCTGTGCCCAGCGCTCTGTGTATTATGTAGTCCTGTGCCCAGCGCTCTGTGTATTATGTAGTCCTGTGCCCAGCACTCTGTGTATTATGTAGTCCTGTGCCCAGCCCTCTGTGTATTATGCAGTCCTGTGCCCAGCTCTCTGTGTATTATGTAGTCCAGTGCCCAGCACTCTGTGTATTATGTAGTCCTGTGCCCAGCGCTCTGTGTATTATGTAGTCCTGTGCCCAGAGCTCTGTGTATTATGTAGTCCTGTGCCCAGCGCTCTGTGTATTATGCAGTCCTGTGCCCAGCGCTCTGTGTATTATGTAGTCCTGTGCCCAGCGCTCTGTGTATTATGCAGTCCTGAGCCCAGCGCTCTGTGTATTATGCAGTCCTGTGCCCAGCTCTCTGTGTATTATGTAGTCCTGTGCCCAGCACTCTGTGTATTATGTAGTCCTGTGCCCAGCCCTCTGTGTATTATGCAGTCCTGTGCCCAGCTCTCTGTGTATTATGTAGTCCTGTGCCCAGCACTCTGTGTATTATGTAGTCCTGTGCCCAGCGCTCTGTGTATTATGTAGTCCTGTGCCCAGAGCTCTGTGTATTATGTAGTCCTGTGCCCAGCGCTCTGTGTATTATGCAGTCCTGTGCCCAGCGCTCTGTGTATTATGTAGTCCTGTGCCCAGCGCTCTGTGTATTATGCAGTCCTGTGCCCAGCGCTCTGTGTATTATGTAGTCCTGTACCCAGCGCTCTGTGTATTATGTAGTCCTGTGCCCAGCGCTCTGTGTATTATGTAGTCCTGTGCCCAGCGCTCTGTGTATTATGTAGTCCTGTGCCCAGAGCTCTGTGTATTATGTAGTCCTGTGCCCAGCGCTCTGTGTATTATGCAGTCCTGTGCCCAGCGCTCTGTGTATTATGTAGTCCTGTGCCCAGCGCTCTGTGTATTATGCAGTCCTGTGCCCAGCGCTCTGTGCATTATGCAGTCCTGTACCCAGCGCTCTGTGTATTATGCAGTCCTGTGCCCAGCACTCTGTGTATTATGCAGTCCTGTACCCAGCGCTCGGTGTATTATGTAGTCCTGTGCCCAGCGCTCTGTATATTATGTAGTCCTGTGCCCAGCACTCTGTGTATTATGTAGTCCTGTGCCCAGCGCTCTGTGTATTATGCAGTCCTGTGCCCAGCGCTCTGTGTATTATGTAGTCCTGTGCCCAGCGCTCTGTGTATTATGCAGTCCTGTGCCCAGCGCTCTGTGTATTATGTAGTCCTGTGCCCAGCGCTCTGTGTATTATGTAGTCCTGTGCCCAGCGCTCTGTGTATTATGTAGTCCTGTGCCCAGCGCTCTGTGTATTATGTAGTCCTGTGCCCAGCACTCTGTGTATTATGTAGTCCTGTGCCCAGCGCTCTGTGTATTATGTAGTCCTGTGCCCAGAGCTCTGTGTATTATGTAGTCCTGTGCCCAGCGCTCTGTGTATTATGCAGTCCTGTGCCCAGCGCTCTGTGTATTATGTAGTCCTGTGCCCAGCGCTCTGTGTATTATGCAGTCCTGTGCCCAGCGCTCTGTGTATTATGTAGTCCTGTACCCAGCGCTCTGTGTATTATGTAGTCCTGTGCCCAGCGCTCTGTGTATTATGTAGTCCTGTGCCCAGCGCTCTGTGTATTATGTAGTCCTGTGCCCAGAGCTCTGTGTATTATGTAGTCCTGTGCCCAGCGCTCTGTGTATTATGCAGTCCTGTGCCCAGAGCTCTGTGTATTATGTAGTCCTGTGCCCAGCGCTCTGTGTATTATGCAGTCCTGTGCCCAGCGCTCTGTGTATTATGCAGTCCTGTGCCCAGCGCTCTGTGTATTATGTAGTCCTGTGCCCAGCGCTCTGTGTATTATGCAGTCCTGTGCCCAGCGCTCTGTGCATTATGCAGTCCTGTACCCAGCGCTCTGTGTATTATGCAGTCCTGTGCCCAGCACTCTGTGTATTATGCAGTCCTGTACCCAGCGCTCGGTGTATTATGTAGTCCTGTGCCCAGCGCTCTGTATGTTATGTAGTCCTGTGCCCAGCGCTCTGTGTATTATGTAGTCCTGTGCCCAGCGCTCTGTGTATTATGCAGTCCTGTGCCCAGCGCTCTGTGTATTATGTAGTCCTGTGCCCAGCGCTCTGTGTATTATGCAGTCCTGTGCCCAGCGCTCTGTGTATTATGTAGTCCTGTACCCAGCGCTCTGTGTATTATGTAGTCCTGTGCCCAGTGCTCTGTGTATTATGTAGTCCTGTACCCAGCGCTCTGTGTATTATGTAGTCCTGTGCCCAGCGCTCTGTGTATTATGTAGTCCTGTGCCCAGCGCTCTGTGTATTATGCAGTCCTGTGCCCAGCGCTCTGTGTATTATGTAGTCCTGTGCCCAGCGCTCTGTGTATTATGTAGTCCTGTGCCCAGCGCTCTGTGTATTATGTAGTCCTGTGCCCAGCGCTCTGTGTATTATGTAGTCCTGTGCCCAGCGCTCTGTGTATTATGTAGTCCTGTGCCCAGCGCTCTGTGTATTATGTAGTCCTGTACCCAGCGCTCTGTGTATTATGTAGTCCTGTGCCCAGCGCTCTGTGTATTATGTAGTCCTGTGCCCAGCGCTCTGTGTATTATGTAGTCCTGTGCCCAGAGCTCTGTGTATTATGTAGTCCTGTGCCCAGCGCTCTGTGTATTATGCAGTCCTGTGCCCAGCGCTCTGTGTATTATGTAGTCCTGTGCCCAGCGCTCTGTGTATTATGCAGTCCTGTGCCCAGCGCTCTGTGTATTATGTAGTCCTGTACCCAGCGCTCTGTGTATTATGTAGTCCTGTGCCCAGCGCTCTGTGCATTATGCAGTCCTGTACCCAGCGCTCTGTGTATTATTCAGTCCTGTGCCCAGCACTCTGTGTATTATGCAGTCCTGTACCCAGCGCTCGGTGTATTATGTAGTCCTGTGCCCAGCGCTCTGTGTATTATGTAGTCCTGTGCCCAGCGCTCTGTGTATTATGTAGTCCTGTGCCCAGCGCTCTGTGTATTATGCAGTCCTGTGCCCAGCGCTCTGTGTATTATGTAGTCCTGTGCCCAGCGCTCTGTGTATTATGTAGTCCTGTGCCCAGCGCTCTGTGTATTATGTAGTCCTGTGCCCAGCGCTCTGTGTATTATGTAGTCCTGTGCCCAGCGCTCTGTGTATTATGTAGTCCTGTGCCCAGCGCTCTGTGTATTATGTAGTCCTGTGCCCAGCGCTCTGTGTATTATGTAGTCCTGTGCCCAGCGCTCTGTGCATTATGCAGTCCTGTACCCAGCGCTTTGTGTATTATGTAGTCCTGTGCCCAGCGCTCTGTGTATTATGCAGTCCTGTGCCCAGCGCTCTGTGTATTATGCAGTCCTGTACCCAGCGCTCTGTGTATTATGTAGTCCTGTGCCCAGCACTCTGTGTATTATGCAGTCCTGTACCCAGCGCTCTGTGTATTATGTAGTCCTGTGCCCAGCGCTCTGTGTATTATGTAGTCCTGTGCCCAGCGCTCTGTGTATTATGTAGTCCTGTGCCCAGAGCTCTGTGTATTATGTAGTCCTGTGCCCAGCGCTCTGTGTATTATGCAGTCCTGTGCCCAGCGCTCTGTGTATTATGTAGTCCTGTGCCCAGCGCTCTGTGTATTATGCAGTCCTGTGCCCAGCGCTCTGTGTATTATGTAGTCCTGTACCCAGCGCTCTGTGTATTATGTAGTCCTGTGCCCAGCGCTCTGTGCATTATGCAGCCCTGTGCCCAGCGCTCTGTGTATTATGCAGTCCTGTGCCCAGCACTCTGTGTATTATGCAGTCCTGTGCCCAGCGCTCTGTGTATTATGTAGTCCTGTACCCAGCGCTCTGTGTATTATGTAGTCCTGTGCCCAGCGCTCTGTGTATTATGTAGTCCTGTGCCCAGCGCTCTGTGTATTATGCAGTCCTGTGCCCAGCGCTCTGTGTATTATGTAGTCCTGTGCCCAGCGCTCTGTGTATTATGTAGTCCTGTGCCCAGCGCTCTGTGTATTATGTAGTCCTGTACCCAGCGCTCTGTGTATTATGTAGTCCTGTGCCCAGCACTCTGTGTATTATGCAGTCCTGTACCCAGCGCTCTGTGTTTTATGTAGTCCTGTGCCCAGCGCTCTGTGTATTATGTAGTCCTGTGCCCAGCGCTCTGTGTATTATGTAGTCCTGTGCCCAGAGCTCTGTGTATTATGTAGTCCTGTGCCCAGCGCTCTGTGTATTATGCAGTCCTGTGCCCAGCGCTCTGTGTATTATGTAGTCCTGTGCCCAGCGCTCTGTGTATTATGCAGTCCTGTACCCAGCGCTCTGTGTATTATGCAGTCCTGTGCCCAGCGCTCGGTGTATTATGTAGTCCTGTGCCCAGCGCTCTGTGTATTATGTAGTCCTGTGCCCAGCGCTCTGTGCATTATGCAGTCCTGTACCCAGCGCTCTGTGTATTATGCAGTCCTGTACCCAGCGCTCGGTGTATTATGTAGTCCTGTGCCCAGCGCTCTGTGTATTATGTAGTCCTGTGCCCAGCGCTCTGTGTATTATGCAGTCCTGTGCCCAGCGCTCTGTGTATTATGTAGTCCTGTACCCAGCGCTTTGTGTATTATGTAGTCCTGTGCCCAGCGCTCTGTGTATTATGTAGTCCTGTGCCCAGCGCTCTGTGTATTATGCAGTCCTGTACCCAGCGCTCTGTGTATTATGTAGTCCTGTGCCCAGCGCTCTGTGTATTATGTAGTCCTGTGCCCAGCGCTCTGTGTATTATGTAGTCCTGTGCCCAGCGCTCTGTGTATTATGTAGTCCTGTGCCCAGAGCTCTGTGTATTATGTAGTCCTGTGCCCAGCGCTCTGTGTATTATGTAGTCCTGTGCCCAGCGCTCTGTGTATTATGCAGTCCTGTGCCCAGCGCTCTGTGTATTATGTAGTCCTGTACCCAGCGCTCTGTGTATTATGTAGTCCTGTGCCCAGCGCTCTGTGCATTATGCAGTCCTGTACCCAGCGCTTTGTGTATTATGTAGTCCTGTGCCCAGCGCTCTGTGTATTATGCAGTCCTGTGCCCAGCGCTCTGTGTATTATGCAGTCCTGTACCCAGCGCTCTGTGTATTATGTAGTCCTGTGCCCAGCGCTCTGTGTATTATGTAGTCCTGTGCCCAGCGCTCTGTGTATTATGTAGTCCTGTACCCAGCGCTCTGTGTATTATGTAGTCCTGTGCCCAGCGCTCTCTGTATTATGTAGTCCTGTGCCCAGCACTCTGTGTATTATGTAGTCCTGTGCCCAGCGCTCTGTGTATTATGTAGTCCTGTGCCCAGCGCTCTGTGTATTATGTAGTCCTGTGCCCAGCTCTCTGTGTATTATGCAGTCCTGTGCCCAGCGCTCTGTGTATTATGTAGTCCTGTGCCCAGCTCTCTGTGTGTTATGTAGTCCTGTGCCCAGCTCTCTGTGTATTATGCAGTCCTGTGCCCAGCGCTCTGTGCATTATGCAGTCCTGTACCCAGCGCTCTGTGTATTATGCAGTCCTGTGCCCAGCGCTCGGTGTATTATGTAGTCCTGTGCCCAGCGCTCTGTGTATTATGTAGTCCTGTGCCCAGCGCTCTGTGTATTATGCAGTCCTGTGCCCAGCGCTCTGTGTATTATGTAGTCCTGTGCCCAGCGCTCTGTATATTATGCAGTCCTGTGCCCAGCGCTCTGTGTATTATGCAGTCCTGTGCCCAGCGCTCTGTGTATTATGTAGTCCTGTGCCCAGCGCTCATTGTATTATGTAGTCCTGTGCCCAGCGCTCTGTGTATTATGCAGTCCTGTGCCCAGCGCTCTGTGTATTATGTAGTCCTGTGCCCAGCGCTCTGTGTATTATGCAGTCCTGTGCCCAGCGCTCATTGTATTATGTAGTCCTGTGCCCAGCGCTCTGTGTATTATGCAGTCCTGTGCCCAGCGCTCTGTGTATTATGCAGTCCTGTGCCCAGCACTCTGTGTATTATGTAGTCCTGTGCCCAGCGCTCTGTGCATTATGCAGTCCTGTGCCCAGAGCTCTGTGTATTATGTAGTCCTGTGCCCAGCGCTCATTGTATTATGTAGTCCTGTGCCCAGCGCTCTGTGTATTATGCAGTCCTGTACCCAGCGCTCTGTGTATTATGCAGTCCTGTGCCCAGTGCTCTGTGCATTATGCAGTCCTGTACCCAGCGCTCTGTGTATTATGCAGTCCTGTGCCCAGCGCTCGGTGTATTATGTAGTCCTGTACCCAGCGCTCTGTGTATTATGTAGTCCTGTGCCCAGCGCTCTGTGTATTATGTAGTCCTGTACCCAGCGCTCTGTGTATTATGTAGTCCTGTGCCCAGCGCTCTGTGTATTATGTAGTCCTGTGCCCAGCGCTCTGTGTATTATGCAGTCCTGTGCCCAGCGCTCTGTGTATTATGTAGTCCTGTGCCCAGCGCTCTGTGTATTATGCAGTCCTGTGCCCAGCGCTCTGTGTATTATGTAGTCCTGTGCCCAGCACTCTGTGTATTATGTAGTCCTGTGCCCAGCGCTCTGTGTATTATGTAGTCCTGTGCCCAGCACTCTGTGTATTATGTAGTCCTGTGCCCAGCGCTCTGTGTATTATGTAGTCCTGTGCCCAGCGCTCTGTGTATTATACAGTCCTGTGCCCAGCGCTCTGTGTATTATGCAGTCCTGTGCCCAGCGCTCTGTGTATTATGTAATCCTGTGCCCAGCGCTCTGTGTATTATGTAGTCCTGTGCCCAGCGCTCCGTGTATTATGTAGTCCTGTACCCAGCGCTCTGTGTATTATGTAGTCCTGTGCCCAGCGCTCTGTGTATTATGCAGTCCTGTACCCAGCGCTCTGTGTATTATGTAGTCCTGTGCCCAGCGCTCTGTGTATTATGTAGTCCTGTGCCCAGCGCTCTGTGTATTATGTAGTCCTGTGCCCAGCGCTCTGTGTATTATGTAGTCCTGTGCCCAGCACTCTGTGTATTATGTAGTCCTGTGCCCAGCGCTCTGTGTATTATGCAGTCCTGTGCCCAGCGCTCTGTGTATTATGCAGTCCTGTGCCCAGCGCTCGGTGTATTATGTAGTCCTGTGCCCAGCGCTCTGTGTATTATGTAGTCCTGTGCCCAGCGCTCTGTGTATTATGCAGTCCTGTGCCCAGCGCTCTGTGTATTATGTAGTCCTGTGCCCAGCGCTCTGTATATTATGCAGTCCTGTGCCCAGCGCTCTGTGTATTATGCAGTCCTGTGCCCAGCGCTCTGTGTATTATGTAGTCCTGTGCCCAGCGCTCATTGTATTATGTAGTCCTGTGCCCAGCGCTCTGTGTATTATGCAGTCCTGTGCCCAGCGCTCTGTGTATTATGTAGTCCTGTGCCCAGCGCTCTGTGTATTATGCAGTCCTGTGCCCAGCGCTCATTGTATTATGTAGTCCTGTGCCCAGCGCTCTGTGTATTATGCAGTCCTGTGCCCAGCGCTCTGTGTATTATGCAGTCCTGTGCCCAGCACTCTGTGTATTATGTAGTCCTGTGCCCAGCGCTCTGTGCATTATGCAGTCCTGTGCCCAGAGCTCTGTGTATTATGTAGTCCTGTGCCCAGCGCTCATTGTATTATGTAGTCCTGTGCCCAGCGCTCTGTGTATTATGCAGTCCTGTACCCAGCGCTCTGTGTATTATGCAGTCCTGTGCCCAGCGCTCTGTGCATTATGCAGTCCTGTACCCAGCGCTCTGTGTATTATGCAGTCCTGTGCCCAGCGCTCGGTGTATTATGTAGTCCTGTACCCAGCGCTCTGTGTATTATGTAGTCCTGTGCCCAGCGCTCTGTGTATTATGTAGTCCTGTACCCAGCGCTCTGTGTATTATGTAGTCCTGTGCCCAGCGCTCTGTGTATTATGTAGTCCTGTGCCCAGCGCTCTGTGTATTATGCAGTCCTGTGCCCAGCGCTCTGTGTATTATGTAGTCCTGTGCCCAGCGCTCTGTGTATTATGCAGTCCTGTGCCCAGCGCTCTGTGTATTATGTAGTCCTGTGCCCAGCACTCTGTGTATTATGTAGTCCTGTGCCCAGCGCTCTGTGTATTATGTAGTCCTGTGCCCAGCACTCTGTGTATTATGTAGTCCTGTGCCCAGCGCTCTGTGTATTATGTAGTCCTGTGCCCAGCGCTCTGTGTATTATACAGTCCTGTGCCCAGCGCTCTGTGTATTATGCAGTCCTGTGCCCAGCGCTCTGTGTATTATGTAATCCTGTGCCCAGCGCTCTGTGTATTATGTAGTCCTGTGCCCAGCGCTCCGTGTATTATGTAGTCCTGTACCCAGCGCTCTGTGTATTATGTAGTCCTGTGCCCAGCGCTCTGTGTATTATGCAGTCCTGTACCCAGCGCTCTGTGTATTATGTAGTCCTGTGCCCAGCGCTCTGTGTATTATGTAGTCCTGTGCCCAGCGCTCTGTGTATTATGTAGTCCTGTGCCCAGCGCTCTGTGTATTATGTAGTCCTGTGCCCAGCACTCTGTGTATTATGTAGTCCTGTGCCCAGCGCTCTGTGTATTATGCAGTCCTGTGCCCAGCGCTCTGTGTATTATGCAGTCCTGTGCCCAGCGCTCGGTGTATTATGTAGTCCTGTGCCCAGCGCTCTGTGTATTATGTAGTCCTGTGCCCAGCGCTCTGTGTATTATGTAGTCCTGTGCCCAGCACTCTGTGTATTATGCAGTCCTGTGCCCAGCGCTCTGTGTATTATGTAGTCCTGTGCCCAGTGCTCTGTGTATTATGTAGTCCTGTGCCCAGGGCTCTGTGCATTATGCAGTCCTGTGCCTAGCGCTCGGTGTATTATGCAGTCCTGTACCCAGCGCTCTGTGTATTATGTAGTCCTGTGCCCAGCGCTCTGTGTATTATGTAGTCCTGTGCCCAGCACTCTGTGTATTATGTAGTCCTGTGCCCAGCACTCTGTGTATTATGTAGTCCTGTGCCCAGCACTCTGTGCATTATGCAGTCCTGTACCCAGCGCTCTGTGTATTATGTAGTCTTGTGCCCAGCACTCTGTGCATTATGCAGTCCTGTGCCCAGCGCTCGGTGTATTATGCAGTCCTGTACCCAGCGCTCTGTGTATTATGCAGTCCTGTGCCCAGCGCTCTGTGTATTATGTAGTCCTGTGCCCAGCGCTCTGTGCATTATGCAGTCCTGTGCCCAGCGCTCGGTGTATTATGCAGTCCTGTACCCAGCGCTCGGTGTATTATGTAGTCCTGTACCCAGCGCTTTGTGTATTATGTAGTCCTGTGCCCAGCGCTCTGTGTATTATGTAGTCCTGTGCCCAGCGCTCTGTGTATTATGCAGTCCTGTACCCAGCGCTCTGTGTATTATGTAGTCCTGTGCCCAGCGCTCGGTGTATTATGTAGTCCTGTGCCCAGCGCTCTGTGTATTATGTAGTCCTGTGCCCAGCGCTCTGTGTATTATGTAGTCCTGTGCCCAGCGCTCTGTGTATTATGCAGTCCTGTGCCCAGCGCTCTGTGTATTATGTAGTCCTGTGCCCAGCGCTCTGTGTATTATGCAGTCCTGTGCCCAGCGCTCTGTGTATTATGTAGTCCTGTACCCAGCGCTCTGTGTATTATGTAGTCCTGTGCCCAGTGCTCTGTATATTATGTAGTCCTGTACCCAGCGCTCTGTGTATTATGTAGTCCTGTGCCCAGCGCTCTGTGTATTATGTAGTCCTGTGCCCAGCGCTCTGTGTATTATGCAGTCCTGTGCCCAGCGCTCTGTGTATTATGTAGTCCTGTGCCCAGCGCTCTGTGTATTATGTAGTCCTGTGCCCAGCGCTCTGTGTATTATGTAGTCCTGTGCCCAGCACTCTGTGTATTATGTAGTCCTGTGCCCAGCGCTCTGTGTATTATGTAGTCCTGTGCCCAGAGCTCTGTGTATTATGTAGTCCTGTGCCCAGCGCTCTGTGTATTATGCAGTCCTGTGCCCAGCGCTCTGTGTATTATGTAGTCCTGTGCCCAGCGCTCTGTGTATTATGTAGTCCTGTACCCAGCGCTCTGTGTATTATGTAGTCCTGTGCCCAGCGCTCTGTGTATTATGTAGTCCTGTGCCCAGCGCTCTGTGTATTATGTAGTCCTGTGCCCAGAGCTCTGTGTATTATGTAGTCCTGTGCCCAGCGCTCTGTGTATTATGCAGTCCTGTGCCCAGCGCTCTGTGTATTATGTAGTCCTGTGCCCAGCGCTCTGTGTATTATGCAGTCCTGTGCCCAGCGCTCTGTGTATTATGCAGTCCTGTGCCCAGCGCTCTGTGTATTATGTAGTCCTGTACCCAGCGCTCTGTGTATTATGTAGTCCTGTGCCCAGCGCTCTGTGCATTATGCAGTCCTGTACCCAGCGCTCTGTGTATTATGCAGTCCTGTGCCCAGCACTCTGTGTATTATGCAGTCCTGTACCCAGCGCTCGGTGTATTATGTAGTCCTGTGCCCAGCGCTCTGTGTATTATGTAGTCCTGTGCCCAGCGCTCTGTGTATTATGTAGTCCTGTGCCCAGCGCTCTGTGTATTATGCAGTCCTGTGCCCAGCGCTCTGTGTATTATGTAGTCCTGTGCCCAGCGCTCTGTGTATTATGCAGTCCTGTGCCCAGCGCTCTGTGTATTATGTAGTCCTGTACCCAGCGCTCTGTGTATTATGTAGTCCTGTGCCCAGCGCTCTGTGCATTATGCAGTCCTGTACCCAGCGCTCTGTGTATTATGTAGTCCTGTGCCCAGCGCTCGGTGTATTATGCAGTCCTGTACCCAGCGCTCGGTGTATTATGTAGTCCTGTGCCCAGCGCTCTGTGTATTATGTAGTCCTGTGCCCAGCGCTCTGTGTATTATGCAGTCCTGTGCCCAGCGCTCTGTGTATTATGTAGTCCTGTACCCAGCGCTTTGTGTATTATGTAGTCCTGTGCCCAGCGCTCTGTGTATTATGTAGTCCTGTGCCCAGCGCTCTGTGTATTATGCAGTCCTGTACCCAGCGCTCTGTGTATTATGTAGTCCTGTGCCCAGCACTCTGTGTATTATGTAGTCCTGTGCCCAGCGCTCTGTGTATTATGTAGTCCTGTGCCCAGCGCTCTGTGTATTATGTAGTCCTGTGCCCAGAGCTCTGTGTATTATGTAGTCCTGTGCCCAGCGCTCTGTGTATTATGTAGTCCTGTGCCCAGCGCTCTGTGTATTATGCAGTCCTGTGCCCAGCGCTCTGTGTATTATGTAGTCCTGTGCCCAGCGCTCTGTGTATTATGTAGTCCTGTGCCCAGCGCTCTGTGCATTATGCAGTCCTGTACCCAGCGCTTTGTGTATTATGTAGTCCTGTGCCCAGCGCTCTGTGTATTATGCAGTCCTGTGCCCAGCGCTCTGTGTATTATGCAGTCCTGTACCCAGCGCTCTGTGTATTATGTAGTCCTGTGCCCAGCACTCTGTGTATTATGCAGTCCTGTACCCAGCGCTCTGTGTATTATGTAGTCCTGTGCCCAGCACTCTGTGTATTATGTAGTCCTGTGCCCAGCGCTCTGTGTATTATGTAGTCCTGTGCCCAGAGCTCTGTGTATTATGTAGTCCTGTGCCCAGCGCTCTGTGTATTATGTAGTCCTGTACCCAGCGCTCTGTGTATTATGTAGTCCTGTGCCCAGCGCTCTGTGTATTATGTAGTCCTGTGCCCAGCGCTCTGTGTATTATGTAGTCCTGTGCCCAGAGCTCTGTGTATTATGTAGTCCTGTGCCCAGCGCTCTGTGTATTATGCAGTCCTGTGCCCAGCGCTCTGTGTATTATGTAGTCCTGTGCCCAGCGCTCTGTGTATTATGCAGTCCTGTGCCCAGCGCTCTGTGTATTATGTAGTCCTGTACCCAGCGCTCTGTGTATTATGTAGTCCTGTGCCCAGCGCTCTGTGCATTATGCAGTCCTGTACCCAGCGCTCTGTGTATTATGCAGTCCTGTGCCCAGCACTCTGTGTATTATGCAGTCCTGTGCCCAGCGCTCTGTGTATTATGTAGTCCTGTACCCAGCGCTCTGTGTATTATGTAGTCCTGTGCCCAGTGCTCTGTGTATTATGTAGTCCTGTGCCCAGCACTCTGTGTATTATGCAGTCCTGTACCCAGCGCTCTGTGTATTATGTAGTCCTGTGCCCAGCGCTCTGTGTATTATGTAGTCCTGTGCCCAGCGCTCTGTGTATTATGTAGTCCTGTGCCCAGAGCTCTGTGTATTATGTAGTCCTGTGCCCAGCGCTCTGTGTATTATGCAGTCCTGTGCCCAGCGCTCTGTGTATTATGTAGTCCTGTGCCCAGCGCTCTGTGTATTATGCAGTCCTGTACCCAGCGCTCTGTGTATTATGCAGTCCTGTGCCCAGCGCTCGGTGTATTATGTAGTCCTGTGCCCAGCGCTCTGTGTATTATGTAGTCCTGTGCCCAGCGCTCTGTGCATTATGCAGTCCTGTACCCAGCGCTCTGTGTATTATGCAGTCCTGTACCCAGCGCTCGGTGTATTATGTAGTCCTGTGCCCAGCGCTCTGTGTATTATGTAGTCCTGTGCCCAGCGCTCTGTGTATTATGCAGTCCTGTGCCCAGCGCTCTGTGTATTATGTAGTCCTGTACCCAGCGCTTTGTGTATTATGTAGTCCTGTGCCCAGCGCTCTGTGTATTATGTAGTCCTGTGCCCAGCGCTCTGTGTATTATGCAGTCCTGTACCCAGCGCTCTGTGTATTATGTAGTCCTGTGCCCAGCGCTCTGTGTATTATGTAGTCCTGTGCCCAGCGCTCTGTGTATTATGTAGTCCTGTGCCCAGCGCTCTGTGTATTATGTAGTCCTGTGCCCAGAGCTCTGTGTATTATGTAGTCCTGTGCCCAGCGCTCTGTGTATTATGTAGTCCTGTGCCCAGCGCTCTGTGTATTATGCAGTCCTGTGCCCAGCGCTCTGTGTATTATGTAGTCCTGTACCCAGCGCTCTGTGTATTATGTAGTCCTGTGCCCAGCGCTCTGTGCATTATGCAGTCCTGTACCCAGCGCTTTGTGTATTATGTAGTCCTGTGCCCAGCGCTCTGTGTATTATGCAGTCCTGTGCCCAGCGCTCTGTGTATTATGCAGTCCTGTACCCAGCGCTCTGTGTATTATGTAGTCCTGTGCCCAGCGCTCTGTGTATTATGTAGTCCTGTGCCCAGCGCTCTGTGTATTATGTAGTCCTGTACCCAGCGCTCTGTGTATTATGTAGTCCTGTGCCCAGCGCTCTCTGTATTATGTAGTCCTGTGCCCAGCACTCTGTGTATTATGTAGTCCTGTGCCCAGCGCTCTGTGTATTATGTAGTCCTGTGCCCAGCGCTCTGTGTATTATGTAGTCCTGTGCCCAGCTCTCTGTGTATTATGCAGTCCTGTGCCCAGCGCTCTGTGTATTATGTAGTCCTGTGCCCAGCTCTCTGTGTGTTATGTAGTCCTGTGCCCAGCTCTCTGTGTATTATGCAGTCCTGTGCCCAGCGCTCTGTGCATTATGCAGTCCTGTACCCAGCGCTCTGTGTATTATGCAGTCCTGTGCCCAGCGCTCGGTGTATTATGTAGTCCTGTACCCAGCGCTCTGTGTATTATGTAGTCCTGTGCCCAGCGCTCTGTGTATTATGCAGTCCTGTGCCCAGCGCTCTGTGTATTATGTAGTCCTGTGCCCAGCGCTCTGTATATTATGCAGTCCTGTGCCCAGCGCTCTGTGTATTATGCAGTCCTGTGCCCAGCGCTCTGTGTATTATGTAGTCCTGTGCCCAGCGCTCATTGTATTATGTAGTCCTGTGCCCAGCGCTCTGTGTATTATGCAGTCCTGTGCCCAGCGCTCTGTGTATTATGTAGTCCTGTGCCCAGCGCTCTGTGTATTATGCAGTCCTGTGCCCAGCGCTCATTGTATTATGCAGTCCTGTGCCCAGCGCTCTGTGTATTATGCAGTCCTGTGCCCAGCACTCTGTGTATTATGTAGTCCTGTGCCCAGCGCTCTGTGCATTATGCAGTCCTGTGCCCAGAGCTCTGTGTATTATGTAGTCCTGTGCCCAGCGCTCATTGTATTATGTAGTCCTGTGCCCAGCGCTCTGTGTATTATGCAGTCCTGTACCCAGCGCTCTGTGTATTATGCAGTCCTGTGCCCAG
This sequence comes from Pelophylax lessonae, assembly GCF_965119305.1. Taxonomy (NCBI): domain Eukaryota; kingdom Metazoa; phylum Chordata; class Amphibia; order Anura; family Ranidae; genus Pelophylax; species Pelophylax lessonae. The sequence goes on from NC_138776.1 coordinate 798,408, forward strand.
CGCTCTGTGCATTATGCAGTCCTGTACCCAGCGCTCTGTGTATTATGCAGTCCTGTGCCCAGCGCTCGGTGTATTATGTAGTCCTGTACCCAGCGCTCTGTGTATTATGTAGTCCTGTGCCCAGCGCTCTGTGTATTATGTAGTCCTGTACCCAGCGCTCTGTGTATTATGTAGTCCTGTGCCCAGCGCTCTGTGTATTATGTAGTCCTGTGCCCAGCGCTCTGTGTATTATGCAGTCCTGTGCCCAGCGCTCTGTGTATTATGTAGTCCTGTGCCCAGCGCTCTGTGTATTATGCAGTCCTGTGCCCAGCGCTCTGTGTATTATGTAGTCCTGTGCCCAGCACTCTGTGTATTATGTAGTCCTGTGCCCAGCGCTCTGTGTATTATGTAGTCCTGTGCCCAGCACTCTGTGTATTATGTAGTCCTGTGCCCAGCGCTCTGTGTATTATGTAGTCCTGTGCCCAGCGCTCTGTGTATTATACAGTCCTGTGCCCAGCGCTCTGTGTATTATGCAGTCCTGTGCCCAGCGCTCTGTGTATTATGTAATCCTGTGCCCAGCGCTCTGTGTATTATGTAGTCCTGTGCCCAGCGCTCCGTGTATTATGTAGTCCTGTACCCAGCGCTCTGTGTATTATGTAGTCCTGTGCCCAGCGCTCTGTGTATTATGCAGTCCTGTACCCAGCGCTCTGTGTATTATGTAGTCCTGTGCCCAGCGCTCTGTGTATTATGTAGTCCTGTGCCCAGCGCTCTGTGTATTATGTAGTCCTGTGCCCAGCGCTCTGTGTATTATGTAGTCCTGTGCCCAGCACTCTGTGTATTATGTAGTCCTGTGCCCAGCGCTCTGTGTATTATGCAGTCCTGTGCCCAGCGCTCTGTGTATTATGCAGTCCTGTACCCAGCGCTCTGTGTATTATGCAGTCCTGTACCCAGCGCTCTGTGTATTATGTAGTCCTGTGCCCAGCGCTCTGTGTATTATGCAGTCCTGTGCCCAGCGCTCTGTGTATTATGCAGTCCTGTGCCCAGCGCTCGGTGTATTATGTAGTCCTGTGCCCAGCGCTCTGTGTATTATGTAGTCCTGTGCCCAGCGCTCTGTGTATTATGTAGTCCTGTGCCCAGCACTCTGTGTATTATGCAGTCCTGTGCCCAGCGCTCTGTGTATTATGTAGTCCTGTGCCCAGTGCTCTGTGTATTATGTAGTCCTGTGCCCAGGGCTCTGTGCATTATGCAGTCCTGTGCCTAGCGCTCGGTGTATTATGCAGTCCTGTACCCAGTGCTCTGTGTATTATGTAGTCCTGTGCCCAGCGCTCTGTGTATTATGTAGTCCTGTGCCCAGCACTCTGTGTATTATGTAGTCCTGTGCCCAGCACTCTGTGTATTATGTAGTCCTGTGCCCAGCACTCTGTGTATTATGTAGTCCTGTGCCCAGCACTCTGTGCATTATGCAGTCCTGTACCCAGCGCTCTGTGTATTATGTAGTCCTGTGCCCAGCACTCTGTGCATTATGCAGTCCTGTACCCAGCGCTCTGTGTATTATGTAGTCCTGTGCCCAGCACTCTGTGCATTATGCAGTCCTGTGCCCAGCGCTCGGTGTATTATGCAGTCCTGTACCCAGCGCTCTGTGTATTATGCAGTCCTGTGCCAAGCGCTCTGTGTATTATGTAGTCCTGTGCCCAGCGCTCTGTGCATTATGCAGTCCTGTGCCCAGCGCTCGGTGTATTATGCAGTCCTGTACCCAGCGCTCTGTGTATTATGTAGTCCTGTGCCCAGCACTCTGTGTATTATGTAGTCCTGTGCCCAGCGCTCTGTGCATTATGCAGTCCTGTGCCCAGCGCTCGGTGTATTATGCAGTCCTGTACCCAGCGCTCTGTGTATTATGCAGTCCTGTGCCCAGCACTCTGTGTATTATGTAGTCCTGTACCCAGCGCTCTGTGTATTATGCAGTCCTGTACCCAGCGCTCTGTGTATTATGCAGTCCTGTGCCCAGCACTCTGTGCATTATGCAGTCCTGTACCCAGCGCTCTGTGTATTATGCAGTCCTGTGCCCAGCGCTCTGTGTATTATGTAGTCCTGTACCCAGCACTCTGTGTATTATGTAGTCCTGTGCCCAGCGCTCTGTGTATTATGCAGTCCTGTACCCAGCGCTCTGTGTATTATGCAGTCCTGTGCCCAGCACTCTGTGTATTATGCAGTCCTGTGCCCAGCGCTCTGTGTATTATGCAGTCCTGTGCCCAGCACTCTGTGTATTATGTAGTCCTGTGCCCAGCGCTCTGTGTATTATGTAGGCCTGTACCCAGCACTCTGTGTATTATGTAGTCCTGTGCCCAGCGCTCTGTGTATTATGTAGTCCTGTGCCCAGCACTCTGTGTATTATGTAGTCCTGTGCCCAGCACTCTGTGTATTATGCAGTCCTGTGCCCAGCGCTCTGTGTATTATGCAGTTCTGTGCCCAGCGCTCTGTGTATTATGTAGTCCTGTGCCCAGAGCTCTGTGTATTATGTAGTCCTGTGCCCAGCACTCTGTGTATTATGTAGTTCCTATGCCCATCGCTCTGTGTATTATGTAGTCCTGTGCACAGCGCTCTGTGTATTATGTAGTCCTGTGCCCAGCGCTCTGTGTATTATGTAGTCCTGTGCCCAGCGCTCTGTGTATTATGTAGTCCTGTGCCCAGCACTCTGTGTATTATGTAGTCCTGTGCCCAGCGCTCTGTGTATTATGTAGTCCTGTGCCTAGCACTCTGTGTATTATGTAGTCCTGTGCCCAGCGCTCTGTGTATTATGTAGTCCTGTGCCCAGCACTCTGCGTATTATGTAGTCCTGTTCCCAGCGCTCTGTGTATTATGTAGTCCTGTGCCCAGCGCTCTGTGTATTATGCAGTCCTGTACCCAGCGCTCTGTGTATTATGCAGTCCTGTGCCCAGCACTCTGTGTATTATGCAGTCCTGTGCCCAGCGCTCTGTGTATTATGCAGTCCTGTGCCCAGCACTCTGTGTATTATGTAGTCCTGTGCCCAGCGCTCTGTGTATTATGTAGGCCTGTACCCAGCGCTCTGTGTATTATGTAGTCCTGTGCCCAGCGCTCTGTGTATTATGTAGTCCTGTGCCCAGCACTCTGTGTATTATGTAGTCCTGTGCCCAGCACTCTGTGTATTATGCAGTCCTGTGCCCAGCGCTCTGTGTATTATGCAGCCCTGTGCCCAGCGCTCTGTGTATTATGTAGTCCTGTGCCCAGAGCTCTGTGTATTATGTAGTCCTGTGCCCAGCACTCTGTGTATTATGTAGTTCCTATGCCCAGCGCTCTGTGTATTATGTAGTCCTGTGCACAGCGCTCTGTGTATTATGTAGTCCTGTGCCCAGCGCTCTGTGTATTATGCAGTCCTGTGCCCAGCTCTCTGTGTATTATGTAGTCCTGTGCCCAGCGCTCTGTGTATTATGTAGTCCTGTGCCCAGCACTCTGTGTATTATGTAGTCCTGTGCCCAGCGCTCTGTGTATTATGTAGTTCCTATGCCCAGCGCTCTGTGTATTATGTAGTCCTGTGCACAGCGCTCTGTGTATTATGTAGTCCTGTGCCCAGCGCTCTGTGTATTATGCAGTCCTGTGCCCAGCTCTCTGTGTATTATGTAGTCCTGTGCCCAGCGCTCTGTGTATTATGTAGTCCTGTGCCCAGCACTCTGTGTATTATGTAGTCCTGTGCCCAGCGCTCTGTGTATTATGTAGTCCTGTGCCCAGCACTCTGTGTATTATGTAGTCCTGTGCCCAGCGCTCTGTGTATTATGTAGTCCTGTGCCCAGCGCTCTGTGTATTATGTAGTCCTGTGCCCAGCACTCTGTGTATTATGTAGTCCTGTGCCCAGCGCTCTGTGTATTATGTAGTCCTGTGCCCAGCGCTCTGTGTATTATGTAGTCCTGTGCCCAGCGCTCTGTGCATTATGCAGTCCTGTACCCAGCGCTCTGTGTATTATGTAGTCCTGTGCCCAGCACTCTGTGCATTATGCAGTCCTGTGCCCAGCGCTCGGTGTATTATGCAGTCCTGTACCCAGCGCTCTGTGTATTATGCAGTCCTGTGCCAAGCGCTCTGTGTATTATGTAGTCCTGTGCCCAGCGCTCTGTGCATTATGCAGTCCTGTGCCCAGCGCTCGGTGTATTATGCAGTCCTGTACCCAGCGCTCTGTGTATTATGCAGTCCTGTGCCCAGCACTCTGTGCATTATGCAGTCCTGTACCCAGCGCTCTGTGTATTATGTAGTCCTGTGCCCAGCACTCTGTGTATTATGTAGTCCTGTGCCCAGCGCTCTGTGCATTATGCAGTCCTGTGCCCAGCGCTCGGTGTATTATGCAGTCCTGTACCCAGCGCTCTGTGTATTATGCAGTCCTGTGCCCAGCACTCTGTGTATTATGTAGTCCTGTACCCAGCGCTCTGTGTATTATGCAGTCCTGTACCCAGCGCTCTGTGTATTATGCAGTCCTGTGCCCAGCACTCTGTGCATTATGCAGTCCTGTACCCAGCGCTCTGTGTATTATGCAGTCCTGTGCCCAGCGCTCTGTGTATTATGTAGTCCTGTACCCAGCACTCTGTGTATTATGTAGTCCTGTGCCCAGCGCTCTGTGTATTATGCAGTCCTGTACCCAGCGCTCTGTGTATTATGCAGTCCTGTGCCCAGCACTCTGTGTATTATGCAGTCCTGTGCCCAGCGCTCTGTGTATTATGCAGTCCTGTGCCCAGCACTCTGTGTATTATGTAGTCCTGTGCCCAGCGCTCTGTGTATTATGTAGGCCTGTACCCAGCACTCTGTGTATTATGTAGTCCTGTGCCCAGCGCTCTGTGTATTATGTAGTCCTGTGCCCAGCACTCTGTGTATTATGTAGTCCTGTGCCCAGCACTCTGTGTATTATGCAGTCCTGTGCCCAGCGCTCTGTGTATTATGCAGTTCTGTGCCCAGCGCTCTGTGTATTATGTAGTCCTGTGCCCAGAGCTCTGTGTATTATGTAGTCCTGTGCCCAGCACTCTGTGTATTATGTAGTTCCTATGCCCATCGCTCTGTGTATTATGTAGTCCTGTGCACAGCGCTCTGTGTATTATGTAGTCCTGTGCCCAGCGCTCTGTGTATTATGTAGTCCTGTGCCCAGCGCTCTGTGTATTATGTAGTCCTGTGCCCAGCACTCTGTGTATTATGTAGTCCTGTGCCCAGCGCTCTGTGTATTATGTAGTCCTGTGCCTAGCACTCTGTGTATTATGTAGTCCTGTGCCCAGCGCTCTGTGTATTATGTAGTCCTGTGCCCAGCACTCTGCGTATTATGTAGTCCTGTTCCCAGCGCTCTGTGTATTATGTAGTCCTGTGCCCAGCGCTCTGTGTATTATGCAGTCCTGTACCCAGCGCTCTGTGTATTATGCAGTCCTGTGCCCAGCACTCTGTGTATTATGCAGTCCTGTGCCCAGCGCTCTGTGTATTATGCAGTCCTGTGCCCAGCACTCTGTGTATTATGTAGTCCTGTGCCCAGCGCTCTGTGTATTATGTAGGCCTGTACCCAGCACTCTGTGTATTATGTAGTCCTGTGCCCAGCGCTCTGTGTATTATGTAGTCCTGTGCCCAGCACTCTGTGTATTATGTAGTCCTGTGCCCAGCACTCTGTGTATTATGCAGTCCTGTGCCCAGCGCTCTGTGTATTATGCAGCCCTGTGCCCAGCGCTCTGTGTATTATGTAGTCCTGTGCCCAGAGCTCTGTGTATTATGTAGTCCTGTGCCCAGCACTCTGTGTATTATGTAGTTCCTATGCCCAGCGCTCTGTGTATTATGTAGTCCTGTGCACAGCGCTCTGTGTATTATGTAGTCCTGTGCCCAGCGCTCTGTGTATTATGCAGTCCTGTGCCCAGCTCTCTGTGTATTATGTAGTCCTGTGCCCAGCGCTCTGTGTATTATGTAGTCCTGTGCCCAGCACTCTGTGTATTATGTAGTCCTGTGCCCAGCGCTCTGTGTATTATGTAGTTCCTATGCCCAGCGCTCTGTGTATTATGTAGTCCTGTGCACAGCGCTCTGTGTATTATGTAGTCCTGTGCCCAGCGCTCTGTGTATTATGTAGTCCTGTGCCCAGCACTCTGTGTATTATGTAGTCCTGTGCCCAGCGCTCTGTGTATTATGTAGTCCTGTGCCCAGCACTCTGTGTATTATGTAGTCCTGTGCCCAGCGCTCTGTGTATTATGTAGTCCTGTGCCCAGCACTCTGTGTATTATGCAGTCCTGTGCCCAGCGCTCTGTGTATTATGCAGTCCTGTGCCCAGCTCTCTGTGTATTATGTAGTCCTGTGCCCAGCGCTCTGTGTATTATGTAGTCCTGTGCCCAGCACTCTGTGTATTATGTAGTCCTGTGCCCAGCACTCTGTGTATTATGTAGTCCTGTGCCCAGCACTCTGTGTATTATGTAGTCCTGTGCCCAGCACTCTGTGTATTATGTAGTCCTGTGCCCAGCGCTCTGTGTATTATGTAGTCCTGTGCCCAGCGCTCTGTGTATTATGTAGTCCTGTGCCCAGCGCTCTGTGTATTATGTAGTCCTGTGCCCAGCGCTCTGTGTATTATGTAGTCCTGTGCCCAGCACTCTGTGTATTATGCAGTCCTGTGCCCAGCACTCTGTGTATTATGCAGTCCTGTGCCCAGCACTCTGTGTATTATGTAGTCCTGTGCCCAGCACTCTGTGTATTATGTGGTCTCCTTACCCTAGGGGAGCTCTCGGGGTTCAGTCTCGTGTGGTATCTGGAGTCACATACAGATGGCGCTCGTGTTCAGTGCTGACACATTGTTGCAGTTGATATCAGTGCAGACTGAGGAAGGTTTTCAGCCAGTACTGCTCATTTATTTCTGTGATTGGTTTATCCCTCTGTCCTGCCCTCCCTATCACTGCTGGTTATTGTGGTTCTATTCTGGACCTTCCCTGTTCCTTCCTTCCTCCGGCAGTCAGTGTCAGAACTTCACAGGCCGAGGCCTCAGCAAATTCCATTCTTCTTACACTTCAATAAACTGGGAAATGTCCTCAGCACTGGAGAAGGAAACTTGTCATGGTCCTATTGAAGAGTAAAACTGCCTGTGGATTGTGCCGAGTCAGCAGGTGACCATACCATAGACTGGGACTAAGGAGGAATGTCAATGTAAAAAAACAGCATTTTAAACAGAACAGCCGATGAATGGTACTGCAAGCCTGATTTCCCTTTTCAGCTGGTGTGTGGAGGATGGCAGATTGTCTTGATGAATGGGAGATTTGCTGTCAGGCTGCGGTGGGGGTGCAGCAGATACATTGTGTAGCTGATAATGAATAAATGACACAAGGCGTTTGCATTTCATGTCTTTGTCCCAGCGCCTCCCCCGTCCCTCCGGTGGATGAGATCAGCCTCATTTATTGCATCCAGAAATCAGCTGTGCTGCACTGCAGAGCGTGACACTGACGTCACTGCATGGATATAAAGAGCCGCAGCACCGATGCAGGAGACCGGCCGATACAGCTGAAGATATGTGAGTTCTACACAGCACCATGGGGGCCATGACATCACACTGACACTGCATGACATCACACTGACACTACATGACATCATACTGACACTGCATGACATCACACTGACACTGCATGACATCACACTGACACTACATGACATCATACTGACACTGCATGACATCACACTGACACTGCATGACATCACACTGATACTACATGACATCACACTGACACTGCATGACATCATACTGACACTACATGACATCACACTGACACTGCATGACATCACACTGACACTACATGACATCACACTGATACTGCATGACATCACACTGACACTACATGACATCATACTGACACTGCATGACATCACACTGACACTGCATGACATCACACTGACACTACATGACATCACACTGACACTGCATGACATCACACTGACACTGCATGACATCACACTGACACTGCATGACATCATACTGACACTGCATGACATCACACTGATACTGCATGACATCATACTGACACTACATGACATCACACTGACACTACATGACATCACACTGACACTGCATGACATCACACTGACACTGCATGACATCATACTGACACTGCATGACATCATACTGACACTGCATGACATCACACTGATACTGCATGACATCATACTGACACTACATGACATCACACTGACACTACATGACATCATACTGACACTGCATGACATCACAGTGACACTACATGACATCACACTGACACTGCATGACATCATACTGACACTGCATGACATCACACTGACACTACATGACATCACACTGACACTACATGACATCACACTGACACTGCATGACATCATACTGACACTGCATGACATCACAGTGACACTGCATGACATCACACTGATACTACATGACATCATACTGACACTGCATGACATCACACTGACACTACATGACATCACACTGATACTGCATGACATCACACTGACACTGCATGACATCACACTGACACTGCATGACATCACACTGACACTACATGACATCACACTGACACTACATGACATCATACTGACACTGCATGACATCACACTGATACTGCATGACATCACACTGACACTGCATGACATCATACTGACACTGCATGACATCACAGTGACACTGCATGACATCACACTGATACTACATGACATCACACTGACACTACATGACATCACACTGATACTGCATGACATCACACTGACACTACATGACATCACACTGATACTGCATGACATCACACTGACACTACATGACATCACACTGACACTGCATGACATCACACTGACACTGCATGACATCACACTGACACTGCATGACATCACAGTGATACTGCATGACATCATAGTGACACTACATGACATCACAGTGACACTACATGACATTACACTGACACTGCATATATTATATATCCTTCATATGGGGTCAGGAGATGTTATATATCCTATATATCCTTCAAGGTAGGCTGAACTGAAGGGCACTGATGACGCTGCACTGATGGGTACTGATATGGTGCACTGATGGGTACTGATGTGGATTCACTGATGGGCACTGGTAGGCTGCACTGATGGGCACTGGTAGGCTACACTAATGGCCATTGAAAGGCTGCACTGATGGGCACTGATATGCTACACTAATGGCCATTGATAGGCTGCACTGATGGGCACTGATGAGGCTGCACTGATGGGCACTGATATGCTAAACTAATGGCCATTGAAAGGCTGCACTGATGGGCACTGATATGCTACACTAATGGCCATTGATAGGCTGCACTGATGGGCACTGATGAGGCTGCACTGATGGGCACTGATGAGGCTGCACTGATGGGCACTGATATGCTTTATGTTAATATTGTTGAAGTTGTTGTTGTTACTATTTATTTTTGTAACTTTATTCTGCATAAAACATTTAACAGTTTCCTTTCATGAGATAATTTGCAAGGGTGTGTTTAGGGGCGGAGTTAAGGGTGGGGCAGGGTAGGGGTTGGGTGGGGCAACTGGCGGTGAGCAACTCTTAGGGCCTGGCTAGTAGCTTTGCCCTAAGCCCTGCAGTATATATATATATAAAGGTTTGGGTTTTCTAACACAATATCTTATATATATTTATTATTTTCTAATATATATTTAATATACGAAGTATTTACATTTTTTTAGAAAATTATTTTGAAGAATAAAAACCGGTCAGCAAAGCTGAAATCATCAAAAATAAAATATATTCATTTTTAAATATTGCCCCTGGGTGAGCACCCCCACTCCTCCACCTTGTCTTTGGAGGGCGCCATGTTTGTCATCCTGAGCTGGACCTCTGCTTTTGTGTATTTCATTTAAAAGAGGGATGGGGGATTAGTAGTTTCGGGGGAGGGGGGGGGTCGCTGAGTAGAGGTGAGGGAGATCAGTGATCATCCGCTCGTAGATCTCCCCTAGGGAGATCCCCTCCCCTAGTAAGAACCTGAAAGCAATGAGGATTTCGGCACTTCCAGCTTCGGCTGTCCCATTTCCTGGCTGCTGTGGCCGGGATAGAAGGTAACGCAATGACCAGATTTATTTTTTCCTTAAGGTCAGATGTTATTCATTCATAGAGATGGAGTCCATCAACAATGGGAGAGACATGCTTAGCAGAATCGGGTTACTTTGAGTTGATGATATTACCCTCTGCTCTGAGTATCCCAATCTAAAGCAGCCATTGCTGGTATGGGCGTAGAGACCCCAAATATGTATCCTGGGCCTCGATTCCCAGAGTCTGTGTGTTTCATGGAGACAATGCCAAATCCAATACAAGACCACTCCAAGGGTCCCCAGCATACACCCCACAAAGAATAGTGTTCCCCTAAAAGCCAGAGTCCATAGTCAGCAGGCAAGAGGTCACCCTGCAGTCCTCTGTCCTGGTTGGGTCAGTCACAGGGTGAATGAGGAAAGTACCGCATTATGGACACTAGATGGAGCTGATGATCATAACATTTATTTCCTATCGTTGTCAGCTCCATCTAGTGTCCATAAAGCGGTATTTTCCTGATTCATGCTGATTTTATAAATGAAGAACATCGAACCCGGAGAGAAATCTTGGCTAATAACATTGAAGTTCGCACAGAATGAAGGAACATGCCGTTTTATAGGACAGACTTTTTATAATTTCCCTGACTCCCATACACCTGGATCTGTGATTAATTATTTGTATATTAATACCTCTTTATATCCCGCAGGTCATCCACCGCCGATTCAAAGATTGTACCAGGCTCCGCCCCCAGCGAGCCCAGCTCCGATGTCTTCTCCTATCAGCGGATGGAGCTCACCCAGGCTCAGATAGACGAGGTGATTGGACAATCAGATTCTGACTTTGTAGCAAAAAGGTTAGAGAATTTAAAGTCCAAAGTCGGAGAAAAATCAGCAGGTGATAAATATTCCAACACTTCTATATTCAGCAGGCTTTTCACAGGGCCTGGGGGTGCAAATACCGGGGGGGGGGGGATAAATGTAACAATTCCACAGAATGCCGGGGTGGGGGCAGTGGTGTATTTAGGTTTTGTGCTGCCCTAGGCCTGACTAAGTTTGTGCACCCCCTAATTTAAATATGACCCACCCCTTCCTGTAAAGTCCACACCCCTTTCCGGTTAATGACCCGCCCTGTCATCTGTAAACCACAGACCACAACCACAGTCTATCGGTGCCCATCAGCATAGCCCTATCAGTTCCCATAAGTTCAGCCTCATTAGTGCCCATCAGTGCCGCATCATTACTGCCCATTAGTGCAGCCTTATCAGTGCAGCATATCAGTGTGGCCCCATCAGTGACCACCAGTGTAGCCTATCAGTGCCCATTAGTGCAGCCTATCATACCTTCAGGTAGCAGTATGACTGCTTTATGGGGGTGCCAGACTAATTTGCCTCCTGGACCCTGCCCCCTGGCCGAATTTGTCCCATAATACTGGCACTAAACTAAAAGTGTAGCGCAAGCCAGCAGGGACCCTTTTCGTGTGGAAGTCGAGAGGAGGCTGTTTTTTTCATGTGGTGTGCAGCTTTTTTGCTGCCCCCTGCAAAGTGCCGCCCTAGGCCTGAGCCTTGTTGGCCTAGGCCAAGATACAGCACTGGGTGGGGGGGGGGGAATAAATGTAACAATTCCACAGAATGCTGGGGGGGAGATAAAGTAATAATTACACAGAATGCGGGGGGGGGGGAGATAAATGTAACAATTCCACAGAATGGGGGGGGGAGATAAATGTAACAATTCCACAGAATGCTGGGGGGGGAGATAAATGTAACAATTCCACAGAATGCCGGAGGGGGGGTGGGAGATAAATGTAACAATTCCACAGAATGGGGGGAAAATAAATGTAACAATTCCACAGAACGCCGGGGGGGGGGGGATAAATGTAACAGTTCCACAGAATGCCGGGGGGGGGGAGATAAATGTAACAATTCCACAGAATGGCAGGAGGGGGGGAAAAATGTAACAATTCCATAGAATGAGGGGGGGGAGATAAATATAACAATTTCACAGAATGCCGGGGGGGGGGGGGTATAAATATACCAATTCCATAGAATGGGGGGGAGATAAATGTAACAATTCCACAGAATGCCGGGGGGGGGGGGAGCGATAAATGTAACCATCTCTACTACAGGATCCCTATTTCTCAATTCCCTCCAGCGTTCTCTAGAATAGTTACATTGTATCTCTTCTTACTCTGTAGTTATAGCTATTGTAAAGTCTCGTTTTTTTTCCTATAAAAACAACAAGCATGTTATACTTCCTCCTCTGGGCCCGGATCCTCCTCTTCTCAGGTCCCCCACTGGCTCTCCTGGCTCCTCCTCTTCTCTAGTCCTGTAACGGAACCGCCGACCCACACTGTGCTTGTGGGCTTCTGTCAGTATACGGCTTCCTCTAGTCTGGAATCTATAGAGATTCCAGCCGCCCCCCATACAAAACTAGCCTGAACTTAGCTTGTATGTGTCTGAAAACATCAACTCCTTTATTGAACAAGAAACAGACTTTTATACACTTGAGAAGTATGTCAGTCACTATATGAACAATGAGCCGAATATTTACCCAAAACCTCACACAATGGTGAGATAACGAGGTACAGCTGACTCATGGCTAATCCCATCTAGACAAGGTTATCATTAACATGCTAATTAACTCAGAGCACTTACACCAGCCTGGAGGACCAGACTGCCGGCAACAAGGCTAAAACAGCATACAATTCACATTATTATAAGTGTAAACACAGAACACCTTATTATACAGACAATAGGAAGAGACCCCAGTATCAGTCTGTCCGTCTCCTACATTGAAGTACATGGAATACACATCTAAAGCATTGCTTTGATTATTTAGGAGTCACAGACGTCATGGCAACAGTCTATAGGCCTCACAGTGTAAAGTGGGATTAAATCTTCATATTTCTTGAGATATATTGTTGATAAATATTACTCTCCCATTTGAGTAATCCAAACCATATTCTGTGTCCATGAAATCCATCATTTCCTCGGCCACCCTGTGCCCCCAATAGACACAGGGTGATCTACACATAAGAGGGGCCTAGGGGGCTGAGAGGGATTTCCCAACCTCTCTAAGGTAAGCTGGGTTCTATGGGCCCCCCAAACATAGTGACTCCCATCACATCTCTCCCCTTTCGGAAGGAGACTAACGCAGGAGGAGACCCCAAACGGGTTGACTTTGAAGTTAGTCCATAGTTCCCATCAAAAACACCTCACGTCCCTCTGAGCTCGCGCAGAAGCAAACGCATACACAAGTCGCGCCCACATATGTAAACGGTGTTCAAACCACACATGTGAGGTATCGGGGCGATCATTAGAGTGAGAGAAATAAATTCTATTACCAGACCTCCTCTGTAACTCTAAACTGGTCACCTGTAAAAAAAAATTCATGCGTCCCCTATGGAGATTTTTAAGTACCAATGTTTGTTGCTGATCCACGAACGTGTGCAATTTTGAAGTATGACATGTTGGGTATCTATTTACTTGGCGTAACATTATCTTTCACATTATGGGAAAAAAATTGGGCTAACTTTACTGTTTTCTTATTTTTTTAATTAAAAAGTATATTTTTGGCCCAAAAAAATGCGTTTGTAAGACTGCTGTGCAAATATGGTGTGATAAAAAAATATTGCAACGATCTCCATTTTATTCTCTAGAGTCTCTGCTAAATATATATATATAATGTTTGGGGGTTGTAAGTAATTTTCTAGCAAAAAAAATATTGATTTTAACTTGTAAACAACAAGTGTCAGAAATGGGTCCTTAAAGTGTAACTCCACTTTTGAGAAAAAACATTCCCCTCTGGGTGATCTCTGTACATTGCAGGGAATGTAACAAACTTTGTTGCAGATTCCTAACTTTTTTTATTCTGAAGAAATCATTGTTTGTTCCTCTGTGCTGAGTGGGTCTAATGGGAGTGGTTTCATAATTATCTGTGGCAGCTGCAGGGCTCTAATGAGGGAAGCTGCTGGGTCTGCATCCCTTTAGGGCACAGGTGTCAAACACAAGGCCCGCGGGCCGAATCCGGCCCTCCAGGCCATTTTATGTGGCCCTCACACCTCTCCTGCAGCTGCAGGAGAGCTCCAGTCCTCCTCCAGACCTTATACTTTCTGCTTTCCAGCAATGCCTCCAGCTTCTTCCCAGCAGGAGCACAAGGTGAAGGCGGGTGCACTGTGATGTAAGGGAGGGTGGGGCACTCAACTTCTGATGGTGGAGAGGCTCTTGACGTCTAGTCTTACAGATACAACCGGCCCTTTTTGAGGGCAATCATAATGCCAATGCGACCCTCGATTAAATTGAGTTTGACACCCCTGCTTTAGGGTGTTCCTATTGGGAGGATCTCACCGAAAATGACATTATTGTTGCAGGGGATGCCAGAAATCTGACTTGTTTCTTAGTGTAGACTTCTGGGAAAATCGTTGAGCCAATCACACAAGCAGGAAATGATGTTTCTGGGGGTGTGGTCAGTATACATTCTGTGTACAGAGCGCCTCCAGGTGGCCATATTGCATTTTCAGAAAATTGCAGCAGCTGTAGATTTTAAAGGAAAGATAATTTTTAATGATTTGTGTCACAATTTTATACGCTACATTGTTTTTTCTTTATTTGCTGATTTCTTTCCTCATGAAAGTTGAGTTATCCTTTAAGTGGTTAAAGGGCTTTTACAGGAAAAATACCTCAATATGGCCACTAGAGGGAGCTCATGATCATAGAAGATAATTTTATGACAAACAGATATTCCTGGTCCTTGTATGAATGGTTAGGACATGTGACCAGCGAAGGTTTCATACAGAGCTTGGTCTCATTTTGCCCTGCCAGGGGCAGACAAAGCTTGGATAAAAAAGGGGATTCACTCCAGAAATAAAGAGATTATTCTCCCGCTCTACAAGACTCTGGTCCGGCCACATCAGTATGCTGTCCAGTTCTGGGCACCGGTCCTCAGGAAGGATGTGCTGGAACTGGAGAAAGTCCAGAGAAGGGCAACAAAAATAATTAGGGGAATGGAGGACATCAGCTATGGGGAAAGACTACAAGCACTGAACTTATTCTCTCTGGAGAAGAGACGATTGAGGGGGGGATATGATATCAATGTACAAATACTGTACTGGTGACCCTAGCATAAGGAACAAACTATTCAGAGAAAGGAGATACAATAAGACACGTGGCCACTCACTAAAACTAGAGGAAAGGCGGTTTAACCTTAAAGTGCGCAAGGGGTTCTTCACTGTAAGAGCGGTAAGGATGTGGAATTCTCTTCCACAAGCAGTCGTATCAGCAGGGAGCATTGATAGTTTCAAAAAACTATTAGATGGACACCTTAAAGACCACAACATACAGGGGTATACAATGTACAACATACAGGGGGTATACAATGTACAACATACAGGGGGTATACAATGTACAACATACAGGGGGTATACAATGTACAACATACAGGGGGTATACAATGTACAACATACAGGGGTATACAATGTACAACATACAGGGGTATACAATGTACAACATACAGGGGTATACAATGTACAACATACAGGGGTATACAATGTACAACATACAGGGGGTATACAATGTACAACATACAGGGGGTATACAATGTACAACATACAGGGGTATACAATGTACAACATACAGGGGGTATACAATGTACAACATACAGGGGTATACAATGTACAACATACAGGGGTATACAATGTACAACATACAGGGGGTATACAATGTACAACATACAGGGGGTATACAATGTACAACATACAGGGGGTATACAATGTACAACATACAGGGGTATACAATGTACAACATACAGGGGTATACAATGTACAACATACAGGGGTATACAATGTACAACATACAGGGGGTATACAATGTACAACATACAGGGGTATACAATGTACAACATACAGGGGGTATACAATGTACAACATACAGGGGTATACAATGTACAACATACAGGGGTATACAATGTACAACATACAGGGGTATACAATGTACAACATACAGGGGTATACAATGTACAACATACAGGGGGTATACAATGTACAACATACAGGGGTATACAATGTACAACATACAGGGGTATACAATGTACAACATACAGGGGGTATACAATGTACAACATACAGGGGGTATACAATGTACAACATACAGGGGTATACAATGTACAACATACAGGGGTATACAATGTACAACATACAGGGGTATACAATGTACAACATACAGGGGGTATACAATGTACAACATACAGGGGTATACAATGTACAACATACAGGGGTATACAATGTATAACATACAGGGGTATACAATGTATAACATACAGGGGTATACAATGTATAACATACAGGGGTATACAATGTACAACATACAGGGGGTATACAATGTACAACATACAGGGGTATACAATGTATAACATACAGGGGTATACAATGTATAACATACAGGGGTATACAATGTACAACATACAGGGGTATACAATGTATAACATACAGGGGTATACAATGTATAACATACAGGGGTATACAATGTACAACATACAGGGGTATACAATGTACAACATACAGGGGGTATACAATGTACAACATACAGGGGGTATACAATGTACAACATACAGGGGTATACAATGTACAACATACAGGGGGTATACAATGTACAACATACAGGGGGTATACAATGTACAACATACAGGGGTATACAATGTACAACATACAGGGGGTATACAATGTACAACATACAGGGGTATACAATGTACAACATACAGGGGGTATACAATGTACAACATACAGGGGGTATACAATGTACAACATACAGGGGGTATACAATGTACAACATACAGGGGTATACAATGTACAACATACAGGGGGTATACAATGTACAACATACAGGGGTATACAATGTACAACATACAGGGGTATACAATGTAAGGTTAAAAGCAAACACACATCATAGGTTGAACTGGATGGACTGATGTCTTTTTTCAGCCTCACTAACTATGTAACTATGTAACTATGTACGATTCTGTTCATCTCTCTTTATACCCCGGCAGGTTCTGAGCATCATGAATACCAACGTGGATAAAGTTTTGGATAGAAATGGAAAAATTTCCACACTTGAAGCCACGGCGGAGGAACTTCACGCCGGAGCCAAACAGTTCCAGACCAACACCTCGGAGCTGCGGAGGAAACCGCTGTGGAAGAACAGCAAGGTGGGTGTCATGGGGGGTGATCTAGGAGGAAAGATTCGGGGGGTCATTTATAATGGAGATCCAATATATTCGCTCTCAGTTATACTTTGCTGTACTACAGCATACAGTGGACTGACCCATTCATAAAATGCACGCTGGGGTATCTCTCTGGAGCTCCGTGATTGGAGGAGAGCTGGTCAGGTGACAGACCATGTTACTGGACTTCCATGTTCTAATTCCACATCAGAGCTTACACCGGGCCTCCACCCCTCCCCCAGCTGACAATTGGCTGCATAAGTCTAAGCACTACTCTTGAGTTGGTACCTTATTTTATAGTCTGCATCAGGGGGAGGGTGGCTTCATTGCACATAGATCCTGTAGGGCATGGGTGATCAATCTGTGGCCCTCCAGCTGTTGCTGAACTACAATTCCCATCATGCCTCTGCCTTCGGGAGTCATGCTTGTACAGTTCCTAAAATTCCCCCATTTTCTCATGTTACACCCAGAAATGTATTTTATTGGGATTTTCTGTGATAGACGACACAAAGTGACCATAATTGTGAAGTGGAAGGAAAATGATAAATGATACAAATAAATCTGTGAAAAGTGTGGCTGCATTTGTATTCACCCCCTTTACTCTGATACCCCTAACTAAAATCTAGAGGAACCAATTGCCTTCAGAAGTCACCTAATTAGTAAATAGAGTCCACCTGTGTGTAATGTAATCTCAGTATAAATACAGCTGTTCTGTGAAGCCCTCAGAGGTTTGTTAGAGAACCTTAGTGAAAAAACAGCATCATGAAGGCCAAGGAACCCCCCAGACAGGTCAGAGATAAAGTTGTGGAGAAGTGTAAAGCAGGGTTAGGTTATAAAAAAATCTCCCAAGCTTTGACCATCTCACAGAGCGCTGATCAATCCATCATGGGAAAATGGAAAGAGTATGGCCCAACTGCAACCCTACCAAGACATGGCCGTCCACCTAAACTGACCGGCCGGGCCCCTACCAAGACATGGCCGTCCACCTAAACTGACCGGCCGGGCCCCTACCAAGACATGGCCGTCCACCTAAACTGACCGGCCGGGCCCCTACCAAGACATGGCCATCCACCTAAACTGACCGGCTGGGCCTCTACCAAGACATGGCCATCCACCTAAACTGACCGGCTGGGCCTCTACCAAGACATGGCCGTCCACCTAAACTGACCAGCCGGGCCCCTACCAAGACATGGCCATCCACCTAAACTGACCGGCTGGGCCCCTACCAAGACATGGCCGTCCACCTAAACTGACCGGCCGGGCCTCTATCAAGACATAGCCGTCCACCTAAACTGACCGGCTGGGCCCTTACCAAGACATGGCCGTCCACCTAAACTGACCGGCCGGGCCTCTACCAAGACATAGCCGTCCACCTAAACTGACCGGCCGGGCAAGGAGAGCATTCATCAGAAAAGCAGCCAAGAGCCCCATGGGAACTCTGGAGGAGCTGCAGAGATCCACAGCTCAGGTGGGAGAATCTGTCCACAGGACAACTATTAGTCCTGCGCTCCACAAATCTGCCCTTTATGGAAGAGTGAGAAGAAGAAAGCCATTGGTGGAAGAAAGCCATAAGAAGTCCTGTTTGCAGTTTGGGAGAAGCCATGTGGGGGAGGAGCAAACATGTGGGGGGAGGAGCTCTGCTCAGAGGAGACCAAAATTCCACTTTTTGGCCTAAAAGTAAAACGCTATGTGTGGGGGAAACTAACACTGCACATCACCCTGAACACACCATCCCCACTGTGAAACATGGTGGTGGCAGCTTCATGCTTTTCTTCAGCAGGGACAGGGAAGCTGGTCAGAGTTGATAGGAAGATGGATGGAGACAAATACAGGACAATCTTAGAAGAAAAGACTTGAGACTGGGGCGGAGGTTCCCCTTCCAGCAGGACAACGACCCGAAACATCCAGCCAGAGCTACAATGGAATGGTTTCATGTGTTAGAATGGCCCAGTCACAGTCCAGACCTAAATCACATTGAGAATCTGTGGCAAGACTTGAAAATTGCTGTTCACAGACGCTCTCCATCCAATCTGACAGAGATGAGATATTCTGCAGAGAAGAATGGGCAGAAATGTCCTCTCTAGATGTGCAAAGCTGGTAGAGACATCCAGGGCCGGCCTTAGGTGATCAGGCGCCTTGTGCGAGCTAATCCTGTGGCCCCACACCTAGCCCCCCTTACATCAGAGACCCCCCACATCAGAGAGCCCCCCTTACATTAGACCCCCCACAAAAATCCCCCTTACATCAGAGCCCCCCCCCCCCCACACAAAATGTGGGGAATTTTTAAGGGACTGTACAGGCATGACTCCAAAAGGCAGAGGCATGATGGGACTTGTAGTTCTACACCATCTGGAGGGCCACAGGTTGCTATAGAGAGAGGGTAACTGCCCCCATGTACATCAATCTGGACCAAGCATTGCACCCTGGGAGGAAGAGGAGGCGATCACAAGGACCCCCATACTTGGAAGCACCGGGTATTTTTCGAGGATTAAGGGCTCTTTCACACGGTGAATCACTTTTCAGAGGGTAGTATAGCAGCGGCTGACAGGCGTTAAGGAGGCAGATTTATGAAAATTCCTCGCTTTGGCTCGCAGCTGCAGAGTTCTCCTACCTCAACTGGGCCACCTGACCAACTTTGCAGGCCGAGTAAAAATTGTTGCAAAGTAAAAGCATAGCAGTCGCTGCATGTGTACAGCCAGTGGCAGCTGGTGCTCAAAATTTTTTGGGGGGGCGCAAAAAGAAAAATGTAATAGGTATTGCTTCGCGGCAAAAAACGCGGTAAAAAATTGTGTGACTTTGAGGTCATGGTACAGGCATGGCACAGGCATGGCAAAGATGATGGTATAGGCATGGCACAGGTGATGGTACAGGCATGGCACAGGTGATGGTACAGGCATGGCACAGGTCATGGTACAGGCATGGCACAGGTGATGGTACAGGCATGGCACAGGTCATGGTACAGGCATGGCACAGGTAATGGTACAGGCATGGCACAGGCATGGCACAGGTGATGGTACAGGCATGGCACAGGTGATGGTACAGGCATGGCACAGATGATGGTATAGGCATGGCACAGGTGATGGTACAGGCATGGCACAGGTCATGGTACAGGCATGGCACAGGCATGGCACAGATGATGGTATAGGCATGGCACAGGTCATGGTACAGGCATGGCACAGGTCATGGTACAGGCATGGCACAGGCATGGCACAGATGATGGTATAGGCATGGCACAGGTCATGGTACAGGCATGGCACAGGTCATGGTACAGGCATGGCACAGGTCATGGTACAGGCATGGCACAGTCACAGTCATGTCACTTACCTGCTCTTGGGCTGGCTCACTCGACCGGACCGACTGCTGTGCTGTGGGCTGCTGAAGACGGCTGTGCTGTGGGCTTCCCGTCCGCCGCTGCTCCTCCTCGCTCTGATGGTGGGCGGGAAGGTGAGGACGGTGAGTGACTGACGCATGCACCGCCCCCACGCGATGTCAGCCGGGATGTCCTGAATGATTGGTCCAGGCTGGAGTCTGGACCAATCACAGCCAGGACAGGACTAGTGGGGAGTGTTGCTCTGCGCCCCGGTGACACCCAGAACGGCTGCCAATTGACGCCTCTGCCTGGCAGCACGTGGGTTGCCAAACCCCACCCCCCCCCCATTGGCAGTAATAGGACCGGTGCCCCTAGTGGGCTTTAATTTGAATTTTTTTTTCTTTCAGCTGCTGATTGGGGGGGCGGCGCCCCTGTGCCCCCCTATAAACCGGCCGCCACTGTATACAGCCCTGGCCAGCTGTAATGTTAGAATTTAGGTGGGCAGTAAAATGGAGGATCAACCGACTCTTTTTTCTGCCCCGCCACTCATGTGAAAGGTCACCATCTTTGGATGTCCTATCATGAGAATCTATCACTTGAATGAACAAAGTTGCACACTCTATTTAAAGCCTATCTCCTGATAAATTCAAGGCCGCCCCACCCCCACCCCCAGAACCTCTCAGCAGTCTTCATGCTGTTAGTGGCCATGTTATTGTTAGGCAAAAGGAAGTAGCAAAATCCCATTGAGTTGTTCCTTTTCCTATTTCTCCTTACTTGGTGAAAAGCCCGTCTACAGAGCTCAATAGCTCCAGCTAAAATAGATTTGTGACAAACTGAAACCCCTACTGGGAGTCTCCACTAAACTAGAGCTTCCTCCACTCTGAAACCAGAATATAGCAACTTCATGGTCAGCCAGGAACTCAGGGAAGTGATATAACCCCCTTGGGGAAAAGGTTTCTGGTAACCATAAGAGGGGGGGGTCTCCTTAGTCCTAGATCCATAGTCAGTGGGTAGAAAGCTTGCCCCCAGGCCCCTTCAGGAGCCCAAGCCATGGTGGTTTCTATGCCAAGATTGTCACATACATGGTTGGAAGCCGAAGAGAAGAGAGGGCTTCCCTTGTGGCTGGTCCAAGCACCCCTGGAGTGCAAGGTTCAAAGGACCATGGGTGCAGATAGACCCGTTTGCTGGTGGTTGCTCCTGGAAGCGTCCATCTGGGTAATTCTCAGACAGGTAGGTTAGGACATCAGCAGGAACACGGGGCACCCTTTGGGAGAGCAGGTCAGGCCCAGGAAGTTGCCGACACCCGCAGTAGATGAAGGTGGTGCAGAATCACACCAGCAGGGAGTTTTTTCCACCCTGGAAGGTCGCAACCAGAGATCAGGAAATCCAGGGACAAGTCAAGGTCACAACCAGAGATCAGGAAATCCAGGGACAGGCTGACGTCTCAACCATAGATCAGGCAGAGTTTAGGAAATCCAGGGACAGGCTGAGGTCACAACCAGAGATCAGGCAGAGATCAGGAATTCCAGGGACAAGCTGAGGTCACAACCAGCTGAAGATCATCCAGAAATTTTCATTCACGCACCAACGTGCACGCTACACCCGCACAGTTAGGTGTACCCGCACAGTTGGACGTACCCGCACAGTTGGGTGTAACCGCACAGTTGGGTGTACCCGCATGGTTGGGTGTACCCGCACAGTTGGGTGTAACCGCACAGTTGGGCGTACCCGCACAGTTGGGCGTACACGCACAGTTGGGTGTACCCGCACAGTTGGGCGTACACGCACAGTTGGGTGTACCCGCACAGTTGGGTGTACCCGCACAGTTGGGCGTACCCGCACAGTTGGGCGTACACGCACAGTTGGGTGTACCCGCACAGTTGGGCGTACACGCACAGTTGGGTGTACCCGCACAGTTGGGTGTAACCGCACAGTTGGGTGTACCCGCACAGTTGGGTGTAACCGCACAGTTGGGTGTACCCGCACAGTTGGGTGTAACCGCACGGTTGGGTGTACCCGCACGGTTGGGTGTACCCGCACAGTTGGGCGTACACGCACGGTTGGGTGTACCCGCACGGTTGGGTGTACCCGCACAGTTGGGCATACACGCACAGTTGGGTGTAACCGCACAGTTGGGCGTACCCGCACGGTTGGGTGTACCTGTACAGTTGGGTGTAACCGCACGGTTGGGCGTACCCGCACGGTTGGGTGTACCCGCAGTAGTTGGGCGTACCTGCACAGTTGGGCGTACCCGCACAGTTGGGTGTACCCGCAGTAGTTGGGCGTACCCGCACAGTTGGGTGTACCCGCACGGTTGGGCGTACCCGCACAGTTGGGCTTACCCGCACAGTTGGGCGTACCTGCACGGTTGGGTGTACCCGCACGTTGGGTGTACCCGCACAGTTGGGTGTACCCGCAGTAGTTGGGCGTACCCGCACAGTTGGGCGTACCCGCACAGTTGGGTGTACCCGCAGTAGTTGGGCGTACCCGCACAGTTGGGTGTACCCGCACGGTTGGGCGTACCCGCACAGTTGGGCTTACCCGCACAGTTGGGCGTACCTGCACGGTTGGGTGTACCCGCACGTTGGGTGTACCCGCACAGTTAGGTGTACCCGCACAGCACACAGGCGGAAGTGGCTGGCCTGCATATTGGCGCTCCTCTGTTCTGGGAAGACACAGAAAAATGTAAAGCAACAATTAAAAAATGTATTTGAAAAAATGAGAAAAAAATTCACACAAAACCAAAATAACCCTAAAATTTCCTCTACAGGAAGATATTGGGAACTTCTAACCCACATGGCATTCTTTTTTTCTGCCCCCAGCTGCTGGTTGCCGTCGGTTTGCTCGGTATCGCCATGGTGATTGTGACGGTTGGTGAGTATTATGGGAAAATCAAATACAGAGGAAATGATAGAAAAGTAATAGAACTTCTGTGATGGAAATGATCTCATGTCTATAGATAGTCCATGGACTGCACTGGGGAGAAAGGGAAACCACATTTCTATTGGCTTTCCCCCCCCCCCCAGTACAGTCTTGCTGCTCCTTAGACCCCCCCCCCCCCACCCTGGACAGGGACCCCCCCAACAACCTCAGCGTTCCCATTAAAGCTGAAAAAAACAATTGTGGGCTGTTTGCTGTGTAAAGGGCCCCTCTCCATGACACCCTTTGTTTGCCCGCTGCCCCATTTCTTTCTTTAATTTGGCCCCACAGTAATGTAAATGCCAAACGTCCAGCACTGAGACCCTCTATTTATATACAGTATCTGACAAAAGTAAGTACACCCCTCCCATGTGACAACACTGAAGAAATGAGACTTTGCTACAATGTAAAGTAGTGAGTGTACAGCTTGTATAACAGTGTAAATTTACTGTCCCCTCAAAATAACTCAACACAAAGCCATTAATGTCTAAACCGCTGGCAACAAAAGTCAGTACACCCCTAAGTGACAACACACAGCCATTAATGTCAAAACTGCTGGCAACAAAAGTCAGTACACCCCTAAGTGACAACACACAGCCATTAATGTCTAAACCACTGGCAACAAAAGTCAGTACACCCCTAAGTGACAACACACAGTCATTAATGTCTAAACCGCTGGCAACAAAAGTCAGTACACCCCTAAGTGACAATGTCCAAATTGGGCCCAATTAGCCATTTCCCCTCCCCGGTGTCATGTGACTCGTTAGTGTTACAAGGTCTCAGGTGTGAATGGGGAGCAGGTGTGTTAAATTTGGTGTTATCGCTCTCACTCTCTTACTGGTCACTGGAAGTTCAACATGGCACCTCATGGCAATGAACTCTCTGAGGCAGGGGCGTACCGTGGAGTTGGCCAAAACGGCGCCTGCCAGGGGCGCAGGCCGAGGGGGGGGTGGGCGCAAAATCACTGGCAGTGTAGTGTAGCAGACGCAGTGACTTACCGCTCCTCCATTCAGCCTGCGCCCCCCGGCGGCCGGCGCCACCCCCGCTCCCATCCCGGAAGCCGCCTGGAGCTCTCTGTGTGTCCAAGGCCAGGCAGGAGATGACAGTATTCACCGTCACTGGAATTTAAAGACAGATAAGTAATGGTTTGGATTGCTTCATATTTGCCAGCAATATCTCCATATAGAAATATAAATATTTATTCCCATTTGCCATGAAATCTGTAATTCCTAAATGCTGTGTATATTACATATCTTTCAATGCCAGACAGGTATTCCTTTTGTTGTGTATTGGGAGGGAATCTGGATTGCCCTGTCTCATTGTTAAGTGTTAATGACCTCCCATTGTTCCGTCTGTCTGCCTTAAGAGAAACGTATTATGGGATGTATATAGGAATGTGGAATGGATGCTAAGGGGGAGGGGGGATTGTCC
Source organism: Pelophylax lessonae (assembly GCF_965119305.1). Lineage (NCBI taxonomy): Eukaryota > Metazoa > Chordata > Amphibia > Anura > Ranidae > Pelophylax > Pelophylax lessonae. Next base: position 823,273 of record NC_138776.1, read on the forward strand.
CACATTGTATATTTTGTAGACTGTATGAGAGTGTAAAACTCTGTTCCTATTGGATGGTGAATGTTATGTCCAGTCTTCAACAAGGTCCATCTGGGCGGTAACCTTGTGGGTGAAAACTGTATATAAGTCTTGTTCAATAAAGTTGTTCTAGAGTTACTTCACCCTCAATCTAGAGTTCTGTCTCTCATTGGGGGAATCATCTACAAGGGATTGCTATGTCCTCCATACTCCCTTGGATAATCACTAAACTCTTGTAAGAGCTTGTGTAAGAGCTTGTTCTGCTGCACTCTCTGGGGAAAGAGAGGTTCACCCGCAGGAACCTGGAGCCTTGTCGTAGGTCCAGGTTGGGTAGGAGATGCCAAGACCCTAACCAAGCTGCGGCGGTTCGTGGGGTCTGAAGTGGTTACGGTGTCTGGTGGAGTGCTTGGAGCCCCTCAGGAAGCACTAGGAGCATCCGTCAACTGAGGTACCCAGTACAGGGGTGTCCTGTTCCGTTACAGTGTCGGAGCTCGGAGCTTGGTGCGATGGGCAGCTCCCCTCGTCACAGGGGACATGACCTCATCAGTCGACTCCTAGGCAGCTCCAGGCTGGTGGATGAATGCACTCTCTCTCTACAGTGACAGAAGGCCTGGCTGGCTCTCAGGTACCAGAAGCATTCTCTCCTTCACCCCCTCTCTCCCTGTCACCCCCTCTCTCCCTGTAACCCCCCACTCTTCCTGTCACTCTCCCTGTCACCCCCCTCTATCCCTGTCACCCCCCTCTCTCCCTGTCACCCTCCCTGTCACCCCCTCTCTTCCTGTCACCCCCCGTTTCTCCCTGTCACCCTCCCTGTCACCCCTATCTCTCCCTTTCACCCCCCTCTCTCCCTGTCACCCTCCCTGTCACCCCCTCTCTCCCTGTCACCCTCCCTGTCACCCCCCTCTCTCCCTGTCACCCTCCCTGTCACTCCCCCTCTCTTCCTGTCATCCTCCCTGTCACCCCCCTCTCTCCCTGTCATCTTCCCTGTCATCCTCCCTGTCACCCCCCCTCTATCTCCCTGTCACCCCCCTCTTTCCCTGTCATCCCCCTCTCTCTCCATGTCACCCCCTCTCTCTCCCTGTCACCCCCTCTCTCTCCCTGTCATCCCCCTCTCTCCCTGTCACCCCTTCTCTCCCTGTAACCCCCCCACTCTCCCTGTCACCCTCCCTGTCACCCCCTCTCTCTCCCTGTCATCCCCCTCTCTCCCTGTCACCCCTTCTCTCCCTGTAACCCCCCCACTCTCCCTGTCACCCTCCCTGTCACCCCCTCTCTCTCCCTGTCACCCTCCCTGTCACCCCCCTCTCTCCCTGTCACCCTCCCTGTCACCCCCTCTCTCCCTGTCACCCCCTCTCTCCCTGTCACCCTCCCTGTCACCCCCTCTCTCCCGGTCAGCCTCACTGTCACCCCCCTATCTCCCTGTCATCCGCTCTCTCCCTGTCACCCTCCCTGTCACCCCCTCCCTCCCTGTCACCCCCTCTCTCCCTGTCACCCTCCCTGTCACCCCCCTCTCTCTCTCCCTGTCACCCCCTCTCTCTCTCCCTGTCACCCCCCTCTCTCTCTCCCTGTCACCCCCTCTCTCTCCCTGTCTTCCCCCTCTCTCCCTGTCACCCCCCTCTCTTCCTGTCACCCTCCCTGTCACCCCCCCTCTCTCCCTGTCACCCCCCTCTCTCCCTGTCATCCCCCCTCTCTCCCTGTCAAATCCCTCTCTCCCTGTCACCCTCCCTGTCACCCCCCTCTCTCCCTGTCACCCTCCCTGTCACCCCCCTCTCTCCCTGTCACCCCCCTCTCTCTCCCTGTCACCCCCCCACTCTCCCTGTCACCCTCCCTGTCACCCCCTCTCTCTCCCTGTCACCCTCCCTGTCACCCCCCTCTCTCCCTGTCACCCTCCCTGTCACCCCCTCTCTCCCTGTCACCCTCCCTGTCACCCCCCTCTCTCCCGGTCAGCCTCACTGTCACCCCCCTATCTCCCTGTCATCCGCTCTCTCCCTGTCACCCTCCCTGTCACCCCCCTCTCTCCCTGTCACCCTCCCTGTCACCCCCCTCTCTCTCTCCCTGTCACCCCCTCTCTCTCTCCCTGTCACCCCCCTCTCTCTCTCCCTGTCACCCCCTCTCTCTCCCTGTCTTCCCCCTCTCTCCCTGTCACCCCCCTCTCTTCCTGTCACCCTCCCTGTCACCCCCCCTCTCTCCCTGTCACCCCCCTCTCTCCCTGTCATCCCCCCTCTCTCCCTGTCAAATCCCTCTCTCCCTGTCACCCTCCCTGTCACCCCCCTCTCTCCCTGTCACCCTCCCTGTCACCCCCCTCTCTCCCTGTCACCCCCCTCTCTCTCCCTGTCCCCCCTCTCTTTCCCTGTCACCCCTTCCTTCTCTCTCTCTCTTTCTCTCTCTCTGTCTCTCCCTTCTTTCTCTCTATTTCTCTCTCTCTTTCACCCCCTTCCTTCTCTCTCCTCTCTTTGTCACCCACTTCTCTCTCTCTGTCACCCCCTACTCTCTCTTTGTCACCCCCTCTCTCTGAACCCCCCCCCGTCTCTCTCTGTCAAACCCTATCTCTCTTGGGGGGGCGCTGATACAGCTTTTCGCCAAGGGTGCTGGAGACCCTAGGTACGCCTCTGCTCTGAGGATCTGAAAAAAGAATTGTTGCTCTACATAAAGATGGCCTAGGCTATAAGAAGATTGCCAAGACCCTGAAACTGAGCTGCAGCACAGTGGCCAAGACCATACAGTGGTTTACCAGGACAAGTTCCACTCAGAACAGGCCTTGCCATTGTCGGTCAAAGAAGTTGAGTGCCGTGCTCAGCGTCATATCCAGAGGTTGTCTATGGGAAATAGACGTAGGAGTGCTGCCAGCATTGCTGCAGAGGTTGAAGGGGTGGGGGAGGGGTCAGCCTGTCAGTGCTCAGACCATACGCCGCACACTGCATCAACTTGATCTGCATGGCTGTCGTCCCAGAAGGAAGCCTCTTCTAAAGATGATGGACAAGAAAGGCTGGCAACCAGTTTGCTGAAGACAAGCAGACTAAGGACATGGATTACTGGAACCATCTCCTGTGCTCTGATGAGACCAAGATAAACTTATTTGGTGTCAGGCGTGTGTGGGGGCAACCAGGTGAGGAGTACAAAGACAAGTGTGTCTTCCTACAGTCAAGCATGGTGGTGGGAGTGTCATGGTCTGGGGCTGCATGAGTGCTGCCGGCACTGGGGAGCTACAGATCATTGAGGGAACCATGAATGCCAACATGTACTGTGACATACTGAAGCAGAGCATGATCCCCTCCCTTCAGAGACTGGGGGGCAGGGCAATATTCCAACATAACGACCCCAAACGCCTCCAAGATGATCACTGCCTTGCTAAAGAAGCTGAGGGTAAAGGTGATGGACTGGCCAAGCGTCTCCAGACCTAAACCCTATTGAGCATCTGTGGGGATCCTCAAACAGAAGGTGGAGGAGGGGAAGGTCTCTAACATCCACCAGCTCTGTGATGTCATCATGGAGGAGGGGAAGAGGACTCCAGTGACAACCTGTGAAGCTCTGGTGAACTCCATGCCTAAGAGGGTTAAGGCAGTGCTGGGAAATAATGGCGGCCACACAAAATATTCACACTTTGGGCCCAATTTGGACCCTGTCACTTAGGGGTGTACTCACTTTTGTTGCCAGCGGTTTAGAGGAGGAGGTGCCCGGAGGGGGAAAAGAGGAGAGCGGTGGGAGGCGACCGATACACAGTGGGGGGATACGAGACAGCATGTCTGACCAGTAACTGGGAGTGAGAACAGTGATCTGTTCAACATCAAGTTTACATACATAAAGAGTGATTATCGAGGGAGCCCCTATTTGAAAATTCCATCCAAAAGGAGAAAAGGAGGAATCCATTATCCTGACCCCTGAACGACTACCATAATATAAAATCGCCATTATTGGTGTGATGTGAGGTGAGCGGCCATTGCATCCATGTTTGGATATCTTGCTACTGTGCGGGCGGCACAGTGGTGCAGTGATTGGTGGGCACTTTCACCTAGCAGCAAGAGGGTCGCTGGTTCAAATCCCAACCACGACACTACCTGCCTGGAGTTTGCATGTTCTCCCTGTGCCTGCGTGGGTTTCCTCCGGGTACTCCGGTTTCCTCCCACACTCCAAAGACATGCTGGTAGGTTAATTGGATCCTGTATAAAAAAAAAAAATGTGCCTACTGTGTATGTATGAGTGTGAGTTAGGGACCTTAGATTGTAAGCTCCTCGAGGGCAGGGACTGATGGGAACGTACAATGTATATGTAAAGCACTGCGTAAAAAATTGACAGCGCTATGTAAGTACCAGAAATAAATAATAATAATCTTGCTCACTCTGCATGACACTATTTGGATCTCACAAAGAAAAGTCACTTATTATATTTTGAGATATCACCTCCAGCCACGATATTTTTTTGCACTGGGACATTTTTTAGCAGGAAGATTCACTTTATTTATTTCTTCACAGAATATTAAGCATTTTCTTGCACTTATTTATAATATTTGTATCATCGTTTATATTTATATATTCTTATGGATTTTGTGTCCAAGAATCATTTGTGTATTTATAGTCACCAGTTTTAATCACTATATTCCTACACTTATTTATTTCCATCCATTATCATCACTCAACATCTTCCACGCCTTTTTTATTTATTTATTTAAATGAAGTGGATTTATTTATTGATTTTTTATGCTTAGTTTGGCTACATTGGCTACATTTGGCTAGTGTTACATTATTGTTTGTGAAGAAATTAGCGCAGATTCACCTCTTTTATGTTGATCAGTATTTTGCTTTCTTTTCAATAATATTTTCACACCTGGAAACTTGGATTCAACACTGATCTCTTCATTACTCTCACATCTTATACCTGATTGGCAGCGCATAGGTCTTTCTTTTGTTTTTGAGACATTAACCGGTTGCAGACCGCCGCAAGTACATATACTGCGGCGGTCAGTCCCGGCCAAGCAAAGTGACGTACCGGTACATCACTAGACTGTCACTAGCCTGTGAGCCAATAGCGGGCATGTGCGCGCCCGCCCGCCCTGGCTCGTTCCCTAACAAGTCAGTGCGTATGACCAGAGGACCCGATGTCCGCCGGTCACTCGCGATCGTTCGCCGTGAAGGGAGAAAGGCAGGCGGCTGATGTAAACAAGCCGCTTGTTATTCTCCCCTGTGTAGGAATGGTGATCACACGGTTCTACTATGTAGGACCGTTGATCATTGTTCCTACACCAGTAGCCATGTCCAATCACAGTTGGAAAAACGCCCCTAGGGACACACTTAACCCCTCCTTCCCCAATAAAGTTAACCCCTTCCCTGCCAGTGTCATTTTTACAGTAACAGTGCATATGTATAGCACTGATTACTGTAGAAATGTCACTGGTAACCCCAAAAGTGTCAAAAATGTCAGTTAGGGGTCCGATCTGTCTGCTGCAATGTCACAGTATCGCAAAAAAATCGCAGATCGCCGCCATTACTAGTTAAAATAAAAAACCACCAAAAATGACAAAAATCTTTCCCTTAGTTAGTAAACGCAATAACTTTTGCGCAAACCAATCAAAATACGCTTATTGCGATTTTTTTTACCAAACATATGTAGCATAAAACAAATTGGCCAAAAATGTAAAAAAATTTAGATTTTTACATTTTTTTTGGGGGGGGGGGGGAAATTTCATATAAAAAAATGTGAAAAATATTGTTATTTTTTGCAAAATTGTCGCTCTTTTTTTGTTTATAGCGCAAAAAGTAAAAATCGCACAGGTGATCAAATACCACCAAAAGAAAGCTCTGTTTGTGGGAAAAAAAGGATGTCAAATTCGTTTAGGTACAGCGTCGCACGACCGCGCAATTGTCCGTTAAAGTCATGCAGTGCCGATTTGCAAAATAGGCCCTGGTCAGGAAGGGGGTAAACTCTTCTGGGGCTTAAGTGGTTAATGGCTGTGTGTTGAGTTATTTTGAGGGGACAGTAAATTTACACTGTTATACAAGCTGTACACTCACTACTTTACATTGTAGCAAAGTCACATGGGAGGGTGTACTTACTTTTGTCAGATACTGTATACAAGCTGTACGCTCACTACTTTACATTGTAGCAAATATATTATATTATATACAGGTATAAATATTTTTTTTTTCAAATATTATATGACTTTAATGTATATTTAAAGCAAAATGATAAAGGTGTGTATATATATATATATAAAATACACATTAATTATATAGAAATAGAATGAATTTTATACTCTTCCTATGATGGCTCGGTGCTCCACATGAATACAGAATATTGGAAGCTTTCACCAGGCTGTGTTATTACATTGAAGTCACAACTTTAGAAAGATTTTCTGTGATCCACCAAAATTTGCAGCCACTGGCGCTAAAAATATAACGGAAAGCAAAACTTTTTTTCCAATGTTGGATGGAGTGGGGAGGGATTAGAGACCCCCTATCAGCTGTAATTGCTGTCTGTGCCCCCATTAGGGATCTTCCCCCTTTCTATTTCTCCGGTTTACCATTATCATTGAATGTGAAAGGAAAAGAAAATACAAAATCCCCTAATTTGCAGGGATTTCCTCTCACTTCCTGTTTGGCTACAGGACAGGAAGTGAAGGGAAATCTCCCCAATGAGGACACAGACGACAAAAAAAGTCTAATGGCTGACGGCTTATAACCCTCCCAGAAAATTGTATTAGGCTCCGTTCACATGTAGGCATTTTGGGGAGTTTTTCTGCTCTAGGATCAGCTCCAAAAATGCCCAACAAGACAAATCCTATTCATTTCAATGGCCCCTGTTCACATCTGTGAGCAAAACGCCCAACGCTCAAAAAAGTACATGAGCTTCTTTTTGGGCAGATTACAGGCGTTTTTATTTTTTTCCATTGGTTACTAGTCAACCTAAAAACGCCTGCACAAAAATGCCTGTAAAACGCCTAAAAAACGCCTGTAAGGCTACGTTCACATGTCAGCGTAGCGATCGCGGGCAGAATCACCGCGATTCTGCCCGCGATCCGGAAATAATTGCAAATCGCGGGACGCCTGTGCGTTGCCCGTGATTTGCAATGGCACCCCAAACGCTGTGCGATGTGGCCGCGATTTGCGCCTGCCGAATTATGGTAACATCATGCAAAAAAAATTGTGGGACGCATGACGCCCCAAAGAAGCTCTAGTACCTTTTTTGGGCGGCATGCGTCCCACAATTTTTTTGGCGCGATGTTACCATAATTCGGCAGGCGCAAATCGCGGCCACATCGCACAGCGTTTGGGGTGCCATTGCAAATCACGGGCAACGCACAAGCGTCCGGGGATTTGCAATGATTTCCGGATTTCGTTACGCTGACATGTGAATGAAGCTTAAATAGCAACGCCAAGATGTGAACGTAGCCTAATATGTATCATAATTTTCTTTTCCTGGTGCCTATCCATTGCAGGATACATGTGATAGTAGCCCCGCCTACTTCTGCCCGCAGGACCAGTGCATAGCTATATAAAGTATCCCATTCCCTGTACATCTCTAGGATGGCACTGGGTGGTACGTTATGCTGCCCTGGATAGGCACCAGGAAATGAAAATTCCGGTAAGTATGATACAATTCTCTGTTTTCCTGGTGTCTCCATGGCAGCATACCTGTGATAGATCAATATCAGCTATCAGGGTGAGAAGTATCAATAAATCCTATGATAAAGAAAGTGAGTGAGCGGCTGGCTTCCTACCAAACACAGCTGTAGTGAGGACTGCTAAGTCCATCTGTATTGCTGAAACACTAAGTAGGAACACGTATCTCTGTCTTCCCCCAGTCAAAGCACCTCCCCCACAGTAGGCAAGCACTCCCTAGGGACACATTTAACCCTTTGATTGCCCCTGATGTTAGCCCCTTCCCTGCCAGTGTCATTAGTACATTGACAGTGCATTTTTTTTTAGCACTGATCACCGTATTGGGTGTCACTGGTCCCCAAAAAGTGTCAGTTAGGGGTCCGATTTTTCCGCCGCAATGTTGCAGTCCTGCAAAAAAATTGCAGATCGCCGCCATTGGAATAAATTGATGAAGAAATTTTATTTTTTACATTTTTTTTATTGGATGTTTTATAGCAGAAAGTAAAACATATTTTTTTCCCCCACATTGTCGCTCTTTTTTTGTTTATAGCGCAAAAAGTAAAAATCGCAGAGGTGATCAAATACCACCGAAAGAAATCTCTGTTTGTGGGAAAAAATGGACGTCAATATAATTTGGGTACATCGTCGCACGACCGCGCAATTGTCAGTTAAAATAACGCAGTGCTGAATTGCAATAAATGGCCTGGTCATTAAGGGGGGGGGGGGGGGTAAACCTTCCAAAGTGGAAGTGGTTAATGCTGTTACTATGTATCTCTTTTATTTGTTATATTACCCTCGGATCGCATTGGATGCGTTTTATATAACATTTGTACAAAATAATCGCCCTGTGATATTTCATGTACATTCTGTGCCAATGGGGGAAAAGAAACAAATTGGTCATTTCCTCTCCGGGTCGAATGTTTTTCAGTCATGCAGAATTGAGCGATTCAGGAAGCTCGGCAATATGGCCACTGATGAAGTTGATGATAATAGGAGATAAATATTTATTTTCTATGATCGTCAGCTCCATCCAGTGGTCACAATGCAGTATTTTCCGGGTTTATTCCTCTGTATGAATGACAAACATTCGACCAGGAGAGAAAATAGCTTAGTGACCTTCGATGGTTCCAGAATTCACAGGATGAACAGCTCTGCAATTCTTTTATCAATATTCCCCAATGTGTTTATTTCCATTATTTCTGGTATTGTGTCTTCTACACTATATACAGAGCCTGGAAAAAGTATTCACACCCCCTGAAATTTCCCACATTTCTCATGTTACATCCAGAAATGTAAATGTATTTTATTGGTATTTTCTGTGATAGACGACACAAATTGGCCATAATTGTGAAGTGGAAGGAAAATGATAAATGATACAAATAAATCTGTGAAAAGTGTGGCTGCATTTGTATTCACCCCCCTTAACTCTGATACCCCTAACTAAAATCTAGAGGAACCAATTGCCTTCAGAAGTCACCTAATTAGTAAATAGAGTCCACCTGTGTGTAATGTAATCTCAGTATAAATACAGCTGTTCTGTGAAGCCCTCAGAGGTTTGTTAGAGAACCTTAGTGAACAAACAGCATCATGAAGGCCAAGGAACACAGCAGACAGGTCAGGGATAAAGTTGTGGAGAAGTGTAAAGCAGGGTTAGGTTATAAAAAAATCTCCCAAGCTTTGACCATCTCACGGAGCGCTGATCAATCCATCATGGGAAAATGGAAAGAGTATGGCACAACTGCAACCCTACCAAGACATGGCTGTCCACCTAAACTGACCGGCCGGGCCCCTACCAAGACATGGCCATCCACCTAAACTGACCGGCCGGGCCCCTACCAAGACATGGCCATCCACCTAAACTGACCGGCCGGGCCTCTACCAAGACATAGCCGTCCACCTAAACTGACCGGCTGGGCCCTTACCAAGACATGGCCGTCCACCTAAACTGACCGGCCGGGCCTCTACCAAGACATAGGCAAGGAGAGCATTCATCAGGGAAGCAGCCAAGAGGCTCATGGGAACTCTGGAGGAGCTGCAGAGATCCACAGCTCAGGTGGGAGAATCTGTCCACAGGACAACTATTAGTCGTGCGCTCCACAAATCTGCCCTTTATGGAAGAGTGAGAAGAAGAAAGCCATTGGTGGAAGAAAGACATAAGAAGTCCTGTTTGCAGTTTGGGAGAAGCCATGTGGGGGAGGAGCAAACATGTGGGGGAGGAGCTCTGCTCAGAGGAGACCAAAATTCTACTTTTTAGCCTAAAACTAAAATTCTATGTGTGGGGGAAAACTAACACTGCCCATCCCCCTGAACACACCATCCCCACTGTGAAACATGGTGGTGGCAGCATCATGGTGTGGGGATGATTTTCTTCAGCAGGGACAGGGAAGCTGGTCAGAGTTGATGGGAAGATGGATGGAGCCAAATAGAGGGCAATCTTAGAAGAAAAGACTTGAGACTGGGGCGGAGGTTCACCTTCCAGCAGGACAACGACCCGAAACATCCAGCCAGAGCTACAATGGAATGGTTTCATGTGTTAGAATGGCCCAGTCACAGTCCAGACATAAATCACATTGAGAATCTGTGGCAAGACTTGAAAATTGCTGTTCACAGACGCTCTCCATCCAATCTGACAGAGATGAGATATTCTGCAGAGAAGAATGGGCAGAAATGTCCTCTCTAGATGTGCAAAGCTGGTAGAGACATCCCCAAAAAGACTCCCAGCTGTAATTGCAGGGAAAGGCGGAGCTACAAAGTATTGACTCCGGGGGGTGAATACAAATGCAGCCACACTTTTCACAGATTTATTTGTATCATTTATCATTTTCCTTCCTCTTCACAATTATGGCCACTTTGTGTCGTCTATCACAGAAAATCCCAATAAATACATTTCTGGGTGTAACATGAGAAAATGTGGGGAATTTCAGGGGGTGTGAATACTTTGTGGGGTTTCTCGCCTTCCTCTGGATCACCTGTGGGTATAGAATTGTGTATATTTCAATACTGTTTTTCTTTTGTTTTTTATTGGTTGAGCCGGATGGATTTGTGTCTTTTTTCAACCTGACTAACTATATAACTATGTAACGGGATGTAACTATGTAATGGGATGTAACTATGTAACTTTTGCAGGGCACTGGAAGTATTTCTGCTTTAATTTCATCTTCATAGGAAGAATCCACTTTTGGTCTGACTTCTTTATTTGGTGTATAATATAATTCAGTGTCATTGCGCAGTGGGAGGAGTTATGAAATGATTTCTCTTGCAGCCATTTCCATGAAGTGAGATTCGGAGGAAGCGCTGACTGCGGGGATCTCGCGCTGCTGATATCCGGATCTTCTGATCGCTGTGATTTCGGCTTTCTGCTTCTGTAATATTGATTATTCTCTTCCCATTCTCTCTCCCTATTGGTCAGTATGTACTCCTTCATAGGCTCCACCCCTCACTATGTTCCAAAATGTGGTTTTATTTTTTGTTGTCTTTTTGAACGATTCTCACAATAAAATTGTTTTTCACCGGAATAGATTTCTGTCTTCATTATTTGGATGATGTCATTCTTCTATATTGGGGGTTTTATCTTTTCTTTCTGTGTCTATCAGCCAATCAGCTCTGACCTGTGAGATGCCCAACGCTCCACCAGGCACAGCTGGCAACGCATGCTCGCCCCCTAGAGGAACGCGGGCGAACGACGTACCGGTACATCACTTTGCCCAGGAGGGGCTGACCGCTGCAGTATATAGTTGTGCGGCAGTTGGCAAGTGGTTAAGGCTAGGTTCACACATGTCCGGTGCGAATTTTCACCGTTCAGGGGTTCATCTGCGATTTAGATGCAGTTCAGACTTAAATATCAGGAGCCAGCGGCCGCCGGCGTCTTTAACATTAGTTGGTTGCTAAGGAGCGGGCCAGGAAGTCGGCTGCCGCGTCCTTAACAACGGATGACTCATCAGCTGTCAGCGGGCTTCCCCACCGACAGCTGAATGTAAAAAAAACATTGCTGGCAAAAACAAATAGTGAAAAGTCCTCCCCCAACACATACCAGACCCTTATCCGGGCAGCCAGGCCAGGGATGAGTGAGCGCCCCCCCCCCCCCCCCCGTTACTGAACCATACAATGCCACATGCCCTCAACATGGGGCAGGGGGGCTCTGTCACCCCCCCCCCCCAAAGCATCTTGTTCCCATGTTGATAGGGACAAGAGCCTCTTCCCCACAGCCCTGGCTGGTGGTTAAGGGGGGTCTGCAGGCAGGGGGTTTATCAGAATAAAGAAGCCCCCTTTAACAGAGAGGCCCCCAGATCCCGCCCCCCCCCCCCAGGGTGAATGAATATTGGGAAAAATAGTACCCCTACCCATTCACCAAAAAAGTGTAAAAATAAAAATGGTGCATGCTGGGTTGGTGACGCTGCCGAGGCCCCGTCCCTAAGCTACTTAAGAATCAGGAAGATTGTGAGAGCCTTCGGCGTGAGCGGAACTTTTTTTTCATTTTCTTTTTTCGGGTTTCGATGGGCGGCGTGATTGATGATAGATCTACATCGGGGTTCGAAAATGTGCTATGTTACCCACTTTTTTAGTGAATGGGTAGGAATACTATGTATTTTAAGGAGAAATTGGGGCAGTGGGACTTTGAATGAGGCATGAATTGAAGAAAGAGGAATTTATTTTGAAAACATAAAATTTATACAGTTAATGTGTTTAAACAAATATTGAAACAATTTACAATTCATAATGAGAATACATATATAATGGGATCTCAAATGAGATCTCTACAATTGATTCCAATATAAAAACACTGTATATAATATTTCATACATGATGAGAATAAAAAATATATGAGTTTATTGCATCCGAGTTATAATGTAGACTTCAGATCTGCTACAGAGGAACCCCATGCCAAAAGTGCAATAAAAACGGCGTGGGGTCCCTCCCAAAATCCATACCAGACCCTTATCCAAGCATGCAGACCAGCAAGTCAGGAAGGGGGGGGGGGAGCGAGCGCCCCCCCGCCTCCTGGACCATACCAGGTCACATGCCCTTTAACATGGGAGGGGGGGCTCTGGGGCAGCATGGGGAAGAGGCATCTTGTCCTCATGTTGTTGGAGACAAGGGCCTCTTCCCCACAACCCTGGCTGGTGGTTGCGGGGGTCTGCGGTGGGGGACCCCAGATCCCCTCCATATAAATGGGTATAGAGTACGTAGTATTCCTAAATAAATTAATGATCTGCCACAAGGAAAAAAAAAAGAGAGAAAGCCTCCATCCCTGGAAATGTGTTTTAAGGAGAAATTGGGGCAGTGGGACTTTGAATGAGGCATTAATTGAAGAAAGAGGAATTTATTTTGAAAACATAAAATTTATACAGTTAATGTGTTTATAAACAAATATTGAAACAATATACAATTCATAATGAGAATACATATATAATGGGATCTCAAATGAGATCTCTACAATTGATTCCAATATAAAAACACTGTATATAATATTTCATACATGATGAGAATAAAAAATATATGAGTTTTTGCATCCGAGTTATATTGTAGACTCTACGCGTTTCCTGGACCTCCGTATATTCATCAGGAGTAGTGGATACATATAAAAAGTATCTGAAGAAAAAAGGAATTTATATATTTTTGCACCAGAACAAGTGAGTATGTACAAGATGTATCAATCTAAAAATCTGTGGACATAATATATTATTACCTTAAACATTTCCGGGTCAATTATGACACAGGAGAAAATGAGACCCAACCCAGGAGGGACAATGGTGGCATCTGAGGCAAAGTCTCCCCCGGGGCTGAGGTGCAGAGAGAGCGATCGGGGACAATCCGGGTAGGAAATACTGACCTCCTATGTTGGGCTGTGATAATTGCAATATAAGATGACCTAGGGATCGGTGATGATCTGAACAAACATAAAATAAATATATATTGGGTCACATAGGACTGCCATAAATTGGCATATTGCTAAGAGCAAATGAACCGATCCCAGGAGAAGGGTGGGTAAAGAGAAATGAAAAGGGGGTGATAGAGAAGATGAAAAGAAGAGACTGTTAAGTGAAATGAAAGGAAAAAAACAAAAAAACCCAGTGAAGGGGATGGTGCATCAAAGTGCTAGGAACTGGAGTTCAAAGAATAGAACTGACAGTCCTAACGGAAGGTGCAAGCCTCACAGATGGGAAGATGGTGATTGTAATGGGGTATCCATGGATCGGTATTGATCTATATAAGCATAAAAAATATTAGAAATGAAGTCAATTAGACTGTCTAAAACATATTCACAAAAACAAATGAACCGATCCAAGGAGAGACACCCATGAGAGGAAGAATAAATAGTTCAATGTAGAGTGATCGGATTGTCCCCGATCGTGACTGGCTCTCTCTGCACCTCAGCCCCGGGGGAGACTTTGCCTCAGATGCCACCATTGTCCCTCCTGGGTTGGGTCTCATTTTCTCCTGTGTCATAATTGACCCGGAGATGTTTAAGGTAATATATTATGTCCACAGATTTTTATATTGATACATCTTGTACATACTCACTTGTTCTGGTGCAAAAATATATAAATTCCTTTTTTCTTCAGATACTTTTTATATGTATCCACTACTCCTGATGAATGGACGGAGGTCCAGGAAACGCGTAGAGTCTACATTATAACTCGGATGCAAAAAACTCATATATTTTTTATTCTCATCATGTATGAAATATTATATACAGTGTTTTTATATTGGAATCAATTGTAGAGATCTCATTTGAGATCCCATTATATATGTATTCTCATTATGAATTGTATATTGTTTCAATATTTGTTTATAAACACATTAACTGTATAAATTTTATGTTTTCAAAATAAATTCCTCTTTCTTCAATTCATGCCTCATTCAAAGTCCCACTGCCCCAACTTCTCCTTAAAACACATTTCCAGGGATGGAGGCTTTCTCTCTTTTTTTCCTTGTGGCAGATCATTAATTTATTTAGGAATACTATGTACTCTATACCCATTTATATGGAGGGGATCTGGGGTCCCCCACCGCAGACCCCCGCAACCACCAACCAGAGGCCCTGGTCTCCAACAACATGAGGACAAGATGCCCCTTCCCCATGCTGCCCCAGAGCCCCCCCTCCCATGTTAAAGGGCATGTGGCCTGGTATGGTCCAGGAGGCGGGGGGGCGCTCGCTCCCCCCCCCTTCCTGACTTGCTGGGCTGCATGCTTGGATAAGGGTCTGGTATGGATTTTGGGAGGGACCCCACGCCGTTTTTATTGCACTTTTGGCATGGGGTTCCTCTGTAGCAGATCTGAAGGGCCCTGCTATGGATTGTGGGGGACCTCCAGGCTTTTTATCAAATTTGTGTTGAAAACTGATTGGATGTGTGATTGGTGTGCGTTCCCATAGAATGCAATGAGCCTGGAATTTGCATCTGAATCGCACCGCAGTGCTCAGAAAACGCACAGGACTCTTTTTTGAAATTTGCAGGGAATTGGCACAGCCGCTGCACCACTATATGTGAACCGACTCCAGAGAAAGCTGCTATGATTCAAATGTCATGCGAATCGGGGGCGGCTCAAAATGCATCCGATTTGCATATGTAAATGGAGCCTAAAAAGTAACTCCACTTTTGTTAAGAACCCCCCTCCCCCTCAGGGTGATCTCTGTACATTGCAGGGATTGTAACAAACGTTGTAGCAGATTCCTTCCTTTTGTTACTCTGAAGAAATATCTGTGTGTTTCTCTGTGTCCATGTGAGTGAATGTGAATGGGAGGGACTTTATAATTATCAATCAGCTGCTGCACCTGCAGGGTTCTAATGAGGAAAGTGGCAGGGTCTGCATCCCTTTGGATGTGATTTCCTATTGGGAGTATCTCACCAAAAATGACATTTTGTTTCAGGGGATGCCCAATATCTGACTTGTATCCTAGTGCAGACTTCTGGGTATATCAGTAAGCCAATCACAAGCAGGAAATGACAATTCGGGGGGGGGGGGGGGTGGTTGTGTATACCATCTGTGTACAGAGCGCCTCCAGGTGGCCATATTGCATTTTACAGAAAATAACAGCGGGTGAAGAATGGAAAGGAAAGGGAATTTCTAATCACATTCAATTACAATGTGACTTGTGTAGCAATTGTCTGTGCTAGAGACCAGTCATGGTCCAGCATTAAGTGACGACCCCTAGCTGCAGGGGTAAGAACTCCTCCAGTGAGGCTGGGAGAAAGGGAAAGGAAAGACAGGTGCTGGTGGTAGGGGACTCAATTATTAGAAGGACAGATAGGGCAATCTGAGCGCCGAACAGTCTGTTGTTTGCCGGGCGCTCGGGTTCGGCACATCGCGGATCGGGTGGACAGATTATTGGGTGGGGCTGGGGAAGACCCAGCTGTCATGGTACACGTGGGCACCAATGACATGGGCAGAGGAAGATGGAGAATCCTAAAAAAACATTTCAGGGACTTAGGCGCTAAGTTGAGGACTAGGACCTCCAAGGTAGTATTTTCCGAAATACTACCTGTACCTCGAGCCACACCAGAGAGGCAGCGGGAGATTAGGGAAGTTAACGAGTGGCTGAGGAGCTGGTGTAGTAAGGAGGGTTTCGGGTTCCTGGAGAACTGGGCCGACTTCTCAGTCGGCCACCAGCTCTATGGTAGGGACGGATTGCACCTAAATGGGGAGGGTGCAACCGTACTGGGTGAGAGGATGGCCAAAAAGTTAGAGGGGCTTTTAAACTAGGTGATGGGGGGGGGGGGGTACAAATGTAGAGCTAGCCAGCATGGAACAAGGTTCAGCGGGTAACATTGGGGGCATTAGCGGTAGGGGGACTAGTATACCTAAACCCAAGGTCAGTGAGCTGGCAAATCCAAACTGCAACCTCATAGCATCTAACAAGTATATAGGATGTGACCGGACAAAATTACGAGGCTTGTTCACTAATGCTAGAAGTCTGGCTAACAAGATGGGAGATTCTCTCTGGAGAAGAGACGATTGAGGGGGGGATATGATATCAATGTACAAATACTGTACTGGCGACCCTAGCATAAGGAACAAACTATTCAGAGAAAGGAGATACAATAAGACACGTGGCCACTCACTAAAACTAGAGGAAAGGCGGTTTAACCTTAAAATATGTAAGGGGTTCTTCACTGTAAGAGCGGTAAGGATGTGGAATTCTCTTCCACAAGCAGTCGTATCAGCAGGGAGCATCGATAGTTTCAAAAAACGATTAGATGGACACCTTAACCGCTTAACGCAAACTGACGTAGGCCTACGTCAGCTGACTTTAACTGGTTGTACCGGGAGGATGCCTCTAGCTAGACCGTTTTTTAGAGCCAGCGGTCGGCTTTCTGGCGGTAATGACCGATGCGGCTCAGGAGCCGCTTGATCGTTACCCTGGCGAGCGAGAGGGGACGCCCCCCCCCTCGCACCGCCTTCCACGGCTCTGCTCGGGTCTCCCATCCCACCGGGAGACCCGAGCAACCAGCCGGCGCGTCTGCTGGCTGGATGGAGTCCCGATCTAAGCCGGAATCGGGTCTCGGATGACGTAACCCGGAGGCGGCGTCCATGACGTCACGTCCGGGTTACTCGGCTGCTAAAGGCGGCAGATTCAAAAAGCGACAGTATTTTAAAATGCAGTTTTCGGCATTTTGCATACATGGAAGTGCAGTGGAGGGGTTTGGAGTCTTTTAGACCCCCGATCCCTCCATAAAGAGTACCTGTCACTACATATTACTGTCACATTCCCCCCGATCCCTCCATAAAGAGTACCTGTCACTCCTATTACTGTCACATTCCCCCCGATCCCTCCATAAAGAGTACCTGTCACTCCTATTACTGTCACATTCCCCCCGATCCCTCCATAAAGAGTACCTGTCACTGCATATTACTGTCACATTCCCCCCGATCCCTCCATAAAGAGTACCTGTCACTCCTTTTACTGTCACATTCCCCCCGATTCCTCCATAAAGAGTACCTGTCACTCCTATTACTGTCACATTCCTCCCGATCCCTCTATAAAGAGTACCTGTCACTGCTATTACTGTCACATTCCCCCCGATCCCTCCATAAAGAGTACCTGTCACTCCTATTACTGTCACATTCCCCCCGATCCCTCCATAAAGAGTACCTGTCACTCCTATTACTGTCACATTCCCCCCGATCCCTCCATAAAGAGTATCTGTCACTGCTATTACTGTCACATTCCCCCCGATCCCTCCATAAAGAGTACCTGTCACTGCTATTACTGTCACATTCCCCCCGATCCCTCCATAAAGAGTACCTGTCACTGCATATTACTGTCACATTCCCCCCGATCCCTCCATAAAGAGTACCTGTCACTGCTATTACTGTCACATTCCCCCCGATCCCTCCATAAAGAGTACCTGTCACTCCTATTACTGTCACATTCCTCCCGATCCCTCCATAAAGAGTACCTGTCACTGCTATTACTGTCACATTCCCCCCGATCCCTCCATAAAGAGTACCTGTCACTCCTATTACTGTCACATTCCCCCGATCCCTCCATAAAGAGTACCTGTCACTCCTATTACTGTCACATTCCCCCCGATCCCTCCATAAAGAGTACCTGTCACTCCTATTACTGTCACATTCCCCCCCGATCCCTCCATAAAGAGTACCTGTCACTGCTATTACTGTCACATTCCCCCCGATTCCTCCATAAAGAGTACCTGTCACTGCTATTACTGTCACATTCCCCCCCGATCCCTCCATAAAGAGTACCTGTCACTCCTATTACTGTCACATTCCCCCCCGATCCCTCCATAAAGAGTACCTGTCACTGCTATTACTGTCACATTCCCCCCGATCCCTCCATAAAGAGTACCTGTCACTCCTATTACTGTCACATTCCCCCGATCCCTCCATAAAGAGTACCTGTCACTCCTATTACTGTCACATTCCCCCCCGATCCCTCCATAAAGAGTACCTGTCACTCCTATTACTGTCACATCCCCCCGATCCCTCCATAAAGAGTACCTGTCACTCCTATTACTGTCACATCCCCCCGATCCCTCCATAAAGAGTACCTGTCACTGCATATTACTGTCACATTCCCCCCGATCCCTCCATAAAGAGTACCTGTCACTCCTATTACTGTCACATTCCCCCCGATCCCTCCATAAAGAGTACCTGTCACTCCTATTACTGTCACATTCCCCCCGATTCCTCCATAAAGAGTACCTGTCACTCCTATTACTGTCACATTCCTCCCGATCCCTCCATAAAGAGTACCTGTCACTGCTATTACTGTCACATTCCCCCCGATCCCTCCATAAAGAGTACCTGTCACTGTCTATTACTGTCACATTCCTCCCGATCCCTCCATAAAGAGTACCTGTCACTGCTATTACTGTCACATTCCTCCCGATCCCTCCATAAAGAGTACCTGTCACTGCTATTACTGTCACATTCCCCCCGATCCCTCCATAAAGAGTACCTGTCACTCCTATTACTGTCACATTCCCCCCGATCCCTCCATAAAGAGTACCTGTCACTGCTATTACTGTCACATTCCCCCCGATCCCTCCATAAAGAGTACCTGTCACTCCTATTACTGTCACATTCCCCCCGATCCCTCCATAAAGAGTACCTGTCACTGCTATTACTGTCACATTCCCCCGATCCCTCCATAAAGAGTACCTGTCACTCCTATTACTGTCACATTCCCCCCGATCCCTCCATAAAGAGTATCTGTCACTGCTATTACTGTCACATTCCCCCCGATCCCTCCATAAAGAGTACCTGTCACTGCTATTACTGTCACATTCCCCCCGATCCCTCCATAAAGAGTACCTGTCACTGCATATTACTGTCACATTCCCCCCGATCCCTCCATAAAGAGTACCTGTCACTGCTATTACTGTCACATTCCCCCCGATCCCTCCATAAAGAGTACCTGTCACTCCTATTACTGTCACATTCCTCCCGATCCCTCCATAAAGAGTACCTGTCACTGCTATTACTGTCACATTCCCCCCGATCCCTCCATAAAGAGTACCTGTCACTCCTATTACTGTCACATTCCCCCCCGATCCCTCCATAAAGAGTACCTGTCACTGCTATTACTGTCACATTCCCCCCGATCCCTCCATAAAGAGTACCTGTCACTCCTATTACTGTCACATTCCCCCGATCCCTCCATAAAGAGTACCTGTCACTCCTATTACTGTCACATTCCCCCCGATCCCTCCATAAAGAGTACCTGTCACTCCTATTACTGTCACATTCCCCCCCGATCCCTCCATAAAGAGTACCTGTCACTGCTATTACTGTCACATTCCCCCCGATTCCTCCATAAAGAGTACCTGTCACTGCTATTACTGTCACATTCCCCCCCGATCCCTCCATAAAGAGTACCTGTCACTCCTATTACTGTCACATTCCCCCCCGATCCCTCCATAAAGAGTACCTGTCACTGCTATTACTGTCACATTCCCCCCGATCCCTCCATAAAGAGTACCTGTCACTCCTATTACTGTCACATTCCCCCGATCCCTCCATAAAGAGTACCTGTCACTCCTATTACTGTCACATTCCCCCCCGATCCCTCCATAAAGAGTACCTGTCACTCCTATTACTGTCACATCCCCCCGATCCCTCCATAAAGAGTACCTGTCACTCCTATTACTGTCACATCCCCCCGATCCCTCCATAAAGAGTACCTGTCACTGCATATTACTGTCACATTCCCCCCGATCCCTCCATAAAGAGTACCTGTCACTCCTATTACTGTCACATTCCCCCCGATCCCTCCATAAAGAGTACCTGTCACTCCTATTACTGTCACATTCCCCCCGATTCCTCCATAAAGAGTACCTGTCACTCCTATTACTGTCACATTCCTCCCGATCCCTCCATAAAGAGTACCTGTCACTGCTATTACTGTCACATTCCCCCCGATCCCTCCATAAAGAGTACCTGTCACTGTCTATTACTGTCACATTCCTCCCGATCCCTCCATAAAGAGTACCTGTCACTGCTATTACTGTCACATTCCTCCCGATCCCTCCATAAAGAGTACCTGTCACTCCTATTACTGTCACATTCCCCCCGATCCCTCCATAAAGAGTACCTGTCACTGCTATTACTGTCACATTCCCCCCGATCCCTCCATAAAGAGTACCTGTCACTCCTATTACTGTCACATTCCCCCCGATCCCTCCATAAAGAGTACCTGTCACTGCTATTACTGTCACATTCCCCCGATCCCTCCATAAAGAGTACCTGTCACTCCTATTACTGTCACATTTCCCCCCGATCCCTCCATAAAGAGTACCTGTCACTCCTATTACTGTCACATTCCCCCCGATCCCTCCATAAAGAGTACCTGTCACTCCTATTACTGTCACATTTCCCCCCGATCCCTCCATAAAGAGTACCTGTCACTGCCTATTACTGTCACATTCCCCCCGATCCCTCCATAAAGAGTACCTGTCACTCCTATTACTGTCACATTCCCCCCGATCCCTCCATAAAGAGTACCTGTCACTCCTATTACTGTCACATTCCCCCCGATCCCTCCATAAAGAGTACCTGTCACTCCTTTTACTGTCACATTCCTCCCGATCCCTCCATAAAGAGTACCTGTCACTGCTATTACTGTCACATTCCCCCCGATCCCTCCATAAAGAGTACCTGTCACTGTCTATTACTGTCACATTCCTCCCGATCCCTCCATAAAGAGTACCTGTCACTGCTATTACTGTCACATTCCTCCCGATCCCTCCATAAAGAGTACCTGTCACTGCTATTACTGTCACATTCCCCCCGATCCCTCCATAAAGAGTACCTGTCACTCCTATTACTGTCACATTCCCCCCGATCCCTCCATAAAGAGTACCTGTCACTGCTATTACTGTCACATTCCCCCGATCCCTCCATAAAGAGTACCTGTCACTCCTATTACTGTCACATTTCCCCCCGATCCCTCCATAAAGAGTACCTGTCACTCCTATTACTGTCACATTCCCCCCGATCCCTCCATAAAGAGTACCTGTCACTGCCTATTACTGTCACATTCCCCCCGATCCCTCCATAAAGAGTACCTGTCACTCCTATTACTGTCACATTCCCCCCCGATCCCTCCATAAAGAGTACCTGTCACTCCTATTACTGTCACATTTCCCCCCGATCCCTCCATAAAGAGTACCTGTCACTGCCTATTACTGTCACATTCCCCCCGATCCCTCCATAAAGAGTACCTGTCACTCCTATTACTGTCACATTCCCCCCGATCCCTCCATAAAGAGTACCTGTCACTCCTATTACTGTCACATTCCCCCCGATCCCTCCATAAAGAGTACCTGTCACTCCTTTTACTGTCACATTCCTCCCGATCCCTCCATAAAGAGTACCTGTCACTTCTATTACTGTCACATTCCCCCGATCCCTCCATAAAGAGTACCTGTCACTGCTATTACTGTCACATTCCCCCGATCCCTCCATAAAGAGTACCTGTCACTGCATATTGGTGTCACAAGGGATGTTTACATTGCTTGTGACAGCAATAAAAGTGATCAGATTTTTATTTTTTTTTTAAAACCTGTGCTAAATTTAAAAAAATAAATAAATAAATAGGAAAAAAATAAAAAAAAATTTAGCCACCCCCGTCGCCGTTAGCTTGCGCACGAAAGAAAACGTATACGGAAGTCGAGCAAATGAAATCGCTGTTCAAACCACACATGTGAGGTATCGCCGCGATCACCAGAGCGTGAGCAATAATTTAAAAAACAAGAGCTACACTCTAACTCTAAACTGGTAACCGTTAAACATTTTTAAAGCATCACCTATGGAGATTTTTATTGACCATAGTTTGTCGCCATTCCGAGGGTGTACGCAAATTTTAAACCGTAACATGTTGGGTATCTATTTACTTGGCGTGACATCATCTTTCACAATATACAAAAAATGGGCTAACTTTACTGTTTAGTATTTCTTAAATGCAGTGAAATGTGATTTTTTGTAATTTTTCCAAAAAAATGGCGTTTGAAAGACCGCTGCGAAAAAAAACCGCGTGACAAAAATTTTTGCAATGACCGCCAATTTATTCTGCAGAGTCTTTTCTAAAAAAATATATATAATGTTTGGGGGTTCCAAGTAGATTTCTAGCAAAAAAACTTGTAAACAAAAAGTGTCAAAAATAGGCTCAGTCTTAAAGTGGTTAAAGACCACAACATACAGGGGGTATACAATGTACAACATACAGGGGTATACAATGTACAACATACAGGGGTATACAATGTACAACATACAGGGGGTATACAATGTACAACATACAGGGGTATACAATGTACAACATACAGGGGGTAAACAATGTACAACATACAGGGGTATACAGTGTACAACATACAGGGGTATACAATGTACAACATACAGGGGTATACAATGTACAACATACAGGGGGTATACAATGTACAACATACAGGGGTATACAATGTACAACATACAGGGGGTAAACAATGTACAACATACAGGGGTATACAGTGTACAACATACAGGGGTATACAATGTACAACATACAGGGGGTATACAATGTACATCATACAGGGGTATACAATGTACAACATACAGGGGGTATACAATGTACAACATACAGGGGTATACAATGTACAACATACAGGGGGTATACAATGTACAACATACAGGGGTATACAATGTACAACATACAGGGGTATACAATGTACAACATACAGGGGTATACAATGTACAACATACAGGGGTATACAATGTACAACATACAGGGGGTATACAATGTACAACATACAGGGGTATACAATGTACAACATACAGGGGGTAAACAATGTACAACATACAGGGGTATACAGTGTACAACATACAGGGGTATACAATGTACAACATACAGGGGGTATACAATGTACATCATACAGGGGTATACAATGTACAACATACAGGGGGTATACAATGTACAACATACAGGGGTATACAATGTACAACATACAGGGGGTATACAATGTACAACATACAGGGGTATACAATGTACAACATACAGGGGTATACAATGTACAACATACAGGGGGTATACAATGTACAACATACAGGGGTATACAATGTACAACATACAGGGGGTAAACAATGTACAACATACAGGGGTATACAGTGTACAACATACAGGGGTATACAATGTACAACATACAGGGGGTATACAATGTACATCATACAGGGGTATACAATGTACAACATACAGGGGGTATACAATGTACAACATACAGGGGTATACAATGTACAACATACAGGGGGTATACAATGTACAACATACAGGGGGTATACAATGTACAACATACAGGGGGTATACAATGTACAACATACAGGGGGTATACAATGTACAACATACAGGGGGTATACAATGTACATCATACAGGGGTATACAATGTACAACATACAGGGGTATACAATGTACAACATACAGGGGGTATACAATGTACAACATACAGGGGTATACAATGTACAACATACAGGGGGTATACAATGTACAACATACAGGGGTATACAATGTACAACATACAGGGGGTATACAATGTACAACATACAGGGGGTATACAATGTACAACATACAGGGGTATACAATGTACAACATACAGGGGGTAAACAATGTACAACATACAGGGGTATACAATGTACAACATACAGGGGTATACAGTGTACAACATACAGGGGTATACAATGTACAACATACAGGGGGTATACAATGTACAACATACAGGGGGTATACAATGTACATCATACAGGGGTATACAATGTACAACATACAGGGGTATACAATGTACAACATACAGGGGTATACAATGTACAACATACAGGGGGTATACAATGTACAACATACAGGGGTATACAATGTACAACATACAGGGGGTATACAATGTACATCATACAGGGGTATACAATGTACAACATACAGGGGTATACAATGTACAACATACAGGGGGTATACAATGTACAACATACAGGGGTATACAATGTACAACATACAGGGGGTATACAATGTACAACATACAGGGGGTATACAATGTACATCATACAGGGGTATACAATGTACAACATACAGGGGTATACAATGTACAACATACAGGGGGTATACAATGTACAACATACAGGGGGTATACAATGTACAACATACAGGGGGTATACAATGTACAACATACAGGGGTATACAATGTACAACATACAGGGGGTATACAATGTACAACATACAGGGGTATACAATGTACAACATACAGGGGTATACAATGTACAACATACAGGGGGTATACAATGTACAACATACAGGGGGTATACAATGTACATCATACAGGGGTATACAATGTACAACATACAGGGGGTATACAATGTACAACATACAGGGGGTATACAATGTACAACATACAGGGGTATACAATGTACAGCATACAGGGGGTATACAATGTACAGCATACAGGGGGTATACAATGTACAACATACTGGGGTATACAATGTACAACATACAGGGGGTATACAATGTACAACATACAGGGGTATACAATGTACAACATACAGGGGTATACAATGTACAACATACAGGGGTATACAATGTACAACATACAGGGGTATACAATGTACAACATACAGGGAGTATACAATGTACAACATACAGGGAGTATACAATGTACAACATACAGGGGGTATACAATGTACAACATACAGGGGTATACAATGTACAACATACAGAGGTATACAATGTACAACATACAGGGGTATACAATGTACAACATACAGGGGTATACAATGTACAACATACAGGGGTATACAATGTACAACATACAGGGGTATACAATGTACAACATACAGGGGGTATACAATGTACAACATACAGGGGTATACAATGTACAACATACAGGGGGTATACAATGTACAACATACAGGGGTATACAATGTACAACATACAGGGGTATACAATGTACAACATACAGGGGTATACAATGTACAACATACAGGGGGTATACAATGTACAACATACAGGGGGTATACAATGTACAACATACAGGGGTATACAATGTACAACATACAGGGGGTATACAATGTACAACATACAGGGGTATACAATGTACAACATACAGGAGTATACAATGTACAACATACAGGGGTATACAATGTACAACATACAGGGGTATACAATGTACTATTCACATAAACACTCATCAGAGGATGAATTGGATGGGCTTGTATCTTTTTCAACCTCACTAATTATGTAACTATGGAGACATTTTCCTGTTTTTGACCTTTTTTTTTTTTTTAAATGAAAGAAGAACAGCAGGAAAGTCAGTAAATTGGAGTTTTTATAAGAGATCCCAGCAGTGGCCGCAGGTTACATTTATATCAGGTGATCACACCATGGATCTTACATTGCAGTCACATCAGGGTAAGTGAAAGGTTTCTGAGGCACGCAGGACCCCTTCATCAGGCATAGACAGAGTCTATACAGTGACCACAGAATATATGTCACATACCACCAATCAAAATCAAGGAAAATAGTGACACCCCCTCCCCCCATGCTCTGACATCACATTCCCACCTAAAGACCGTTTTAAACTTTATTAGTGCATACAATGTATCCAGAAAGTATTCACAGCGCTTCACTTCTTCCACATTTTGTTATATTACAGCCAACATGGATTCCATTCATTATTTTCCTCAAAATTCTACAAACCCCTCCCCCATAATGACAACGTGAGAGAAGTTTGTCTGAAATCTTTACAAATTTATAAAAAAAAAAAGAAAAAATCCCATGTACATAAGTATTCACACCCTTTGCCATGTACATAAGTATTCACACCCTTTGCCATGACACTCAGAATTGAGCTCAGGTGCCTCCTGTTTCCACTGATCATCCTTGAGATGTTTCTACAACTTGATTGGAGTCCACCTGTGGTAAATTCGGTTGATTGGACATGATCTGGAAAGGCACACAGCTGTCTATAGAAGGTCTCACAGGTAACAGTGCATGTCAGAGCACAAACCAAGCCATGAAGTCCAAGGAATTGTCTGTAGACCTCGGAGACAGGATTGTATGGAGGCACAGATCGGGGGAAGGGTACAGAAACATTTCTGCAGGATTGAAGGTCCTAATGAGCACATTGGCCTCCATCATCTGTAAATGGAAGAAGTTTGGAACCCCCAGGACTCTTCCTAGAGCGGCCGCCCGGCCAAACTGAGCGATCGGGGGAGGGGGGCCTTAGTCAGGGAGGTGACCAAGAACCCGATGGTCACTCTGACAGAGCTCCAGTGTTTCTCTGTGGAGAGAGGAGAACCTTCCAGAAGAACAACCATCTCTGCAGCACTCCACCAATCAGGCCTGTATGGGTGTGGCCAGACAGAAGCCACTCCTCAGTAAAAGTCACATGACAGCCCGCCTGGAGTTTCCCAAAAGACACCTGAAAGACTCTCAGACCATGAGAAACAAAATTCTCTGCTCTGATGATACAAAGATTCAACTCTTTGGCCTGAATGGCAAGCGTCATGTCTGGAGGAAACCAGGCACCGCCCATCACCTGGCCAATACCATCCCTACAGTGAAGCATGGTGGTGGCTGCATCATGGTGTGGGGGAGGAACTGGGAGACTAGTCAGGATGGAGGGAAAGATGAATGCAGCAATGTACAGAGACATCCTTGATGAAAACCTTCTCCAGAGCGCTCTGGACCTCAGACTGGGGCGAAGGTTCATCTTCCAACAGGACAACGACCCTAAGCACACAGCCAAGATAACTAAGGAGTGACTATGGGACAACTCTGTGAATGTCCTTGAGTGGCCCAGCCAGAGCCCAGACTTGAACCCGATTCGACATCTCTGGAGAGATCTGAAAATGGCTGAGCACCGACCCTCCCCCATCCAACCTGATGGAGCTTGAGAGGTCCTGCAAAGAAGAATGGGAGAAACTGCCCAAAAATAGGAGTGCCAAGCTTGTAGCATCATACTCAGAAATACTGGAGGCTGGAATTGGTGCCAAAGGAGCTTCACCAAAGGGGGTGAATACTTATGTACATGGCAAAGGGTGTGAATACTTATGTACATGGGATTTATTCCTTTTCTATATTTTTAAAAAAATTGCAAAGATTTAAAAAAATAAAAATAAATAAAAAAAAATGAATAATATAAATAATAAATAAAGAAGAAGGAAAGACGGGAAAAAAGGAAGAACGCTATAGAAAAGAGAGAGAAATATTATTATAGGGGAAATATAAATAAATAATATAAATATATAATAAATAAAATAAAAATATACTTAAAAAAAAAAGAAACCGTAAAATAAATGAAAATAATAGAAATGTAAGAAATTAAAGCTGGTAGAAAAGTGCTAAAAAAATATCAAATAGAAATGAAGGGTGAAAATTAGAGAAAAACAATGAAAAATATGGAGAAAAATTGCAGAATACAAAAAATATAAATAAGAAATGAACAGAAAAGTGAAATAAAGATATAAATTGATACGGAGGGGACGGGGGAGGGAAAGCTAAGAGGTGAATGTGAGAAGAAAAAGGGGAAAGGAGGAGGGGGAAGAGGAAATGAGGGGGGAGGGAAACCCAAACATTTATAACAGGTTCTCTATATTCCCTTTAAACAGAGTACATTTTGCCCTTAATCATCATGGCTGCCCTTGCCCTCCCTACGTCACCGCAGAACGGCGTCCCCACCTGTGCGCATGCGCAGTAGCTGAACAGTCCCGCTCTGTCATTGTCCTCCGCGCATGCGCACTCTCTCCTCCCCTCGCTTGCCTTCAGTCCAGTCACCAGCGAGTGTGAGCAGCGGGAGGGATAGACCGTCACCGGAAGAGGAAACGGGGAGTAAGAGAGAGCCGTACCACTGCGGGAGCCGGAGTCATGGTGGACGTGAAGGATGCGCTGTTATCGGTGTTGCCGAGTATTCGCCTCCCCCGGGCGGGAGATCGGGTCCACAGGGATGAGTGCGCCTTCTCCTTCCAGACTCCGGTGTGTACCGTATGTCCTGTACTATGTGCGCGCTCCTGACTCCTCACAGAGCCGCGCACAGGGGGAGTACCGTATATCGTGTAATAGGGGCGCGGCCACTCCCTCCACACTCTCCATTCATCGGGGGAGAAAATCCATTATTTACACCAATTATCAATATTATTTATTATCAATATTATTATTTTTATTTTATCACCATTATCATTATTATTATTTATTATCATTTATTAGTAATAATATTGTCAACATTATTTATTATTATTATTAGTAATTCTATTGATTATCTATTATTGGTGATTTGTAGGCAGCGGATTTATTTTTCACATTATTTTATTTTTATGTTGTTAAGCCGATTATTGGTATAAAATAATTGTGGGTGTGGCCGTTGCGCACACATGGTGTATGTACAGAGTCATGTGATGGGGAGGGGCCTGTGTGTGCATGGAGGGAGACATGTGACATGACGGGGTCCCCTCCCCCCCCCCCCCATGGGTCATTGTAACCCTAATGAGAAAACCTCATGTCTTTTCATCCCCTCCCCCCGGTGATCCCACCATAGGGATCCGGGTTCAGCCGTTTCCTCCTATGGGTGACAACACCGCTTCTCCGTCTTCCAGTTCTGCTCCTGGGTTGTCATCCGGGATTCTGCTGGAGAATATAAGAGACACCCCGACCTCTCACCATCCGGATCCATCACCAGAGACTGCTAGAGATCCGCAACACTGTCACCCCGCCCCCTGACCTTTCACCCCGCCCCCTGACCTTTCACCCCGCCCACATTCATCTGTGTTTCCCTAATGCTCTGTTATATCACTGATCTCTGACCATCTCCTGTATCATGTCTGCAGTCTCTGACCATCTCCTGTATCATGTCTGCAGTCTCTGACCACCTCTTGTATCATGTCTGCAGTCTCTGACCACCTCTTGTATCATGTCTGCAGTCTCTGACCATCTCCTGTATAATGTCTGCAGTCTCTGACCATCTCCTGTACTATGTCTGCAGTCTCTGACCATCTCCTGTATAATGTCTGCAGTCTCTGACCATCTCCTGTACTATGTCTGCAGTCTCTGACCATCTCTTGTATCATGTCTGCAGTCTCTGACCATCTCCTGTATCATGTCTGCAGTCTCTGACCATCTCCTGTACTATGTCTGCAGTCTCTGACCATCTCCTGTACTATGTCTGCAGTCTCTGACCATCTCTTGTATCATGTCTGCAGTCTCTGACCATCTCCTGTATCATGTCTGCAGTCTCTGACCATCTCCTGTATAATGTCTGCAGTCTCTGACCATCTCCTGTATCATGTCTGCAGTCTCTGACCATCTCCTGTATCATGTCTGCAGTCTCTGACCATCTCCTGTATCATGTCTGCAGTCTCTGACCACCTCTTGTATCATGTCTGCAGTCTCTGACCACCTCTTGTATCATGTCTGCAGTCTCTGACCACCTCTTGTATCATGTCTGCAGTCTCTGACCATCTCCTGTATAATGTCTGCAGTCTCTGACCATCTCCTGTACTATGTCTGCAGTCTCTGACCATCTCCTGTATAATGTCTGCAGTCTCTGACCATCTCCTGTACTATGTCTGCAGTCTCTGACCATCTCTTGTATCATGTCTGCAGTCTCTGACCATCTCCTGTATCATGTCTGCAGTCTCTGACCATCTCCTGTACTATGTCTGCAGTCTCTGACCATCTCCTGTACTATGTCTGCAGTCTCTGACCATCTCTTGTATCATGTCTGCAGTCTCTGACCATCTCCTGTATCATGTCTGCAGTCTCTGACCATCTCCTGTATAATGTCTGCAGTCTCTGACCATCTCCTGTATCATGTCTGCAGTCTCTGACCATCTCTTGTATCATGTCTGCAGTCTCTGACCATCTCCTGTATCATGTCTGCAGTCTCTGACCATCTCCTGTATCATGTCTGCAGTCTCTGACCATCTCTTGTATCATGTCTGCAGTCTCTGACCATCTCCTGTACTATGTCTGCAGTCTCTGACCATCTCCTGTATCATGTCTGCAGTCTCTGACCATCTCCTGTATCATGTCTGCAGTCTCTGACCATCTCCTGTATCATGTCTGCAGTCTCTGACCATCTCCTGTATCATGTCTGCAGTCTCTGACCATCTCCTGTATCATGTCTGCAGTCTCTGACCATCTCTTGTATCATGTCTGCAGTCTCTGACCATCTCCTGTATCATGTCTGCAGTCTCTGACCATCTCTTGTATCATGTCTGCAGTCTCTGACCATCTCTTGTATCATGTCTGCAGTCTCTGACCATCTCCTGTATAATGTCTGCAGTCTCTGACCATCTCCTGTATAATGTCTGCAGTCTCTGACCATCTCCTGTATCATGTCTGCAGTCTCTGACCATCTCCTGTATCATGTCTGCAGTCTCTGACCATCTCCTGTATCATGTCTGCAGTCTCTGAACATCTCCTGTATCATGTCTGCAGTCTCTGACCATCTCCTGTATCATGTCCTCAGTCTCTGACCATCTCCAGTATCATGTCTGCAGTCTCTGACCATCCCCTGTATCATGTCTGCAGTCTCTGACCATCTCTTGTATCATGTCTGCAGTCTCTGACCATCTCTTGTATCATGTCTGCAGTCTCTGACCATCTCCTGTACTATGTCTGCAGTCTCTGACCATCTCTTGTATCATGTCTGCAGTCTCTGACCATCTCCTGTATCATGTCTGCAGTCTCTGACCATCTCCTGTACTATGTCTGCAGTCTCTGACCATCTCCTGTACTATGTCTGCAGTCTCTGACCATCTCTTGTATCATGTCTGCAGTCTCTGACCATCTCCTGTATCATGTCTGCAGTCTCTGACCATCTCCTGTATAATGTCTGCAGTCTCTGACCATCTCCTGTATCATGTCTGCAGTCTCTGACCATCTCTTGTATCATGTCTGCAGTCTCTGACCATCTCCTGTATCATGTCTGCAGTCTCTGACCATCTCCTGTATCATGTCTGCAGTCTCTGACCATCTCTTGTATCATGTCTGCAGTCTCTGACCATCTCCTGTACTATGTCTGCAGTCTCTGACCATCTCCTGTATCATGTCTGCAGTCTCTGACCATCTCCTGTATCATGTCTGCAGTCTCTGACCATCTCCTGTATCATGTCTGCAGTCTCTGACCATCTCCTGTATCATGTCTGCAGTCTCTGACCATCTCCTGTATCATGTCTGCAGTCTCTGACCATCTCTTGTATCATGTCTGCAGTCTCTGACCATCTCCTGTATCATGTCTGCAGTCTCTGACCATCTCTTGTATCATGTCTGCAGTCTCTGACCATCTCTTGTATCATGTCTGCAGTCTCTGACCATCTCCTGTATCATGTCTGCAGTCTCTGACCATCTCCTGTATAATGTCTGCAGTCTCTGACCATCTCCTGTATAATGTCTGCAGTCTCTGACCATCTCCTGTATAATGTCTGCAGTCTCTGACCATCTCCTGTATCATGTCTGCAGTCTCTGACCATCTCCTGTATCATGTCTGCAGTCTCTGACCATCTCCAGTATCATGTCTGCAGTCTCTGACCATCCCCTGTATCATGTCTGCAGTCTCTGACCATCTCCTGTATTATGTCTGCAGTCTCTGACCATCTCCTGTATAATGTCTGCAGTCTCTGACCATCTCCTGTATAATGTCCTCAGTCTCTGACCATCTCCAGTATCATGTCTGCAGTCTCTGACCATCTCCTGTATTATGTCTGCAGTCTCTGACCATCTCTTGTATAATGTCTGCAGTCTCTGACCATCTCCTGTATCATGTCTGCAGTCTCTGACCATCTCCTGTATCATGTCTGCAGTCTCTGACCATCTCCTGTATCATGTCTGCAGTCTCTGACCATCTCCTGTATAATGTCTGCAGTCTCTGACCATCTCCTGTATAATGTCTGCAGTCTCTGACCATCTCTTGTATCATGTCTGCAGTCTCTGACCATCTCCTGTATCATGTCCTGTATCATGTCTGCAGTCTCTGACCATCTCCTGTATCATGTCTGCAGTCTCTGACCATCTCCTGTATAATGTCTGCAGTCTCTGACCATCTCCTGTATAATGTCTGCAGTCTCTGACCATCTCCTGTATAATGTCTGCAGTCTCTGACCATCTCCTGTATCATGTCTGCAGTCTCTGACCATCTCCAGTATCATGTCTGCAGTCTCTGACCATCTCCTGTATCATGTCCGCAGTCTCTGACCATCTCCTGTATCATGTCTGCAGTCTCTGACCATCTCCTGTATCATGTCTGCAGTCTCTGACCATCTCCTGTATCATGTCTGCAGTCTCTGACCATCTCCTGTATCATGTCTGCAGTCTCTGACCATCTCCTGTATAATGTCTGCAGTCTCTGACCATCTCCTGTATCATGTCTGCAGTCTCTGACCATCTCCTGTACCATGTCTGCAGTCTCTGACCATCTCCTGTATCATGTCTGCAGTCTCTGACCATCTCTTGTATCATGTCTGCAGTCTCTGACCATCTCCTGTACTATGTCTGCAGTCTCTGACCATCTCTTGTATCATGTCTGCAGTCTCTGACCATCTCCTGTATCATGTCTGCAGTCTCTGACCATCTCCTGTACTATGTCTGCAGTCTCTGACCATCTCCTGTACTATGTCTGCAGTCTCTGACCATCTCTTGTATCATGTCTGCAGTCTCTGACCATCTCCTGTATCATGTCTGCAGTCTCTGACCATCTCCTGTATAATGTCTGCAGTCTCTGACCATCTCCTGTATCATGTCTGCAGTCTCTGACCATCTCTTGTATCATGTCTGCAGTCTCTGACCATCTCCTGTATCATGTCTGCAGTCTCTGACCATCTCCTGTATCATGTCTGCAGTCTCTGACCATCTCTTGTATCATGTCTGCAGTCTCTGACCATCTCCTGTACTATGTCTGCAGTCTCTGACCATCTCCTGTATCATGTCTGCAGTCTCTGACCATCTCCTGTATCATGTCTGCAGTCTCTGACCATCTCCTGTATCATGTCTGCAGTCTCTGACCATCTCCTGTATCATGTCTGCAGTCTCTGACCATCTCCTGTATCATGTCTGCAGTCTCTGACCATCTCTTGTATCATGTCTGCAGTCTCTGACCATCTCCTGTATCATGTCTGCAGTCTCTGACCATCTCTTGTATCATGTCTGCAGTCTCTGACCATCTCTTGTATCATGTCTGCAGTCTCTGACCATCTCCTGTATCATGTCTGCAGTCTCTGACCATCTCCTGTATAATGTCTGCAGTCTCTGACCATCTCCTGTATAATGTCTGCAGTCTCTGACCATCTCCTGTATAATGTCTGCAGTCTCTGACCATCTCCTGTATCATGTCTGCAGTCTCTGACCATCTCCTGTATCATGTCTGCAGTCTCTGACCATCTCCAGTATCATGTCTGCAGTCTCTGACCATCCCCTGTATCATGTCTGCAGTCTCTGACCATCTCCTGTATTATGTCTGCAGTCTCTGACCATCTCCTGTATAATGTCTGCAGTCTCTGACCATCTCCTGTATAATGTCCTCAGTCTCTGACCATCTCCAGTATCATGTCTGCAGTCTCTGACCATCTCCTGTATTATGTCTGCAGTCTCTGACCATCTCTTGTATAATGTCTGCAGTCTCTGACCATCTCCTGTATCATGTCTGCAGTCTCTGACCATCTCCTGTATCATGTCTGCAGTCTCTGACCATCTCCTGTATCATGTCTGCAGTCTCTGACCATCTCCTGTATAATGTCTGCAGTCTCTGACCATCTCCTGTATAATGTCTGCAGTCTCTGACCATCTCTTGTATCATGTCTGCAGTCTCTGACCATCTCCTGTATCATGTCCTGTATCATGTCTGCAGTCTCTGACCATCTCCTGTATCATGTCTGCAGTCTCTGACCATCTCCTGTATAATGTCTGCAGTCTCTGACCATCTCCTGTATAATGTCTGCAGTCTCTGACCATCTCCTGTATAATGTCTGCAGTCTCTGACCATCTCCTGTATCATGTCTGCAGTCTCTGACCATCTCCAGTATCATGTCTGCAGTCTCTGACCATCTCCTGTATCATGTCCGCAGTCTCTGACCATCTCCTGTATCATGTCTGCAGTCTCTGACCATCTCCTGTATCATGTCTGCAGTCTCTGACCATCTCCTGTATCATGTCTGCAGTCTCTGACCATCTCCTGTATCATGTCTGCAGTCTCTGACCATCTCCTGTATAATGTCTGCAGTCTCTGACCATCTCCTGTATCATGTCTGCAGTCTCTGACCATCTCCTGTACCATGTCTGCAGTCTCTGACCATCTCCTGTATCATGTCTGCAGTCTCTGACCATCTCCTGTATCATGTCTGCAGTCTCTGACCGTCTCCTGTGACTCGGTGAGGCCCTTTGGTGATGTCGGGGGGGGGGGGGGCAGTTGATGATATGAAGATAGTTGAGCAGCGCTATGATAGAAGTATTTATGGGGAGGGGGGTCACAGCTGAACAATAGTCTGTGTGGAGTGCGGTCACATGACCAGTGGGGGCGGTAATATTCGGGGGTCGGTGATCTGATGTTGGGAGGCGGCTCCGGCAGAGCTTCTCTGATTGGTGAAGTTGTGAGGCGGAGATCATGTGATAACTCCTGAGGATGAAATGAAAGATCCGCGTTTAGCAGCTTCACTGATCACATGATTGGGCATTGATGAGTCTTTATAATGAAGCCTGCAGATGATCGCACCGGGGATCAGCGAGTTATCCGGCAGAGCATTGCACCGGGGATCATCGAGGTCTCCGGCAGAGCATTGCACCCGGGATCAGCGAGGTCTCCGGCAGAGCATTGCACCCGGGATCAGCGAGGTCTCCGGCAGAGCATCGCACCCGGGATCAGCGAGTTATCCGGCAGAGCATCGCACCGGGGATCAGCGAGGTCTCCGGCAGAGCATTGCACCCGGGATCAGCGAGTTATCCGGCAGAGCATTGCACCGGGGATCAGCGAGGTCTCCGGCAGAACATTGCACCTGGGATTAGCGAGGTCTCCGGCAGAGCATTGCACCCGGGATCAGCGAGGTCTCCGGCAGAGCATTGCACCCGGGATCAGCGAGGTCTCCGGCAGAGCATCGCACCCGGGATCAGCGAGTTATCCGGCAGAGCATCGCACCGGGGATCAGCGAGGTCTCCGGCAGAGCATTGCACCCGGGATCAGCGAGTTATCCGGCAGAGCATTGCACCGGGGATCAGCGAGGTCTCCGGCAGAACATTGCACCTGGGATTAGCGAGGTCTCCGGCAGAGCATTGCACCCGGGATCAGCGAGGTCTCCGGCAGAGCATTGCACCCGGGATCAGCGAGGTCTCCGGCAGAGCATTGCACCTGGGATTAGCGTGGTCTCCGGTAGAGCTGCACGATTCTGGCCAAAATGAGAATCCCGATTTTTTAGCTTGGAATAAAGATCACGATTCTCTCACGATTCTCTGTGTAACAAAAAAAAAATTGGGATAACTTTACTGTTACGTTTTTTTTTTTTATTCATTAAAGTTTATTAATTGCGTTTGAAAGACTGCTGCGCAAATACAGTGTGACATAAAATATTACAACAATCGCCATTTTATTCTGTAGGGTCTCTGCTAAAAAAATATATAATGTTTGGGGGTTCTAAGTACTTTTCTAGCAAAAAAAACTGATTTTAACTTGCAAGCAACAAATGTCATAAAAAGATCCAGTCTTTAAGAGGTTAAACTTCCTTTCTCCCTGGCAGAGGGAAGGAAAAGATACAATGTAATCATTTTTGTTTATAGTTACTGAGAGACTAAGGCTGCATTCACACTTAAGCGTAGCGTTTTTTACCGCGATTTTACCGCGATTTTTACCGCGATTTTACCGCGATTTTTTCAGGCGTTTTTCATTGACATCTATCAAAAACGCTGGTAATCAGCCCAAAAAGAAGCTCATGTACTTTTTTCAGCTACAGGCGTTTTGCAAAACGCTCAGATGTGAACAGGGGCCATTTAAATTAATGGGGTTTTACTTGTTGGGCGTTTTGGAAGCGTTTCTTTTGAGCGTTTTTGGAGCTGAAAACGCCCAGGTGTGAATGGAGCCTTAATGCTGATAGGCGTTTGTGGGAGGCTTTTTTTTTTTTTCACAGCTGTTCTCTCTGCTTCCTTATAGCTATGCAAAGAATCGAGCATATCTCAGGTTTAGATCGTCAGGGGGGGTGAATCGAGATTGCGATTTTCATACGATTAATCGTGCAGCTCTAGTCTCCGGCAGAGCATCGCATCGGGGATCAGCGAGGTCTCCGGCAGACGCGTGCGATTTGTGAATATAAATTCAGGAGACATTTTTGATTATTCGGATGTTTCCAATTCTCCAGAATGAAATATTGAATTTGGTTGAAATTTGTTGAATTTTGTATCATTTATTTTCTAAGGAATTCCAAATTTTCGGAATGATTTGAGTTCTGTGTGAAGAGTGATTGGTTCTTCTGGAGTGAGCCGGGAGGCCGTCCCCCGCGTCCCTAACAACGGATGACTCACCAGCTGTCAGCGAGGAAGCCCGCTGACAGCGGATGAATCCCGGCCCCTCTATAACATCCAGTGAGGAAGCCCGCTGACAGCGGATGAATCCCGGCCCATCTATAACAACCAGTGAGGAAGCCCGCTGACAGCGGATGAATCCCGGCCCATCTATAACAACCAGTGAGGAAGCCCGCTGACAGCGGATGAATCCCGGCCCCTCTATAACATCCAGTGAGGAAGCCCGCTGACAGCGGATGAATCCCGGCCCCTCTATAACATCCAGTGAGGAAGCCCGCTGACAGCGGATGAATCCCGGCCCATCTATAACAACCAGTGAGGAAGCCCGCTGACAGCGGATGAATCCCGGCCCATCTATAACATCCAGTGAGGAAGCCCGCTGACAGCGGATGAATCCCGGCCCATCTATAACAACCAGTGAGGAAGCCCGCTGACAGCGGATGAATCCCGGCCCCCTCCATAACAACCAGTGAGGAAGCCCGCTGACAGCGGATGAATCCCGGCCCATCTATAACAACCAGTGAGGAAGCCCGCTGACAGCGGATGAGTCCCGCCCCTCTCCATAACATCCAGTGAGGAAGCCCGCTGACAGCGGATGAATCCCGGCCCCCTCCATAACAACCAGTGAGGAAGCCCGCTGACAGCGGATGAGTCCCAGCCCCCTCCATAACAACCAGTGAGGAAGCCCGCTGACAGCGGATGAGTCGGCCCCCTCCATAATATCCAGCTTTTCTTTATACAGAATTAATTCTTCTGAAAATTTGAAATTGGTTAGAAATTAATGAAATGAAACAAAGTTTCCTCCGCTGCACCTCGGAGTACTGCGAGGGCTCTTCCAGTGTCCCCCCCCCCCCCCACCTCTGTTATAGTGTTACAGACCTGCTGGGGGAAATGTGGGTGGGATTAGGGAAGGAGGGGAGGGGTCATCTTCCTCATAGACCCTCCCAGTAGGGGGCGTATTGGAGTGATAATGACTCTCTTGTCCCGTGTTGTAGGAATCGGACGGCGGTCTGTACATCTGTATGAACACTTTCCTGGGATTCGGAAGATCTTATGTAGAACGGCACTTCAACAAAACCGGTCAGAGGGCCTTCCTGCACCTCAAGAGAACCCCCAAACCGGTAAGAGTTCCCCTCCCCCGCCTCTTCTGTCTTATCAGCTTTTTATATTAAATGAAACGCGTTGTTTTCTCATTTCATTTCCTTCTCTGTGAGAGATGAGCGGGGGATGGAAATCATCGGGAATACCTTCATTGTGACAACACAGGACATTGCAGATCACTTCCAGTGCCTGCACCCCCCATAGATGGGATCCCCCCCGCACCCCCCATAGATGGGACCCGGCCCGCACCCCCCATAGATGGGATCCGGCCCGCACCCCCCCATAGATGGGATCCGGCCCGCACCCCCCCAAAGATGGGACCCGGCCCGCACCCCCCATAGATGGGATCCCCCCCGCACCCCCCCATAGATGGGATCCCCCCCGCACCCCCCATAGATGGGACCCGGCCCGCACCCCCCATAGATGGGATCCGGCCCGCACCCCCCCATAGATGGGATCCGGCCCGCACCCCCCCAAAGATGGGACCCGGCCCGCACCCCCCATAGATGGGATCCGGCCCGCACCCCCCATAGATGGGATCCCCCCCGCACCCCCCCATAGATGGGATCCGGCCCGCACCCCCCCATAGATGGGATCCGGCCCGCACCCCCCCATAGATGGGATCCGGCCCGCACCCCCCCATAGATGGGATCCGGCCCGCACCCCCCCATAGATGGGATCCGGCCCGCACCCCCCCAAAGATGGGACCCGGCCCGCACCCCCCATAGATGGGATCCGGCCCGCACCCCCCCATAGATGGGATCCGGCCCGCACCCCCCCATAGATGGGACCCGGCCCGCACCCCCCCATAGATGGGATCCCCCCCGCACCCCCCCATAGATGGGATCCGGCCCGCACCCCCCCATAGATGGGATCCGGCCCGCACCCCCCCATAGATGGGATCCAGCCCGCACCCCCCCATAGATGGGATCCGGCCCGCACCCCCCCATAGATGGGATCCGGCCCGCACCCCCCTAGCATTTCTAGCTGCAGCCATCTTGAGTATCCTCTGGATATGACGCTGAGCACGGCACTCAACTTCTTTGGTGGACCATGGTGAGGCCTGTTCTGAGAGGAACCTGTCCTGTTATACCGCTGTATGGTCTTGGCCACCGTGCTGCAGCTCAGTTTCAGGGTCTTGGCAATCTTCTTATAGCCTAGGCCATCTTTATGTAGAGCAACAATTCTTTTTTTCAGATCCTCAGAGAGTTCTTTGCCATGAGATGCCATGCTGAACTTCCAGTGACCAGTATGAGAGAGTGAGAGCGATAACACCAAATGTAACACACCTGCCCCCCATTCACACCTGAGACCTTCTAACACTAACGAGTCACATGACACCGGGGAGGGAAAATAGCTAATTGGGCCCAATTTGGAGATTGTCACTTAGGGGTGTACTCACTTTTGTCATATACTGTATGTTTGTATAATTCTTTTTTTTTTTTTACTCCCGGTTATAATAGAAAAAAATAATCAAATCCATCGTATTTTCCCTTTAACAATATTTTTTTAATTTTTACAGAAATCCGAGGACCCCACCACCATCATTGGGGATCCCCCCCGCAAGAAGCCGACCCGGCTGGCTATTGGTAGCTATTGGCTGTCTGTGGCCTCTTTATCTAAAGACATTCTGTCTGTGTTTTGTTATAAAAGATTTAAAGCTGAACTCCGCTGCAAAACTAGGGGGGAAGGCTGCTCCAGCGCACCGCTCCATCCGGGACTCCTTCCCTCCCCCACACACCACAGCGAAACTAAGGGGGGAAGGCTTCTCCAGCGCACCGCTCCATCCAGGACCCCATTGGGGGGTGCCCAACCTTTTTAGGAGTGAGGGCCACTTTAGCGACTTGGTGACCGGTTGCGGGCCACAGTGAGCGGAGGGGGCAGATGACAGGTCTGTGTCCACTCAGCATATGCAGAGCAGACACAGACACAGCCCGCTCTACTCTATGGGCCCTCCGATCCGCCCAGACAGAGGGGACCGATCTCCTGCTGTTTTTTGAAGTGCATCGGATTGGAGATAGGTGAGTGTAAGGGGACACAGATCCATTCAGATCTGACGCTCTATAGAGGTGAATGGAGGGTCAGATTGGATCCAGGCTGACCCAATCGCATTGATAGCATGAAAGGGGCCTGAGGCTGCTTTCACACCTCAACTGACCTCAATCTTCTTCCTCAGGATTTCTGCAGGTATCTCTGGCTGACGCTGTCCCCCTGGCTGTCATTCCAGGGGCGGCTACTGCTGGGCGGCTACTGCTGGGCGGCTACTGCTGGGCGGTTACTGCTGGGCGGCTACTGCTGGGCGGCTGGAGGAAGGATGCGGTTGCAGTAGAGAGCAGAGCCGATGCTTCCTGTGTCTCTCCGGTCACAGGCGGAGGCGGAGTACATTTGATATCCCTCCGCCTGTCGATGGAGCCGGAACTATAAAGGAAGCATCGGCTCCGTTGACATGTTTGGGTATCGTTCTGCATCCTCATCTTTTATATTTAAAGCGGAGTTCCACCCATTTTTTTTTTCTTCTTTTAATGTGTGGTTTAAGCATTACAAGCGCTTTTCCAAATGGCGATGGGGTCACTGGGCGATGAGGGTCACTGGGCGATGGGGTCACTGGGCGATGGGGGTCACTGGGCGATGGGGGTCACTGGGCGATGGGGGTCACTGGGCGATGGAGGTCACTGGGCGATGGGGGTCACTGGGTGATTTGTAAGGGCCCCTGGGATAGCGGTGTCATGTATCCCAGGAATTCTTGTGAATCGTCTAGTGAGGAAATCTCACATTATTTCCAGACTGGAAATGACACACAAGGGAGGACCAGGATGTCATGATTGATATGTTGCTATAGTAACGGGGAGGAAACTTCAGCCGACGCTGCCATTACTATGGCAATGTGTCAGGAGGAAGGAGCGCCACACGGTGACATTACTGCGCAGGTGTGAGAAAGGGAGGTGCATGCTGGGTAGCCGGCTGCACATAATCCTGGAAATATCGAATCGTTGGGAGAAGTTGAATGGACTTTAAAGGCACAAATAAGGGTGAAGTAAAAAACTTTTTTATTGATTGACATATAAAAACAAAGGGAAAGCCCCTAACAAAAGGGGAATCCTTATCTGTACACAATATACATAAAAAGCAGCAAAATGTACCTAGACAATAAGACATATGTGTATATCAATAGTAAAATGAGTAATTGCATAACACATGAGACATGGTGGTATCAGGATACTATACATTACATCCTACAAGGTAGTGCCAGGAAAATGACGCTATATGGGTCGTGGAGTGTAGTTGGTACAGTCCTGAGATGAGGGATAGTTCATGTAGTCCGATGCCCTACATGTTTCTCTTGAGGAATTGAGCTTCTTCTGGAGCTACTGGTGGTTTATCCCCATCCGGGGGAATTGGTCCGCTGTCCGATGTTTTGATATCTCTTCTCTGAGGGACTCCCCACATCTTGGACACATTTGTGCCATATTTAGGGCTCTTTCAGACGGCCGCTCCGTGTGAGAACTCCGCTGCGGGACTTTTTTTTGTTTTTTCCATGGAGTGGATGACATTTCTGTCACCCGCTCCGTGTGCCCGCATATCATCCCATCCGTTTGCGGATGATATGCAGACATAATGTAAGTCTATGGGGATTGCGGATGTCACCGCTGACATCCGATTTTCCTTCCTTTACATTTTTTGAATGGAGGAAAAATATGGTTGTGTTCCGTTCCAAAAAACGGAACAGAACTGAAAGGAGGAAAATCGGATGTCAGCGGATGGTATTCCTCTGACATCCGCAGTGCCATTCACTTACATTATGTCCGCAAAAAAATAGAATGATTTGCGGACAAGCGGAGCGGCCGTGTGAAAGGACCCGAACTCTGACCTGTTGCCTCCAGGGGGTCACAACCATCGGTATCTGTCCTAAGTTGACATATATCTCGCTTATTTTGTCTGGAGTGATACCAGCTGATAGACTCACTACAGCCGACCCCCCCCCCCCCCCCCGTTATCATTTATGATCTATATACCTTTTGTGCCAAAATACATCGGCCATTGTGAATTACTATTTGTCTCTACAGGGAGTCTGTATACCAGCAGCTCCAGAAGAAGCTTGACTCCTCAAGAGAAACATGTAGGGCATCGGACTACATGAACTATCCCTCATCTCAGGGCTGTACCAACTACACTCCACGACCCATATAGCGTCATTTTCCTGGCACTACCTTGTAGGATGTAATGTATAGGACTCTGATACCCCCATGTCTCATGTGTTATGCAATTACTCATTTTACTATTGATATACACATATGTCTTCTTGTCTAGGTACATTTTGGTGCTTTTTATGTATATTGTGTACAGATAAGGATTCCCCTTTTGTTAGGGGCTTTCCCTTTGTTTTTATATGTCAATCAATAAAAAAGTTTTTTACTTCACCCTTATTTGTGCCTTTAAAGTCCATTCAACTTCTCCCAACGATTCGATATACCGATTAAGGATGCGGCACACGGCCTCTTAATTTTGTTGCGCTCGTATTGTGCTGCTGTATTGGTTGCGCAAAACATCAATTTATTCATCTAATCCTGGAAATAGATAGCAGACGGCTTCAGATGCCCACAGTGAACCCCGCCAGCTTCTGAGATGAAGGTTAAACTGAATCAGAAAGGAATTCACTACAGACAGCGGATGAATGTGACCTAAAATAAAATGATCAAATGACAGTGAAGTTTATAAAAAGTTTGGTTTGGGGACTGGAACTTCGCTTTAATGTGCCGGCTGTGAGTACCGAAGTGTATTTCTTACAGAGACCATCATACAAATATCCTGTGATATAAACAATTGTATCTACCAGCGTTTTATTCTGCCGGGTCTCTGCTTTCCTATGGAAATGTCCTGTTTGGGGGTCTTCAGGCCTAAAATTATTTTTTTAAATGTGTGAAAAAAAATTGCAAAATTGGCTCCGGCAGCGAAAGGGTTAAACCTGAAAATATGTGGGGGGAAAAATGTGCTGTCTCTGTGTTGTGCTGTCTCTGTGCTGTGCTGTCTCTGTGCTGTCTCTGTGCTGTGCTGTCTCTGTGCTGTGCTGTCTCTGTGCTGTGCTGTCTCTGTGCTGTGCTGTCTCTGTGCTGTGCTGTCTCTGTGCTGTGCTGTCTCTGTGCTGTGC
Organism: Pelophylax lessonae; assembly: GCF_965119305.1. Taxonomy (NCBI): domain Eukaryota; kingdom Metazoa; phylum Chordata; class Amphibia; order Anura; family Ranidae; genus Pelophylax; species Pelophylax lessonae. The sequence continues at coordinate 866,585 of NC_138776.1, forward strand.
TGTGCTGTCTCTGTGCTGTCTCTGTGCTGTCTCTGTGCTGTCTCTGTGCTGTCTCTGTGCTGTCTCTGTGCTGTCTCTGTGCTGTCTCTGTGCTGTCTCTGTGTTGTGCTGTCTCTGTGTTGTGCTGTCTCTGTGTTGTGCTGTCTCTGTGTTGTGCTGTCTCTGTGTTGTGCTGTCTCTGTGTTGTGCTGTCTCTGTGTTGTGCTGTCTCTGTGCTGTGCTGTCTCTGTGCTGTGCTGTCTCTGTGCTGTCTCTGTGCTGTCTCTGTGCTGTCTCTGTGCTGTCTCTGTGCTGTCTCTGTGCTGTCTCTGTGCTGTCTCTGTGTTGTGCTGTCTCTGTGTTGTGCTGTCTCTGTGTTGTGCTGTCTCTGTGCTGTGCTGTCTCTGTGCTGTCTCTGTGCTGTCTCTGTGCTGTCTCTGTGCTGTCTCTGTGCTGTCTCTGTCTCTGTGCTGTCTCTGTGTTGTGCTGTCTCTGTGCTGTGCTGTCTCTGTGTTGTGCTGTCTCTGTGCTGTGCTGTCTCTGTGCTGTCTCTGTGCTGTGCTGTCTCTGTGCTGTGCTGTCTCTGTGCTGTGCTGTCTCTGTGCTGTGCTGTCTCTGTGCTGTGCTGTCTCTGTGCTGTGCTGTCTCTGTGCTGTCTCTGTGCTGTCTCTGTGCTGTCTCTGTGCTGTCTCTGTGCTGTCTCTGTGCTGTCTCTGTGCTGTCTCTGTGCTGTCTCTGTGCTGTCTCTGTGCTGTCTCTGTGTTGTGCTGTCTCTGTGTTGTGCTGTCTCTGTGTTGTGCTGTCTCTGTGTTGTGCTGTCTCTGTGTTGTGCTGTCTCTGTGTTGTGCTGTCTCTGTGTTGTGCTGTCTCTGTGTTGTGCTGTCTCTGTGTTGTGCTGTCTCTGTGCTGTGCTGTCTCTGTGCTGTGCTGTCTCTGTGCTGTCTCTGTGCTGTCTCTGTGCTGTCTCTGTGCTGTCTCTGTGCTGTCTCTGTGCTGTCTCTGTGCTGTCTCTGTGTTGTGCTGTCTCTGTGTTGTGCTGTCTCTGTGTTGTGCTGTCTCTGTGCTGTGCTGTCTCTGTGCTGTCTCTGTGCTGTCTCTGTGCTGTCTCTGTGCTGTCTCTGTGCTGTCTCTGTCTCTGTGCTGTCTCTGTGTTGTGCTGTCTCTGTGCTGTGCTGTCTCTGTGCTGTGCTGTCTCTGTGCTGTCTCTGTGCTGTGCTGTCTCTGTGCTGTGCTGTCTCTGTGCTGTGCTGTCTCTGTGCTGTGCTGTCTCTGTGCTGTGCTGTCTCTGTGCTGTGCTGTCTCTGTGCTGTCTCTGTGTTGTGCTGTCTCTGTGCTGTGCTGTCTCTGTGCTGTGCTGTCTCTGTGTTGTCTCTGTGCTGTGCTGTCTCTGTGCTGTGCTGTCTCTGTGTTGTCTCTGTGTTGTGCTGTCTCTGTGTTGTGCTGTCTCTGTGCTGACTCTGTGTTGTGTTTCTGATCTTTTGCTGGTCATGTGACCCCCCCCCCCCCTTTTCTCTGTGTCTCTGTAGGGATGGAGGGCGGATTTGATATGACCGATGAGCAGTATGAATACGATGAAGAACTGAAGCTGGTCATTCTTCCCGAGTTCCTGGAGATCCAGAGGGAGGAGCTGTCAGCGGTGCCGGAGATGGTCAGGGACCGGGTGGGTAATGCGAGGTGTGTGTGTGGACCGGGCGGGGGTGGGGGGGTGTTCCCTTTCACATATTGATAGAATGACGCAGGGATGGGATGAGTGATGTAAAGGGGGAACTGTAGCTGTGTCCAGTAAGTACATTTTACTTGTATTTGTGATGTTTGCTTTTCCATCAACCCATAAACCCATAAACCCATAAACATGTACGCCGGCATCTGTGCTGTGACCTTCACCAGCAATGTGGGCTGCAACTACCGGCTGTCAGTGCTCCCCCCCCCCCCCCGTCTTTATACACAGGATTCTATAGGAGTCCTTCTAGCAGCACAATGTACATCATGGAATATTCCAGCTCTGTCCCTGCAGCAACAGATCATCACTATACTCCTCTATAATCTATACTCCTCTATACTCCTCTATACTCCTCTATACTCCTCTATACTCCTCTATACTCCTCTATACTCCTCTATACTCCTCTATACTCCTCTATACTCATCTATTGCTGTCTGATTGCAGCTATTCAGGGTGACCCTGCTGCACAGCTGCAAGTGTGTGTGTGTGTGTGTGTATATATATATATACAGACAGTGTCTCACAAAACTAAGTACACCCCTCCCATTCTATCTTTTCAAGTATGAGAGAGTGAGAGCGATAACACCAAATGTAACACACCTGCCCCCCATTCACACCTGAGACCTTGTAACACTAACGAGTCACATGACACCGGGGAGGGAAAATGGCTAATTGGGCCCAATTTGGAGATTGTCACTTAGGGGTGTACTGACTTTTGTTGCCAGCGGTTTAGACATTAATGGCTGTGTGTTGAGTTATTTTGAGGGGACAGTAAATTTACACTGTTATACAAGCTGTACACTCACTACTTTACATTGTAGCAAAGTCTCATTTCTTCAGTGTTGTCACATGGGAGGGGTGTACTTACTTTTGTCAGATATCTACGGATAACCCCACAAAACATGTTGAGTACTCTGGGATGGATTCACCTCTGACCTCCTTGTCATAGTGGGGGTGCTATGCAGTATTTTTGGGAGGAGTTATTTTTCTATGTTTTAGACTGTTGGGTGTGATGATTATTTTATCGATCTTGTAATAAATCCGATATTCGATTGTCGTGTCTTTGGTTCCATAAAATCCCATTATTGCCTGAAAGTTCCACAAACAATGTTTTGTATTTACTTCCCTGGTAGTGCTGCCCCCCCCCCCCCCTCCATATCATACGCATTGCTATTGGCCAGCCAGAGAACCCATCATAGTACTGGCCCAATAAGAATCCTGTATGTAGGAGGCAAGGCGAGCTCTAACATTACCGGCTTCACACTTTTCAAATGGCGAAGCGGGGTCACTGATGGTGGTTGGGGGGTTAATGTGCCCCACTTAAGCTGGTTTTGTTTTTTTATTAACCCCTTGTGGACCGCCCACCGCAGTTTTACGTCGCTACTTTGATGTTAAATACCGGCGTTATGGCAGCCATAACCCTGGTATTTTCTTACACAGCGGGCGGTCCTATTTCTCATAAAAGGGTTCCCAGAGACCGATTCACCGCGGGATCACAGGAGAGGTGTAAAAATAAAAGATAAAATAAATAGGAAAAAAAAGAAATGTAAAGCGCCTCGTCTGTCCGAGCGAACGCACAGAAGCGAACACATATGTAAACGGTGTTCAAACTAGGAATCGACTAATTATCGGCAACACCGATCTATTGGGGGCCGATCTGCACTTCCCCCGATATATGGGAATCGGCCCCGGAGATTACCAATATTGCCGATATTTCAGGAAAGTGTTGTACCGGAGTGATGGCTGCAGATAGAGGAATCACTCCGGAACCGGCATCCATAGCAGACGGTCGGCTGTCTTGTAATGACAACTGATGAGACTGAGAAGTCGCTCGGCTGTCATTACAAGGAGCGGGAGGGGACGTCATTCCCCCCCCCCCCCTCCCGCCGCCTTCCGCTGCTCACCCAGGTCTCCCGTCCCACCTTGAGACCTGGGCATGCTACCGCCACCACCGCCGAATAAAAAACCCGGAAGCGGCGCCGAATTCAAACAACTGACAGCATTCAAAACAGCCAAACTTGGCGTTTATGAATGTTTTTCGGTGCAGAGGAGGAGTTTGGGATCTTTTAGACCCCCAGATGCCTCCACAAAAGTACCTGTAGAGAAAAAAATTATTTTTTTACATGTCTGAAAATATCGGCCAATATCGATATCTGATGACCAAAATATCAATATCAGCATTAAAAAAAAAAAAAGATATTGGTCGATCACTAGTTCAAACCACACATGTGAGGTATCGGGGCGATCGTTAGAGTGAGAGAAATAATTCCATCCCCCGACCTCCTCTGTAACTCTAAACTGGTAACCTGTAGAAATTTTAAAAGCGTCACCTATGGGGATTTTTAAGCACCAATGTTTGTCACCATTCCGCGAGTGTGCGCATATTTGAAGCGTGACATGTTGGGGATCTATTTACTCCGCGTAACATCAACTTTCACATTATAGAAAAAAATTGGGCTAACTTTCTTTTATTTTTATATTTAATTTAACAGTATATTTTTTCCAAAAAATTGTGTTTGTAAGACCGCTGCCCAAATACGGTGTGACATAAAGAATTGTAATGATCTCCATTTTATTCTCTGGGATCTCAGATAAAAAAAATAATGTTTGGGGGTTCTAAGTCATTTTCTAACAAGAAATTCTGAATTTAACTTCGTAAACAACAAATGTCAGAAAGCGGGAAATGTAACCAATCACTTTAAGGTGATCTAGTTCAAATGTTAAAAATAAAATGGCCGTCTCTCCATGTTTGATGTTGTATTCCCGCCTTTTCTAGGTATCCTCTGCCATAGACGCCATCCTGGCTGCAGACTCCGCCTCCCGCAAACAGGAAATCCAGGCGTGGGATGGAGAGGTCAGACAGGTGTCCAAGCATGCCTTCAACCTGCAGCAGCTTGAGGGGGTTCCCCGCATCCCTCCCTGGTAAGAGACCCCTCTTCTCCCTTATTAGTATATAGGAGGGCACAGAGACAGCGCAGCTCCTGTAAGAGACCAAACACACGAGGGGGATATTATGGGAGGAGAATGCAAAATCTGCCACAGCTCTGCATAGTAACCAATCCGCTTCCAGCTTTTATTGTCAAAGCTTCATTGATCAATCTGAAGGTAGAAGCTGATTGGCTCCCATGCAGAGTTTGCACTCTCCAATTATAGTAAATCTCCCCCGTTGTGTAATACTGACAGTCTCAGTGCCCTGATTGGGTGGGGGCTCCATGACCTCTCCCTGGCTGTAATACTGGTCCATCGTCTTCTGTTCTTTATTAAGTCATTAAAGTATGCGCATTAGGAACTCCGACTTTACTCTGGGCCATTGAGCCATACCATCATAGTGATGGGCCCAGTGAGCCGTACCGTCGTAGCGATGGACCCAGTGAGCCATACCCTCATAGCGATGGGCCCAGTGAGCCGTACCATCATAGTGATGGGCCCAGTGAGCCATACCCTCATAGCGATGGGCCCAGTGAGCCGTACCATCATAGCGATGGGCCCAGTGAGCCGTACCATCATAGCGATGGGCCCAGTGAGCCGTACCATCATAGCCATGGGCCCAGTGAGCCGTACCATCATTGCGATGGGCCCAGTGAGCCGTACCATCATAGCGATGGGCCCAGTGAGCCGTACCATCATAGCGATGGGCCCAGTGAGCCGTACCATCATTGCGATGGGCCCAGTGAGCCGTACCATCATTGCGGTGGGCCCAGTGAGCCGTACCATCATTGCGATGGGCCCAGTGAGCTGTACCATCATAGCGATGGGCCCACTGAGCCGTACCATCATAGCAATGGGCCCAGTGAGCCGTACCATCATAGCAATGGGCCCACTGAGCCGTACCATCATAGCCATGGGCCCAGTGAGCCGTACCATCATAGCCATGGGCCCAGTGAGCCGTACCATCATAGCGATGGGCCCAGTGAGCCGTACCATCATAGCCATGGGCCCAGTGAGCCGTACCATCATAGCCATGGGCCCAGTGAGCCGTACCATCATAGCCATGGGCCCAGTGAGCCGTACCATCATAGCAAAGTATCGGTTTCGGGTGTCGGGAGCATTTTGAAGAGTTCCAGTCCTGGTGAAAACACTCGGTATCGGTGCATCCCTAATTACCAGTATAGCGTCTATAGCTGCGTAAATCCCAGTATATGTCCCATAGTTTGTAGACGATATAACTCACACAAACCAATCCATATACACCTAGTGGGATTTTTACCAAAGACGTAGTAGAATGTATTTTGGCGAAAATTTTATGAAGAAATTTGATTTTATCGGATATGTTTTATAACAGAGTAGGAAACATTTATATGTAATTGAGGAAAAAATAAAAAGATATACAATTTTCTCTTTTTTTTGGTTATATCGATTGATCGATCAGCTTGGTACATTTAGACTGCCCATTAGTGGTTCGAATCTGGGCCAGTTGTTGCTGAACCGCGTATGGCCGGCCTTGAATCTCTCTCTTTAGTAGTAAACAAAGAGGTCAGATGTAATCAGAAAAAAACCTTTGTGCGTTATCAAACATAGCATTCACCGGTAATGGTTTCCTGCACCAAAACACCAACAAACTAAAACCAGAGTTGTGCTGTGTGATGGAACCGTCCCACACTCCGCTTGTGTGCTTCCCTCAGTATACGGCTTCCTCCAGTCTGAGTATATAGATATCAGATATTATAGCCGCATAGTGCAGCCAGGAACTAGGTAGGACTCCTTTAGCTGCAAAACTGGAACTCTTTATTCAAAAACTCAGAGAATTTATATCACACAACCAGGTGAGGCTGATCTCATTATTATATGCAAAACACAACTATATACTCCTGATGAGCCATTGTCTGCTCCCAGCGGGGGAGGCGCGATTATCGCTTCCCATGGGGGAAGACAGTGATTATTGCTAACTGCTATAGTAAGCTAGCGATAATTGCAAGAGGATCCAGCAGGCTGGTTGTATCCGGGTTGATTGATCGATCAGCTTGGTACATTTAGACTGCCCATTAGTGGTTTGAATCTCGGCCGGTTCCTGCTGAACTGCGTATGGCCGGCCTTGAATCTCTCTCTTGAGTAGTAAACAAAGAGGTCAGATATAATAAGAAAAAAATCTTTGTCCATTACCAAACATAGCATTCACCGGTAATGGTTTCCTGCACCAAAACACCAACAAACTAAAACCAGAGTTGTGCTATGTGATGGAACCGTCCCACACTCCACTTGTGGGCTTCCCTCAGTATACGGCTTCCTCCAGTCTGAGTATATAGATATCAGATATTATAGCCGCATAGTGCAACCAAGAACTAGGCAGGACTCGTTTAGCTGCAAAACTGGAACTCTTTATTCAGAGAATTTCTACCACACAACCAGGTGAGGCTGATCTCATTATTATATGCAAAACACAACTATATACTCCTGGCGAGCCATTGTCTGCTCCCAGCGGGGGAGGCGTGATTATCGCTTCCCATGGGGGAAGACAGCGATTATTGCTAACTGCTATAATAAGCCAGCGATAATCCGAAGAGAATCCAGCAGGCTGGTTGTACCCAAGGTGATTGATTGGTCATTCAGTCTTGCCCATTAATGGTTGGAATCTGTCTGAACCGTGTATGGCCGGCCTTACCCTTAGTTGGTGGCTTGTCTTGTGCGTCTCATTAGGATTGTCTGATAAGCTGTGGTGGTCTCACTCCTCTGTCTCTCTTTTTGTCCTCAGCGGGTGGAAGTGCAGCGTGTGTGACCTCCGGGAGAACCTGTGGCTCAATCTGACGGACGGCTCCATCCTGTGCGGCAGGCGATACTTTGATGGCAGTGGAGGGAACAACCATGCCGTTCAGCACTACAAAGAGTCGGGGTATCCGCTTGCTGTCAAGCTTGGCACCATTACACCGGATGGAGGAGGTGGGTTGTGTGATCCGCGCTCAGGATCCAGAAATCTCATTCTATCTCTATTGTGTCATTGTACACCATGAAGGGGTTCAGGAATTCTGCTGACATGGAGAGGATATTAAAGGGGAAGTTCACCTTTCTGAACATGTAATATGTTAGATCTGCATTGAGGATGTAAAATGTTCAGCATTTAAAGGGATTGTAAAGTGTTTTTTTTTTTTTTTTTTAAGCTAAAAATACCAAACATGTTATACTTCCTCCGCTGGGCAGTTGGTTTTGCACAGAGCAGCTCAGGTCCTTCTCTTCTCAGGTCCCTCTTCAGCTCTCCTGGCCCCTCCCTCCTGTCCAGTGTCCCCACAGCATACAGCTTGCTTTGGGGGCACCTAAATCAAGTCACAGCTCCCTGTGTGTCCATTAAGACACGGAGCCCCGCCCCTCTCTCTCCTCATGGCTAACTGACTTTGACAGCAGCCGGAGCCAATGGCCCCACTGCTGTGTGGATGCCAATGAGGAGGGGAGCCCTGACCAGCTGAGACCATCGTGGACATTGCTGGATAGAGAGGGAGTTCAGGTAAGTATTAGGGGGGGTGAGGGGGGCTGCTGCACACAGGTTTTTTATCTTAATGCATTCTCCCCTCAGCCCCCCTAATGCCTGAACCCATCTGTATCAGGTGATGTCCTCTGCCTTCCGGGACTCTTCTCCTGATTGGTTGAGACCCAGCTGCACCTCCATTGGCTCCCACGGCTGTCAGCCAATCAGTAGAGGGGGCAGGGCCAAACAGCAGCTCTGTTTCTGAATGGACACACAGGGAGCTGTGATTTCGGCGCGAGTGCCCCCTCTCTGACAATCTCTCCATTGGCTGCCGCTCAACCAACAAATTAAATTCAAATTACTAACCATAACTTACAAAGCCATCCATAACTTGGTGCCCCGAGCTACATCACTAACCTGGTCTCAAAATACCAACCGAGTCGTTCTCTTCCTTCCTCCCGGGACCTCCTGCTCCCTTGTAACCTCTTCCCATGCTCGCCTCCAGGACTTTTCCCAAGCCTCTCCCTTCCTCTGGAATGCTCTACCCCAATCTGTCCGACTATCTCCTACTTTGTCCATGTAACGGATCCGCTGACCCACACTGTACTTGTGGTCTTCCGTCAGTATACAGCTTCCTTGCAATCATGAACATATATACCAGATTTTCCCAGCCGTGCTCATACAAAGCTAGCCAACAACTTAGCTTGTACAAGTTTTGGAGCCTTCTCCTTTATTGAACAGTTTCACACTCAATTTATACACACATGAGCACATCCCCTTCCTGATCAAAATACCACACACAGGTCAGGGGTTGCCTGATTACATTATCATATGCAGATGAAATTGTATACAGAAATAGAATTAACCTGAACTAATTACCGGGACCGGGGCAAAGATGTGTGACCGACCCAACCGAGACCGAGGAAAAGATGTGTGACCGACCCGACCGAGACCGAGGCAAAAATGTGTGACCGACCCAACCGAGACCGAGGAAAAGATGTGTGACCGACACAACCGAGACCGAGGAAAAGATGTGTGACCGACCCAACCGAGACCGAGGCAAAGATGTGTGACCGACCCAACCGAGACCGGGGCAAAGATGTGTGACCGACCCAACCGAGACCGAGGAAAAGATGTGTGACCGACCCAACCGAGACCGAGGCAAAGATGTGTGACCGACCCAACCGAGACCGAGGCAAAGATGTGTGACCGACCCAACCGAGACCGAGGCAAAGATGTGTGACCGACCCAACCGAGACCGAGGCAAAGATGTGTGACCGACCCAACCATCATTATGTAGCTGACTGCTATAAGCACCCATAGTGCAGTATACCCGGTTCTGTGTAATCTTTGGAGGGACCCTTTATATATGTAAGGAAGCGCAGATCCAAGTCCCGATGCTGTGGCCCCCAGTATCTCACTCAGGAAGGGTGCTGGTGTATGTGGGAATCCCGATGCTGGGGCCCCCAGTATCTCACTCAGGAAGGGTGCTGGTGTATGTGGGAATCCCGATGCTAGGGCCCCCAGTATCTCACTCAGGAAGGGTGCTGGTGTATGTGGGAATCCCGATGCTAGGGCCCCCAGTATCTCACTCAGGAAGGGTGCTGGTGTATGTGGGAATCCCGATGCTGGGGCCCCCAGTACCTCACTCAGGAAGGGTGCTGGTGTATGTGGGAATCCCGATGCTGGGGCCCCCAGTATCTCACTCAGGAAGGGTGCTGGTGTATGTGGGAATCCCGATGCTGGGGCCCCCAGTATCTCACTCAGGAAGGGTGCTGGTGTATGTGGGAATCCCGATGCTGGGGCCCCCAGTATCTCACTCAGGAAGGGTGCTGGTGTATGTGGGAATCCCAATGCTGGGGCCCCCAGTATCTCACTCAGGAAGGGTGCTGGTGTATGTGGGAATCCCGATGCTGTGGCCCCCAGTATCTCACTCAGGAAGGGTGCTGGTGTATGTGGGAATCCCGATGCTGGGGCCCCCAGTATCTCACTCAGGAAGGGTGCTGGTGTATGTGGGAATCCCGATGCTGGGGCCCCCAGTATCTCACTCAGGAAGGGTGCTGGTGTATGTGGGAATCCCGATGCTGGGGCCCCCAGTATCTCACTCAGGAAGGGTGCTGGTGTATGTGGGAATCTTGATGCTTGGGCCCCCAGTAGTATAATGAATAGTAAATGAACAACGCACACCGAACGGCTCCAAATCCATAGAAAGTGGAAAAGAAAGGCCTCAGCCTCGGCTCTCCCCAATAGCCACGCCCCCTGACATGTTTCATCCCGCCCACAGCTCTCTATAACTAATCCCTGTGGGCAGGATGAAACGCGTCAGCTAGGAGTGGCTATCAGGAGGAGCCGTGGTTTAGGCTGTTTTTCACTTTCTGTGCACTTGGAGCCGTTTGTACGGCGATCATCTATTAATCTTTGGAGGGGCGACGGTTGTTGCTGGTCATGTGATCTTATTATCATTATGTTGTCTGATGTTACTATTGGATGATATTACATTCTTTATTTTCTGTCTGACCTTTCTTCCCTCTTCTCTGGATTTCATCTATTGCACCAGATGTCTACTCTTATGATGAAGATGATATGGTCCTCGACCCCAACCTGGCTGAGCACCTGTCTCACTTTGGTATTGACATGATGAAGATGCAGAAGGTGGGTGAGCGGGGTGTACCTGGGTATAGGTGATCTGACTGAGCCGCCTCTTTCATCACTCACATAACCGCTCTTTTCTATTGGCAGACTGACAAGACGATGACGGAGCTGGAAATTGACATGAACCAGAGAATCGGGGAGTGGGAGGTGATCCAGGAATCGGGGGTCCAGCTACAGCCTCTGTATGGACCGGGATACACCGGGATCCGCAATTTAGGGAACAGCTGTTATCTCAACTCAACTATGCAGGTTCTGTTCAGTATACCGGCCTTCCAGCGCAAGTGAGTATGCCGCACCCCAACCACCTCAATACCGCGCTATAACCGAAAGACGACTACGGCACGGTGCTCTCATTCCAGGGAGGTGTCCATGGATATCCTTTCAGAACCACGCCCCCTTCAGACACAGCTGATCACAGATCACAGTAAATGGCCAATCACAGAAGCCCTTTATCATGTGATCGGCTGTGTCCAATCACAGCTGATCACCTGTGAACAAACTTGCCGGTTATTGGTAGTCCTTCCCTCCCACATTGTCACAGCATGAGGAGAGGAGAGCCCCTAACTGGGAAATGTGACGGGGGACATGTACACAGATCATCAGTGCAGCCTGTCAGTGCCCATCATTGCAGCCGGCCTATCAGTGCCCATCATTGCAGCCGGCCTATCAGTGCCCATCATTGCAGCCGGCCTATCAGTGCCCATCATTGCAGCCGGCCTATCAGTGCCCATCATTGCAGCCAGCCTATCAGTGCCCATCATTGCAGCTTATCAGTACCCATCATTACAGCATAATTGCAGCCTATCAGTGCCCATCATTGCAGCCGGTCTATCAGTGCCCATCATTGCAGCCGGCCTATCAGTGCCCATTATTGCAGCCAGCCTATCAGTGCCCATCAGTGCAGCCTATCAGTGCCCATCATTGCAGCCTATCAGTGCCCATCATTGCAGCCTATCAGTGCCCATCATTGCAGCCTATCAGTGCCCATCATTGCAGCCTATCAGTGCCCATCATTGCAGCCTATCAGTGCCCATCATTGCAGCCTATCAGTGCCCATCATTGCAGCCTATCAATGTAGCATATCCGTGCCCACTATCAGTGAAGAAGAAAAACATTTTCTCATTCGTTCATTCACAGACACAGCTCCTGATCTTCTTGACCATTGGGTTATACTTCCCCCTACAGGAGTTGGACACTAGGCAGAAAAAGAACTTGACTACGCCTATGGTCAGTCCCAGGGGGTATACTCCCCCTCTCTCTGCTATATGTACTCAGTTTTTTCTGCCTAGTCAGGAGTAAGGAGCTGGTGGGGGGCTCCTGCCACGGCCCCCCTTCTTGCTCTTTGTCTTGCCTGGGCCCAGGGATCCCTTGTGGGGCCGCCATTTTGCGTTTAGACCGGCAGTGAATTGAATGGTGGTCATTACGGTGGAGCCTTCCGGGCGTCCATTTTAGTTGTAGGAGCCCTTCCTTATCCCCTGGTGCTGACTCCTGGGCCTCTTTCCTTCCTGGACGCTGCACGTGGAGGGCTTTGATCCTGGTGCTGACTCCTGGGCCTCTTTCCTTCCTGGACGCCCCACGTGGAGGGCTTTGATCCTGGTGCTGACTCCTGGGCCTCTTTCCTTCCTGGACGCCCCACGTGGAGGGCTTTGATCCTGGTGCTGACTCCTGGGCCTCTTTCCTTCCTGGACGCCCCACGTGGAGTGCTTTGATCCTGGTGCTGACTCCTGGGCCTCTTTCCTTCCTGGACGCCCCACGTGGAGTGCTTTGATCCTGGTGCTGCCGGTGACTGCCTCGTGGGATCCTCTTGCTCTCTCTGCGGCAGTATCGGGGGGGGTGCTCTGTGGCTGACGCCTGGGTGGTGTTATCAGCTTGGTGATAACTTTTTTGTGGGGTACCCTTATTCCTCATAGAGTCCTTGGCGCACATTCCCCCCGACCTCCTTTCAGAGCCTGCAGGGCCCTCCGGGTCCCAACCATCCATTGGTGCACTGACAGCGTTCCTGGAGTCCTTTGTGTCCCGGGTAGAGGTGGCTTTTGCCTTGGTGGCTTCACCATTGCCTTGGTGTCTCAAACTTTGACCAAATGGGCTAAGCTTTCACGCCGTGACCTGGAGGGTGAGCTGCTTCCCCCTGCCTTTGCGGAGCTGGTGGACCAGTTGGTCCAGGGGCTGCAGTTATCTGTGGATGCGGCTCACCTGATTTCTAGACTGTCTCTTTCGGGCAGAAGTTGTCCTTAGGTGTGTTGTGTGGCTCAAATGTTGGTCTGCAGACCAGACCTAAAAAAAAAAAAAAAGAAGCCTTAACTGATCTTCCGTTTCAAGGAGATCGTCTGTTTGGGGCTACCCTGGATGATATCATTAAGAATCTCACAGGGGGGGGAGCGCCTTTCTTCCGCAGACTGGTAAGGGTAAGGAACTTTGTTGTAGATGGGGCCCGTCCTTCTCTGCTCGTAGGAAGTTTTTCCAACCCTCAGGGTCGGCTGACAAGGATTTAAAGCCTTTCAAGGCCTCTTTGGGAGAATCCAAGCGAACTTGGTCTGGCAAGTCCAAAGCGAGTTTTTCCAGACCCACAGACAAGGCTCCTTCTGCATGAAGGTGCGCCCTCACCTGTGCCTGGGATGGGGGGACTTCACTGGTTTTTAGACCCATGGACCTCCTTGGTGCAAGACAAGTGGGTCTACGAAGTTATACAGTCCATGGACAAGATCGAGTTTCGTTCTTACCCTACGGAGAGGTTCTTTTTTTTTTTCCAGGCCGATTGCAAGTCCTTTTTGGGGTGGTGCAAGACCTGTTACTTCAAGGGGTAATTGTTCCGGTTCCAAATCCGAAGCATTTTCAGGTGTTTTATTCAAACCTGTTCAGTCCCGAAGAAAGAAGGCAAGGTGCGTCCAATTCTGGATCTCAAGGCCTGAATTGCTTTGTGCGGGTACAGAAGTTCAGAATGGAGTTTGTTCGCATGGTGGTGGCATCCTTGCATCAGGGGGATTTCCTATTTACACTTACACATTCCAATATGTGTCTGTCACCAACGCTTCCTCCGTTTTGCCTTGGGAGAGGCACATTATCGGTTTGTGACATTACCCTTTGGTGGTTCTTCTGCTCAGTCTTCACAAAGGTGTTGGCTCCAGTGCTGGCGTTGAGTCAGCGAGGAATCTCAGTGCTAGGCTGCCTGAAAGACCTTCTCTTGTGAGCAGAGTCTCCTACTGCTCTGATGGACAATGTGGACATCACTATACAGACTCTGAGAGAGTTCAGCTGGCTTCTGAATTTTCAGGTTCCTTCCACGAAATTGGACTATTTGGGTCGGACTCTGGACTCAGTACTAGCTGGAGTCTTCCATCCTCTGGACAAACTCTAGAAGTTGCATGCTGTGATTCATCTCTTGCTGTCTAGCAGGTAGCCGTCCCTCTGGACTTGCATGAGGGTCCTGGGCCTGATGGTTTCTACCTTTTGAGGTGGTCCAGTTTGCACAGTTCCATACGAGAGGTCCCTGCATAGAGAGATCTTGGCTAAATGGGACAAGTGTCCAAAGTCTCTGGACATTCAAATCCAGCTGAGCAGAACAACAAAAGGGTCTCTGATCTGGTGCCTTCGCTCTCCAGCTCTTCGCCAGGGTAAATCTTTTCTCCCCCTGTATTGGACAGTGGTCACCACGGATGCCAGTCTGTCCGGGTGGGGAGGTGTCCAAGGTCTGAACTCCGCTCAGGGAGTTTTGGACACTTGAAGAGTCCAGATTCCCGATCAATGTCCTGGAACTGTGCCTGAATCACTGGATAGATCGCCTTCATGGGTGTCCGGTGCGAATCCAATTGGACAATGCCACAGCCGTGGCTTATGTCATTCACCATTTAATTTCGGCCCTCTCTGCCGTACACATTCCAGGGGTGGAAAATTGGCAGGTGGATTATCTCAGTCAGCAGGCATTGGACCAAAGGGAGTGGTCCCTTTATCCGGAGGTGTTTCATTGGCTGTGTCTCCGGGCCCCCCGGGAGGTGGATCTGTTGGCGTTTCGGCTCAACAGGAAGGTGTACAGGTTTGTGTCATGGTCACAGGATCTGCTAGCGGACGCCACAGGTGCTCTGGTGGCCCCCTTGGGACAGTATTGTCTGATTTACGCCTTCCCTCCTCTCAAACTTCTGGCGAAACTATTGCACAGGATCGAGGCAGAAGGAATTCCGGTCATTCTAGTGGCCCTGGATTGACCTTGCCGGTCTTGGTACGCCGACCTGGTGCGGCTGGTCCCCTATGCCCCTTGGAGACTGCCTCTCAGGGAGGATCTGTTGTCCCAAGGGCTAATCTTCCATCCTGCTTTACAGTCGCTGGCTTTGATGGCCTGGATGTTGAAAGCCAGGTGCTGAAGGATAGAGGTTTGTCTGGGTCGGTGATTCCCACACTACTGAAGCTAGGAAGTTTACGTCTAGGAAGATCTGCCATCGTACATGGAAAATGTACATTTAGTGGTGTGAGTCGCTTGGTGTTCACCCTCGCTTTTTTTTTCGGTGTCCCGGGTCTTGACCTTCCTTTTTAATGGGGGGTTGAGCAGAAATTGGCCTTGAGTACCATTGAGGGTCAGGTATTGGCCTTGGCAGTCTTTCAACGACCTTTGGCCATGCGCTCCCTGGTGCTTACTTTTATTCAGGGGATTCGACATTTGACTCTTATCTCTGTGGTCCCCCACTACCGCCTTGGGATCTCAACTTGGTGCTTTCAGCTCTCCTGAAGCCTCCCTTTGAGAACATTCAGAAGATTCACCTGCTTAGGCGGTCTCAGAAGGTGGCCTTTTTGGTGGCTATCACCTCTGCATGCAGGGTGTTGGAATTGGTGGCGTTATCTTGTCTTTCCCATTGTTTGGTGATCCACAAGGATAAGGTGGTTCTTCGTCCCTGTCCTTTGTTCCTTCCAAAGGTCGTCTCTGATTCCATTTGAATGAGGACATTGTGTTGCCTTCCCTGTGTCCCAGGCCTAAACATTCTAAGGAAATTGCGTTGCATTCCCTGGATGTGGTTCTGGCAATGAGGGTGTACCTGGCAGCTACGGAGTGTTTTAGGAGGTCAGACTCACTATTTGTGCTTATGGATGGGCCTCGTAAAGGACTTTTTTTCCAAAAATTTTTGGTCTTTTTTTGTTTAGCAAAAATAAAACCCCCAGTGGTGATTACAACCAAAAGAAAGTTCTATTTGTGTGAAAAAAATGATAAAAATGTCATATGGGTACAGTGTTGCATGACCGCGCGATTGTCATTCAAAGTGTGATAGCGCTGAAAGCTGAGAATTAGCCTGCCATAACTTGGAAGTCATCGACAGCAGGTGCCCCCAATCAGAGACAGCAGGTGCCCCCCAATGAGAGTGGCCCACAACAGCAGGTGCCCCCCCCAATGAGAGTGGCCCACAACAGCAGGTGCCCCCCCCAATGAGAGTGGCCCACGACAGCAGGTGCCCCCCCAATGAGAGTGGCCCATGACAGCAGGTGCCCCCCCAATGAGAGTGGCCCACAACAGCAGGTGCCCCCCCAATGAGAGTGGCCCACAACAGCAGGTGCCCCCCCAATGAGAGTGGCCCACAACAGCAGGTGCCCCCCCAATGAGAGTGGCCCACGACAGCAGGTGCCCCCCCAATGAGAGTGGCCCACGACAGCAGGTGCCCCCCCCAATGAGAGTGGCCCACGACAGCAGGTGCCCCCCCCAATGAGAGTGGCCCACGACAGCAGGTGCCCCCCCCCAATGAGAGTGGCCCACGACAGCAGGTGCCCCCCCCCAATGAGAGTGGCCCACGACAGCAGGTGCCCCCCCCCAATGAGAGTGGCCCACGACAGCAGGTGCCCCCCCAATGAGAGTGGCCCACAACAGCAGGTGCCCCCCCAATGAGAGTGGCCCACAACAGCAGGTGCCCCCCCAATGAGAGTGGCCCACAACAGCAGGTGCCCCCCCAATGAGAGTGGCCCACAACAGCAGGTGCCCCCCCAATGAGAGTGGCCCACAACAGCAGGTGCCCCCCCAATGAGAGTGGCCCACAACAGCAGGTGACCCCCCCCAATGAGTGGCCCACGACAGCGGGTGACCCCCCCCCCCCCCAATGAGAGTGAATCACGACAGCGGGTGACCCCCCCCCAATGAGAGTGGCCCACAACAGCAGGTGACCCCCCCAGTGAGAGTGGCCCACAACAGCAGGTGACCCCCCCAGTGAGAGTGGCCCACGACAGCGGGTGACCCCCCCCCCCCCCCCCCATGAGTGGCCCACGACAGTAGGTTACCCCCCCTAATGAGAGTGGCCCAAGACAGCAGGTGACCCCCCCAATGAGAGTGGCCCACAACAGCAGGTGCCCCCCCAATGAGAGTGGCCCACAACAGCAGGTGCCCCCCCAATGAGAGTGGCCCACAACAGCAGGTGCCCCCCCAATGAGAGTGGCCCACAACAGCAGGTGACCCCCCCCAATGAGTGGCCCACGACAGCGGGTGACCCCCCCCCCCCAATGAGAGTGAATCACGACAGCGGGTGACCCCCCCCCCCAATGAGAGTGGCCCACAACAGCAGGTGACCCCCCCAGTGAGAGTGGCCCACAACAGCAGGTGACCCCCCCAGTGAGAGTGGCCCACGACAGTAGGTTACCCCCCCCTAATGAGAGTGGCCCAAGACAGCAGGTGACCCCCCCAATGAGAGTGGCCCAAAAAAGCAGATGACCCCCCAATGAGAGTGGCCCACGACAGCAGGTGACCCCCCCCCCCCCCAATGAGAGAGGCCCACGACAGCAGGTGACCCCCCCCCCCCCCAATGAGAGAGGCCCACGACAGCAGGTGACCCCCCCCCCCCCAATGAGAGAGGCCCACGACAGCAGGTGACCCCCCCCCCCCCAATGAGAGTGGCACACGACAGCAGGTGACCCCCCCCCCCCCCCATGAGTGCCCCCCCTTACATCAGGTGACCCCCAATGAGTGGCCCACGACTGCAGGTGACCCCCCCAATCAGAGACATCAGAGTGTCCCCCTTACATCAGGTGCCCCTCTTTAAAGTTAAAGTAGCACAGTGCTGAATAGCAAAAAATGGCCTGGGCGTGAAGGGGGAAAACCTTCCGGAGGTGAAGGGATTAGGACGGCCGCCATTGCTAATCGTCTTCTCGGCTGGCCGGTATTTCTTCTGGATTTTGGAATGAATTTCCTTTGAATGTTTCTGTGTGTAATATCAGCTTTGTGTTCCTGTAGGTATGTGGAATGCATGGAACATATATATCAGAAGGCCCCGACTGACCCAACACAGGATTTCAGCGCCCAAGTGTGAGTACAGACGGAGTACAAAGAACGCTGGTGTGCTGTAACCCTCACAAGCCTAAGGACTCTTCCACATGGGGCGCCTTCACTTCCAATCAGAGCGGGGCGGGTGACAGGTCCATGTCCACTCAGTATATGCAGAGTGGACAGACCCTCCTCTGCTCTATGGGCAGCTAGAAGTAATCGCACTCCGCTGTCTGTTTTACACCCGACTGCCTCTGATCTGGCCTGATCAAACGGGAGACGATGCACTCCATTTTTTTTTTTTTTTTTTTTTTAGCAGCCTGATTGGAACCGGAGGTAGGCGGGGTGTGATTGGAGCCGGAGGTAGGCGGGGTGTGATTGGAACCGGAGGTAGGCGGGGTGTGATTGGAGCCGGAGGTAGGCGGGGTGTGATTGGAGCCGGAAGGTAGGCGGGGTGTGATTGGAGCCGGAAGGTAGGCGGGGTGTGATTGGAGCCGGAAGGTAGGCGGGGTGTGATTGGAGCCGGAAGGTAGGCGGGGTGTGATTGGAGCCGGAAGGTAGGCGCGGTGTGATTGGAGCCGGAGGTAGGCGGGGTGTGATTGGAGCCGGAAGGTAGGCAGGGTGTGATTGGAGCCGGAAAATTAGGCGGGGTGTGATTGGAGCCGGAAGGTAGGCGCGGTGTGATTGGAGCCGGAAGGTAGGCGGGGTGTGATTGGAGCCGGAGGTAGGCGGGGTGTGATTGGAGCCGGAATATAGGCGGGGTGTGATTGGAGCCGGAAGGTAGGAGGGGTGTGATTGGAGCCGGAGGTAGGCGGGGTGTGATTGGAGCCGGAATATAGGCGGGGTGTGATTGGAGCCGGAAGGTAGGAGGGGTGTGATTGGAGCCGGAAGGTAGGCGGGGTGTGATTGGAGCCGGAAGGTAGGCGGGGTGTGATTGGAGCCGGAAGGTAGGCGGGGTGTGATTGGAGCCGGCGGTAGGCGGGGTGTGATTGGAGCCGGAGGTAGGCGGGGTGTGATTGGAGCCGGAGGTAGGCGGGGTGTGATTGGAGCCGGCGGTAGGCGGGGTGTGATTGGAGCCGGCGGTAGGCGGGGTGTGATTGGAGCCGGCGGTAGGCGGTGTGTGATTGGAGCCGGAGGTAGGCGGGTGTGATTGGATCTTCGGGGCCGAATTCCATTAGTAAACATGCTGCCTGCTTGTAGAATGTAGAAGAAGGCGGAGCTTTAAGGAATGAAGGAAGAAGATGGGGGCATTGGAGAGGGGGGGGGAGTTGCATGCAGAGGTCAGAGCTGAAGAGGGATGAAAGTCGGATGAGGAGAGAGGGGATACAGAGGGAAACAGCTGTGGAAAAAGGCTGAAATCTGCACTCATGTACATAGCGCACCCCTAAATTCTGTACTCTGTATGCAGCGCACCCCTAAATTCTGTACTCTGTATGCAGCGCACCCCTGAATTCTGTACTCTGTATGCAGCGCACCCCTGAATTCTGTACTCTGTATGCAGCGCACCCCTGAATTCTGTACTCTGTATGCAGCGCACCCCTGAATTCTGTACTCTGTATGCAGCGCACCCCTGAATTCTGTACTCTGTATGCAGCGCACCCCCTGAATTCTGTACTCTGTATGCAGCGCACCCCCTGAATTCTGTACTCTGTATGCAGCGCACCCTGAATTCTGCACTCTGTATTTAATGCACTCCTGGTATTTATTACCTCTTTACGACTCTTCCATTGTCAGTGAAATTTGAGGTGGTTTGGAGGGTGTGTGGGGGGGGGGTGAGTTTTTTGGGGGCCGTGGTTGGGTTCCTGCACCTATTTTCAGAGAAAAAAAAGCCCTGATTGTGGGAAATGACATCCAGGTGTCACTCCATGCAACGTGTCTGGGGAGGAGCTCCATGAATAATCCTATAATAATCTCAATGACAGGGGGGGGGTAATCCATGATGGAGGAGAGGGGGGGTAATCCATGACGGAGGAGGAGAGGGGGTAATCCATGACGGAGGAGAGGGGGTAATCCATGACGGAGGAGGAGAGGGGGTAATCCATGACGGAGGAGGAGGGGGGGCTAATCCATGACGGAGGAGGAGGGGGGGCTAATCCATGACGGAGGGGGGGCTAATCCATGACGGAGGAGGAGGGGGGGTAATCCATGACGGAGGAGGAGGGGGGGTAATCCATGACGGAGGAGGAGGGGGATGTAATCCATGACGGAGGAGGAGGAGGGGGGGGATAATCCATGACGGAGGAGGAGGAGGGGGGGGTAATCCATGACGGAGGAGGAGGGGGGATAATCCATGACGGAGGAGAAGGGGGGTAATCCATGATGGAGGAGGAGGGGGGGGATAATCCATGACGGAGGAGGAGGAGGGGGGTAATCCATGACGGAGGAGGGGGGTAATCCATGACGGAGGAGGAGGGGGGTAATCCATGACGGAGGAGGAGGAGGGGGGGTAATCCATGATGGAGGGGGGTAAACCATGATGGAGGAGGAGGGGGGGTAATCCATGACGGAGGGGGGGGGTAATCCATGACGGAGGAGGAGGGGGGGATAATCCATGACGGAGGAGGAGGGGGGGTAATCCATGACGGAGGAGGAGGGGGGTAATCCATGACGGAGGAGTAATCCATGGCGGAGGAGGAGGGGGTGGTAATCCATGACGGAGGAGGAGGGGGTGGTAATCCATGACGGAGGAGGAGGGGGGGTAATCCATGACGGAGGAGGAGGGGGGGGGTAATCCATGACGAAGGAGGAGGGGGGGTAATCCATGACGGAGGAGGGGGGGTAATCCATGACTGTGGTTGAAGTGGTAAGCGGACGTGTAATTACAATGAAGTAGACGCGGAATTTCTTGTTTACCGCAGAGCGAAACTCGGCCATGGATTGTTGTCTGGAGAATATTCAAAGCCAGCCGCTGAGCGGGAGGGGGATACACTGGATCAGAAGGTAAGTGTACAGCAGGTGACTACTTGCAGAAAATGTAACTGTAGATCCCCAGAGAGCGGGTTCCCAAATACCTTAGTTTGTCCTGCATGGATCTGTGTGTTAGTGCCTCTGGTGTGGTCCTGTGCCCTAAAATCTCTGGTGTGTCCATGCCTTGGGCTCTTCTGCGCAGCCCTGACCTCATAGACGCCGCCCTCCTCCCTGACCTCATAGACACCGCCCTCCTCCCTGGCCTCATAGACACCGCCCTCCTCCCTGACCTCATAGACACCGCCCTCCTCCCTGGCCTCATAGACACCGCCCTCCTCCCTGACCTCATAGACGCCGCCCTCCTCCCTGACCTCATAGACGCCGCCCTCCTCCCTGGCCTCATAGACACCGCCCTCCTCCCTGGCCTCATAGACACCGCCCTCCTCCCTGACCTCATAGACACCGCCCTCCTCCCTGACCTCATAGACGCCGCCCTCCTCCCTGACCTCATAGACGCCGCCCTCCTCCCTGACCTCATAGACGCCGCCCTCCTCCCTGGCCTCATAGACGCCGCCCTCCTCCCTGGCCTCATAGACGCTGTTATATTCTCCGTGTTGTGAGAGACACAGGACTCTGGTCTGGAACAACGGATGTTTTTTCAGGACTCACTGTACACTCCAACATGCATTACAGGACAGCTCTGTATATCAATACATCTCTTACATGTCTCTAAGATGGCCACTCTGCCCCTTGACCCTTGTCATCACTCCTGGGTGGAGCCAGCCTTAAAGTGACAGTACATGTGAAACCCTTCAGGTATAACACCTTCCATCCATCCCTAAAAAAAAAAAACAAAAAAAAACAAAACGAGAACAGGCATAAAACAGTAACTAATAATTGTCCCATACAGTCCTCCAACTCAGATTTACATGGCTTCTTCCGCGTCCGGATGTGAGAACAACCTCCAGGGACGCTACGGGGAGAACATGGCAGCGGATCACTTTCGGGGGGCCCGTCGAAAGTCTCGTAACCGGTCTTGCAGCTGAAACCGGTCAGGAGGGCGACAGCGTCGTTGAGGACGGGCACCCAGGGCCTCGGGGCCGGAGGAAGCAGGGCTGGCCGGAATGGACACCGGCGGGGCCAAGAGGGGATCCCCTAGCTCAGAGGGTGAACAAACCTCTGGACCAGGGCTGGAGGGCTCTGTTGGAGCTGAGTTCAAATGTTCAGAGTCCCCCCCCCAAGCATCAGTCTCAATGCCTCCTGATCCGGTAGGAGCAGATCCTTGAGACACTGGAGGTGCAGCCGATGTCAGGGATTCGGGCAGCTGAGAATGAGGACGCAATTGGTCCACATGCCGTCTGCAAATGGAACCATCTTCCAGTCAGACCCGATACATTTTGGGTCCCAAAGTCTCTGCGACGATAACAGGAAGCCAACGAGTGTTGGAAGCGCCATAAGATCGGGCCCATACCTTTTGCTGGGCTGTAAACCGGGGAATCTCGTCGTGTTTGACCCTCTTGTCTTGGGACTGCCGTACATGTTCCTGGACCGTTTGAGGGCGGAGCATGTCCAAAACAGTCCATGGCTTCTGCGGTGACAGGGACTGTTGTTTACTTGTAGCTACAGTAGCTTTGAAATAGCGTTTGAAGGTCTGTACAAACCTTTCTGCTTGACCATTTGTAGCCGGGTGGTAAGGTGCGGTCAACTTGTGTTTGATGTTGTGGGCAGTCAGGAAACCCTGAAACTCCTGGCTTGTGAATTGTGCACCGTTGTCTGTGACAATTTCTCTGGGGTATCCAAACTTAAGCAGCGAGATGTAACAGTATGGAAATCGTCACCTTAGTCGTTGGCTGGGTAACAGGAATGACCTCAGGCCACTTTGAATGGGCATCAATAATGATCAAAAAGGTGTGTCCTCTGATCGGGCCTGCAAAGTCCAAGTGTAGGCGAAACCAGGGAAGCGTGGGCCAAGTCCAGGGCTGGACGCACCCTCGAGGAGGATCTCTTGCAGTTTGTGCACATCCAGCACACGCATTCACATATGTCATGATATCGGAGTCTAGGTTCGGCCACCACACATAGCCTCGGGCCTTTTGTTTCATACATGTGCCCCCGGGATGACCAGTATGTAGCAAGTCCAGAATGTGTCTCCGGAGGGTCTGTGCAACGATCACTCGGTCTCCCCATAAAACACAGTTGCCAGCCACAGTTAATTCCAGACGCCTACGGAAGTAAGGTTCATAATCCTGTGTGACAGTTGCAGGCCAACCGTACCGTACCCAGGAGAGTATTGTCTTAAGGAAGGTATCCTTGGCTGTATGGGCTGCTACTTCCCCGGAAGACAAAAAGGACAGGCTGGTGTAACGACAACTCTTGACAGGTGGAGAAGAGTCTGTTAATGTCCTTGTCAGACGGGACATGGCGTCTGCATTAGCGTTGGCATCATGGCTGTGATACTGGATTTTGTAGCTATATGCTCCCAAGAATCGGGCATAGCGTTGAAGACGGGCCGCAGTCGTCTGGGAGATGCCTTTGTCAGGGCTAAAGATCTGAAGGAGTGGTTTATGATCAGTCAGTATGGTGAATTCCCTACCATACAGGTAAAGATGAAACTTCTTAATTGCCCATATGAGCGCCAGAGCCTCTTTGTCAATGTGAGAGTAATTGCTTTCTGCTTTTGTCAAGGACCTGGAGGCGAATGCCACTGGTTTCTCTGACCCATCTGGTAAAACGTGAGATAGTACAGCCCCTAGACCATAGGGTGAGGCATCACAAGCCAAGGTGAGAGGCCTTTGGAGGTCATAGTGCACGAGCATGCGTGACGCCAACAGCTTTCGCTTAGAAACTTCAAAAGCACGTTGGCATGCAGCCGACCAGTTCCATCTGGAGTGTGTCTCCAAAAGCTTGTTTAATGGAAACAAAGCGTGTGCTAGATCCGGCAGGAATTTGTGGTAATAGTTCAGCAAGCCCAGGTATGATCGCAGCTGTTGGACGTTGGTTGGGGCTGGAGCTTTTACTAAAGCATCAACTTTGGCTTCTGTGGTGTGTATACCCTCTGCATCCACAAGGTGGCCACAAAACTCCCATTTAGGTACCATGAATTGGCATTTCGCTAAGTTCACTTTTAGACCCTGCTCTTGGAGTCTCGCCAACACAAGCTCCACGTTACACTTGTGTTCCTGGTCCGTCAGGCCCGTGATGAGCATGTCATCTAACAGGCACTGTGTGAAAGGAATGTCCGCCAAAATCTCATCCATTTTGCATTGCCAAATGGCTGGGGTGGAGGCTACCCCAAACACCATCCGATTGTATTCATACAGTCCCTTGTGAGTGTTGATGGTTAGAAACTTGCGGGACGAAGGGTGGACCTCAAACTGTAAATAAGCTTGCCTGAGATCAAGCTTGGTGAACTTTTGACCTCCTGCAAGAGAGGCAAAAATGTCATCTACTCTGGGTAGGGGATACTGGTCTATCTCCAGTTGAGAATTTAGTGCCATGCGGAAATCGCCACAAATGCGTAAGTCCCCATTCGCTTTCTTTACTGGTACAACTGGTGATGCCCACTCGCTGTGCTCTACCTTTGAGATGACACCTTGTTCCTCCAGCCGGCTTAGTTCAGCTTCCACACCTGCTCGGAGTGCGAAAGGTACCGTCCGAGCTTTGAAGAACCTAGGCTGGGCATTGGGTTTCAGCCTGAGTCTCACACAGTCATGCTTTATTTTCCCCAAATGGTTATCAAAGACTTGTGGAAAATCGCTGTTTCAGGGATTCCACCCATCCCTCTTTATCTCCTGATGGGATGGTCACGGTGTTGCAGGGGTTAATGGTGATGTCTGGCATGCCAAAGTGAGCAATCCAGTCTCTCCCAAAAAGAGGGGGTTCCCCATGTTCTAGGATATACAATGGCATTCTCTTCGTCTGACCCTTGTAGGATACCTGTACTTTCACGTACCCCAGTGGGTGGAGTATCTGCTTTGAGTATGTCTGCAGTTTGATTGGTGTTGGACGGACAGTTGTTCGGATCAGAAGTTTTCTCCATTGTTTCTGGGTGATAACTGAAACTGCTGCTCCTGTGTCTACATCCATCTTGAGTTTCTTTCCTTCCACGGTTACCTCTACAGTCATTGCTGAGGGTGCTGAATGCATATGATGTATGTCCAATCTGTGGAGCACTTCCTCATCCTCTGATTCAGATGACGATGTATATCTTCCCACCATATATGCCTTTGTCCTGGTGTTCAGAGGTTGTTTATTTCGCACCTTCTTACTACGGCAGACTCGTTTCAGATGGCCTGCCTTACCACAATTATGACAGAGCTGATCCTTAAACCGGCAGACTTTGTGATCATGGTCTGTATTCCCACAACGGTAGCAAGCTGACTCCCGGCTTTGTGAGGGTCTATATTTCCAGTTTGCTGCAGTTTGCTTGACTGCTGTTCTGAAAACTTCCTCTTTAACCTCTTCCCTTCTACTCTGGGGGTTCAATGCCTCTGTATCTTTCACAGCCATTTCCATCACTGAAGCTATCTCAATTGCCTTTGTAAGGGTAAGGTCTTTCTCTGTTAACAGTCTCTTTTGGCTAGACTCACTATTCAGTCCCATGACAAACTTATCCCTCAGTGCAGTCGGTAAATACTCCTCAAAAGAACAGGTTGAGGCTAGTCTGCGAAGGGCGAGCACATAAGCCTTAATATCTTCACCTGGCTGCTGCTGCCGCTGATAGAACCAGAATCTTTCCACAATCTCTAGTGGGTTCGGCTGGAAGTGATTCCCTAACAGTGTCAGGAGCTCTGCCAAAGTCTTAGTTGCTGGTTTTTCAGGGAAAAGGAGATCCCTAAGAGTGTCATATGTCCTAGCACCAACCACTGTCAGAAATACTGCTACTTGCCTGTCGCCTGGGATGGCATTTGCACCAAAATACTGTTCCAGTCTCTCAACCCAGGAACTCCAGCATGTCTGTTCTCCATCAAATTCACGTAATGTCCCGATCAATGACATTTTCCTGCTGAGCTCTGTGGGTGTTTGTATCCAGGTGACAATCCAGAGTTTTTTTTCCTTCTTTTCTTTTCTCACACGGATAGTAACCTTGTAAATCCCATCCTCGTCACCACTGTTATATTCTCCGTGTTGTGAGAGACACAGGACTCTGATCTGGAACAACGGATGTTTATTCAGGACTCACTGTACACTACAACATGCATTACAGGACAGCTCGGTATATATCAATGCATCTCTTACATGTGTCTAAGATGGCCATTCTGCCCCTTGACCCTTGTCATCACTCCTGGGTGGAGCCAGCCTTAAAGTAACAGTACATGTGAAACCCTTCAGGGATAACAGACGCCACCCTCCTCCCTGGCCTCCTGGACGCCGCCCTCCTCCCTGGCCTCCTAGACGCCACCTTCCTCCCTGGCCTCGTAGACGCCGCCCTGCTCCCTGGCCTCGTAGACGCCGCCCTGCTCCCTGGCCTCGTAGACGCCGCCCTGCTCCCTGGCCTCGTAGACGCCGCCCTGCTCCCTGGCCTCGTAGACGCCGCCCTGCTCCCTGACCTCGTAGACGCCGCCCTGCTCCCTGACCTCGTAGACGCCGCCCTGCTCCCTGACCTCGTAGACGCCGCCCTGCTCCCTGACCTCGTAGACGCCGCCCTGCTCCCTGGCCTCGTAGACGCCGCCCTGCTCCCTGGCCTCGTAGACGCCGCCCTGCTCCCTGGCCTCGTAGACGCCGCCCTGCTCCCTGGCCTCGTAGACGCCGCCCTGCTCCCTGGCCTCGTAGACGCCGCCCTGCTCCCTGGCCTCGTAGACGCCGCCCTGCTCCCTGGCCTCGTAGACGCCGCCCTGCTCCCTGGCCTCGTAGACGCCGCCCTGCTCCCTGGCCTCGTAGACGCCGCCCTGCTCCCTGGCCTCGTAGACGCCGCCCTGCTCCCTGGCCTCGTGGGCGCGGCTCAGCTGCCTGAGCTCGTGGGCGCGGCTCAGCTCCCTGGCCTCGTAGGCTCCGTGCCCTGGCTGGACTGGTGCGCAGCCATACCCAAACTGTTTCCACAAAGTTGGGAGCATGACATTTTCCAAAATGTCTTGGTATGCTGACACCTTAAGAGTTCCCTTCACTGGAACTAAGGGGGCAAGCCCAACCTCTGAAAAACACCCCCCACACCATAATCCCCCCTCCAACAAATTATTTGGACCAGTGCACAAAGCAAGGTCCATAAAGACATGGATGAGAGAGTTTGGGGTGGAGGAACTTGACTGTCCTGCACAGAGTCCTGACCTCAACCCAATAGAACACCTTTGGGACGAAGAAGAGCGGAGACTGTGAGCCAGGCCTTCTCATCCAGCATCAGTGCCTGACCTCACAAATGCGCTTCTGGAAGAATGGTGAAACATTCCCATAGACACTCCTAAACCTTGTGGACAGCCTTCCCAGAAGAGTTGAAGCTGTTATAGCTGCAAAGGGCGGGGCCAACTCAATATTGAACCCTACGGACTAAGACTGGGATGCCATTAAAGTTCATGTGTGTGTAAAGGCCGGCGTCCCAGTACTTTTGGCAATATAGTGTGAGTGTGAATGTTGTATCCATGTATGTGTAAATGAAGTGTGTAAAGGGGGCGGAGTCTTCATATTCCCTGATCTCTGTACCTCCATCCCTGGTATGTGTGCCGGGGATGTCTCTGCTGTATGTATATCCTAGTCTGCTTCTCTTTGCCCCGCCTCTTTCTGCCCCGCCTACATCTCCGCCTCTTTCTGCCCAGCCTACATCTCCGCCTCTTTCTGCCTGGCCTACATACCCGCCTCTTTCTGCCCCGCCTACATACCCACCTCTGTTTGCCCTGGCTACATCTCCGCCTCTTTCTGCCCTGCCTCGCCTACATCTCCGCCTCTTTCTGCCCGGCCTACATCTCCGCCTCTTTCTGCCCCGCTTAAATCTCCGCCTATTTCTGCCCCGCCAAAATCTCTGCCTCTTTCTGCCCCGCCTACTTCCCTGCCTCTTTCTGCCCCGCCTACTTCCCTGCCTCTTTCTGCCCCGCCTACATCTCTGCCTCTTTCTGCCCAGCCTACATCTCTGCCTCTTTCTGCCCCGCCTACATCTCTGCCCCGCCTACATCTCTGCCCCGCCTACATCTCTGCCCCGCCTACATCTCTGCCCCGCCTACATCTCTGCCCCGCCTACATCTCTGCCCCGCCTACATCTCTGCCCCGCCTACATCTCTGCCCCGCCTACATCTCTGCCCCGCCTACATCTTTGCCTCTTTCTGCCCCGCCTACATCTTTGCCTCTTTCTGCCCCGCCTACATCTTTGCCTCTTTCTGCCCCGCCTACATCTTTGCCTCTTTCTGCCCCGCCTACATCTTTGCCTCTTTCTGCCCCGCCTACATCTTTGCCTCTTTCTGCCCCGCCTACATCTCTGCCTCTTTCTGCCCCGCCTACATCTCTGCCTCTTTTTGCCCAGCCTAAATCTCCGCCTCTTTCTGCAGGGCATACAGGAGGGAATTGCACCGCGGATGTTCAAGTCACTTATCGGCAAAGGACACCCCGAATTTTCAACCAACCGTCAGCAGGATGCCCAGGAGTACTTCCTGCACTTTATCAACATGGTGGAGGTATTGTAGGGGGTCTGGGATGGGGTCATACTCCATTGTAAGGGGTCTGGGATGGGGTCATACTCCATTGTAAGGGGTCTGGGATGGGGTCATACTCCATTGTAGGGGTCTGGGATGGGGGTCATACTCCATTGTAGGGGGTCTGGGATGGGGTCATACTCCATTGTAGGGGGTCTGGGATGGGGTCATACTCCATTGTAGGGGGTCTGGGATGGGGTCATACTCCATTGTAGGGGGTCTGGGATGGGGTCATACTCCATTGTAGGGGGTCTGGGATGAGGTCATACTCCATTGTAGGGGGTCTGGGATGGGGTCATACTCCATTGTAGGGGGTCTGGGATGGGGTCATACTCCATTGTAGGGGGTCTGGGATGGGGTCATACTCCATTGTAGGGGGTCTGGGATGAGGTCATACTCCATTGTAGGGGGTTTGGGTTGCGGTCACACTACTCTCCAGGCCCCCACGCTCTAACACTAACCTATTTAGTCCTGTAAGGAAGGAATCGCTATACTTGCCTTTTCTGCAGCTGCTCCGGAGCCCAGCGTGGGAGCGGAGCGGCTGAGAGCCAAGCGTGGGTGCGGGAGCGGCTGAGAGCCCAGCGTGGGAGCAGAGCGTCTGACAGGTCAGCGTGGGGGCGGAGCGTCTGACAGGTCAGCGTGGGGGCGGAGCGTCTGACAGGTCAGCGTTGGGGCGGAGCGTCTGACAGGTCAGCGTTGGGGCGGAGCGTCTGACAGGTCAGCGTTGGGGCGGAGCGTCTGACAGGTCAGCGTGGGGGCGGAGCGTCTGACAGGTCAGCGTGGGGGCGGAGCGTCTGACAGGTCAGCGTGGGGGCGGAGCGTCTGACAGGTCAGCGTGGGGGCGGAGCGTCTGACAGGTCAGCGTGGGGGCGGAGCGTCTGACAGGTCAGCGTGGGGGCGGAGCGTCTGACAGGTCAGCGTGGGGGCGGAGCGTCTGACAGGTCAGCGTGGGGGCGGAGCGTCTGACAGGTCAGCGTGGGGGCGGAGCGTCTGACAGGTCAGCGTGGGGGCGGAGCGTCTGACAGGTCAGCGTGGGGGCGGAGCGTCTGACAGGTCAGCGTGGGGGCGGAGCGTCTGACAGGTGAGCGTGGGGGCGGAGCGTCTGACAGGTGAGCGTGGGGGCGGAGCGTCTGACAGGTGAGCGTGGGGGCGGAGCGTCTGACAGGTGAGCGTGGGGGCGGAGCGTCTGACAGGTGAGCGTGGGGGCGGAGCGTCTGACAGGTGAGCGTGGGGGCGGAGCGTCTGACAGGTGAGCGTGGGGGCGGAGCGTCTGACAGGTGAGCGTGGGGGCGGAGCGGCTGACAGGTGAGCGTGGGGGCGGAGCGGCTGACAGGTGAGCGTGGGGGCGGAGCGGCTGACAGGTGAGCGTGGGGGCGGAGCGGCTGACAGGTGAGCGTGGGGGCGGAGCGGCTGACAGGTGAGCGTGGGGGCGGAGCGGCTGACAGGTGAGCGTGGGGGCGGAGCGGCTGACAGGTGAGCGTGGGGGCGGAGCGGCTGACAGGTGAGCGTGGGGGCGGAGCGGCTGACAGGTGAGCGTGGGGGCGGAGCGGCTGACAGGTGAGCGTGGGGGCGGAGCGTCTGACTGCTCAGCGTGGTGGGCGGAGCGTCTGACAGGTCAGCGTGGGGGCGGAGCGTCTGACTGCTCAGCGTGGGGGCGGAGCGGCTGCAGTAAAGGCATGTATAGGGATTTCCTCCTTACAGGATACAGAGGGGAGTGTTGGAGCGCCGAGGTCTGGAGATGGAAAGATTTTATTATTAGGGAGAACTTCCCCTACATCGAGGTATAAAATGCTCCCCGGGGCCCCGCTCTGTGAGTCTATGGAATGTGGCTCCCTGAACTCACACAGCTCAGGAGTGAGCATGCACTGTGTGCCCCCATAGCAAGGTGGGGGAGGGGGGGTACATGGAGAAGAGACGGGGCAGCAGGGTGGCTCTAAGTGATAATAGACCGCCTCCATCAGATGTGAGGTCACCGGTCAGGGAGGAATGGAGGACTATAGACTGGATCAGTACCGACCCAAACTTCCCACATCCCACCATCCCCCACCACTCAGCCTCTGCCATGGTGTGCTGGGACTGGTAGTTCCTCAGCTTTCCACCCCAGCAATAAATCCCCCCTCCCCCCTTCCCACCTTCCATCTCTCTGATTGGTGAAAACTGTCGTCTTTTCCTGCAGAGAAACTGCCGCAGCTCAACCAATCCCAACGAAGTTTTCCGTTTTCTGGTGGAGGAGAAGATTAAATGTTTGGCATCTCAGAAGGTGAAATACACCCAGAGGGTGGAATATATCCTGCAGCTTCCGGTGCCCATGGAGGCCGCATTAAATAAAGGTGAGTGTAGGGAGCGTAGGGATCGGAGTCATTGTCCCTGCATGGAGGCCGGAATACTTGGGGACCAATTTATAATACATTGTATTTTTTATAGAATGTGTGACCCCCCCATGGGTTGTTATACAAGGTGGGGGGGTCACATAGACTTTCAGTTTATGTTACATATACCATTGGAGGTGTTTTACAGTATGTGACAAAAGTAAGTACACCCCTCCCATGTGACAACACTGAAGAAATGAGACTTTGCTACAATGTAAAGTAGTGAGTGTACAGCTTGTATAACAGTGTAAATTTACTGTCCCCTCAAAATAACTCAACACACAGCCATTAATGTCTAAACCACTGGCAACAAAAGTCAGTACACCCCTAAGTGACAACACACAGCCATTAATGTCTAAACCGCTGGCAACAAAAGTCAGTACACCCCTAAGTGACAATCTCCAAATTGGGCCCAATTAGCCATTTCCCCTCCCCGGTGTCATGTGACTCGTTAGTGTTACAAGGTCTCAGGTGTGAATGGGGGCAGGTGTGTTATATTTGGTGTTATCGCTCTCACTCTCTCATACTGGTCACTGGAAGTTCATCATGGCACCTCATGGCAAAGAACTCTCTGAGGATCTGAAAAAAAGAATTGTTGCTCTACATAAAGATGGCCTAGGCTATAAGAAGATTGCCAAGACCCTGAAACTGAGCTGCAGCACGGTGGCCAAGACCATACAGCGGTATAACAGGACAGGTTCCACTCAGAACAGGACTCACCATGGTCCACCAAAGAAGTTGAGTGCCGTGCTCAGCGTCATATCCAGAGGTTGTCTTTGGGAAATAGACGTATGAGTGCTGCCAGCATTGCTGCAGAGGTTGAAGGGGTGGGGGAGGGGTCACCCTGTCAGTGCTCAGACCATACGCCGCACACTGCATCAAATTGGTCTGCATGGCTGTCATCCCAGAAGGAAGCCTCTTCTAAAGATGATGGACAAGAAAGCCCACAAACAGTTTGCTGAAGACAAGCAGACTAAGGACATGGATTACTGGAACCATCTCCTGTGCTCTGATGAGACCAAGATAAACTTATTTGGTGTCAGATGGTGTCAGGCGTGTGTGGGGGCAACCAGGTGAGGAGTACAAAGACAAGTGTGTCTTCCTACAGTCAAGCATGGTGGTGGGAGTGTCATGGTCTGGGGCTGCATGAGTGCTGCCGGCACTGGGGAGCTACAGATCATTGAGGGAACCATGAATGCCAACATGTACTGTGACATACTGAAGCAGAGAATGATCCCCTCCCTTCAGAGACTGGGGGGCAGGGTAATATTCCAACATAACGACCCCAAACACCTACAAGATGACCACTGCCTTGCTAAAGAAGCTGAGGGTAAAGGTGATGGACTGGCCAAGCATGTCTCCAGACCTAAACCCTATTGAGCATCTGTGGGGGATCCTCAAACAGAAGGTGGAGGAGGGGAAGGTCTCTAACATCCACCAGCTCTGTGATGTCATCATGGAGGAGGGGAAGAGGACTCCAGTGACAACCTGTGAAGCTCTGGTGACCTCCATGCCCAAGAGGGTTAAGGCAGTGCTGGAAAATAATGGCGGCCACACAAAATATTGACACTTTGGGCCCAATTTGCCTTTACTGTTCAGGATAAAAAAAAAAAAAAAAAAAAGGTTTGGTGAGGATTTTTACCGCTTTGTTGCTCTTTAGAAATATTCGCTCGTCTTACAGATCTGTTCTCTAAGGATTTGTTTTACTCTTTCTATCACACAGAGGAACTGGTCGCCTATGAGCAGGCCAGGCTGCAGGCAGAGCAGGATCACCGCCCCCCTCCGGAGTTGGTACGAGCCCGGATCCCCTTCACCTGCTGCCTCGAGGCCTTTGCAGCCCCAGAACAGCTGGACGAGTTTTGGAGCGCCGCCCTGCAGGCCAAATCTTCAGCACTTAAGTAAGAGGACTCAAAAAGCTCCGTATTGTGCGGATAGAAGATTATCTTTATTTATTTGGTTTTTCATCATTTATTTCTGTCTCTCCTCACAGGACGTCACGATTTGCCTCCTTTCCCGATTATCTTGTAATTCAGATAAAGAAATTCACATTTGGTCTGGACTGGGTACCTAAGAAGTTGGGTAAGGATGGTGATGGCGGGGTGAATGTCATCCACATTATTAACCACTTCACCTCCAAAAGATTTACTACAGGATCAGGCCATTTTTTTGCGATACGGCACTGCATTACTTTAACTGACAATTGCGCAGTCGTGCGACACTGTACCCTCAAATAGAGATTTCTTTTGGTGGAATTTTATCACCTCTGCGGCTTTTATTTTTTGCGCTATAAACAAAAAAAAAAGTGACAATTTTGAAAAAAAAATATACCGTATTTTTTACTTTTCTGCTATAAAACATCAACTCAAAAAAAATTAAAAAAAATCAAATAGTGGTAATAAAAAGATACATTTAGGGCAATATGTATTCTGCTACATATTTTTGTTTAAAAAAAAAAATTCTCAATAAGTATATATTGATTAGTTCTAGCGCCTGCAAACTATGGGATATAGTTATGTAGTCTTTATTTTAAATTCTTTTTATACTGGTAATGGCAGCAATCAGCGACTTATAGCCGGACTGCCTTATTGCGGCGGACATTCTGACACTAACTGACACTTTTTACACTTAGTGGAAACCAGTGGGATTAACCACTTGCCGACTGCCGCATGACTATTTACGTCAGCAGTCAGCCCCTCACAGGCAAAGTGACATAGGACTACGTCGCTAGCCTGTGAGGCTGTAGGGGGTGAGCGCGTGCCGCCTGAGGCGCGTTCCAGCCCCCGCTCGCTCCCTTGCATGTCCGCCGGTCACTCGCAATCGTCCGGTACAGAGGGAGAAAGGCAGGCGGATGATGTAAACAAAGCCACCTGTCATTCTCCCTGGTGTAACTGCAGAGATCATACTGCTATGTAGGATCGTATGTCTCTGTGGTTACATCACAAGCCACGCCCCTTTACAGTTAGAATCACGCCCCTAGGGATACACTTAACCCCTCCTTCTCCAATAAAGTTAACCCCTTCCCTGCCAGTGTCAGTACAGTAACAGTGCATATTTATAGCACTGATTACTGTAGTGATGTCACTGGTTCCCCCAAAAATGTCAGTCAAGGGTCCGATCTGTCCGCCGCAATGTCGCAGTCCCGCAAAATAAATCGCAGATCGCCGCCATTACGCGTTGAAAAAATAAAACAACAAAAATGACAAAAATCTTTCACTTTGTTAGTAAACGCAATAACTTTTGCGCAAACCAATCAAAATACACTTATTGTGATTTTTTTTTTTTTTTTTACCAAACGTAGCAGAAAACAAATTGGCCTAAAATGTTAAATAATTTTTGATTTTTACATTTTTTTTGGGGGAATTTCATATAAAAAAATGTGAAAAATATTGTAATTTTTGCAAAATTGATGGTTTTTTTTTTTTGTTTATAGCGCATGATCAAAAAATCGCACAGGAGATCAAATGCCACCAAAAGAAAGCTCTGTTTATGGGACATAAACGACACTGTACCTAAATTTTATTTAGGTACAGTGTCGCACGACCGCGCAATTGTCCTTTAAAAGTCACGCAGTGCCGAATCGCAAAATAGGGCCTGGTCAGGAAGAGGGTAAAATCTTCCGGGGCTTAAGTGGTTAATACAGTGATCAGAACTAACAAGATGCACCGTCACTGTACTAATGACACTGGCAGGGAAGGAGTTAACCGGGCTAATCAAGGGTTAAATGTGTGCCTAGCCAGTGTTTGTGTACTGTGCGGTGCTTTTACTAAGGCAAGTAATGGATTTTATTCCCTGCTTTGCCTTGTTTACATAGGCAGGGCTCTGTTCTGTGTAAATTCCGGGTGATCGGCGGGGGCTCGCGGCAAACGATTGGCCGGCACCCAGTGATTGACATCTGTGGTGTATAATCGCAGCACAGCGGCGAGCGTGCTCCCCCTACCCGTTTGTTCCAGATCACATGATAGGTCTGTGATCTGGAGCAGCAGAGCCGCCTTCCCGCTGTATATCTACTATACGGTCGGCAAGCGGGTAAAGGCAGCTTGATGCTTGGGGCCAGTGACAGCCAGGCAACTAGCATTTGCAGGATGAGAGGTCAGCAGTGGCAGCTTCCTTCATGTTTCCTTTAGAGGCGCTGGGGGAGATTTACTAATCCTGGAGCACTCAGAATCTGGTGCAGCCGTGCATGGCAGCCAATCAGCTTCTAACTTCAGCTCCTTCTGTAAAACCTGGAAGCTGATTGGTTCCAATGCAGAGCTGCACCAGATTTTGCACTCTCCACTATTAGTACAGTGAGGGGAAAAAGTATGTGACCCCCTGCAGATTTTGTACGTTCGCCCGCTGACAAAGAAATGAGCAGTCTGTAATTTTATTGGTCGGTTTATTTTACCAGTGAGAGACGGAATAACAACAAAAATATCCAGAAAAACGCATTTCATAAAAGTTATAAATTGATTTGCATTTAATGAGTGAAATAAGTATTTGATCCCCGACCAATCAGCAGATTTCTGGCTCCCAGGTGTCTTCTATACAGGTAACAAGCTGAGATTAGGAGGATTTTCTTATAGGGAGTGCTCCTAATCTCAGCTTGTTACCTGTATAGAAGACTCCTGTCCACAGAATCAACCAATCAGATTCCAATCTCTCCACCATGGCCAAGACCAAAGAGCTGTCCAAGGATGTCAGGGAGAAGATTGGAGACCTACACAAGGTTGGAATGGCTACAAGACCATCGCCAAGCAGCTTGGTGAGAGGTGACAACAGTTGGTTGGAAGAAACAGAAAATAACTGTCAGTCTCCTCAGTCTGGGGCTCCATGGAAGATCTCACCTCGTGGAGGTTCAATGATGATGGAGAACGGTGAGGAATCAGCCCAGAACTACACAGGAGAATCTTCTCAATGATCTCGTTTCCACTGAGCGGAACGGTTCGCGTCGGTACAGTTTGGAAGGGTTAGAATGGTCCGGTCTATTCAGGTGAGCGTTTCCACTGCAAGTCGGGCCACCAGGGACCATGCGGGGTTTACACCAAATGAGGTGTTTGTTTTGCTCTTTCATTTGATGTGAGCATTGATGGTTTCCTGTCCACCAATCAGTGGACTCTATCGTGTGACGCCAGTAGCTCCGCCCTAACCGTACCGTACCATTTCCTATGGCCCTACATCTGAAGCAGGACCAGGAATGGTGCGGTTTGGTTCGGTTGTATGGGCCACTTTCATAATGGAAACACTCAAAATAGCGTACCGAACCGAACCGACCCGCTCAGTGGAAACGAGGCAAATGATCTCAGCTGGGACCATCGTCACCAAGAAAACAATTGGTAACACACTACCCCATGGAGGACTGAAATCCTGCAGCACCCGCAAGGTCCCCCTGCTCAGGAAATCACATGGTACAGCCCGTCTGATGTCTGCTAATGAACATCTGAATGATTTAGAGGAGAACTGGGGGGAAGTGTTGTGGTCAGATGAGACCAAAATCGAGCTCTTTGGCATCAACTCGCCGTGTTTGGAGGAGGAGGATCCCAAGAACACCATCCCCCACCATCACACATGGGGGTGGAAACATTTATGCTTTGGGGGTGTTTTTCTGCTAAGGGGACAACTTCACCGCATCAAAGGGATGATGGGCGGGGCCATGTACCATCAAATCTTGGATGAGAACCTCCTTCCCTCAGCCAAGGGGGTCATGGATAGGAATTCCAGCATGACAATGACCCAAAACACATGGCCAAGGCAACAAAGGAGTGGCTCAAGAAGAAGCATATTAAGGTCCTGGAGTGGCCTAGTCAGTCTTCAGACCTAAATCCCATAGAAAATATGTTTAGGGAGCTGAAGATTCGAGTTACCAAACGTCAGCCTCCAAAATCCCTCCTGAGATGCGTGCAAACCTGGTGGCCAACTACAAGAAACGTCTGACCTCTGTGCTTCAAACAAGGGTTTCTCTTACGTCCTCCGACAGTCGCCGCCATCTTCATATTCGTCACAATGGGGTATTAGACTTTGCTCCGTAGGAGTAGCTAGGCAACAGAATATGTCAGTATTAAAGCTTTTAACATATCCCCACCCCAGGGGGTGGTCCACTCAGTCTATACCCTCCTACTTCCTGTTTCCATCTTCAGTTTCAATGTCTAGCTTGTCAGGAGTAGCTGGATGTCTCTATGCTGGGGCATTTTGTCTCAGCCTTCTCTTTTTTGATTTTATTTGAGTTTTTTCTCTCTTTCTTTATTTAGCTGTTATTTTTACCAGCAATAGTTAGATCTTCGGATGAAGAGGATAATGCGGGCTGCGTCTCGGGCTGACTCCCCTGGTCGCAGGTTGTGGGTCAGTGGTTTCTCAGCCCGCCATCGAGCGTTCAGTCAGGTACCGCTCCTGAGTTTTCTGAACGACCCATCCCTGTTCGGTGCAGGGATGCTAGGGTGAGGTGGCTACCTCACTGGACACTGTGCGGTTTCTCAGCCCACCTTCTGCTGCGTCCTGGATGCGACTCTCCCTGTCTCATGTACAGCGGCTTGTTCGCCTGTGCGGGTCCCCCACGCCATGTAAGAGGTAAGTGTATTCATGTGGGGACCTGTCTGTCTGGGGGGTGTCAGTCTGGGACTGTGTTACCTTGCCCTGTGTTCACACTATTGATGTTTCCCTATCTCTCACATTGCATGCTGTGGGCTGCAAGGAGGGGGGGCTGTGCTGCACTCTGTGTCAGTCTGAGTGTGTGAACGGCTGTGTGCTGTGGAACTTGATGCTATCATGTTTGGGGCACATTACAGCGCCGCTGCGGCGGTCCACCATGTTCTTTATAACTATGTGGTGTATTTTTATTCCACCTTCATGAGGTGGGGGAGCGGCGGTTTCGGCGCCAAACGGCGCCATTTTGGCTGTACTCGCTCCGGCCGCATGGTACACATGCATGGCGGCCATTTTCTTGTAGCCTCCCATAGGCTTTAATGGAGCGCCCTGAATATCAGCAATTCCTTTTCTACAGGAGCACCGATCTGGCCAGCGGCAGCAGCGGTCTCTCCAGGTTTTTTCCCTCTATTCTCTGTATCCTTGCCTGAGTATAACTTCTCCCTGTGGGGGTCCCTGGTGTGGGTGTGCTTGTGTGGCGGTGGGCTACGTTCGCAGCGCCTTATTTAAAGGGGCGGTCACCCATTTTATTTTACTCATTTTGGGGCATGGATTCTCAGGAAAGCACATTTCCTGTCACATTGGTGGGAAGCCAGGGGACTGCGGTTTTCCCCCTCGGGGGGGGGATTTGGCTGCGATTGTGGCTAGCCTTGCGACTCAGGTGCAATTGCCGATGGCTGCTCAATCCTCAAAAAGGCCCAGAGTTTTCAATTTCCTCTGATTCAGAGGGTGTTGGTGATGGGGCTGCTGTTGCTGGGGTCTCCTTGTCGGGGTCCCGTTCCTCCCTGGACCTTGTAGGGTCAGAAATGGAGGCTGAGGTTGAGGGGGTTGATATTTCTCCCCCTGGCTTGTCTGAAGAGCTTGCACTCATGGATGAATTGGTTGCTTCTATCAAGCAAACACTGCGTTTACAGGATGAACCTTGTCCTCCTGCTGCCTTGGCGGCTTATGGGACGCAGAAAAGACGCAAAACATCGCAGGTATTTCCCTGCACTGATGATTTTCAATGCGCTGTAAAGGAACATTGGCGTACTATACGCAAGCCTTTTGCTATACCAAGTAGGTTTAAGCTGCGCTATCCTTTTACGCCCGCTACTGATGGGCGTTGGTGTGTCCCACCTCCGGTGGATCACGCGATAGCGGTTCTGAATAAGCCCACTGCGATTCCTGCTGAGGATATCCCGGTGTTCCGGGATGCCACGGACAAACGGACGGAGTCCCTTGCCCGTCATGCCTATTCTATTATGGGTTCTATGCTGAAAGCTTTATTTGCTTCACTTATGGCGGCCCAGGCTGTCGCGAGCTGGACGCAGGTGCTTAATCGCGTCCTGGTGGCTGATTCTGCCCTCCAGGCGACTTTGGATATGGTGGATCAAATCCACCAGGGTGTCATGTATTTGTGTGATGCGGACCTGGATATGGTTCCGTTGGCTGCACGTGTACATGGTGTGGCGGTATTGTCTCGCCGTTTTGGTTTGGTTGAAGTGTTGGTCGGTGGACCAATCTTCGCGTAAGTCCTTGGCTAATCTGCCCTATGATGGTTCTCGCCTTTTTTGGTGACTCCCTAGATACGTTAATTAGGGGGATCGCGGGTGGTAAGAGCATGCTCTTACCCTAATCCCACAAGGCTAAGACGGCTCCTGGTAAGGAGCCGTAGACTGGTAAGCAAAAGTCCGGCCAGTCCGGTTCAGCGGCCCACAACAGTGCGGCCTGTAGGGGCGCCCTCACCCGACTCTGGGGTGGGGGGACGCTTGCTCGGTTTCCTTCAGCCATGGCTGTCCCGGGTTCGGGACAGGTGGGTTCAGGAAATCGTTCGATCTGGCTACGAGATCGAGTTTCTCTATAGGCCGGAGCTCAGATATTTTCCCTCAAATCTTCTACTGTCCCCGGAGCGTTTGCGGGATCTGCATCTAGCGGTGCAGGACCTGAGGGCTCAGGGAGTGGTGGTCCCGGTGCCTCATCGGGACAGGTTTCGGGGGTTCTATTCCAATCTGTTCACCGTGCCCGGGAAGGCGGGCAAGGTACGTTGTGCTTTGTGCGGGTGCGCAAGTTCCGCATGGAATCTCTGCGGTCGGTGGTGGCTGCCCTGGTCCCGGGGGAGTTCATGGCTTCCATCGACTTGAAGGATGCGTATCTTCACATCCCGAATTTCGAGGGTCACCAGAGGTACCTTCGATTCGCCATAGCGGAGGATCACTACCAATTTGTGGCGTTGCCCTTTGGTCTCGCCTCGGCTCCACGGGTGTTCACCAAGGTGCGGGCACCGGTTTTGGCTTTGTTGAGAGCCCAGGGCGTCTCTGTCCTAGGGTATCTGGACGATATTCTGGTTCGGTCTGCGACCAGCCAGGGTCTGGAGAAGGCTCTGTCCGTTACGATGCAGTCTCTGCAGGAGTTTGGTTGGACGATAACTTTTCCAAAGTCAGCACTGTGCCCATCGGTTCGTCTCCCTTACCTGGGAATGGTTCTGGACTCTGTCCAGGCGAAGATCTTCCTACCGGACGACAAGCTCAGGACTCTTCAGGAAGGAAGTCTGGTCCCTCAGGGACGCTCCGTCCTCGTCCACTCGGACGTGCATGAGATGTCTGGGATTGATGGTCTCGGCTTTCGAGGCGATTCCCTTCGCCCAGTTTCACACGCGGGGTCTCCAAGCGGAGATCCTGTCCAGGTGGGATGGGCGACCGTGATCTCTGGATCCGGATTTCGTTGGGCCATCGCACCGGAAGGGTTCTTCTGTGGTGGCTCCTGTCCCCGCCGGTGTCGGGGGGCAAGTCTTTTCGTCCTCTCTCATGGACGGTGGTCACCACGGATGCCAGCCTGTCGGGCTGGGGTGGTGTTCTGGGCGTTCTGTCCGCCCAGGGAACTTGGTCGGAGGGGGAATCCTCCCTTCCGGTCAGCATTCTGGAATTGCGTGCAATGATTCTCTGCCTTCAACGTTGGCCGGACAGGCTGCAGGGCTGTCCGGTTCGGGTGCAGACGGACATTGCCACGGCGGTGGCTTACGTCATTCGCCAAGGGGACACAAAGAGGGCCCGGGTGGCTCGGGAAGTGGCCGACATTCTGTCTTGGGCCGAGACGCATGTCCCGGCGATATCGGCGGTTCACATTCCAGGGGTTGGAGAACTGGCGGGCGGATTATCTGATGCCGCTGGTCCCTGGACCAGGGGGAATGGCCCCTCCATCCGGGTGTTCTCCAGATGTTGTGCGCGACGTGGGGTCTTCCGGAGGTGGACCTGTTCACGTCTCATCTGTACAGCAAGGTGTACAGGTTCGTGGCAAGGCCACGCGATCCTCGGGCAGACGCGTCAGACGCGTTGGTAGCTCCGTGGCATCAGTACCGACTGATGTATGCGTTTTCACCGTTTCAATTGCTGCCCAGGTTCCTTCGCAGGTTGGTCTCGGAACCAAAACACGGTGATTCTTGTGACACCGGACTGGCCTCGCCGGTCCTGGTACGCGGACCTCGTACATTTGGCGGTCGACGCCCCGTGGCGTCTGCCTCTTCGGGAAGCTCTCCGGTCTCAAGGGCTGATATTTCATCCTGCCTTGCAGTCGCTGGCCTTGCCGGCCTGGCTGTTGAAACCGAGGCCCTGAGGGATAGGGGTCTCTCCCCTGAGGTCATTCACACTTTGATCGACGCGAGGAATTTTGTCTCGGGGTAGGTCTTTTACCGTATTTCGGAGGCCTATTTTGCCTGGTGTGAGTTCAGGGGGTCTTCACCTCGCCCGTGGTCGGTGTCTGGGGTGTTGTCCTTCCTTCGAAAGGGTGTTGACAGCGTTTGGCGCTGGCTATGATCAAGGGTCAGGTGTCTGCGATGGCCGTTCTTTTTTCAACGTCCTATGGCATCTATCTCCTTGATTGGCACTTTTGTTCGGGGGCATCTGGTCCCTCCTAGGAGGGTGCCTCTGCCTCCTTGGGACTGGAATCTTGTTCTGTCCGTGTTACAACATGGTTCTTTTTTGAACGGATCGGGTAGATCTCGTTGTCTATGTTGTCCTAGAGGGTCACCTTTTTTGGGTGGCGATCAATTCGGCTCGCAGAGTGTCTGAGCTGGCAGCCTGTCCTGCCATTGTCCGTATCTGGTCAATCACTTGGTTGAGGTGGTCTTGCGACCTAACCCTTCTTTTTTTCCGAAGAGGGTTTCGGAATTTCACCTCAGTGAGGTCATTGTCTTGCCTTCGCCTTGCGCGAAGTCTAAACATTCGGAGGAGGTGGTGTTGCACTCCTTGAATGCTGTTCATGGCGATTAGGGTTTACCTAAAATCGTCTGAATCTTTTCACAAGTCGGATTCTTTGTTTGTCCTTCCGGGGGTCCTCGGAAGGGCGTGGCGGCGTCGGCTTCTGCCGTCGCCAATTGGTTCAGACAGGCCGTTGAACAGGCCTATGCTTTGCGGGGAAAAGTTTCCCTTATGCCTGTGAGGGCGCACTCTACCAGATCTCTGAGTACGTCTTGGGCCTGTCGTCATGGGGCTTCTGTGGCCCAGGTGTGTAGGGCGGCGACTTGGTCGACCGTGCACACCTTCACTCTGTTCCACGTAGTGGATGTTCAGGCATCGGCAGATGCTTCCTTTGGCCGCAAGGTTCTTAGTGCGGCGGTCCCTTAGGGTCCCTGGTTTTGGTCCTTTGGGCTGTTTGGGATTTCTTTGTATCCCTGGGTTATTTGTTTTTTTCCTGGGTTATTGCTCCCGTTGAGCAAATTTTTTCTCGTGTTGCCCAGCTGGTTTCCTTCCTTTGGTAAGGTTACTTTCTTGATGCGGAGACTGCGTTGCCTTTAGGCGCGGCTGCATTTCCCACCCCTCATGTTTGCACTGCTTTGGGACGTCCCCATTGTGACGAAGATGAAGATGGCGGCGACTGTCGGAGGACGTAAGAGAAAACGGAATTTTTGTAAAATCTTACCTGTAAAATTCCTTTCTCTTAGTCCTCCGACAGTCGCCGCCCCCGCCCCTCTTTTGGGGTTTGTGTATGTACTCTACTGCTATTCCACTGAAACTGAAGCAGGAAACAGGAAGCAGGAGGGTATAGACTGAGGGGACCACCCCCTGGGGTGGGGATATGTTAAAAGCTTTAATACTGACATATTCTGTTGCCTAGCTACTCCTACGGAGCAAAGTCTAATACCCCATTGTGACGAATATGAAGATGGCGGCGACTGTCGGAGGACTCAGAGAAAGGAATTTTACAGGTAAGATTTTACAAAAATTCCGTTTTCTCCACCAACTACTGAGTCATGTTTTTTGAGGGGGTCAAATACTTATTTTACTCATTAAAATGCAAATCAATTTATAACTTTTTTGAAATTATTTTTTTCTGGATATTTTTGTTGTTATTCTGTCTCTCACTGGTAAAATAAACCGACCAATAAAATTACAGACTGATCATTTCTTTGTCCA
Source organism: Pelophylax lessonae (assembly GCF_965119305.1). Taxonomy (NCBI): domain Eukaryota; kingdom Metazoa; phylum Chordata; class Amphibia; order Anura; family Ranidae; genus Pelophylax; species Pelophylax lessonae. The sequence goes on from NC_138776.1 coordinate 909,446, forward strand.
TGGGCAAACATACAAAATCAGCAGGGGGTCACATACTTTTTCCCCCTCACTGTAAATCTCCCCCACAATCTGCATTTTGCAACCATTTAATAAACTCATCCACATTGATAGAATAGAAATGTGCATTGCAGCCATGGTCAGCACATTGCAGGTGCGGTGCTCAGCCTCCTGCAGGCTCCTCCTCCTGACTCTGGACCTGAGTAGAGGAAGTTCCGCTGAACCATAGCAGGGAGGGGTTTGCCGTGGGAGGTCTTGTCTGTTGCAGTGGCAGATGGGACTTGTAGTTTTCTTTATAAGCATTAGATGACGTTCCTGTGCAGGCGAAGCAAGGCTGATTTTAGCTTTCCTGCAGGGAGAAGCCAAGAAGCCTTGGTCCTCTTCCCCTCCCCCAATCCTGCTGATTGGACAGTGAAGGAGCAGTAAGCTGACTGATTGGGTCATCCCTGCGGGAGAGCCATTGTGAGAGTCGGGGTGTGAAACCCGTCCCATGTAATTCCTTCATTATCTTCTCTTTCCAACCCTCAGACGTTTCCATCGATGTCCCGGAGGAGCTGGACCTGTCCAAGTTTCGCGGTGGGGGTTTGCAGGAGGGTGAGGAGGAACTTCCAGACGTTGCTCCCCCATTGGTGACCCCAGATGAGCCCAAAGGTAGCCTTGGTTTCTATGGCAACGATGATGACGACTCGTACTGCTCCCCTCACTTCTCCTCTCCGACATGTTAGTGTTTCCGCCTCTTGTGGATCATGTGACTGCTGTGTGAGGGGGCGGGTGACTGCGTGCCGAGCGAATGAGAGACGCAGCTGAGTGCGCTTTCCAATCAGATCCGTGACCCAGAAACGTTCGCAACATTTTCTCTTCTAACCGAGTAACCGTTATCCATCCGTAACTGCTTAGATCACATGATCTACACTCCACCATACACAGCTCACCCCCCAGTATCCATGACACCCGTGTGATCTACACCCCACCATACACAGCTCACCCCCCAGTATCCATGACACCCGTGTGATCTACACCCCACCATACACAGCTCACCCCCCAGTATCCATGTCACCCGTGTGACCTACACCCCACCATACACAGCTCACTCCCCAATATCCATGACACCCGTGTGATCTACACCCCACCATACACAGCTCACCCCCCAGTATCCATGTCACCCGTGTGATCTACACCCCACCATACACAGCTCACTCCCCACTATCCATGTCACCGTGTGATCTACACCCCACCATACACAGCTCACTCCCCAGTATTCATGTCACCCGTGTGATCTACACTCCACCATACACAGCTCACCCCCCAGTATCCATGACACCCGTGTGATCTACACCCCACCATACACAGCTCACCCCCCAGTATCCATGACACCCGTGTGATCTACACCCCACCATACACAGCTCACCCCCCAGTATCCATGTCACCCGTGTGACCTACACCCCACCATACACAGCTCACTCCCCAATATCCATGACACCCGTGTGATCTACACCCCACCATACACAGCTCACCCCCCAGTATCCATGTCACCCGTGTGATCTACACCCCACCATACACAGCTCACTCCCCACTATCCATGTCACCGTGTGATCTACACCCCACCATACACAGCTCACTCCCCAGTATTCATGTCACCCGTGTGATCTACACTCCACCATACACAGCTCACCCCCCAGTATCCATGACACCCGTGTGATCTACACCCCACCATACACAGCTCACCCCCCAGTATCCATGTCACCCGTGTGACCTACACCCCACCATACACAGCTCACTCCCCAATATCCATGACACCCGTGTGATCTACACCCCACCATACACAGCTCACCCCCCAGTATCCATGACACCGTGTGATCTACACCCCACCATACACAGCTCACTCCCCAGTATTCATGTCACCCGTGTGATCTACACCCCACCATACACAGCTCACCCCCCAGTATCCATGACACCCGTGTGATCTACACCCCACCATACACAGCTCACTCCCCAGTATCCATGACACCCGTGTGATCTACACCCCACCATACACAGCTCACTCCCCAGTATCCATGACACCCGTGTGATCTACACTCCACCATACACAGCTCACACCCCAGTATCCATGTCACCTGTGTGATCTACACTCCACCATACACAGCTCACCCCCCAGTATCCATGTCACCCGTGTGATCTACACTCCACCATACACAGCTCACCCCCCAGTATCCATGACACCCGTGTGATCTACACCCCACCATACACAGCTCACCCCCCAGTATCCATGTCACCCGTGTGATCTACACCCCACCATACACAGCTCACCCCCCAGTATCCATGACACCCGTGTGATCTACACTCCACCATACACAGCTCTCCCCCCAGTATCCATGACACCAGTGTGATCTACACCCCACCATACACAGCTCACTCCCCAATATCCATGACACCGTGTGATCTACACCCCACCATACACAGCTCACCCCCCAGTATCCATGACACCCGTGTGATCTACACTCCACCATACACAGCTCTCCCCCCAGTATCCATGACACCCGTGTGATCTACACCCCACCATACACAGCTCACCCCCCAGTATCCATGACCCCCGTGTGATCTACACTCCACCATACACAGCTCTCCCCCCAGTATCCATGACACCAGTGTGATCTACACTCCACCATACACAGCTCACCCCCCAGTATCCATGACACCCGTGTGATCTACACTCCACCATACACAGCTCACCCCCCAGTATCCATGACACCTGTGTGATCTACACTCCACCATACACAGCTCTCCCCCCAGTATCCATGACACCCGTGTGATCTACACCCCACCATACACAGCTCACTCCCCAGTATCCATGACACCCGTGTGATCTACACTCCACCATACACAGCTCTCCCCCCAGTATCCATGACCCCCGTGTGATCTACACTCCACCATACACAGCTCACACCCCAGTATCCATGTCACCTGTGTGATCTACACTCGACCATACACAGCTCACCCCCCAGTATCCATGTCACCCGTGTGATCTACACTCCACCATACACAGCTCACCCCCCAGTATCCATGACACCCGTGTGATCTACACCCCACCATACACAGCTCACCCCCCAGTATCCATGTCACCCGTGTGATCTACACCCCACCATACACAGCTCACCCCCCAGTATCCATGACACCCGTGTGATCTACACTCCACCATACACAGCTCTCCCCCCAGTATCCATGACACCAGTGTGATCTACACCCCACCATACACAGCTCACTCCCCAATATCCATGACACCGTGTGATCTACACCCCACCATACACAGCTCACCCCCCAGTATCCATGACACCCGTGTGATCTACACTCCACCATACACAGCTCTCCCCCCAGTATCCATGACACCCGTGTGATCTACACCCCACCATACACAGCTCACCCCCCAGTATCCATGACCCCCGTGTGATCTACACTCCACCATACACAGCTCTCCCCCCAGTATCCATGACACCAGTGTGATCTACACTCCACCATACACAGCTCTCCCCCCAGTATCCATGACACCCGTGTGATCTACACCCCACCATACACAGCTCACCCCCCAGTATCCATGACCCCCGTGTGATCTACACCCCACCATACACAGCTCTCCCCCCAGTATCCATGTCACCCGTGTGATCTACACTCCACCATACACAGCTGACTGTGTAATGTGTGTCCCATAGGATTGCTCTCTCACCCCATTATATGCTGTGCTTCTTCTGTGTGGGTATGAATGTGTTCTCATTGTGTGTGAGGGTGGTATTCTGTGTGTGAGGGGGGAGGGGGTCTGCCTGTGGGCTCCCTGCTCCTTTAATCTAAATCTGACCTGTCCTTCCATCTCTCCCTGAATGCTGGGTATTCCTCTTCCTCTGCACCCCCTCACCCCTAACTGTCCTTTCCCTCACAGCTCCTATGTTGGATGAGTCAGTGGTCACACAGCTGGTAGAGATGGGATTCCCAGCAGAAGCGTGTCGCAAAGCCGTATATTACACGGGCAATAGCGGAGCGGAGGCGGCCATGACGTGGGTGATGTCACATATGGATGACCCAGGTAACAGCCCAGGGAAAGGAATATCTAATGTGAGGCCCTCTTACAGAACAATATACAGTCACAGCAGAGCACCGAGATTTCAGGTGTGTCATTCCTATCACAGCAGAGCACCGAGATGTCAGGTGTGCCATTCCTATCACAGCAGAGCTCTGAGATAGCGGGTGTGCCATTCCTATCACAGCAGAGCTCTGAGATGTCAGGTGTGTCATTCCTATCACAGCAGAGCACTGAGATAGCGGGTGTGTCACTTCTATCACAGCAGAGCTCTGAGATAGCGGGTGTGTCACTTCTATCACAGCAGAGCTCTGAGATAGCGGGTGTGTCATTCCTATCACAGCAGAGCACTGAGATGTCAGGTGTGTCACTTCTATCACAGCAGAGCTCTGAGATAGCGGGTGTGTCATTCCTATCACAGCAGAGCACCGAGATGTCAGGTGTGTCACTTCTATCACAGCAGAGCTCTGAGATAGCGGGTGTGTCACTTCTATCACAGCAGAGCTCTGAGATATCGGGTGTGTCACTTCTATCACAGCAGAGCTCTGAGATATCGGGTGTGTCACTTCTATCACAGCAGAGCTCTGAGATAGCGGGTGTGTCACTTCTATCACAGCAGAGCTCTGAGATAGCGGGTGTGTCACTTCTATCACAGCAGAGCTCTGAGATATCGGGTGTGTCACTTCTATCACAGCAGAGCTCTGAGATATCGGGTGTGTCACTTCTATCACAGCAGAGCTCTGAGATAGCGGGTGTGTCACTTCTATCACAGCAGAGCTCTGAGATAGCGGGTGTGTCATTCCTATCACAGCAGAGCTCTGAGATAGCGGGTGTGTCATTCCTATCACAGCAGAGCTCTGAGATAGCGGGTGTGTCACTTCTATCACAGCAGAGCTCTGAGATAGCGGGTGTGTCATTCCTATCACAGCAGAGCTCTGAGATATCGGGTGTGTCACTTCTATCACAGCAGAGCACCGAGATGTCAGGTGTGTCACTTCTATCACAGCAGAGCTCTGAGATAGCGGGTGTGTCACTTCTATCACAGCAGAGCTCTGAGATAGCGGGTGTGCCATTCCTATCACAGCAGAGCTCTGAGATGTCAGGTGTGTCATTCCTATCACAGCAGAGCACTGAGATAGCGGGTGTGTCACTTCTATCACAGCAGAGCTCTGAGATAGCGGGTGTGTCACTTCTATCACAGCAGAGCTCTGAGATAGCGGGTGTGTCATTCCTATCACAGCAGAGCACTGAGATGTCAGGTGTGTCACTTCTATCACAGCAGAGCTCTGAGATAGCGGGTGTGTCATTCCTATCACAGCAGAGCACCGAGATGTCAGGTGTGTCACTTCTATCACAGCAGAGCTCTGAGATAGCGGGTGTGTCACTTCTATCACAGCAGAGCTCTGAGATATCGGGTGTGTCACTTCTATCACAGCAGAGCTCTGAGATATCGGGTGTGTCACTTCTATCACAGCAGAGCTCTGAGATAGCGGGTGTGTCACTTCTATCACAGCAGAGCTCTGAGATAGCGGGTGTGTCACTTCTATCACAGCAGAGCTCTGAGATATCGGGTGTGTCACTTCTATCACAGCAGAGCTCTGAGATATCGGGTGTGTCACTTCTATCACAGCAGAGCTCTGAGATAGCGGGTGTGTCACTTCTATCACAGCAGAGCTCTGAGATAGCGGGTGTGTCATTCCTATCACAGCAGAGCTCTGAGATAGCGGGTGTGTCATTCCTATCACAGCAGAGCTCTGAGATAGCGGGTGTGTCACTTCTATCACAGCAGAGCTCTGAGATAGCGGGTGTGTCATTCCTATCACAGCAGAGCTCTGAGATATCGGGTGTGTCACTTCTATCACAGCAGAGCACCGAGATGTCAGGTGTGTCACTTCTATCACAGCAGAGCTCTGAGATAGCGGGTGTGTCACTTCTATCACAGCAGAGCTCTGAGATATCGGGTGTGTCACTTCTATCACAGCAGAGCTCTGAGATATCGGGTGTGTCACTTCTATCACAGCAGAGCTCTGAGATATCGGGTGTGTCATTCCTATCACAGCAGAGCTCTGAGATAGCGGGTGTGTCATTCCTATCACAGCAGAGCTCTGAGATATCGGGTGTGTCACTTCTATCACAGCAGAGCTCTGAGATATCGGGTGTGTCACTTCTATCACAGCAGAGCTCTGAGATATCGGGTGTGTCACTTCTATCACAGCAGAGCTCTGAGATAGCGGGTGTGTCACTTCTATCACAGCAGAGCTCTGAGATATCGGGTGTGTCACTTCTATCACAGCAGAGCTCTGAGATATCGGGTGTGTCACTTCTATCACAGCAGAGCTCTGAGATAGCGGGTGTGTCACTTCTATCACAGCAGAGCTCTGAGATATCGGGTGTGTCACTTCTATCACAGCAGAGCTCTGAGATATCGGGTGTGTCACTTCTATCACAGCGGTTGTATCAGCTCAGGCAGGGTGATTTTCGCTCACATTCTGGGATATTCTCTAAATCTTCTTCATTCTAAATCTCTCTGCAGACTTTGCTCAGCCGCTGGTTATATCAGGGGTCAGTGCGCCATCTTCAGTCCCAGCAGGAGGAGACCCCCCATCAGAGGAGCACATAGCTACCATTATATCCATGGGCTTCTCCCATGACCAAGCCGTGAGAGCACTGAGATCTACGGTGAGTCTTCCATGGTGGACACTGGGCCGCCGCTTACTATACACAACTACTTCCTCTCTTCTTCTCCGCTTACTTCATATTTCATCCTCAGTGTTTTCCCGCACTTCTACAGAATCCTAATCCGTGTTCCTGACATTCTTTTATTTTCATTCCTCCTTTCATTTCTGCCCTTCTTCCTTATTTTCTTCTCTTCTCCCTCCAAGCCTCCCTCCATGCCTTCCCTCCCTCCCTGCCTCCCTCCCTCCCTTCCCTCCCTCCCTCCCTCCCTTCCCTCCCTCCCTCCCTCCCTCCCTGCCTTCCCTCCCTGCCTTCACTCCCTCCCTCCCTGCCTTCCCTCCCTCCCTGCCTTCCTTCCCTCCCTCCCTGCCTTCCTTCCCTCCCTCCCTGCCTTCCTTCCTTCCCTCCCTTCCCTCCCTCCCTGCCTTCCTTCCTTCCCTCCCTTCCTTCCCTCCCTCCCTGCCTTCCTTCCTTCCCTCCCTTCCTTCCCTCCCTCCCTGCCTTCCTTCCTTCCCTCCCTTCCTTCCCTCCCTCCCTGCCTTCCTTCCTTCCCTCCCTTCCTCTTTTCCTGCCTTACTGCCTGCCTTCCCTCCCTCCCTTACTGCCTTCCTTCCTTTCCTCCCTCCCTGCCTTCCTTTCCTCCCTCCCTGCCTTCCTTTCCTCCCTCCCTGCCTTCCTTTCCTCCCTCCCTGCCTTCCTTCCCTCCCTCCCTTCCTCTTTTCCTCCCTTCCCGCCTGCCTTCCCTCCCTCCCTTACTGCCTGCCTTCCTTCCCTCCCTCCCTGCCTTCCTTCCTTCCCTCCCTTCCTCTTTTCCTCCCTTCCCGCCTGCCTTCCCTCCCTGCCTTCCTTCCCTCCCTCCCTGCCTTCCTTCCCTCCCTTCCTCTTTTCCTCCCTTCCCGCCTGCCTTCCCTCCCTCCCTGCCTTCCTTCCCTCCCTCCCTGCCTTCCTTCCCTCCCTCCCTGCCTTCCTTCCCTCCCTCCCTGCCTTCCTTCCTTCCCTCCCTCCCTGCCTTCCTTCCCTCCCTCCCTGCCTTCCTTCCCTCCCTCCCTGCCTTCCTTCCCTCCCTCCCTTCCTCTTTTCCTCCCTTCCCGCCTGCCTTCCCTCCCTCCCTTACTGCCTGCCTTCCTTCCTTCCCTCCCTCCCTGTCTTTCTTCCCTCCCTCCCTGTCTTTCTTCCCTCCCTCCCTGTCTTTCTTCCCTCCCTCCCTGCCTTCCTTCCTTCCCTCCCTTCCTCTTTTCCTCCCTTCCCGCCTGCCTTCCCTCCATGCCTTCCTTCCCTCCCTCCCTGCCTTCCTTCCCTCCCTCCCTCCCTCCCTGCCTTCCTTCCTTCCCTCCCTTCCTCTTTTCCTCCCTTCCCGCCTGCCTTCCCTCCCTGCCTTCCTTCCCTCCCTCCCTCCCTCCCTGCCTTCCTTCCTTCCCTCCCTTCCTCTTTTCCTCCCTTCCCGCCTGCCTTCCCTCCCTGCCTTCCTTACCTCCCTCCCTCCCTTCCTTCCCTCCCTCCCTGCCTTCCTTCCTTCCTTCCCTCCCTGCCTTCCTTCCTTCCTTCCCTCCCTGCCTTCCTTCCTTCCTTCCCTCCCTCCCTGCCTTCCTTCCTTCCCTCCCTCACTGCCTTCCTTCCTTCCCTGCCTTCCTTCCCTCTTTTCCTCCCTTCCTGCCTGCCTTTCCTACCTTCCCTCCCCTTCCTGCCCGCCTCCTCCCCTCCCTCCCTTCTCTCCCTTCCTCCTCCCTTCTCTCCCTTCCTCCTCCCTTCCTCCTCCCTCCGGGATTTATCTCTATTACTAATATGTGACCGGATAATTGCACTCCCAGAGAATAGAAAAGCACACAAAGCAGCTCTGCTCGCCCCTCCCCTCTGATATCCATTCAAAGAATCCTTTGTATATACAAAGGCTTCTGTGAATGGGCAGAAGGAGGTGAGGGGTGGGCACAGCAGCTCCAGTGACTGCTCATTAAGGAACTGAGACCATTCCTGGAGCACAATAATCCGGTCCGATGTGAATAATAGAGAAGTCTATGAAGGCGGTGGGCACCTCATCAGACTTAACTCTTGGTATGCCTGCAGTTTTTACAAAGTAGCTGAATTCCTGGAATTCCCCTTTACCAGTGGGGGAGGGGGGATACTACCACATTCTATTCTACACCTTACATATGAGTGTAACATAAAACACGGACACCCTCTTCTCATTGGCTCCCTCTTGTCTCACCTCCATTTTCTTCTCCTCTGTATAGAATAACAGTCTGGAGCGAGCCGTGGATTGGATCTTTTCTCATATTGATGATTTAGATGCTGAAGCTGCCATGGATCTGTCAGAGGGGCGATCTGCCGCAGAGTCGGTGTCGGAGAGTCTCCCGGCCGCTGGACCTCGTGTGAAAGATGGAAATGGCCGTGAGTGTTGGCTGCCCGTTCGTCTGTCACTGACATGGCTGCTGGAGGGGGGCGGAACACGAGCTCTAATATTATCTGGAGGCCCCCCGAGGCTCCCCTAAAGTGGCCCTAAAGCCCAAAATGTTTTTTTTTTTTTTTTTTACCTTAATGCATTCTCTGCATAAAGGTAAAATACGTTTTATAGATTTATTTTTTTATTTTTTTGGAAGTAGTGGAAAAAGGTGAAAGTTTTTTTATGTTTTTTTGGCTCTGTGCCCCCATTTTGGTGATTTCTTGGCTCCCGCTGTTATCAATCAAATGCTGTGCTGAATTGGGGGGGTCCGAGCCACGCTTTGTGTCAGTAGATGCAGACACAGCGGCTCGCGGGTGGGCACACATGAGTGCTCCCATGGAAAGCCGTACTTACTGAAGAGGAGGGGCCAGGGAGGGACCTGAGAAGAGGAGGGGGCTAGGGAGGGACCTGAGAAGAGGAGGGACCAGGGAGGGACCTGAGAAGAGGAGGAGGGGCCAGGGAGGGACCTGAGAAGAGGAGGGGGCCGGGAGGGACCTGAGAAGAGGAGGAGGGGCCAGGGAGGGACCTGAGAAGAGGATGGGCCGGGGAGGGACCTGAGAAGAGGCGGGACCTGGGAAGAGGAGGGGCCGGAGAGGGACCTGGGAAGAGGAGGGGCCGGAGAGGGACCTGAGAAGAGGAGGGACCTGAGAAGAGGAGGGGCCGGAGAGGGACCTGGGAAGAGGAGGGGCCGGAGAGGGACCTGGGAAGAGGAGGGGCCGGAGAGGGACCTGGGAAGAGGAGGGACCTGGGAAGAGGAGGGGCCGGAGAGGGACCTGAGAAGAGGAGGGGCGGAGAGGGACCTGAGAAGAGGAGGGGCCGGAGAGGGACTTGAGAAGAGGAGGGGCCGGAGAGGGACCTGAGAAGAGGAGGGGCCGGAGAGGGACCTGAGAAGAGGAGGGGCTGGGGAGGGACCTGGGAAGAGGAGGATCGGGGCTGCAAAACCATTACAGAGCCAGGAAGTATAACGTTTGTTATTTTAATATTTATTTTACAAATGAATGGATGGGAGGAGGTGGATCATAGAGGAGGAGGCGGATCATAGAGGAGGCGGATCATAGCGATGCCCCCATCAGTGGGTAATCATAGGAAGAATAAACAGGCCACATACAAATCATCCCTCATTTCCATAATACAGAGAGGATCAAACAAAGACATTGATCTTCATAGGAGGAGATCAGAGCCCTAAAGTTATGTATTAGGGGTGTGGTGTTATTATATGCAGTATCTCACAAAAGTAAGTACACCCCTCACATTTCTGTAAATATTTTATTCTAACTTTTCATGTGACAACACTGAAGAAATGAGACTTTGCTACAATGTAAAGTAGTGAGTGTACAGCTTGTATAACAGTGTAAATTTACTGTCCCCTCAAAATAACTCAACACACAGCCATTAATGTCTAAACCGCTGGCAACAAAAGTCAGTACACCCCTAAGTGTAATTTCTTCAGTGTTGTCACATGAAAAGATAGAATAAAATGTAAAACTGTGATTGCAGCGCTGCTTAAAATTAATTGCTATTACTGGTTTGTGAACATCAAAAATGCATAAAAGATCAAAAACTTCATAGGATAAAATCATAAAGTGCTCTAAATAAATAAATGTCCATTAATCCATCCTTGCGGTATGATGAATCCTTCCACTTATAATCATAAAAGTGCTTGAGTGCTCAGTCTGTGCTTTATTCGGGGTCTCCCCCTTTGGTTATCTATAAGAATAAAATATTTTCAAAAATGTGAGGGGTGTACTTACTTTTATATAGGAAGAGCACCTTTGAAACAAAATACTCACAGATCAGCGAAATAAGTATATCTAGGAGCAGCAAAAAAGGAGGAGGGGGGGGGGGGGTTAAAGGAAGAAGAAAAGAAAATAAAAATAAGGGGAGGGGACCGATATACAGCATCTTATCCCCCACAATGCTCTCTGGGTGTGTTACATCATCTCAGGGATTGGATGGAAGACAGAAAATTTGTACAGGAAGAAAATTGTGGAATTCATTAACATTTTGTTTCCTCTTTTATTTCCCGGCAGGATATGAATTATTTGCATTCATCAGTCACATGGGAACTTCCACCATGTGCGGCCACTATGTGTGTCATATAAAGAAGGAGGGAAGGTGAGGTGGCCCCCCGACATTCTCTCATTATCAGGGATTTTATTTTCTATGGGTTTTATATTCATGTGTAGCCAAAAACAACCAATCCCGTACATCTGTGCAATACACGCGCCTGCCGCAGTCCCCGTCCCTTCACTGACATCGCAAAACAATCCCTGCAATTCATAAAGACTGTCCCAGAAAGTGCAACATTGTGTGCAAAATCCATGCAGCCATCTAGAATTAGTACTTACATAGTAATATAGTTACATAGTTACATAGTTATATAGTTACATAGTAATATAGTTACATAGTTATATAGTTATATAGTTACATAGTTGTTATATAGTTACATAGTTACATAGTTATATAGTTACATAGTAATATAGTTACATAGTTATATAGTTACATAGTTACATAGTAATATAGTTACATAGTTATATAGTTACATAGTTATATAGTTACATAGTTATATAGTTACATAGTTATATAGTTACATAGTTATATAGTTACATAGTTATATAGTTATATAGTTATATAGTTACATAGTAATATAGTTACATAGTTATATAGTTACATAGTAATATAGTTACATAGTTATATAGTTATATAGTTACATAGTTATATAGTTACATAGTTATATAGTTATATAGTTATATAGTTACATAGTAATATAGTTACATAGTAATATAGTTACATAGTAATATAGTTACATAGTAATATAGTTACATAGTTATATAGTTACATAGTAATATAGTTACATAGTTATATAGTTACATAGTTATATAGTTACATAGTTATATAGTTACATAGTAATATAGTTACATAGTTATATAGTTACATAGTTATATAGTTACATAGTAATATAGTTACATAGTTATATAGTTACATAGTTGTTATATAGTTACATAGTTACATAGTAATATAGTTCTATAGTTACATAGTCAGGTTGAAAAATAGAAAATCTCTCTGGAAAGAATCTTTTTCTGTTTTTGGGGTGGGAGGCGCCCGGCTGTGACCCCTCCTCCTCCTTTCACTGACCTTTTTGTTCTCCTGTCTTCCCCAGGTGGGTGATCTACAACGACCAGAAGGTCTGCGCGTCCGAGAAGCCACCGAAAGACCTCGGCTACATTTACTTCTACCAGCGCGTTCACAGTTAATCCCCCTCCCCCCCTGCCATATATGTATTTATGCCCCAGGATCTCCCTCCTAGAGAGGGGTGGGGGGGGGATGGGATGGAGGGTATCCCGGCTTGGAGGCGGCTGTATTCATGATTCATTTGAGCGAGATGTTCTTGTCCTTTTTCACAAGAGCTTTTGGTATCTCCGGACCCTCCGGTCCCATCATTGCGCTTCTTCCCGAAACCCACCACAGTGATCGGGTCCAACTGGAAGGCGGTCCTACAGTTTCTGCATTGGGGGGTTATTGGACTGGAAATGCGCTTGGGGCAGGACTCTGCGTGATCTGATTGGGTATAGAAGACGCTTGGCTGTAGTAGGCGGGTTTATGTATTCCCACATCTGACCTGTGTGAATAAAGTTTCTTTTCCCCATTATACTCTGATTGGATGTATCTGTGCCGAGTCCTCCAATAGGGAGCCGCCATTACTGGAGTCACTGAGGAAGAGCAAGCATGCGTCCAGTGAATTCTGAGAACTTGTCCCACAGTTATAGGATTGCTATACTGTGGGGGTCAGCAGGTCATGACCTGCATTACTACTGACCCCTGCATTACTACTGACCCCTGCATTACTACTGACCCCTGCCCTCTGCATTACTACTGACCCCTGCATTACTACTGACCCCTGCCCTCTGCATTACTACTGACCCCTGCATTACTACTGACCCCTGCATTACTACTGACCCCTGCCCTCTGCATTACTACTGACCCCTGCATTACTACTGACCTCTGCATTATTACTCACCATTTCCCTCTGCATTACTACTGACCCCTGCATTACTACTGACCCCTGCATTACTACTGACCCCTGCATTACTACTGACCCCTGCATTACTACTGACCCCTGCCCTCTGCATTACTACTGACCCCTGCATTACTACTGACCCCTGCATTACTACTGACCCCTGCATTACTACTGACCTCTGCATTATTACTGACCCCTGCATTACTACTGACCCCTGCCCTCTGCATTACTACTGACCCCTGCATTACTACTGACCTCTGCATTATTACTCACCATTTCCCTCTGCATTACTACTGACCCCTGCATTACTACTGACCCCTGCATTACTACTGACCCCTGCATTACTACTGACCCCTGCCCTCTGCTACTGACCCCTTCCCTCTGCATTACTACTGCCCCCCGCATTACTACTGACCCCTGCATTACTACTGACCCCTGCATTACTACTGACCTCTGCATTACTACTGACCCCTGCCCTCTGCATTGCCACTGACCCCTGCATTACTACTGACCCCTGCATTACTACTGACCCCTGCCCTCTGCTACTGACCTCTGCATTACTACTGACCCCTTCCCTCTGCATTACTACTGCCCCCCGCATTACTACTGACCCCTGCATTACTACTGACCCCTGCATTACTACTGACCCCTGCCCTCTGCTACTGACCTCTGCATTACTACTGACCCCTTCCCTCTGCATTACTACTGCCCCCCGCATTACTACTGACCCCTGCATTACTACTGACCTCTGCATTACTACTGACCCCTGCCCTCTGCATTACTACTGACCCCTGCATTACTACTGACCTCTGCATTATTACTCACCATTTCCCTCTGCATTACTACTGACCCCTGCATTACTACTGACCCCTGCATTACTACTGACCTCTGCATTACTACTGACCCCTTCCCTCTGCATTACTACTGCCCCCGCATTACTACTGACCCCTGCATTAACACTGACCCCTGCCCTCTGCATTTCTACTGCCCCCTGCCCCCGCATTACTACTGAACCCTGCATTAACACTGACCCCTGCCCTCTGCATTGCCACTGACCCCTGCGTTACCACTGACCCCTGCCCTCTGCATTACTACCAACCTCTGTCCTCTTCGCTACTACCAACCCCCTCCCCTCTGCGTTACTACCGACCCCTGCCCTCTACGTTACTACCGACCCCTGCAATCTGCATTACTACCGACCTCTGTACTCTGCGTTACTACGGACCTCTGCGTTACTACTGACCCCTGCCCTTTGCGTTACTACTGACCCCTGCCCTCTGCGTTACTATGGACCCCTGCCCTCTGCGTTACTATGGACCCCTGCCCTCTGCATTACTACTGACCCCTGCCCTCTGCGTTACTATGGACCCCTGCCCTCTGCATTACTACTGACCCCTGCAATCTGTGCAAAACCTACTATGACTTCTGTACTCTGCTTTACATGCCACTGACCTCTGAACTCTGTTGCATACTAATAACGTACCATGGTCCTTGGAGTGGTAGTAAACCAAAGCATTAAAAAACCTACAAGACAAAGGCATGCTGTGTGAGGTGCATCGCATACTGATACCTTAGAACAAATCCCTCCCGCATCACACTGTCACCACTGACTGGGCTTCCTTCTTCACCTGCTCTTCCTTCTGGGTTAGTGGACTCCGGACCCTCTGACTGGCCACACCGCGATGTCACTCCCGCACCCGGCAGTCATCGATGTGATGCGGAGCTCTGAAGGAACAGTGCGGTATGTTATCCCTTCAGAGCGCACGCGCAGTGACGTCACTGGCTGCATCAAGCATGAATATCTCCTAAGCAGTGCAGGTTCAGGAGAAATTCCCCGTACCTACAGGTAAGACTTATTATAGGGTCACCTGCGGGTACAAGTATAAAAAAAGACTTTCCTTCCACTTCAAACTGGGAAAACATTGAATACGGTCCATCTGGAGTCCATTAACCACTAAAGGACTGCGCCTATTTATGACACTTGTTGTTTACAAGTTAAAATCAGTATTGTTTCCTAGAAAATTACTTAGAACCCCCAAACATTATATATATATATATATATATATATATATATATATATATATATATATATATATATATATATATATATTTTTATCAGAGACCCTAGAGAATAAAATGGAGATCATTGCAATGCTTTAAGTCACACCGTATTTGCACAGCTGTCTTACAAACACAGTTTTTATGGAAAAAATATACTTTATTGTTCATTGTCAGACGCAGCTTCATATCTTCTTGACCATTGGGTTATGCTGCCCCCTACAGGAGTAGGACACTAGGCAGGAAAAAGCTTCACCACGCCTATGGGGCCGTCCCTGCAGGCATAACCCCTCCCACTCTTCTACAGCCCTCGGTTTGTTTCTGCCTCGTTCTGGAGTAGGACCTCGTTCCCTGCTGGGACTTCGGTTTTAGCTATTTAATAGGGAAACTTTGTTTATTTTTTTAGTTACTAGTTAGAGTTCCTGGAGAAGTACAAGCAACAGCCGGCTGGGTGTTGGACTGGATATTCTAGATCCTTAAAGAGGTTGTAAACCTCAGAATTAAAAAAAAAATAAAAACAAACACCTGAAAGATAAACACGTAATGAGCTAGTGTGCATCGCATACTAGCTCATTATGAAATACTTACCTTAGAATGAAAAGCCCCGCAGTGCCGACCGCTCACCTCTCTCACAGGTGACATGTTTGGTCGCCCTTCTTCCGGGTTTGCGGCATCCGGCCATCAGATTGGCTGGAGCAGCGATGACGGCATGCGCAGGAGCCGAGATTTACGGCACAGGGCTCTGAAGGAACGGCCGGAGCTGCCGTTCCTTCAGAGCGCATGCGCCAGTGATGTCACTGGCTGCATGCAAAGTAAATATCTCCTAAACGATACAAGTTTAGGAGATATTTACAGTACCTATAGGTAAGCCTTATCATAGGATCCTCTATAGGTACAAGTTACAGAGGAGGGTTTACTTCCTCTTTAAGGTCTCCCAGCATAGCCAGTGAGTGTGAGCAGGTTTTAGTCCAGCACTAGACCTTGCCACGCCAGACCCCCGATGAACGGGACGAGCCCGCGGGTGGACCATCTCACTGAGACGCAAACTACCTGGAATGCTCTGAGATGCAGAGTAGCCCCTTGGCTGACAGCACCCCCACCCCGGGTGGGAGGCAGTCTGTTCGGAGCGGCCCCCACCTGATACCGTGGTATCATGAGTAAAATGCCCCCCAATTCTCTGGCGGTCTCGGGTGGACGTGGGCTCCCTCCATGGAATAGTCGGACCCTCGGTTCCCCTGGCCTTTCAGAATACCAGGCCCCCCCTTCCATTGTGGTACCTACCTCTGTGGAGCGGTTATATTACAGCTGCTGCAGTGTTTCTGCTGGGGTGGGGGGGTGTCTGTCCTGGTGGGGTCTCCTCCTGGGGGCCCTCCGATGCCTCTTTTCTGTGGAACCCCCTGGGGGTCCTGGAGACCGCATGGCGCACCATGAGGGCCGCCATTTTCCTGTAGATGATGCTCAGCTTTTCTCATTGTAATTGCATGGGCAGCCATTTTTTTATAGTCCACGATCACTGGACAAGCAAGCCAGACACTACAGACTCTAGCTATGACCCAGGTGTTTCTTTCATTTCCTGTGTCAGATCATTTTTTCCTCTGATGCACAGAATGTTCCTGCAAACCTGAGCGGTTGCTAATGTTTGGGATCTTTTTTGTAGATATTCTTCACTCACTCTGCTGACAGACAATGTTAGACTGGGACTTAGCATACCACTAGTCCAGAGGTGCGATCGAGTTTTTCCAACCCTTTTAAAGCGACACTGCATCTTTTTTTATTTTCAGTGTAAATGGAGTCCCAGGGCAAAATTTCACCTACAGACCCCTCAGTGCAGCGGCGGAACCCTCTGGGTCGCAGCCCCTGTCTGCTTTTACAGCAGTTTTGGAAAGCCTGGTGTCAAAAGTGGATTTCGTGTTAAAAAAGCTCTGCTAGCCGTAAGCGCCCTCTGCCTTCACCTCCATCTGTAGTATCCTCCGATTCTGAGGCAGATATGGCTGCCGCAGACGCACCCCATCTTGGTGTCATCGCATTCTGAGGGCGAAGAGGACATGTCCTCGTCAGCTGCCGCGTGGTAAAGCGCATTGGTGGAAGCACTTATAGTTTCTGTGCGAGAAACGTTAAAAATGGCGGATGAGTCTACAGCGTCAGGAACGCATGTGTCTTTTGGCACCCACAAATCCCAGAAATCGGGCAAGGTGTTTCCCTGCCCGGGAATTTTTTACAATATTGTCAATGAGCAGTGGGGGCGCATCAAGCACATGGTGGTGCTCAAACGTTTTAAACGCCGTTATTCCTTCGCGGATAAGGTTTCCACTCATTGGTCCGTGCCACCAAAGGTGGATCATCCTATTTCCAGACTGAATAAGTCTACTGTGGTCCCAGCGGAAGAATCCTCTGCCTTTACGGATCCTGTTGATAGACGGATTGAATCTTGTCCCGCCATTTACATGTGTTAGCGGGCTCAATATTGAAACCAATATTTGTGACTACTCTGGTGTCACAGACCATCACTGAATGGGTGAAGTTATTTAAGGGTCACTTGGAGATGGAACAGATTTCTCCGGGGCTTATTGAGCTCATGGATCAAATGGCTCAAGCCCTGCTGTATATATGTGATGTGTCGCTGGATGCAGCTCCCCCGGTGGCCAGAATGTCTGCGGTGGAGATTGCGATTAGATGTATGGTGTGGTAAAGTGCTGGTCTACGGACCAGGCTTCCAAAAAGGCTCTTTCTGACCTTCCCTTTTCGGGGGAGAGGTTGTTTGGATTCTCGCTGGATGAGTTGATCAAAGGCCTTACAGGTGGGAAGGGTACTCTTCTCCCTCAATCCTCTAAGGGCAAGGTACCACGTACTAAATGGGGACCTTCTTTTTCTGCTCATAGGCAGCTTTTTTGTGCCACTGGGTCGCAGGAGAAAGGAAAGCCCTTCAGTTCTTTTTGGGGTTGCAAGAAGACATGGTCAGGAAAACCAAATACAGGCCAATGTGGATCTGCAGACAAATCCTTGTCTGCATTAAGGGGTACGCTCACCCGTTTCTGGTGTGGGGGGACGTCTTCGCTTCTTTCAGGAACCATGGACTTCCTTGTTTCAGGACAAATGGGTTACCGAACTGATCCGATCAGGGTACAAGATTGAATTCTGGTCTCGACCGTTGGACAGGTTCTTCCCATCCAATCTGTGCCTATCTCCAGACCGGTTAAGGGATCTATGAGCGGCGGTACAAGATCTGCTGTCGCAAGTGGTGATTGTGCCGATTCCTTCTCAGGAACGCTTTCAAGGGTTTTATTCAAACCTGTTTACTGTGCCTAGGAAGGAAGGCAAAAATTTGTCCAATCCTGGACCTTAAGGCTCTTAACCACTTTGTGCGGATACAGAAGTTTTGAATGGAGTCCATTCACACGGTATTGGCGTTCCTGCACCAAGAAGACCTTTTGGGCTCCATAGATATCAAGGACGCATATCTACACATCCCTATATACGCTGGACACCAGCGTTTTCTTTGCTTCGCTATAGGAGAGGAGTGCGACAGAACCCACTGTCACTGTGTGTTTTGGAAGGGACTGTGCGCGTGCCTCCTACCGACAGACTATGAGCCAGAAGATACTGGAGACCTGGGGACATGCTGGCATTGAGTTAATGTAATGATAGCTACAGCCCTTCTCCTCCTATCCCCCCCTCTTGTTGCTGTGTCTAATTGTGTTGATTCATGACACATAGACAATGGTCTGGACTGGAGACATCTCTCCGCAGGGGGGGTGTATTGAGAGACTGCCTGTTTACCATACTCTAATTAGGTTATCTGTAGCCTGTTTCAATGTTCAAATGTTCAGTTCCTATTGGTTGTTCCGTGTCCCCTTCCCCTCTTTGGCAAGGCTAAGGGGAGTGTCCCATAACTGTGTGTAAAATTGTGTCTTGGAATTTAATAAACCAGTTTAAGCTCTGCAAGTTTAACCCTCAACACCTGTGGATTGTCTCGTGATTGAGGAGTTAAGGGCTGGGTATGGCTTTTCTGCAGGCTGCGGGTGTGTTTGGAGGACAGGAGACACAGGTCTGGCGGATGTGCCCACCTGGGGTACTAAGATCCGTTACAAGGAGCATTATCAATTTGTTGTGTTACCCTTTGGTCTCGCCTCCGCCCCCAGGGTCTTTACCAAGGTCGCGGACATGGTAAGGTTGGTCGCTGATGCTCCTTGGCGACTTAGTTACATAGTTTGTGAGGTTGAAAAAAGACATCAGTCCATCCAGTTCAACCTATGGTGTGTGTGTTTGTGGTTAACCGTACATTGTATACCCCTGTATGTTGTACATTGTATACCCCTGTATGTTGTACATTGTATACCCCTGTATGTTGTACATTGTATACCCCTGTATGTTGTGGTCTTTAAGGTGCCCATCTAATAGTTTTTTTAAACTATCGATGCTCCCTGCTGATACGACTGCTTGTGGAAGTGAATTCCACATCCTTACTGCTCTGACAGTGAAGAATCCCTTACGTATTTTAAGGTTAAACCGTTTTTCCTCTAGTTTTAGTGAGTGGCCACGTCTCTTATTGTATTCCCTTTCTCTGAAAAGTTTGTTCCTTATGCTAGGATCGCCAGTACAGTATTTGTACATGGATATCATATCCCCCCTCAAGCGTCTCTTCTCGAGAGAGATTTGTCAGGTCACCTGTGGCCAGGTGACATCTGCACCCTGTTGGGGAGAGGGATACACCGCAAGGTAGTGAACCCAATAGCTGACTGCTGCGGATGGACAGGAAACGTGAGCCCAAGATTCCCCAGGGCGCGGAGTCTAAGGCCCAGCAGGAGTTCACCAGAGCCTCTAGTGGTGAGGATGGACTTCGCTGCAACTGGACCCAGGTCGCGGCCCCTGGGGTCCCCTGGGTCACGCTCCGTAGGGAGAGAGGGGAAGCAGCCACTCAGGACACAAGGGATAGTGATGGGTAAGCTGAGGTCGGGGCAACAGGCAGACGAGGGTAATCAAGGAACAGGCCAAAGGTCAGGGTCACAGGCACACAGGAGTAGTCGCAGACCAGCCAAAATCGGTACACGGAACGGTAGATGTAGCACACGGTAGACAGGAACACAAGCAAACAAACACTTTTGAACAGCAAAGCAGACCTGCAGTGCACTGGTTAATATAGACTTTTTGGAATGGCCTGGGGTGGAGCCATACAGGGAGGAGAGACAATAAAAGGCAGCCAGAAGGAGAGTCAGGCCTCTTAATGAGACATGGAGGAGAAGGTAAGCTGCCAGACACTATTGCATGTACATGACAAGAATAAGTTCAGTGATTGTAGCCTTTCCTCATAGCTGATGTCCTCCATTCCCCTAATTATTTTTGTTGCCCTTCTCTGGACTCTCCAGTTCCAGCACATCCTTCCTGAGGACCGGTGCCCAGAACTGGACAGCATACTACAGATGTGGCCGGACCAGAATCTTGTAGAGAGGGAGAATAATCTCTTTTTCTCTGTCGCTCATTGACAGACGTAGTCCTCGTTGATTCAACACACTCGGGTTATGCTGCCCTCTACAGGAGCAGGACTAGACAGGAAAGAAAACGTTCTGGCCACACCCTAGGGGCAGTCCCAGAGGGTATATCCTCTCACTTCCTGCTCTAGCAAATCAGTTTTTTTCTGTCTAGTTAGGAGTAAGGACCTAGATACCTTGCTGGGATCTTCGGTCCTGGCAGGATTTTTTTCTTAGAAAAATTTTTTTAGACAGCTTTTTTCTCCAGTGTTCCTGTGAGATCTTCAAGCAAGAAAGCTGAACTGGGCGATGGGCTGGATGTTGAGATCCAGTGGTCACCCCAGTTCAGCCTACGAGCGCGTGCAGGCCATAGCTCCGCGCTGGGTCGGCCGCGACATAGTCCCACTGGACGGGGACTGACCCTGCGAGTTAAACGTCTCGCTGAAACGCCAAAGACCATGAGTCACGGCGTCCGGATTGGTCGACAGCCATCCCACCTCGGTGGAGAGGGGTACTGTCAGGAGTTGGCGCCCGCCTGGTTCCGGTATGGTGAGTAGTATGTTCCCCCTTTTCCCCTGACGGGTCTTGTGGTGAACGCGGGCCCCTCTCTGTAATGGTAAGGATGGGTCTTCCCTCTATCCTATAACATGTCACAGATCCCCCTGTTTGAGTGTGATTTTTGTGAACAAGAAGCCAGGAGGCTTGGTTTGGGAGCTGACAATCTAATTGCAAAGATGTTAAAATGATTGAAGTCAGGGGCAGTACTTGAACTTTACTGTGATAGTGTAAGGTATCCTACCTGTCAGAAGCCACAGGGCGATGTCTATACATGTATACTGCATTCCAGATCATTCCTCCAGCTAAGCAGATGCCTCCCGACGGCCACGGACCGCATACGGCCCGCCAGGGTCCGGTACCGCCGACCATGCTGACCACCATGAGGGTGAAGGGTTGTGAGGCCGAGATCCTTCTGCAGACATGCCGCTATTCTGTGCAGGCCGCCGCCATTGTCTGGTAGTTCGCACAAGGCCGCCATTTTGGCGTAGCCTCGTGTCTCCAGCATGGGGGCGGCCATGTTTGAGGTGACTCAAACACCTCGTGGAGCTAGGGGAGGCGCCGGAAGGCGTGCAGAGGGGCGGAGCCGCCTCCTTTCTTCCCGGGAAGCCAGCCAAGAGACTTCCTGTCTGTTCTAGACAATGCTGAAACAAGTTGCATTTTGAAACTCTGAGCAGTAAGTGGTGAGCTTTGGGGTCTATCTCTCTCTCTCTCTCGCTCTATAGGGGTCCCTAAGCAGGCAACACTGAGGGGCTTTGTGGCGCTGGGGGTCTGAAAAAAAAAATAAATAAAAAAAAATAAAGTTTTATTTCTTTTTGGCAAATTGAGTTTTCCGGGCAGTATCTGGAATTACCATGGACCCTGCCACACAGGTACCCCCACCGGTTTCCCTCGGGGGGGCCGCGGGACCCGCCAGTGCACAGAGTATGGATGCATTCACAGCAGTTTTGAAGTCTCTGGTGGCTCGGGTGGAGACGGCCTGTCAGGACGGGGGTCAAGGAAGCGACCCCCGCCTACCCCTATATCGTCTGAGACTTCAGATTCAGATGCTGAGATGGTTATTGCAGCTGCAGGCCCCTCTGCAGGGGCTGTTATCTCAGGTAAGGTTCCCTCAGACAGTGAGGAGAACGTTCATGCTTCCGCCATAAATCAGGAAGAAGCATTGGTGGACGCACTAGTTGTGCGGTTCGGGAAAGCTTAAGACTTGAGGTTTTTCCGGCAGAGGCAAATAAAAAGGAATTTCCCTTTGGTACTAGCAGACCCACCAGGACGGTGAAGGTTTTTTCTTTACCCAAGTGTTTGGGTAAAAAGATTAAAGAGGAATGGGATCATTCTAAGCGTACCTTTACTAGTTCCAAGCGCATTACTAGACGCTATCCGTTTGAGGAATCCCTCATTAAGAAATGGACGGTATCACCAGTGGTGGATCCACCTATTTCCAGACTGAATAAAGCCACGTTTTTTTTCAGTGGAGGACGCTTCGTCCTTTAAGAATTCGGTGGATCAGAAGGTAGAAGCGGAGTCCCGCACTATCTTTCCCTGATAGGATCAGCCTTTAGGCCAGTTATTGTCATTTGATCTAGTTCTCAGACATTTACGGAATGGGCGAGATTGGTGCGCCAGGACCTGAAGGGGAAAGGTATCCCCCAGGGAACATCTGTTTTGATGGAACAGATTATATAAGGACTACAGGTTGTCTGTGACGCAGCCTTGGATGCTACCCCCCTATTAGGGCATGCATCTACGTCAGCGGCAATCCTCAGACGTGTGCTGTGGTTAAAATGCTGGGTCAGCGTAAGTACTACAGGGAGCGGTAGTTACCGTTCACTGAACAGATCATTTTCTTTACCTTTTCCAAAGATTAGCATCAGTTCCCCACAAGAATCGGATCCGGTTGAACGGACAGACCAAGGAGCCTCTAGCCGGGTGACTTCGGTCTCTAATGTTTAACCAGGAGAAATCACCACTCGTGATAGGAATCAGGTGTCTAAAGAATGTGTGGGAACAGAGAACGATCAGACTTTGTCGGATTGCCAGGGCCAGATAGCTCTAGGGCAGCCTGGTTTGGATCCAGTCAGGCAATATCAGGGTGATGACGTAAGTCATTCGCCAAGGATTTCACCATCTGTGCCTTCTTCACAGCATCCCGAAGGCGCGGAGATTGGTAACGCGCGCCCACGATGCTCCAGTGGACGCAGCAGACGCGCTGAACGGCCTGTAAAAGCCGTGTCAGCTATTAAAGGGATTCCCTCATCTCAGATTGCTGCTGAGATTTCTCCGCAGGATGGAGATGGAGGGAACTCCAGTTGTCCTGGAAATTCTAGGCTAGCCTCGTCAAGCCGGTCCGGCCGACTTGGACATGCTAGTCGCGAACGTTCCTTGGGAACTTCTTCTCAGGGAGGGTCTGCGGTCTCAAGGACCGATCTTCCATTGTGCTTTGCAATCGCTGGGTTTAATGGCTTGGCCATTGAGACCCAGGTACTGAAGGACAGAGGGTTGTCAGCTTCAGTTATTCCTACGCTAATTAAAGCAGGGAAAGCGACTTCCAGCAAGGTCTATTATCACACATGGAAGACGTATATCATGTGGTGCGAATCTTTAGAAATTCCTCCACGTACCAATTCGGTGACCCGAATATTGGCCTTTCTGCGAAAGGGGGTTGAGCAGAAACTAGCCTTGAGCACCATCAAGGGTCAGGTTTCGGGGTTGAGCAGAAACTAGCCTTGAGCACCATCAAGGGTCAGGTTTCAGCATTAGCAATCTTCTTTCAAAAGCCTTTGGCTATTAAGTCCTTGGTGTGGAATTTCATCCAGGGGGTGCGGCACCTGGCTCCACCAGTCCGCGCGCACTTATCGCCCTGGGATTTTAATTTGGTTGTCGGTTCTGAAGAAACCTCCTTTTGAAAGCATCAGGGAGATTCCCTTGTTTACTTTATTCCAGAAGGTGGCCTTCTTGGTGGCTATTACTTTTGCACGCAGGGTGTCCGAACTGGCTGCATTGTCAGACCAGTCCCCATATTTAGTGATTCAGAGGGATAAGGTAGTACTTCATCCTAAGCCATCCTTTCTTCCAAAGGTGGTTTCAGGCTTCATCTGAATGAAGATATTGTACTACCTTCCTTGTGTCCTCAGCCCAATCATCATCAGGAACATGCGTTGCATTCCTTGGATGTGGTTCGGGCAATCAGGGTATACCTGAAGGCTACGGAATCGTTCCGTAAGATGGATTCACTTTTTGTGATCACGGATGGCCCCAGAAGGGGGTTGCCTGCATCTGCCGCGACTATCTCCAAATGGATTAGACAGACGGTGGTACAGGCTTATTCTAGTAAGGGTCGGAATCCTCCGTTCCCTGTTAGGGCGCACTTCACTCGAGCGCTCAGTACTCCTGGGCTTTCCGCCATCAGGCATCAGTGGTCCAGGTATGTAAGGCGGCCACCTGGTCGTCGGTACATACCTTTACAAAATTTTATAAGATTTATGTGATGGCATCGGTGGATGCCTCATTTGGCCGCAAGGTTTGCAGGCCGCAATTTGAGGAGACCGGTGGTCTACCTCGAGGGTTTTTTTCTGTTGGAATTTTCTGTTGAATCTCATCTTTAATTGATGAGCATTGGAAACTTCTAGTTGGCACCGGTTGGGCCTCCTAGATTGGATTTGTTTTCCATTTTCCCACCCCTCATTTGTGGTACTGCTTTGGGACGTCCCGAGTGTGTTGAATCAACGAGGACTACGTCTGTCAATGAGCGACAGAGAAAAATGGATTTTTGTAAAATCTTACCGTAAAATCCTTCTCCTTTAAGCTCATTGACAGACGTAGTACCCGCCCCTCTGTTTTTGAGTTGGGTTGGGTTAAATTCTCTAAACACTGCTTTGTGACATAACTGATTTGCTAGAGCAGGAAGTGAGAGGATATACCCTCTGGGACTGCCCCTAGGGTGTGGCCAGAACGTTTTCTTTCCTGTCTAGTCCTACTCCTCTAGAGGGCAGCATAACCCGAGTGTGTTGAATCAACGAGGACTACGTCTGTCAATGAGCTTAAGAGAAAAGGATTTTAAGGTAAGATTTTACAAAAATCCATTTATTTCTGGAGTGAATCCCCTTTTTTATACATGCCAGTATTCTGTTGGATATGCTTGCAACGGCTTGGCATTGCATGCCACTGCCAAGCCTGTTGTCCACCAGTACCCCCAGGTCCTTTTCCATCTTGGATTCACCCAGAGGTTTCCACCCTAGTGAGTAGCTCGCTTTCGTGTTTCTGACGCCCAAGTGCATTTTTCAACATTAAACCTCATCTGCCATGTAGTTGTTGTAGTTTTGTTCAGGTCCGCTTGTAAGGTTTCCACATCCTGCATAGAAGATTTTGGCATGCTTAGTTTAGTATCATCCGCAAATACCGAGATTGTACTCGATATCCCCTCCTCTAGATCATTTATGAATAAATTAAACAGGATTGGTCCCAGGGCAGAACCTTGGGGAACCCCACTTTCCACACCCACCCAATCAGAGTACTCCCCATTAATCACCACCCTCTGGACTCTCCCCTGGAGCCAGTTCTCTATCCAGGTACTCACCTTATGGTCCATACCTACCTTCCTTAGTTTGTACAGTAAGCGTTTGTGGGGAACGGTGTCAAAGGCCTTTGCAACGTCCAGATACACCACATCCACAGGCTTACCTTTATCTAGGTGGCAGCTCACTTCATTGTAGAAGGTTAATAGATTGGTCTGGCAAGAACGATTTTTCATGAATCCATGCTGATTACTACTAATAATACCGTTTTAATTACTAAAGTCTTGTATGTGGTCCCTTATCATCCCCTCCAAAAATCTTGCAGACTACAGATGTTAAGCTGACCGGCTTATAGTTACCCGGGATATATCTCGGCCCTTTTTTAAATATTGGTACCACGTTGGCTTTTTTCCAATCAACTGGCACCATACCCGTCTGTAGGCTATCCTTAAAGATCAAGAATAATGGTCTGGCAATCACCTGGCTGAGTCCTTTAAGAACTCTCGGGTGCAAGCTATCCGGTTCCGGTGATTTATTTATGTTAAGTTTCTCTAGTTTAGTTCTAAGTCTATCTACTGTTAGCCATGGCGGTATTTCCTGAGGTGTATTTAGTTTAGCATTACAAGCTGGGTTCATGTAGCCCCCCGATTCTTTTGTGAAGACTGAAGAGAAGAAATTATTTAACACTTTCGCCTTTTCTCTGTCCTCTGTGGCCATATTTCCTTTGTAGTCTTTTATGGGGCCAATGTGTTCTGGCCTCACTTTCTTACTGTTTATATACTTAAAGAATTTATTTGTGTTCTTTTTACTCTCTTCCGCTATATGTCTCTCGTGTTCTATTTTAGCCACCTTGATTTCGTCTTTACATTTCTTATTACACTCTTTGTAATGCTTGAATGCTGCCAATGACCCCTCAGTCTTGTATTTTTTGAAGGCCTTTTCTTTAGTATTAATATGCATTTTTATGTTGGACTTTAGCCACCCAGGGTTTAGTTTTGCTCTTTTAAATTTATTTCCCTTTGGAATGCACTGGCCAATCCCTTTGTTTAGTATGCTCTTGAAGCACTCCCATTTTTCCTCCATGTTCTTTGTTCCCAGGGTTCTATCCCATTTGATATTTTATAGCAAAGATCATTGTTTTGGGAAATTGGCTCTTTTGATATTCAGTGTCCTTATATTACCCTTGTGTTTCCCATTACTATGATTAATACTGAAACGAATTGACCTATGGTCAGTCACTGTTTCCTAAGTTGCCCTGTATTTCTATATCCGTGATCAGGTCTGTATTGTTGGTAATCAGTAGGTCAAGTACCGCATTGTTTCTTGTTGGTGCGTTTACCATCTGACCCATAAAATTGTCCTGCAAAACATTTAGGAACTGCCGAGTCTTGGCTGAATGGGCGGTTCCTTCTGCCCAGTCTATATCAGGATAATTAAAGTCCCCCATTATGACATTTCCCATCCTTGCTGCCAATCCTATCTGTAAAATGAGGTCCACCTCCCCCCTCCTCCCTCTGGTGGGGGGGCCTATAGCATATGCCCAATATTACCTTCCCCACCGTGCCTTCCCTTTGAAGTTCTACCCATAGGGATTCTACCTCGTCCATAGCTCCATTATTAATATCACCCCTCCCCCTTTTTTACCTTCTCTATCTCCGCGATAAAGGGAATACCCCTGAATGGTCGCCATCCAATCATGAGAGTTGTCAAACCAAGTCTCTGTTATCCCCACAAAATCTAAGTCCTCCTCATACATCAGCAGCTCCAGCTCTCCCATCTTGTTGGCCAGGCTTCCTGCATTGGTATACAAACCTTGTAATTTTGATCCTTTTTTTATGTTGTTTTTAAGCTGCTCTTGTGATTTTTCCCCATACCTACCTTGGATTTAGGAACTCTGAACACCCTACCGCTAATGTCCCCATTTGTGCCCTCTGAATCTTGCTCCCTGCTGGCTAATTCTACATCTGTACCCTCCCACCCATCACCTAGTTTAAAAGCCCCTTTAACTTTTTGGCCATCCTCTCACCCAGTACGGTTGCACCCTCCCCATTTAGGTGCAATCCGTCCCTACCAAAGAGCCGGTGGCCGACTGAGAAGTCGGCCCAGTTCTCCAGGAACCCGAAACCCTCCTTACTACACCAGTTCCTCAGCCACTTGTTAACTTCCCTAATCTCCCGCTGCCTCTCTGGTGTGGCTCGAGGTACAGGTAGTATTTCTGAAAATACTACCTTGGAGGTCCTACTCTCCAACTTAGCTCCTAAGTCCCTGAAATTGTTTAGGACTCTCCATCTTCCTCTGCCTATGTCATTGGTACCCACGTGTACCATGACAGCTGGGTCTTCCCCAGCCCCACCCAGTAATCTGTCCACCCGATCCGTGATGTGCCGAACCTGAGCGCCCGGTAAACAGACAGTTCGGCGCTCACGGTCTTTGTGACAGATTGCCCTGTCTGTCCTTCTAATAATTGAGTCCCCTACCACCAGCACCTATCTTTCCTTTCCCTTTCTCCCGGCCTCACTGGAGGAGTTCTTCCCCTGGCAGCTAGGGGCGACGCTCTGCTCCAGCAATGCTGGTCCCTGACTGGTTTCCCCAACACCACACAACGGGGTGTATTTATTGGGGTGCTCCAGCCCAGGACCGGCCTCCTTGCCTTGTTCCCTTCTACCCCTCCTAACTGTCACCCATCAACTCTGCTCTGATGCCTGCACCTCCGTTTCACTGCCCACCTCTGTGCATTCCCCGGCCTGCACCTGTTGGGTACGATCCCAGCTCTCCTTCCGTATGGAGAGTCTTCTCAGTGTTGCCAGCTGCTTCCCTAGATTCAGGACCTGGGCTTCCAAGGAAGCAACGTGCTTACATTTTGTGCAGCTGTATTCACCCTCGATCGCATGATCGAGGAACGTATACATATTACAAGATGTACACCGAATCGCATCTCCACACCCGCCGGTCATTGTACCTACTAATTAAATCTAATGGGGATTCAGTAATTTAGGTCTGTCCTGTGTGGCTGTTTTCTAGCTTCCTATCTCTACTTTCTAACCCTCTGGTACTCCCAGACACTCAGGTACTCCCAGACACTCAGGTACTCCCAGACACTCAGGTACTCCCAGACACTCAGGTACTCCCAGACACTCAGGTACTCCCAGACACTCACGTATTCACCGGTACTCCCCGACACTCAGGTACTCACAGGTACTCCCAGACACTCAGGTATTCACAGGTACTCCCAGACACTCAGGTACTCCCCGACACTCAGGTACTCCCCGACACTCAGGTATTCACAGGTACTCCCAGACACTCAGGTACTCCCAGACATTCAGGTACTCCCAGACACTCAGGTACTTGCAGGTACTCCCAGACACTCAGGTACTCCCAGACACTCAGGTACTCACCGGTACTCCCAGACACTCAGGTACTCACAGGTACTCCCAGACACTCAGGTACTCACAGGTACTCCCAGACACTCAGGTACTCACAGGTACTGCCAGACACTAAGGTACTCACAGGTACTCCCAGACACTCCGAGAAGATCTGCTGTCTCAATGACTCAATCTTCCATCCTGCTTTACAGGCGCTGTCTTTAACGATGTGGCTGTTGAAAGCCAGGTGTGGAACAATAGAGGTCTTTCTGACTCTGTGATTCCTACACTATTGAAGGCCAGGAAATCTACTTCCAGGAAGATCTACCATTGTACGTGGAAATCATACATTTCATGGTGTTAATCACTGAAGGTGCATCCTCGTTTGTTCTCGGTAGCTAGGGTTTTGACCTTTCTTCAAAGAAGGGTTGAACAGTGTTTGGTTTTGGGCACTATCAAAGGCTGAGTGTTGGCTATTTATTTCCAATGCCCTTTAGCTATGCATGCCCTGATTCGCACTTGTATTCAGGGGGTGCGTCATATGGCTCCTCCAAGGCAATCCCCACTTCTTACGTGGGATCTGAATTTGGTATTAGCTGTTCTTCAAAAACCACCTTTTGAGAACATTAGGGAGATTCCTCTGCTCACCTTGTCTCAGAAGGTTGCCTTTTTGGTGGCTATTACTTCTGCCTGCAGAGTGTCTGAATTGGTGGCGTTGTCCTGCCGTTCACCTTATCTGGTGGTCCACAGAGATAAAGTGGTTCTTCGACCTAATCTGTAGTTTCTTCCTAAGGTGGTTTCTGATTTCCATTTGAATGAAGACATTGTGCTGCCTTCACTCTTTCCTAAGCCCAAGCTGTTAGGTACCTGTGAGGTAAAGTCCGAAGTGGAGCTTGAGTGCTGAGGATTCAGGCGAAAACGTGGTCCGAGAGATCGGGCCGGCAACAGATCGGGCAAAGCGGTATCCAAACGTAATCCAAAGAATGGTCAGGCAAGCAGAAGTCATACACAAGCCGACAGTGAAGTACGGATTCGGCAGGCTGAAGAGGTGTCAAGAATACAGGCAAAAGTTCATACACAATAGTCAAAGAGCATACAGCACACCCAGGAAGATATTCCAAAGCAAACGGGCACTAAGAAACAGGAAGTGTTGCTATTTAAAGGCTGGTTAAATTGTACATTGTTTGCAGCTGGCAGCAGGTGGGACTAGTGAGTCCAAGGCAAAGCATCAGGCTGAAAAATCACTGCAAAAATTCCAGAGCTTCGATGGGGCACAACAGGTAAGGCTGCAAGCTACGAAACAGGAAACCTCCCGGTTCAAGGACACCCAGGTACATGACACAAGCATCCCAAGAAAATTGCCTTGCATTCTTTGGCTGAGGTTTGGGCCATTAGGGTTTACTTGGCAGCTACTGAATCTTTCAGGAAATTGGACTCTTTGTCCTTGCCTAAGGACCTTGAAAAGTATTGGCTGCGACCATATCCAGATGGATCAGGCAGACGGTGGTACAAGCTTATTCACAAAAGGGTCCGATTCTTCATTTCCCAGTGAAGGGGCATTCTACTTAAGCGAAAAGCCCAAGAGCGCTGAGTGCCTCTTGGGCTTTTCGCCATCGGGCGTCAGTGGGGCAAATGTGCAAGGCGGCAACTTGGTAGTGGGTGCACGCGTTCACGAAATTCTACAAGGTAGATGTGTTGGCATCTTCGGATGCCTCTTTTGGCCGCAAGGTTTTGCAGGCTGCTGTCTAAAAGAGAACCTTTTTTCTCTTTGAGGGTGCATCCTGTGCCCCTGTGATGGGAGTCACTTTGGTTGGGGGGGCTTGTGGAACCCAGATTACTTTGGAGCGGTTGGGAAACTCCCTGACCAGCTTCCCCGGCCCCTCATGTGTAAGTCACCCTGTGTCTATTAGGGGCACAGGGTGACCAAGAACCCCAGTTGGGTCTGCAATAATCAGACTCGCTGTACAACCACACCGGACACAGCCTTTCGTAATACCCCAGCTATCCTGGGTTCTATATGTGTGGTTTGTGTTGAACTCATGACAGTAATATTTAAGAACAAAATTCCTCAAAGAATAGATGAACAATTTCACCTTTCAGACTATTAGAATATTGGAAATGGTGTTTCATAGGCCTCTGCTAGATAGGTGGGGTGGGGTTTGTTATTGTTAAGTGCATGTATCCCATTGTTCTATCGTTTGTCTGCTTTGGGATCAACCTATTATGGGATGTATATGTGTATGTGATTTAGCTTCTAGAGGGGACGGGGGGATTTTTCAAGCAGCCCTTCCTAAAGACTGTCTACTGTTGGAAAGTTGAATACACCTGTGTGTCATGTTACGGAATGTAGTTCCTCACCCAGTGTGTTATTATGCAAAGAGAGGGGGGGGGGAGGGTTGTCCCCTGAGTTTATATCTGTTTGTGCCTGTGTTTCAATAAAGAGTTAGTTGCTTTCAGATCCATACAAGCTAAATTCAGGCTAGTTTTTGTATGGGGAGGGGGGTGGCTGGAATCTATATGTCCAGACTGGAGGAAACCGTATACTGACGGAAGCCTGCGGGCACATTGTGGGTCCGTGGATCCGTTACAATCCCATTTACAAGGAGCAGATAAAAGGTCCAGAGTTAATTTCAAGTGTGCTATTTGCATTTGGAATCTGTTGCTGTCAACTCTCAATATGAGATCCAAAGAGCTGTCACTATCAGTGAAGCAAGCCATCATTAGGCTGAAAAAACAAAACAAACCCATCAGAGAGATAGCAAAAACATTAGGTGTGGCCAAATCAACTGTTTGGAACATCCTTAAAAAGAAAGAACGCACCGGTGAGCTCAGCAACACCAAAAGCCCCGGAAAGACCACAGAAAACAACTGTGGTGGATGACCAAAGAATTCTTTCCCTGGTGAAGAAAACACCCTTCACAACAGTTGGCCAGATCAAGATCACTCTCCAGGAGGAAGGTGTATGTGTGTCAGATGAAGAACACTCTCCAGGAGGTAGGTGTATGTGTGTCAGATCAAGAACACTCTCCAGGAGGTAGGTGTATGTGTGTCAGATCAGGAACACTCTCCAGGAGGTAGGTGTATGGGTGTCAGATCAGGATCACTCTCCAGGAGGTAGGTGTATGTGTGTCAGATCAAGAACACTCTCCAGGAGGTAGGTGTATGTGTGTCAGATCAGGAACACTCTCCAGGAGGTAGGTGTATGTGTGTCAGATCAAGAACACTCTCCAGGAGGTAGGTGTATGTGTGTCAGATCAAGAACACTCTCCAGGAGGTAGGTATATGTGTGTCAGATCAAGAACACTCTCCAGGAGGTAGGTGTATGTGTGTCAGATCAAGAACACTCCGGGAGGTAGGTGTATGTGTGTCAAAGTCAACAATCAAGAGAAGACTTCACCAGAGTGAATACAGAGGGTTCACCACAAGATCTAAACCATTGGTGAGCCTCAAAAACAGGAAGGCCAGATTAGAGTTTGCCAAACATCATCTAAAAAAGCCTTCACAGTTCTGGAACATCCTATGGACAGATGAGACCAAGATCCACTTGTATCAGAGTGATGGGAAGAGAAGAGTATGGAGAAGGAAAGGAACTGCTCATGATGCAAAGCATACCACCTCATCAGTGAAGCATGGTGGTGGTAGTGTCATGGCGTGGGCATGTATGGCTGCCAATGGAACTGGTTCTCTTGTATTTATTGATGATGTGACTGCTGACAGAAGCAGCAGGATGAATTCTGAAGTGTTTCGGGAAATATTATCGGCTCATATTCAGCCAAATGCTTCAGAACTCATTGGACGGCGCTTCACAGTGCAGATGGACAATGACCCGAAGCATACTGCGAAAGCAACCAAAGAGTTTTTTAAGGGAAAGAAGTGGAATGTTATGCAATGGCCAAGTCAATCACCTGACCTGAATCCGATTGAGCATGCATTTCACTTGCTGAAGACAAAACTGAAGGGAAAATGCCCCAAGAACAAGCAGGAACTGAAGACAGTTGCAGTAGAGGCCTGGCAGAGCATCACCAGGGATGAAACCCAGCGTCTGGTGATGTCTATGCCTTCCAGACCTCAGGCTGTAATTCACTGCAAAGGATTTGCAACCAAGTATTAAAAAGTGAAAGTTTTGGGCCTGGAGGTTCTTTCAGAAGACACGCTATTGTTGTTGACTACTGATGTATGCTGTGATTGCCATATCTGTTTGTATTCTTTATTCTTGTTCTCTGCCCTGTACTACATAAATGTTTACTTTCTTTCTTTTCTAATAAACAAAGATTGAACTAAAAAGTGAAAGTTTGATTTATGATTGTTAATCTGTCCCATTACTTTTGGTGCCTTAAAAGGTGGGAGGCACAAATACAAACTGTTGTAATTCCTACACCGTTCCCCTGATTTGGATGTAAATTCCCTCAAATTAAAGCTGAAAGTCTGCAGGTAAAGCACATCTTGTTTGTTTCATTTCAATTCTATTGTGGTGGTGTATAGCAGTGGTCCTCAACCCTGGCCCTCAGGGCCCATTAACAGGCCAGGTTTGCAAGATAACTGAAATACATCCCAGGTGCTATAATTTGCTGCTCAGTGATTGCAGTACTCTAGTCTGCATCTGCCCAAGGTAATACCTAAAATCTGGCCTGTTAGTGGGTCCTGAGGACTGGAGTTGAGGATCACTGGTGTATAGAGCCAAAAAGGTTACAATTGTGTCGATGTCCCAATATTTATGGACCTGACTGTAGATTCTTTCTCGAGCTCCCACCCCAGAAGTCGTTGTCTGTTATGGTAGGGGCCTTCATAAAAACAGCATCACTCGCTTATACAGACAATGAGGCTGAACTTGATCTAACATATAAGTCAACGTGAGGTACGGAACATTACACAGACCCCTCCCCTCTCGGCCAGGAGCATGCCCAAGGAGATTCTGTTCTGCCAGGCTGTCAGTGAGGTGGCATCAAGCTGCTCGGCAAAGCCCTTGACTGCATCCCGTGTGTAACTGACAAAGCGCTGTGATTGCAATATATACAGCCTATCCAATCAGTATCCCTACCCACAGATATACAGGAAAAACTGATTCAAAACCTGCTGATACTTGGTTTCTTGCTTTAAATTCATCTGGGACTCCTATAGCATCTATGTATACTATCTATGTATATACTATCTATGTATACTATCTATGTATACTATCTATGTATACTATCTATGTATACTATCTATGTATACTGAAAAGAGGAAGAACAACCTATGAGAATCACAAGAAGTCTCCACCCTGCGCCAATGATGACAGAAGATAATCTCTAAGTACTGAGCTGACACCTAACAATGACAATAAAAATAAAAGGGTGAATTGGATCAAAAGACCCAGACCACCAGGTGGCGCTGATAAATCATATATACATGGTAAATCTGAATGTGAAATATATTCCAAGGACACCCATTATATTAAATCATAAAATAAAATAAAATGAAAGCGGCTAATTTCAGCATCCTAAACCAAACATAAGGCCTCTGCACTGTAACATCAGTGATGAGAGATGACTTACCTGAACTACTTACCCACCACCCCAACCCTGACCTGTACCCCTTCATCACCCCAAACCTAACCCCCCCCCCCTCCACCACCCCAACCCTGACCTGTACCCCTTCATCACCCCAAACCTAACCCCCCCCCCCCCTCCACCACCCCAACCCTGACCTGTACCCCTTCATCACCCCAAACCTAACTTGTACCTTGTACCTGATACAAGAGATGGTCAGAGACTGCAGACATGATACAGGAGATGGTCAGAGACTACAGACATGGTACAAGAGATGGTCAGAGACTGCAGACATGATACAGGAGATGGTCAGAGACTGCAGACATGATACAGGAGATGGTCAGAGACTGCAGACATGGTACAGGAGATGGTCAGAGACTGCAGACATGATACAAGAGATGGTCAGAGACTGCAGACATGATATAAGAGATGGTCAGAGACTGCAGACATGATACAGGAGATGGTCAGAGACTGCAGACATGATATAAGAGATGGTCAGAGACTGCAGACATGATATAAGAGATGGTCAGAGACTGCAGACATGATAGAGGAGATGGTCAGAGACTGCAGACATGATACAAGAGATGGTCAGAGACTGCAGACATGATATAAGAGATGGTCAGAGACTGCAGACATGATACAGGAGATGGTCAGAGACTGCAGACATGATATAAGAGATGGTCAGAGACTGCAGACATGATATAAGAGATGTTCAGAGACTGCAGACATGATAGAGGAGATGGTCAGAGACTGCAGACGTGATACAGGAGATGGTCAGAGACTGCAGACATGGTACAGGAGATGGTCAGAGACTGCAGACATGATACAAGAGATGGTCAGAGACTGCAGACATGATACAGGAGATGGTCAGTGACTGCAGACATGATACAGGAGATGGTCAGAGACTGCAGACATGATACAAGAGATGGTCAGAGACTGCAGACATGATATAAGAGATGGTCAGAGACTGCAGACATGATAGAGGAGATGGTCAGAGACTGCAGACGTGATACAGGAGATGGTCAGAGACTGCAGACATGATACAGCAGATGGTCAGAGACTGCAGACATGGTACAGGAGATGGTCAGAGACTGCAGACATGGTACAGGAGATGGTCAGAGACTGCAGACATGATACAGGAGATGGTCAGTGACTGCAGACATGATACAGGAGATGGTCAGAGACTGCAGACATGATACAGGAGATGGTCAGAGACTGCAGACATGGTACAGGAGATGGTCAGAGACTGCAGACATGATACAAGAGATGGTCAGAGACTGCAGACATGATACAGGAGATGGTCAGTGACTGCAGACATGATACAGGAGATGGTCAGAGACTGCAGACATGATACAGGAGATGGTCAGAGACTGCAGACATGATACAAGAGATGGTCAGAGACTGCAGACATGATAGAGGAGATGGTCAGAGACTGCAGACATGATACAAGAGATGGTCAGAGACTGCAGACATGATACAGGAGATGGTCAGAGACTGCAGACATGATACAGGAGATGGTCAGTGACTGCAGACATGATACAGGAGATGGTCAGAGACTGCAGACATGATACAAGAGATGGTCAGAGACTGCAGACATGATACAGGAGATGGTCAGTGACTGCAGACATGATACAGGAGATGGTCAGAGACTGCAGACATGATACAAGAGATGGTCAGAGACTGCAGACATGATATAAGAGATGGTCAGAGACTGCAGACGTGATAGAGGAGATGGTCAGAGACTGCAGACGTGATACAGCAGATGGTCAGAGACTGCAGACATGGTACAGGAGATGGTCAGAGACTGCAGACATGGTACAGGAGATGGTCAGAGACTGCAGACATGATACAGGAGATCGTCAGTGACTGCAGACATGATACAGGAGATGGTCAGAGACTGCAGACATGATACAGGAGACGGTCAGAGACTGCAGACATGATACAGGAGACGGTCAGA
Organism: Pelophylax lessonae; assembly: GCF_965119305.1. NCBI lineage: Eukaryota > Metazoa > Chordata > Amphibia > Anura > Ranidae > Pelophylax > Pelophylax lessonae. Next base: position 946,073 of record NC_138776.1, read on the forward strand.
GACTGCAGACATGGTACAGGAGATGGTCAGAGACTGCAGACATGATACAAGAGATGGTCAGAGACTGCAGACATGATACAGGAGATGGTCAGTGACTGCAGACATGATACAGGAGATGGTCAGAGACTGCAGACATGATACAGGAGATGGTCAGAGACTGCAGACATGATACAAGAGATGGTCAGAGACTGCAGACATGATACAAGAGATGGTCAGAGACTGCAGACATGATAGAGGAGATGGTCAGAGACTGCAGACGTGATACAGGAGATGGTCAGAGACTGCAGACATGATACAGCAGATGGTCAGAGACTGCAGACATGGTACAGGAGATGGTCAGAGACTGCAGACATGGTACAGGAGATGGTCAGAGACTGCAGACATGATACAGGAGATGGTCAGTGACTGCAGACATGATACAGGAGATGGTCAGAGACTGCAGACATGATACAGGAGATGGTCAGAGACTGCAGACATGGTACAGGAGATGGTCAGAGACTGCAGACATGATACAAGAGATGGTCAGAGACTGCAGACATGATACAGGAGATGGTCAGTGACTGCAGACATGATACAGGAGATGGTCAGAGACTGCAGACATGATAGAGGAGATGGTCAGAGACTGCAGACATGATACAAGAGATGGTCAGAGACTGCAGACATGATAGAGGAGATGGTCAGAGACTGCAGACATGATACAAGAGATGGTCAGAGACTGCAGACATGATACAGGAGATGGTCAGAGACTGCAGACATGATACAGGAGATGGTCAGTGACTGCAGACATGATACAGGAGATGGTCAGAGACTGCAGACATGATACAAGAGATGGTCAGAGACTGCAGACATGATACAGGAGATGGTCAGTGACTGCAGACATGATACAGGAGATGGTCAGAGACTGCAGACATGATACAAGAGATGGTCAGAGACTGCAGACATGATAGAGGAGATGGTCAGAGACTGCAGACATGATACAAGAGATGGTCAGAGACTGCAGACATGATACAGGAGATGGTCAGAGACTGCAGACATGATACAGGAGATGGTCAGTGACTGCAGACATGATACAGGAGATGGTCAGAGACTGCAGACATGATACAAGAGATGGTCAGAGACTGCAGACATGATACAGGAGATGGTCAGTGACTGCAGACATGATACAGGAGATGGTCAGAGACTGCAGACATGATACAAGAGATGGTCAGAGACTGCAGACATGATATAAGAGATGGTCAGAGACTGCAGACATGATATAAGAGATGGTCAGAGACTGCAGACGTGATAGAGGAGATGGTCAGAGACTGCAGACGTGATACAGGAGATGGTCAGAGACTGCAGACATGATACAGCAGATGGTCAGAGACTGCAGACATGGTACAGGAGATGGTCAGAGACTGCAGACATGGTACAGGAGATGGTCAGAGACTGCAGACATGATACAGGAGATGGTCAGTGACTGCAGACATGATACAGGAGATGGTCAGAGACTGCAGACATGATACAGGAGACGGTCAGAGACTGCAGACATGATACAGGAGATGGTCAGAGACTGCAGACATGGTACAGGAGATGGTCAGAGACTGCAGACATGATACAAGAGATGGTCAGAGACTGCAGACATGATACAGGAGATGGTCAGTGACTGCAGACATGATACAGGAGATGGTCAGAGACTGCAGACATGATATAAGAGATGGTCAGAGACTGCAGACATGATACAGGAGATGGTCAGAGACTGCAGACATGATATAAGAGATGGTCAGAGACTGCAGACATGATAGAGGAGATGGTCAGAGACTGCAGACATGATACAAGAGATGGTCAGAGACTGCAGACATGATACAGGAGATGGTCAGAGACTGCAGACATGATACAGGAGATGGTCAGAGACTGCAGACATGATACAGGAGATGGTCAGAGACTGCAGACATGATACAAGAGATGGTCAGAGACTGCAGACATGATACAGGAGATGGTCAGAGACTGCAGACATGATATAAGAGATGGTCAGAGACTGCAGACATGATACAGGAGATGGTCAGAGACTGCAGACATGATATAAGAGATGGTCAGAGACTGCAGACATGATAGAGGAGATGGTCAGAGACTGCAGACGTGATAAAGGAGAGGGTCAGAGACTGCAGACATGATACAGCAGATGGTCAGAGACTGCAGACATGGTACAGGAGATGGTCAGAGACTGCAGACATGATACAGGAGATGGGCAGTGACTGCAGACATGATACAGGAGATGGTCAGAGACTGCAGACATGATACAAGAGATGGTCAGAGACTGCAGACATGATACAGGAGATGGTCAGAGACTGCAGACATGATACAAGAGATGGTCAGAGACTGCAGACATGATACAGGAGATGGTCAGAGACTGCAGACATGATATAAGAGATGGTCAGAGACTGCAGACATGATAGAGGAGATGGTCAGAGACTGCAGACATGATACAAGAGACTGTCAGAGACTGCAGACATGATACAAGAGATGGTCAGAGACTGCAGACATGATACAGGAGATGGTCAGAGACTGCAGACACGATACAAGAGATGGTCAGAGACTGCAGACATGATACAGGAGATGGTCAGAGACTGCAGACATGATACAGCAGATGGTCAGAGACTGCAGACATGGTACAGGAGATGGTCAGAGACTGCAGACATGGTACAGGAGATGGTCAGAGACTGCAGACATGGTACAGGAGATGGTCAGAGACTGCAGACATGATACAGGAGATGGTCAGAGACTGCAGACATGATACAGGAGATGGTCAGAGACTGCAGACATGATACAGGAGATGGTCAGAGACTGCAGACATGATACAGGAGATGGTCAGAGACTGCAGACATGGTACAGGAGATGGTCAGAGACTGCAGACATGGTACAGGAGATGGTCAGAGACTGCAGACATGATACAGGAGATGGTCAGAGACTGCAGACATGATACAAGAGATGGTCAGAGACTGCAGACATGATACAGGACATGATACAGGAGATGGTCAGAGACTGCAGACATGATACAGGAGATGGTCAGAGACTGCAGACATGATACAGGAGATGGTCAGAGACTGCAGACATGATACAAGAGATGGTCAGAGACTGCAGACATGATACAGGAGATGGTCAGAGACTGCAGACATGATACAAGAGATGGTCAGAGACTGCAGACATGATACAAGAGATGGTCAGAGACTGCAGACATGATACAAGAGATGGTCAGAGACTGCAGACATGATACAGGAGATGGTCAGAGACTGCAGACATGATACAGGAGACGGTCAGAGACTGCAGACATGATACAGCAGATGGTCAGAGACTGCAGACATGGTACAGGAGATGGTCAGAGACTGCAGACATGGTACAGGAGATGGTCAGAGACTGCAGACATGGTACAGGAGATGGTCAGAGACTGCAGACATGATACAGGAGATGGGCAGTGACTGCAGACATGATACAGGAGATGGTCAGAGACTGCAGACATGATACAAGAGATGGTCAGAGACTGCAGACATGATACAAGAGATGGTCAGAGACTGCAGACATGATACAGGAGATGGTCAGAGACTGCAGACATGATACAGGAGACGGTCAGAGACTGCAGACATGATACAGCAGATGGTCAGAGACTGCAGACATGATACAGGAGATGGTCAGAGACTGCAGACATGATATAAGAGATGGTCAGAGACTGCAGACATGATACAAGAGATGGTCAGAGACTGCAGACATGATACAAGAGATGGTCAGAGACTGCAGACATGATACAGGAGATGGTCAGAGACTGCAGACATGATACAGGAGACGGTCAGAGACTGCAGACATGATACAGCAGATGGTCAGAGACTGCAGACATGGTACAGGAGATGGTCAGAGACTGCAGACATGGTACAGGAGATGGTCAGAGACTGCAGACATGGTACAGGAGATGGTCAGAGACTGCAGACATGATACAGGAGATGGGCAGTGACTGCAGACATGATACAGGAGATGGTCAGAGACTGCAGACATGATACAAGAGATGGTCAGAGACTGCAGACATGATACAAGAGATGGTCAGAGACTGCAGACATGATACAGGAGATGGTCAGAGACTGCAGACATGATACAGGAGACGGTCAGAGACTGCAGACATGATACAGCAGATGGTCAGAGACTGCAGACATGGTACAGGAGATGGTCAGAGACTGCAGACATGGTACAGGAGATGGTCAGAGACTGCAGACATGATACAGGAGATGGGCAGTGACTGCAGACATGATACAGGAGATGGTCAGAGACTGCAGACATGATACAAGAGATGGTCAGAGACTGCAGACATGATACAGGAGATGGTCAGAGACTGCAGACATGATACAAGAGATGGTCAGAGACTGCAGACATGATACAGGAGATGGTCAGAGACTGCAGACATGATACAAGAGATGGTCAGAGACTGCAGACATGATACAGGAGATGGTCAGAGACTGCAGACATGATACAGGAGACGGTCAGAGACTGCAGACCTGATACAGGAGACGGTCAGAGACTGCAGACCTGATACAGGAGACGGTCAGAGACTGCAGACATGATACAGGAGACGGTCAGAGACTGCAGACATGATACAGGAGACGGTCAGAGACTGCAGACATGATACAGGAGATGGTCAGAGACTGCAGACATGATACAAGAGACGGTCAGAGACTGCAGACATGATACAGGAGACGGTCAGAGACTGCAGACATGATACAGGAGACGGTCAGAGACTGCAGACATGATACAGGAGACGGTCAGAGACTGCAGACATGATACAAGAGATGGTCAGAGACTGCAGACATGATACAGGAGATGGTCAGAGACTGCAGACATGATACAATAGATGGTCAGAGATACAAGAGATGGTCAGAGACTGCAGACATGATAGAGGAGATGGTCAGAGACTGCAGACATGATACAAGAGATGGTCAGAGACTGAGGACATGATACAGGAGATGGTCAGAGACTGAGGACATGATACAAGAGATGGTCAGAGACTGAGGACATGATACAGGAGATGGTCAGAGACTGCAGACATGATACAGGAGACGGTCAGAGACTGCAGACATGATACAGCAGATGGTCAGAGACTGCAGACATGGTACAGGAGATGGTCAGAGACTGCAGACATGGTACAGGAGATGGTCAGAGACTGCAGACATGGTACAGGAGATGGTCAGAGACTGCAGACATGATACAGGAGATGGGCAGTGACTGCAGACATGATACAGGAGATGGTCAGAGACTGCAGACATGATACAAGAGATGGTCAGAGACTGCAGACATGATACAAGAGATGGTCAGAGACTGCAGACATGATACAGGAGATGGTCAGAGACTGCAGACATGATACAGGAGACGGTCAGAGACTGCAGACATGATACAGCAGATGGTCAGAGACTGCAGACATGGTACAGGAGATGGTCAGAGACTGCAGACATGGTACAGGAGATGGTCAGAGACTGCAGACATGATACAGGAGATGGGCAGTGACTGCAGACATGATACAGGAGATGGTCAGAGACTGCAGACATGATACAAGAGATGGTCAGAGACTGCAGACATGATACAGGAGATGGTCAGAGACTGCAGACATGATACAAGAGATGGTCAGAGACTGCAGACATGATACAGGAGATGGTCAGAGACTGCAGACATGATACAAGAGATGGTCAGAGACTGCAGACATGATACAGGAGATGGTCAGAGACTGCAGACATGATACAGGAGACGGTCAGAGACTGCAGACCTGATACAGGAGACGGTCAGAGACTGCAGACCTGATACAGGAGACGGTCAGAGACTGCAGACATGATACAGGAGACGGTCAGAGACTGCAGACATGATACAGGAGACGGTCAGAGACTGCAGACATGATACAGGAGATGGTCAGAGACTGCAGACATGATACAAGAGACGGTCAGAGACTGCAGACATGATACAGGAGACGGTCAGAGACTGCAGACATGATACAAGAGATGGTCAGAGACTGCAGACATGATACAGGAGACGGTCAGAGACTGCAGACATGATACAGGAGACGGTCAGAGACTGCAGACATGATACAAGAGATGGTCAGAGACTGCAGACATGATACAGGAGATGGTCAGAGACTGCAGACATGATACAATAGATGGTCAGAGATACAAGAGATGGTCAGAGACTGCAGACATGATAGAGGAGATGGTCAGAGACTGCAGACATGATACAAGAGATGGTCAGAGACTGAGGAAGAGCACTAGGGGGGCCAGAAAGCACAGGGGAAGCAGAGAGCACTGGAGCAGCTGAAGGGCACGGGGGGGAAATAGAATTAAGGGGGGGTTTGGAAAGTGCAGGGGGTGGAGAGCACTGGTGGGGGGGCGGGGTGGGCAGGGAAAACCAGGGGGATGAAGAGCACGGGGGAGGGGGGGACTGGAGAGCACTGGGGGGGGAACTAGAAATCACTGAGGGTGGAGTCAGGGAGTACAGGGGGTGGAGAGCACTGGGGGAGCCAGAGAGGATTGGGGGGGGGGGATGAAAAGCACTGTGGGGAGCTAAAGAGCACGGGGGGGTGGTTAAAACCACTGGGGGGGGGGCTGGAGAGCACTGGGGGGCCAGCAAAAGAAGTTGTATAGGAGGGGGATGGGGCAGCTGCATATAGAGGATTTGATCTTTCCCTATTCTTCCTGCAGCCGCTGTATAACTGATTCTCCTCCTCTCCCTCCTGCAGGAAGAATAGGGAAAGATCAAATCCTCTATATGCAGCTGCCCCATCCCCCTCCTATACAACACACTGTCACTGACTCGGGCACTCACCTTCTTCCTGCTCTGGCTCCGCCCCCCGCGCGGACTGAAGATGATGTCACTGCAGCCGAGCTGCCTTCACACTAAGATTCCGGGATCTGATAGCGCCCCCCCCCCCCCGCTGGCACGCCATTGGCCCTTACTATGGAGAGAGGCAGACAGGAGAGAACCCCTCACACAGCTCCTTACCATGGGGGACAATGGCAGACTTCGGGCGGATAGACGGGGCGCATTCTCCGCTCACAACTTTTCATTCACATTAGACCGTAGCCTTCATCTCACGATACGGCACCGCCCCCACGTGCTTACAGAGAACTATGATTGGTTTTGAGTAGTCCCACCTTATGATGGGCATCTTCCAATGAGGTTTTAGCAAATGACGGGCAGCTGGAGGCAACACTGATTTGCCGGAACAACTCCCGGCAGAGTAAATCACACGGGACAGGGTCCTACTTGCCGGGGATTGTCCCGCCAAAAACGGGATAGTTGGCAAGTATGTTTAATGTGACAGAACAGGAAGCAGCGGCGGACATCTTCCTACACCCACACAAGATGTACCAAGATGGCCGTCACTGAGCAGTGCTGGGTGTACCAAGATGGCCGCCACTGAGCAGTGCTGGGTGTACCAAGATGGCCGCCACTGAGCAGTGCTGGGTGTACCAAGATGGCCGCCACTGAGCAGTGCTGGGTGTACCAAGATGGCCGCCACTGAGCAGTGCTGGGTGTACCAAGATGGCCGTCACCACCCTCTACCTGCAGGTTTCTCGCTATACTTACTAGAATACAATAATAATAGAAATGTAATCATGTGATCAGTGTATAAGGAGAGTTTACTGCTAAAATAAATGTAAAATTCAAGACTTGAACCTCTACTTCCTCTTCTGTCACATGAGAAACCTATTGGAAGTTTGGAACACAAAGCGGCCATGTTGGAACGCATTGCGCATGCGCAGGAAGTTGGTCTGGTCCCATACGTCACTTCCGTTTTCAGAATGCGATAGGTAGCAGTATTGTGATAGAACAGCGGTATTCTGCCAGGACGCTGCAGTGCATTGCCCACACTTAAGATGGCGCCGGTAGGAAGAGGCGTGTTCTAGCTGTCAAAGCGCCATTGGGCGCAGCGAATAGGACCTTTGCCCAGGAGAGGGGGGCGTGTCCCCGGCTCTTATTTAAAGGCGGCGCACGCAGCCTGCGCTTCTGTCTTCACCGCTCCGCCTCCTCGTTCATTAATATCCACCGACAGAAAGACACCGACCCACACCATGTCTCCGAGGAAGTTCTTCGTGGGGGGAAACTGGAAGCTGAACGGCGATAAGAAGAGCCTGGGGGAGCTGATCAATACCCTGAACTCCGGCAAGATCAATGCTGAGACAGGTGAGATCAATACCCCTCCCCCCTTATCTATACTGTCCTAATATATCAGATCCTGATCAATACCCCTCCCCCTTATCTATAATGTTCTAATATATCAGAACCTGATCAATTGTGAGACCGGTGAGATCAATACCCCTCCCCCCTTATCTATACTGTCCTAATATATCAGATCCTGATCAATACCCCTCCCCCTTCCCATAATCTATAATGTACTAATATAGATAATCAATACCCAATATATCAGAACCTGATCAATTCTGAGACCGGTGAGAGGCCCAGAGATCAATACTATCAATGCAATTCTACCTGTACTGTGCTGATCAATACATATGATCAATAACTGAACCTGATCAATTCTGAGACCGATAGGGACCCAAAATAAGGCAGAGCTCCACCCCCCCCCCTGTAATTCTAATCTGTGCACTTATATCTCTAATGTGCTGATCAGTACGTTTGATCAATAACCAATAAATCTGATCAATTCCAAAACCAGAGGAGACCCTGGAGCCACTCTGAGCTCTGATTGGTGCATTTATTCCGGTAATGTGATAGAAGATATCTGATCAATATCGAGTATATTTGAACCCGATCAATTCCAAGAGAAGTGGGGAGCCGGAGATGGACACGCCCCCTTCCATGGGTGCGATTATCTGTACTGAGAAGATATAGTATATATAATCAATAAGTAATATCAGTGCCCACATCGGGTGAGGTGACCCCCCCCCCCCCCCCGATTCTAATCCCTTCATGAATTATAATGAGCTATTAGTGTATGTGATCAATAACTAATATATCTGTAATCTGCTGATATCTTGTATGATCAACAACCAATAAATCAGCAGCCTGATCAATACTCAGACCGATGGGGGAGTGCAGAGCCCTGTACACCAATCATCTCTATAATCCTATACTGATCAATATCTGTAATGTTCTGATTATATATTGATCAGGCTGCTGATATATTGATTATTGATCATATAAGATATCAGCAGATTCCAGATATTGATCAGTTTAGGATTATAGATATGATTGGTGTACAGGGCTCTGCACTCCACCACCTGTCTGAGTATTGATCAGGCTGCTGATATATTGGTTATTGATCATATGATGGGGGGGGGGGGGGGATCCGGTGCTTCTCTGTCTGTAGATTAGTATTGATGATCAGGCTGCTGATATATTAGTTATTGATCAGTTCTGAGACAGGTGGGGGTTGCCCCATTTCTCATCAATGATTCTAATCTCTGATTGTTACTTTGTATCTTTATTATTGGAAGAAATCTGAAACTTCTATTTATAGATCCAATCTCAGTCCCTCCATTCAGGGACAGGTAGGGTGGGGGGCGTGTCCTCAGAGCCCCAATGACCCTCCCACTTCTATAATCCTGAGAATTATATATGCGCTGTGCTAATAGTGTAAGTGATCAATAACCAATATATCAGAACCTGATCAGTTCCTGTAGATGGGTGGGAATTCCTGGCGCTCAACTCCCGACATTTGACTGAGTCCCTATAGGGTGGGGGGGGGGGGGGGGCAGGGGGGGTGTGTATTGGGGGGGGGGGGAGTGTATGGGGGAGGGGGGGTGTGTATGGGATAGAAGATTAGACTTTGGTAAGATTGGCCTCACACCTGTGACTCACATTGACACAGATTTTAGGGCCCCCCCTGTACATGGATCCCCTATGTCAGGGCAGTAAACCCCCCCCATGCCCGGATCTCCCCCCCCCCCCCCTGTGTTGGGTGTCAGTAATGGGTTCTGCTACATTTTCTATACGGCCTCCTAGGAAATGAATGAAGAGCTCAGCACCCCGCATTGGGGGGGGGCTGCATGCAGGGGGGGTGTGGGGGGGGGGGGAGTGTGTGTGGGGGGGCTTCATGCAGGGGGGGGGCTGCATGCAGGACTGTTATTGGCTGAAGGTCATAGTTCCGCTCATCAGTTGCACCGTATTGATGAGGGGTTGAAGAGACTCCGATCCATCCGGCTCATCCAATAGAAGTGAATGGATGGGAGGGGTCGGTGGGTCAGCCGGGTGTTTGCTGTTATCAGGGAGAGATGTGATTGGATGTTCTGTATATTCCATCATTCTGCAGTAATGAATGTGGAGGGGGAGGGGAAGGGGTTAATTGTTACAGAAGTCTCCTGGGAGACGGAAACCACAGTTCTGTAACCACAGCAGAGTATATATGGGGGGGGGAGTATATAGGGGGGGGGGCAGGGAGTATATAGGGGGGGGGAGTATATAGGGGGGGGAGTATATAGGGGGGAGTATATAGGGGGGGGGCGGGGAGTATATAGGGGGGGAGGGGGAGTATATAGGGGGGAGGGGGAGTATACAGAGGCTTTGTCTGCAGACTATTGCACAGTCCTGTCATCCAGCCTTTATAATCTGAGTCCTCCAGGACCGCATCCTTCACCCCTCCCCCCCCCCTCCTCTGCCGGTGACCGCACTGTCCTTGAACTTCTCCATCTATTAACTGACGCATCACCAGGCCGGCTGTCAGCTCAGAATGAACGGCATGCTGGGAAGTGACAGTTGGATGTGCAGATATTTGGGAGTCTCTGATTGGCTGTCGCTCTCAGTAAATGGGGGGGGGGGGGGGGGGAATTGTTGGGGTCCGGATGAAGTCGGTGTAACGCTGAGCACAGAGGACTGAATGCTGGAATAAGGAGAGAGATGGGAATTATTCATGGGGGGGGGGGGGGGCATAAAACAAATGCTGGGATTGGTCACTGAGGATCTCTGGATGGATTCCATTCACCAGAATTGTACAGAGCGGATCCCACACTATACATGAGGGTGGGGGGATGGGGTGGGTGAGCGATGATGGGGGGGGGGGGGGGCACATGTAGGACCCCGAGAACGTTCTTCAGACAATAATGGTCTGATCTGTCCCAGGTCACATCCAACCCTCAAATCCCGGCCAATGGTCAGATGGGGGCTCGGCTTCATCCTTATTATTCCCTCGGTCACCAGAGTGGTCATCGGTCCCCCTTCTGCCCTTTATATGGCTGCCCATGTAGGGGGGGGGAGATGCCACTGGGTGGTCAGGGAAGGAGGCGCTGGGGTAGGGGGGGGTGGGGGAGGGAGGCGCTGGGGTAGGGGGGGTCGGGGAGGGGGGTGCTGGGTGGTCAGGGAGGGGGGTGCTGGGGTAGGGGGGGCGCTGGGGTAGGGGGGGGGTCGGGGAGGGGGGCACTGGGTGGTCAGAGAGGGGGGCGATGGGGTAGGGGGGTCGGTAGTGGGGTCGGGGAGGGGGGCACTGGGTGGTCAGGGAGGGAGGTGCTGGGGTAGGGGGGGCGCTGGGGTAGGGGGGGGTCGGGGAGGGGGGCACTGGGTGGTCAGGGAGGGGGGTGCTGGGGTAGGGGGGGCGCTGGGGTAGGGGGGGGTCGGGGAGGGGGGCGATGGGGTAGGGGGGGTCGGGGAGGGGGGCACTGGGTGGTCAGAGAGGGGGGCGATGGGGTTGAGGCCGGGGAAAGCGGTGGCCAAGGACGCAGCACAGAATAGGTCAGGATGCGAATCCCACAATGCATTGCAGCTGCAGGCTGAAGACGTTGAATGACCCCAATTCCAGTTCTTTGGGGGGGGGGACACAGTGAGCAGTTGAAGTACAATAGAGGGTGGGGGGGGGGGAGGGTAGAAGGCTGCAATGTGGGGGCTGGGACCATAAATAAATCTTTTTGCAGGCTGTGCTGTAGAACTACAAGTCCCAGCATGCTGAGCTCTGGGTACGGCAGCAATGACTTTGTATCATTAGTGTGGGATGATGGGAGGTGATGTGAGCGGAGGGCGTGGTTTCCGGCTGTGACTCCGCCTCTCTGTGCTGCCAGTCACGTACAACCTCTGCAGCGTCAGGAGTTTAAAGAGACGGCGACAATGACTGCACTCAGCTCTCCCCTCCCCCCCCCATTGTACATCTTAGACCAGGGGGGGAGGTGGTGTTGGGGGCGCATGGTTTAGGGGTGAGTTGGTATTGGGGGGGGGGGGGGGGGGGGGAGACATGGTTCAGGGGCAAGTCTGAAGGCTGTGGTTGGGGGGGGGGGGGGCGCAGTTCAGGGGTGATTTGGAGGCTGCAGTTCAGGGATGAGTTAAGGGGTAGGGGGGGGGGGCACGGTTCAGCGGTGAGTTGGGGGGGGGGCACGGTTCAGCGGTGAGTTGGGGGGGGGGCACGGTTCAGGGATGAGTTGGGGGGGGGGGGGGGCAGGGTTCAGCGGTGAGTTGGGGGGGGGGCACGGTTCAGCGGTGAGTTGGGGGGGGGGCAGGGTTCAGGGATGAGTTGGGGGGGGGGGGGGGGCACGGTTCAGCGGTGAGTTGGGGGGGGGGGGCACGGTTCAGGGATGAGTTGGGGGGGGGGGGGCAGGGTTCAGCGGTGAGTTGGGGGGGGGGGGGGCACGGTTCAGGGATGAGTTGGGGGGTAGGAGGGGGGGCACGGTTCAGCGGTGAGTTGGGGGGGGGGGCACGGTTCAGCGGTGAGTTGGGGGGGGCACGGTTCAGCGGTGAGTTGGGGGGGGGGGGGCACGGTTCAGTCTGGGGCAGAGGGCGATATTCTTTCCAAGTGACCTTTAACCCCCCCTGGGACAGCTGAAGCGTCGTCCCAGAATGGCTCTGACCTTTCCCGGAGATCTGCACTCGGATTGGATGAAGGTCGCGCCTTTTCACCTTTTCCTGCGCCCAAAATAAATCTGACCGATGGCTATAAATAGCAGATTGGGGGGGGGGAGGGGGGGGGGAATGTCTCCAGTATGTCCTTGTGTCATTCTACTGTACATCTCCGGGGGAGGGGATCTCTTATGTCACAAAATTGTAGAGGGGGGGGATGGTGGTCGGGGGTGTGCTGGATATTGGGGGGGGGGGGGGGTCTGTAAGATACATGATGCAATGTGGTCTCTGCTACCCAGAATTACTATTAGAAATCATGCAATTCCCCCCCCCTCCCTACAGCTGACCAGACGCCCCCCCTCCAGTTTCCCCTATATAACGGTTACTTTCCATGCTTGTATGGGGACTCTCTATATAAAGGTCCCCCCCCCCCCCATGGGTACGGTTTATACAGGGGGGACCCTTTGTCTCTGCTGGTATGTGAAATGTCACCCCCCCATCTTTTGTATAAAGTGACCCCTCAGCCCCCCCCTATTTCCAGGGATTGTGTGTATTCCTGGATAAAAAGGGGGGGGGGGGGTCATCCTTTATATATACAGTCCCCATAATGAAGGGGGGGTTACTTTTTATACACAATCCTCATAGGTGGGGTCACTTTTTGTACAATCTTTTATAGAGGGCCCCCCCCCCCATGGGAATAGTATATAATAAAATCCCTCTATATGGGGTTTGTATATGAAAAGTGCCCCCCCCCCTTCTATAGAGACCGGTGTCCTTCAGAGACCTCTCCATGGGGGGGGGGGGGTGATGAGAGCGCCCCCCAGTGTTAATGTTCAGGTATAAGAATACATGAGATCAGCGCTGCTCATAGGGATCCCATGGGGCCCGGTATGGGGGGAGGGGAGGGGGGGAGGGGTACTATACTGCTGGTGGCATTGTTGCTGCCTATTGGGTTGAAAATCACTTTTTTTGTGGCCTCCAACCCTTACATTGCATTGGTCTCTACTGACAGAGCAGAGTAACAGCCACACCCACATCTACCCAGAATGTTCATTGGATTGGTTTATACTGGGCCGCCATATTCTGTGCTGGTTTATACTGGGCCGCCATATTCTATGGTGGTTTATACTGGGCCGCCATAGTCTATGGTGGTTTATACTGGGCCGCCATAGTCTATGGTGGTTTATACTGGGCCGCCATAGTCTATGGTGGTTTATACTGGGCCGCCATAGTCTATGGTGGTTTATACTGGGCCGCCATAGTCTATGGTGGTTTATACTGGGCCGCCATAGTCTATGGTGGTTTATACTGGGCCGCCATAGTCTATGGTGGTTTATACTGGGCCGCCATAGTCTATGGTGGTTTATACTGGGCCGCCATAGTCTATGGTGGTTTATACTGGGCCGCCATAGTCTATGGTGGTTTATACTGGGCCGCCATAGTCTGTGGTGGTTTATACTGGGCCGCCATAGTCTGTGGTGGTTTATACTGGGCCGCCATAGTCTGTGGTGGTTTATACTGGGCCGCCATAGTCTATGCTGGTTTATACTGGGCCGCCATATTCTATGCTGGTTTATACTGGGCCTCCATAGTCTATGCTGGTTTATACTGGGCCTCCATAGTCTATGCTGGTTTATACTGGGCCTCCATAGTCTATGGTGGTTTATACTGGGCCTCCATAGTCTATGCTGGTTTATACTGGGCCTCCATAGTCTATGGTGGTTTATACTGGGCCTCCATAGTCTATGCTGGTTTATACTGGGCCTCCATAGTCTATGGTGGTTTATACTGGGCCTCCATAGTCTATGCTGGTTTATACTGGGCCTCCATAGTCTATGGTGGTTTATAGAGAGCAGAACTCGGTTCCATTCCCTCAGTATGGAGATTTTAGTGAAATCTTGTGATGTGGAGGGAAGAGATGAACGATCTCCGGACTCCCGAAGCAGAAGAGCCGCCGTTCTGTCCCGGGTCCGATGTTGTTGGGACTCATTTCATGGATTTAGTTGGACCTTTTAGGAGAAATAAAAGAAATTCTGCAATAGGACATCACATCACCGAGACCCCTGCGCCCCCCCCCTGTCCCGTCCCGCCGGATTCATTACAAGTCATGCAATCTAATCCTCCATAGAGGTCGGCCGGCAGCTGCTGCCTCTCATTACCCCGTGTCCTTCCCAGCACAGTTCAGGGGTCACATGGGGGGGGGGCTGTAAATTGGTTTATTCCTGGGACGGTGCATTTGGCATCAACAGCTGGAAGGGCAAAGGTCAGGAATGCCGCCTGCGATTACTAGAGGGCGCTCACAATGTTTCCAGGTGTAATCTATGTATAGATGGGTGGGACTGAGCGCACGCATCGCCACGTGTTATATGTAGGATTTCTATTGGCTGCCCGATGTGCAAGAAACTCCCTGACCCGTTCCCAAAATCACACCGGACCAAACGCGTTGGGCTGTGAGATTGGCACACGAAGTTCTGCACATTAGCGGATGCCCTCAGGCTACATTGGCATCTTTACATATTGGGAATGTGCGCAAATTCTCCTCCCGCTTTCCTGAGTCATGGAAACGCGCTGCTGTATAACAGACATGTGGTGGGGGCCGTTCATTGTGCAAGTCACCCCCCCCCCCCCCCCACACACACATCCCAAACTGCATGGTTATCTGAGGCCCAGTTTACATCCGTGTTGGGCATGTGCGCAAAATCGCATGCTTTCCCGATACATAGGAGACAGGGGGGCCACATGTCCTGGATTGCCCGGGACAGTCCTGCATTTTGCGGGTCTGTCCCGGGTTCTCAGGCACCTTCATTCCGGGACCGGGTATTGTCCTGGAATGAAACGGACAGATCCAGCAAACACAGCAGTGGCTCCGCCTCCACCTCCACATGAGACTCTGAGCCATTGGCTGTTAGAGCTGCCTGGGGTCAACCAACCAATGACATCGCTCACCAGGGAGGAAACCAACCAGCGCCAAATAGAGAAGAGAAGGGCCCCACTGGCCCCCAGGTGTCAAATTCAGAAGAGTGCCGCTGCGGATGTTTGCACTGCTGTCCCTGGCTGGGATTTTACAGGGAGCCATGTTCACACACCGTCCGTTCGATGAACCCGCCTGTACTGCCTCTGCCTGTAGGGGGGTACACACTGGCCATTCCATGAACCCGCCTGTAGGGGGGTATACACCGTCCTTCAATGAACCCGCCTGTACTGCCTCTGCCTGTAGGGGGGTACACACTGGCTGTACAGTGAGCCCCCCCCTCCTGCTCACCCACGATGCCACTGATCCCTGGGGAGCCATGAGATCCATGACTCCAGCCTGAGGCATTCAGCCTTGAAGAGATCCGGGATTCAGTCCCCAGGGGGTGGCGGTAACCTTGAAGGGATCTGGACTGGACCCCAAGAGATCCACTACCCAGGGAGATCCGCTCTTTAGGAATCGGGTAACAAGTGGCACGCTGTGTCTGGTGGCAGGCGGTTGTGGTGACACTCGGGGCTCCCACTGATTCTGCATTATGGTGAATTGAACTTTTAAATTCCAATGTAATGGAAATGAAATTTTATCTTCCAGACACCAAACCAACCATGGTGCCGGGATTTAAGTGCCAACACCAGCCATTTCCCTGACCAATCACCCCCCGCTGAAGTGATGGTGTGACGAAGCGCATGCATCTTTGCACAGTGGCTGCTGTGTGAGAGCCCCCGACCCTTTTCCAAAATCGCACTGAACCTCATCATGCTACAGCACCCTATGGTTTGGCACACAGAGTGCATGCGTTGGGCGGATGGGCAGGGGTGGCACACAGAGTGCATGCGTTGGCTGATGGGCAGGGGTGGCACACAGAGTGCATGCGTTGGCTGATGGGCAGGGGTGGCACACAGAGTGCATGCGTTGGCTGATGGGCAGGGGTGGCACACAGAGTGCATGCGTTGGTGGATGGGCAGGGGTGGCACACAGAGTGCATGCGTTGGCTGATGGGTGGGGGAGCCATAAGGTTACATCTGTGTAATAAAATTATCTTTGCGTGTAGAGAAGGTTCTCCCCACATTGCTCTCCTCCAGTGCCGCCATTTTGAATTCATATTGGACACGTGCGGACATGAAGCAGGACTATTTGGCAATGTTATGGGATCTGGCGGATCCCAGCTGTATGTGTTGGGTCCCTTGCTGGTGTAAAATTTCTGCACATGAGACCCCATGAGCTGCCTCCTGGGATGAGGAATGTAGACGTCCCCCTTTCACCCGCCCATGATACTCTTTGTTCAGCCACTTCCTGTTACAGGGTGACAACAGTCTTCCAGTTGAGTTACTGTGTGTGTAATGCTGTGCAGCGGGCGGGAGGGCGTGTAATGCTGTGCAGCGGGCGGGAGGGCGTGTAATGCAGCCGGCGGGAGGGCGTGTAATGCTGTGCAGTCGGCGGGAGGGCGTGTAATGCTGTGCAGGGGGCGGGAGGGCGTGTAATGCTGTGCAGGGGGCGGGAGGGCGTGTAATGCTGTGCAGGGGGCGGGAGGGCGTGTAATGCTGTGCAGCGGGCGGGAGGGTGTGTAATGCTGTGCAGGGGGCGGGAGGGCGTGTAATGCTGTGCAGGGGGCGGGAGGGCGTGTAATGCTGTGCAGGGGGCGGGAGGGCGTGTAATGCTGTGCAGGGGGCGGGAGGGCGTGTAATGCTGTGCAGGGGGCGGGAGGGCGTGTAATGCTGTGCAGGGGGCGGGAGGGCGTGTAATGCTGTGCAGGGGGCGGGAGGGCGTGTAATGCTGTGCAGGGGGCGGGAGGGCGTGTAATGCTGTGCAGGGGGCGGGAGGGCGTGTAATGCTGTGCAGGGGGCGGGAGGGCGTGTAATGCTGTGCAGGGGGCGGGAGGGCGTGTAATGCTGTGCAGCGGGCGGGAGGGCGTGTAATGCTGTGCAGCCGGAGGGAGGGCGTGTAATGCTGTGCAGGGGGAGGGAGGGCGTGTAATGCTGTGCAGCGGGCGGGAGGGCGTGTAATGCTGTGCAGCCGGAGGGAGGGCGTGTAATGCTGTGCAGGGGGCGGGAGGGCGTGTAATGCTGTGCAGGGGGAGGGAGGGCGTGTAATGCTGAGCCCGTGTAGACAGGAAGAGGCTGAAAATAGCGGCTCTGGGGTGCAAACAATGGGGTGACAACAGCTTAGCAGGAAAAGAGAATTGTGTGACACGCGGTGCTTCCATCCGATGTTCGGTCAGTTTTACATCGATTGGAAGTTGCCTTTCCACATAGAAGCAATGAGACCCGAATTCTCCTCCACCCATCACCGCCGTATTCTCCATACATTATATGGGGAGGGGAGGGGAAGGCCAGTTTGTCCTTGGAAGATGTTGGATTTTGTGTCCCTCTTACCGAGGCTCTTTGTTCCTCCAGAGGTCGTCTGCGGAGCTCCTTCCATCTACCTGGACTTCGCCCGACAGAAGCTGGACGCCAAATTCGGTGTCGCCGCCCAGAACTGCTACAAAGTCGCAAAAGGAGCGTTCACCGGAGAGATCAGGTATTCAATGTTCCCTGTGTGTGGGGGGGGGTGTCCTGCTTGCCTATGGGGTGGGGGGGCCATGCCTGTGTGGGGGGTGCCCTGCCTGCTGGGGGGGGGGGGGTGCTTTGCCTGTGTGGAGAGGAAATGGTTACAGTGATTTCTGTCTCTCTGCAGCCCGGCGATGATAAAAGATGTCGGAGCCACCTGGGTGATTCTCGGACACTCGGAGAGGAGACACGTCTTCGGGGAGTCGGATGAGGTGAGTACGTTGTCTGCTTTCCCCGGATATAATGGGGGGGGGGGGGGGGTGGATGGGGCTAGGGTGGGGGGTGTAAATGCTTTCCCTGGATAAAATGGGGGGGGGGGGGTGTAAATGCTTTGATACGCTGCAATTCATGGCATTGATGGACCTTTTGGGATGATTGGAGATCTTTGATTCTCGGACCCCCCCAATCACATTGGTTGGTATTGGTTGGTATTGGTTGGTATTGGTTGGTATTGATTGGTATTGATTGGTATTGATTGGTATTGATTGGTATTGATTGGTATTGATTGGTATTGATTGGTATTGATTGGTATTGATTGGTATTGATTGGTATTGATCGGTATTGATCGGTATTGGTTCGGATTGTTGAGGTGTTCTCTGTAAATCCAATAAGAATGTAAAATATTTCATCTCACCGATCCGGGCGGCTACATTGGTTTTCTTTTCAGGCCTTTGTCACCCGGTGATCCTATACAGCGGGGGGCGGGGCCTTTCAGAGGCTGAGATCTGCCTGGACAACATGAAAATCAAAGACCCCCGGGAAAGGGAAGAGGGGGGATGGGGTGTGATGCCCTTTAAATAGAAAAAATAAAAAACGCGCCCCCCCAATAAAAGCAGCAGTGTGTCCTGTGCCCCCCCCCCCCCCCCGTATAGTAGTCTTCCTCTGCATACCCGTGTCCTGCTCTTCCCTTTACATACCCCCCCCCATAGTGTCCCCTCCCACCTACACATCCACCCCCCCTCAGCAGGGACCGGCAATGCAGGGCGATGTTCTCGCTCTCCCTGTTGGTTGGTAAATTGCAATCAACGGCTTCCGGCACTTCCTGTCCCGGGGTGACAACTCACCGTAACCTTGGGAGGGGCAGCATTGTTGCACTAGGAGCAGTGGGGGGGGGGGCACTAGGGGGAATAAAATTATATTTTGGCTTAAATTTATGAAGAAGTTATTTGGAAAATGTTCTAATGAAGTGTAAAATGTCATCTGGGTACAATGTAGAAATGTCTGAGTAATTGTCATTGAATGTATGACGGCGCTAAAAGCTGAACATTGTCCTGTTCAGGGGGATGGTAGAGGGTGTGTGTGCCCGGAGGGGGGGCGGGTAGAGTGGTGTAAGCCCGGAGGGGGGGGGGGGGGCGAGGTAGAGGGGGGAGGGGTGTGTGTGTTTGCCCGGAGGAGGTGGGTAGAGGGGTGTAAGCCTGGGGGGTAGAGTGGTGTGTGTCCGGGGGAAGGCGGGTAGAGTGGTGTGTGCTGGGGGGGCGTAGAGGGGTAAGTGTCTGGGGGGGGGGGGTAGAGGGGTGTGTGCCTGGGTGATGTGGGAGTAGAGGGGTGTGTGCCTGGGGGGGGTGGGGGCGTAGAGGGGTGTGCTTGGGGGAGACCGGGGGGGGTAGAGGGGGTGTTTAGACATCCAAAAGAGAGAGACCGCACTCAAAGATGTTAGATAAAAATCCTTAGGACTCCTTTATTCTCCATAAATCCAATAGACAGCAGACAGACAGTGCAATACACGGACAGACGTGTCGGGTTGACGCGTTTCACGATAAAAATCGCTTATTCATAACCACACACCTGCTGTCTATTGGATTTATGGAGAATAAAGGAGTCCTAAGGATTTTTATCTAACATCTTTGAGTGCGGTCTCTCTCTTTTGGATGTCTACATGCCTGGATGGCGGATCTGACCTGCACCGAGTGCTGAACTTGCACCTGAGCGGCTTTCTTCTTTGTTTTTGCGTAGAGGGGGTGTTTGCCTGGGGGAAGGGTAGAGGGGTGTGTCGGGGGGGGGGGGGGGTATAGGGGTGTGTCCGGTATTGAAGTGTGTAAATAGTGAAGTATATTCGGAGTCATTGACTTGTATGACTGATTGGTGCCACACAGCGATTTCCTGCGATTTTTCCTGCCCATCACTGCAGAGCCGTGCGTTCCTCCTATGGAAAGGCGGATATCTCTCCTCCCATTGGTGGGCGTTGGGTTGCAGTAGATTTGTAGTCGGTCGGTTTTCAGTTGAAGTCGATGTAGAAGCGGAATGTTTCCTGGCGGGATCGACAACTTCTCATCTTTTCTGTGCAGCTGATTGGCCAGAAGGTGGCACACGCTCTGTCTGAGGGGGTCGGGGTCATCGCTTGTATCGGAGAGAAACTCGACCAGCGGGAAGCCGGAATCACAGAGAAAGTTGTGGCTGAGCAGACAAAGTTTATTGCAGGTGAGTTTTCTTATGTCGTACTTCTTATTCTGTCATTGTTATGTAACAAGTCCCCCCCCCCCCTATAAATGGAAGGAACCCCGACAAGTTCTACTGACTTCACTTTATGTGTAATCTTCATCTGAACAAAGGAGGAGCCAAAGGAAGATGCAGGAAGAGACAGCTGACTGAAGGATGGGGGGGTCACTGAAGGAAGAGACAGCTGACTGAAGGATGGGGGGGGGGTCACTGAAGGAAGAGACAGCTGACTGAAGGATGGGGGGGTCACTGAAGGAAGAGACAGCTGACTGAAGGATGGGGGGGTCACTGAAGGAAGAGACAGCTGACTGAAGGATGGGGGGGTCACTGCAGGAAGAGACAGCTGACTGAAGGATGGGGGGGGTCACTGCAGGAAGAGACAGCTGACTGAAGGATGGGAGGGAGTCACTGCAGGAAGAGACAGCTGACTGAAGGATGGGGGGGGTCACTGAAGGATGGGGGGGGTCACTGAAGGAAGAGACAGCTGACTGAAGGATGGGGGGGTCACTGCAGGAAGAGACAGCTGACTGAAGGATGGGGGGGTCACTGAAGGAAGAGACAGCTGACTGAAGGATGGGGGGGGGGGTCACTGAAGGAAGAGACAGCTGACTGAAGGATGGGGGGGGGGTCACTGCAGGAAGAGACAGCTGACTGAAGGATGGGGGGGTCACTGAAGGAAGAGACAGCTGACTGAAGGATGGGGGGGTCACTGCAGGAAGAGACAGCTGACTGAAGGATGGGGGGGTCACTGAAGGAAGAGACAGCTGACTGAAGGATGGGAGGGAGTCGCTGCAGGAAGAGACAGCTGACTGAAGGATGGGGGGGGGTCACTGAAGGAAGAGACAGCTGACTGAAGGATGGGGGGGGGTCACTGAAGGAAGAGACAGCTGACTGAAGGATGGGGGGGTCACTGAAGGAAGAGACAGCTGACTGAAGGATGGGGGGGTCACTGAAGGAAGAGACAGCTGACTGAAGGATGGGAGGGAGTCACTGCAGGAAGAGACAGCTGACTGAAGGATGGGGGGGGTCACTGCAGGAAGAGACAGCTGACTGAAGGATGGGAGGGAGTCACTGCAGGAAGAGACAGCTGACTGAAGGATGGGGGGGTCACTGAAGGAAGAGACAGCTGACTGAAGGATGGGGGGGGGGGTCACTGCAGGAAGAGACAGCTGACTGAAGGATGGGGGGGTCACTGCAGGAAGAGACAGCTGACTGAAGGATGGGAGGGAGTCACTGCAGGAAGAGACAGCTGACTGAAGGATGGGGGGGGGGTCACTGCAGGAAGAGACAGCTGACTGAAGGATGGGGGAGTCACTGAAGGAAGAGACAGCTGACTGAAGGATGGGGGGGGGGTCACTGCAGGAAGAGACAGCTGACTGAAGGATGGGGGAGTCACTGAAGGAAGAGACAGCTGACTGAAGGATGGGGGGGTCACTGAAGGAAGAGACAGCTGACTGAAGGATGGGGGGGTCACTGAAGGAAGAGACAGCTGACTGAAGGATGGGGGGGTCACTGAAGGAAGAGACAGCTGACTGAAGGATGGGAGGGAGTCGCTGCAGGAAGAGACAGCTGACTGAAGGATGGGGGGGGGGGTCACTGAAGGAAGAGACAGCTGACTGAAGGATGGGGGGGGGGTCACTGCAGGAAGAGACAGCTGACTGAAGGATGGGGGGGTCACTGAAGGAAGAGACAGCTGACTGAAGGATGGGGGGGTCACTGCAGGAAGAGACAGCTGACTGAAGGATGGGGGGGTCACTGAAGGAAGAGACAGCTGACTGAAGGATGGGAGGGAGTCGCTGCAGGAAGAGACAGCTGACTGAAGGATGGGGGGGGTCACTGAAGGAAGAGACAGCTGACTGAAGGATGGGGGGGGTCACTGAAGGAAGAGACAGCTGACTGAAGGATGGGGGGGTCACTGAAGGAAGAGACAGCTGACTGAAGGATGGGGGGGTCACTGAAGGAAGAGACAGCTGACTGAAGGATGGGAGGGAGTCACTGCAGGAAGAGACAGCTGACTGAAGGATGGGGGGGGTCACTGCAGGAAGAGACAGCTGACTGAAGGATGGGAGGGAGTCACTGCAGGAAGAGACAGCTGACTGAAGGATGGGGGGGTCACTGAAGGAAGAGACAGCTGACTGAAGGATGGGGGGGGGGGTCACTGCAGGAAGAGACAGCTGACTGAAGGATGGGGGGGTCACTGCAGGAAGAGACAGCTGACTGAAGGATGGGAGGGAGTCACTGCAGGAAGAGACAGCTGACTGAAGGATGGGGGGGGGGTCACTGCAGGAAGAGACAGCTGACTGAAGGATGGGGGAGTCACTGAAGGAAGAGACAGCTGACTGAAGGATGGGGGGGGGGTCACTGCAGGAAGAGACAGCTGACTGAAGGATGGGGGAGTCACTGAAGGAAGAGACAGCTGACTGAAGGATGGGGGGGTCACTGAAGGAAGAGACAGCTGACTGAAGGATGGGGGGGTCACTGAAGGAAGAGACAGCTGACTGAAGGATGGGGGGGGGGGGTCACTGCAGGAAGAGACAGCTGACTGAAGGATGGGGGAGTCACTGAAGGAAGAGACAGCTGACTGAAGGATGGGGGGGTCACTGAAGGAAGAGACAGCTGACTGAAGGATGGGGGGGGGGGGGTCACTGCAGGAAGAGACAGCTGACTGAAGGATGGGGGAGTCACTGAAGGAAGAGACAGCTGACTGAAGGATGGGGGGGTCACTGCAGGAAGAGACAGCTGACTGAAGGGTGGGGGGGGTCACTGAAGGAAGAGACAGCTGACTGAAGGATGGGGGGGTCACTGAAGGAAGAGACAGCTGACTGAAGGATGGGGGGGGTCACTGCAGGAAGAGACAGCTGACTGAAGGGTGGGGGGGGGCCTCCCCCAGGACGGTGGTGCAGGAGAAGGAGGGGAACTCTGAATCTGCTGAGAACCAAATAACTTTATTATCTTTATTATGTTGCTGTAGTTTATTCTATTCTCTGTCCATGCGTTCTCTGATAGGAGACATTCTATAGATCGGGATGAAGCTCTGGGCACGCAGTAGCTGAGCTCAGGAGGATTCATCTTCATATTTGGTTTTTGTATCTTTATAATCTAACTGTCACATTAGAATATCCTATGAAGGGTTCCCAGCATCGGAGGTTGGGGCATCTCCAGAGGAGATAAAGGTCACCCCGGTCCGGTCTGCACTGATAGCAGAGGGTTTGTAGGTAGATCCATGAGAATGTAATCTAGTGGGGGTGTAATGAGATCTCCGCACTCTATGGAACTGGGATAGTTTTATGAGGGACCCAGTGACCCCCCCCCCCCCCGCCTGCAGTGCCTCCTCCCACTGATCTCCCCCCCCCCCAAGGAGGTGACCCGGATCCCTCAAACTCACCAATGTTCCTCCTTGCACAATAGAGAAGATGCCGGTCCTGCTGATGGGTTAAGGATCTTCTATGGAGGGGAATCCATCCAATCATTTCTCAGTAGCAGATGAGATCACTGCTTCATTTATTTCCTTTATAATTCTCATCTACTTTTCTCTTACAGATAATGTGAAGGACTGGAGCAAGGTTGTCCTGGCATACGAACCGGTCTGGGCCATCGGTACCGGCAAGACAGCCACACCCCAGCAGGTGAGATGGCAGAAAGTCCACACTGGCCCATCGAAATTTCTATATACTTCATATGGGTTCAGCTTGAGGCACAGAACTAGAGATTTCTGCAGGGTCCGAACACTGGGATTGTCCCCAAACTTTACCAAATTCAGTTTAAGATGTTCCCGCATTCTCCACCACTTGTGTAACTTCTAATGGAAGCGATTCACCGCTCAATGGGGAAAAATCTCATGCTGGATATCTATACTGGTATATACTGGGTAAGGTGTTAGGATCTATACTGGTATATACTGGGTAATGTGTTAGGATCTATACTGGTATGGACTGGGTAATGTGTTAGGATCTATACTGGTATGGACTGGGTAATGTGTTAGGATCTATACTGGTATGGACTGGGGAATGTGTTAGGATCTATACTGGTATAGACTGGGGAATGTTAGGATCTATACTGGTATGGACTGGGGAATGTTAGGATCTATACTGGTATGGACTGGGGAATGGGTTAGGATCTATACTGGTATGGACTGGGGAATGGGTTAGGATCTATACTGGTATGGACTGGGTAATGTGTTAGGATCTATACTGGTACGGACTGGGTAATGTGTTAGGATCTATACTGGTATGGACTGGGTAATGTGTTAGGATCTATACTGGTATGGACTGGGTAATGTGTTAGGATCTATACTGGTATGGACTGGGGAATGTGTTAGGATCTATACTGGTATAGACTGGGGAATGTTAGGATCTATACTGGTATGGACTGGGGAATGGGTTAGGATCTATACTGGTATGGACTGGGGAATGGGTTAGGATCTATACTGGTATGGACTGGGTAATGTGTTAGGATCTATACTGGTATATACTGGGTAATGTGTTAGGATCTATACTGGTATGGACTGGGGAATGTTAGGATCTATACTGGTATGGACTGGGGAATGTTAGGCTCTATACTGGTATGGACTGGGGAATGTGTTAGGATCTATACTGGTATGTACTGGGTAATGTGGTAGGATCTATACTGGTATGGACTGGGTAATGTGGTAGGATCTATACTGGTATGGACTGGGGAATGTGTTAGGATCTATACTGGTATGGACTGGGGAATGTGTTAGGATCTATACTGGTATGGACTGGGGAATGTGTTAGGATCTATACTGGTATGGACTGGGGAATGTTAGGATCTATACTGGTATGGACTGGGTAGTGTGTTAGGATCTATACTGGTATGGACTGGGTAATGTGTTAGGATCTATACTGGTATGGACTGGGTAATGTGTTAGGATCTATACTGGTATGGACTGGGTAATGTGTTAGGATCTATACTGGTATGGACTGGGTAATGTGGTAGGATCTATACTGGTATGGACTGGGTAATGTGGTAGGATCTATACTGGTATGGACTGGGGAATGTGGTAGGATCTATACTGGTATGGACTGGGGAATGTGTTAGGATCTATACTGGTATGGACTGGGGAATGTGTTAGGATCTATACTGGTATGGACTGGGGAATGTTAGGATCTATACTGGTATGGACTGGGTAATGTGTTAGGATCTATACTGGTATGGACTGGGTAGTGTGTTAGGATCTATACTGGTATGGACTGGGTAATGTGTTAGGATCTATACTGGTATGGACTGGGTAATGTGTTGGGATCTATACTGGTATGGACTGGGTAATGTGGTAGGATCTATACTGGTATGGACTGGGTAATGTGGTAGGATCTATACTGGTATGGACTGGGTAGTGTGTTAGGATCTATACTGGTATGGACTGGGTAATGTGTTAGGATCTATACTGGTATGTACTGGGTAATGTGGTAGGATCTATACTGGTATGGACTGGGGAATGTGTTAGGATCTATACTGGTATGGACTGGGGAATGTGTTAGGATCTATACTGGTATGGACTGGGGAATGTGTTAGGATCTATACTGGTATGGACTGGGGAATGTTAGGATCTATACTGGTATGGACTGGGTAGTGTTAGGATCTATACTGGTATGGACTGGGGAATGTGTTAGGATCTATACTGGTATGGACTGGGGAATGTGTTAGGGTCTATACTGGTATGGACTGGGGAATGTTAGGATCTATGCTGGTATGGACTGGGTAAGGTGTTAGGATCTATACTGGTATGGACTGGGTAATGTGTTAGAATCTATACTGGTATGGACTGGGTAATGTGTTAGGATCTATACTGGTATATACTGGGTAATGTGTTAGGATCTTTACTGGTATGGACTGGGTAATGTGTTAGGGTCTATACTGGTATGGACTGGGTAATGTGTTAGGATCTATACTGGTATGGACTGGGTAATGTGTTAGGATCTATACTGGTATGGACTGGGTAATGTGTTAGGATCTATACTGGTATGGACTGGGTAATGTGTTAGGATCTATACTGGTAGGGACTGGGTAATGTGTTAGTATCTATACTCGTATGGACTGGGGAATGTGTTAGGATCTATACTGGTATGGACTGGGTAATGTTAGGATCTATACTGGTATGGACTGGGTAGTGTGTTAGGATCTATACTGGTATGGACTGGGGAATGTTGGGAAGGAAAGGATTCCACATTGTTTGCTGGAAATGAAAATTATCACCCTAGAAGTAGGAAAAGTCAGTGGCCTCCACCTGTAAAACCATTCCAGGTTTGGAGGTCACCTCACTGTTGCCCATCTAGTGCACCTGTTAATTTCATTAACACCAAAGAAGCTGAACCTGATTAACAACCCCCTCTGCTACTTAACTGACCAGATCAATATCTCAGGAGTTTAATCAGAGTATAGCATCAAGTCAAAGTGTTGCTTTAATTTTTTTGAGCAGTGTATAGAAAGCGCTGTGTAAGAAATGTAATGAAATGTAAGAAATAACGGTCGTCTCCCAGAGTCCATTGTGACATTTTATCCTTTGCTATGAAGTTTCCGGGGTAAAGCCTGGTTTGTAGTTCTGCAGAATCGCATTTGAGAATCGGATTCTTACAGATGTTGAGTTTTGCAGTCTTATTATTTGGTTGTTTCTCCTTCCAGGCTCAGGACGTTCACGCCAAGCTCCGGGAATGGTTGAAAGCCCACGTGTCTGATCAGGTGGCGCAGTCCGTGCGGATTATCTATGGAGGTGAGTCATTCAGTAACGAGTACAGCATAGGACCAGGCTTTCAGTTGGTGATGGGGCAGCAAGCTAAGCAGGGCGGCTCAGAATTCCCATCGTCCTACTGCATTTAGGGATCTCTAAACCTTCCAACCTCCCAGGAACTCCGGAACCAACTGGTCTCAGAGGTTGGGAACCTCTTATCTGGGCTGAATTTTCTTACCCCAGACCCTTGGTTCCCCTGTTTTCTCTTACCAATGGGAGATGCTGTATGATTGCACATATCCCTTCCCTAAACAAAGGTGGGCAGTCAATGGGAACGCTAAAGATGGGTGGGTAGTCCATTGGGACGGTGAAGATGGGTGGGTAGTCCATTGGGACGGTGAAGATGGGTGGGCAGTCCATTGGGACGCTGAAGATGGGTGGGTAGTCCATTGGGACGCTGAAGATGGGTGGGCAGTCCATTGGGACGCTGAAGATGGGTGGGCAGTCCATTGGGACGCTGAAGATGGGTGGGCAGTCCATTGGGACGCTGAAGATGGGTGGGCAGTCCATTGGGACGCTGAAGATGGGTGGGCAGTCCATTGGGACGCTGAAGATGGGTGGGCAGTCCATTGGGACGCTGAAGATGGGTGGGCAGTCCATTGGGACGCTGAAGATGGGTGGGCAGTCCATTGGGACGCTGAAGATGGGTGGGCAGTCCATTGGGACGCTGAAGATGGGTGGGCAGTCCATTGGGACGCTGAAGATGGGTGGGCAGTCCATTGGGACGCTGAAGATGGGTGGGCAGTCCATTGGGACGCTGAAGATGGGTGGGCAGTCCATTGGGACGCTGAAGATGGGTGGGCAGTCCATTGGGACGCTGAAGATGGGTGGGCAGTCCATTGGGACGCTGAAGATGGGTGGGCAGTCCATTGGGACGCTGAAGATGGGTGGGCAGTCCATTGGGACGCTGAAGATGGGTGGGCAGTCCATTGGGACGCTGAAGATGGGTGGGCTGTCCATTGGGACGCTGAAGATGGGTGGGCTGTCCATTGGGACGCTGAAGATGGGTGGGCAGTCCATTGGGACGCTGAAGAAGGGTGGGTAGTCCATTGGGACGTGTACACCTTTCACGTGTTTGTGGTCTATATCCAGTTGTAGGGTGATCTCTTGCGTTCTTGATGCATTCTGGACTCTGCTTAGAGCAGATCTAGGTGGGGGAGGGACCCTGACCTGACCTTTAAGACAAAATCCTCTTTTGAAGCCCAACTCCAGACCACCTGCAATAAAATAGTGGTGGCCTCCTGCATATAGAATGTTCTTTGGTAAGTGTAGGAAACCCCCTGGCATTGAAGCTATGATGAAACTATGAATCCCATCATGCATCTGGAAGTCAGTCTTGCGGTGCCTCGTGGGACTTGTAATTCTCCAACAGCTGAAGGTGTCCCAGCCCTGGTCCAGGGGGCAATACATGCCTTCCACCCTAAACCCATTACACCTGGTGCAATGATCTGCTTTCATCCATTAAAATATAGTTACATAGTTAGTCTGGTTGAAAAAAGACACGTCCATCTAGTTCAACCAATAAACAACCAAACCATCCCATATACACAACCCTATACCCTCCCCCAACCATACAATCCCATATACACAATCCTATACCCTCCCAACCATACAGTCCCATATACACAATCCTATACCCGCCCCCACCATACAATCCCATATACACAATCCTATACCCTCCCCACCATACAATCCCATATACACAATCCTATACCCACCCCAACCATACAATCCCATATACACAATCCTATACCCACCCCAACCATACAATCCCATATACACAATCCTATACCCACCCCAACCATACAATCCCATATACACAATCCTATACCCACCCCAACCATACAATCACATATACACAATCCTATACCCTCCCCAACCATACAATCACCTATACACAATCCTATACCCACCCCAACCATACAATCCCATATACACAATCCTATACCCTCCCCAACCATACAATCCCCTATACACAATCCTATACCCTCCCCAACCATACAATCCCATATACACAATCCTATACCCTCCCCAACCATACAATCCCATATACACCATCCTATACCCACCCCAACCATACAATCCCATATACACAATCCTATACCCACCCCAACCATACAATCCCATATACACAATCCTATACCCTCCCCAACCATACAATCCCCTATACACAATCCTATACCCTCCCCACCATACAATCCGCTATACACAATCCTATACCCACCCCAACCATACAATCCCATATACACAATCCTATACCCACAATTGCTCCAGAGGAGGGCGAAAAAACCCACAAAGCAATCAGATATTCCCTGGATCACCTTTACCTATAAATATTACTTACCTTTTAAATGTTAATATCCAGTTATGTCTATCTAGGAAAGAATCCAGGACTTTCTTATAGCAATCTAGTGATCTGGCCAGAACCCCTCTGGAGGGAGTCTATTCCACATTATCACAGCTCTTACTGTGAAGAAACCTTTCTGTATTTGGAGACCAAATCTCTTCCTCTAGAATTCAGGGGTGTCAACTTGGGGGCCCTCCAGCTGTTGAGAACCACAAGTCCCATCATGCCTCTGCCTGTGGGAGTCATGTGTCAGCCTTCCAATGCCTCATGGGACTTGTAGTTCTGCAACAGCTGGAAGGCCCCCAGTTTGACACCTGTGCTAGATGTAGAGCGTCCCCCCCCCCCCCCCCTTACCCTCTGTGATGACCTTAAAAGTGAATAACTGCACCAAGTTCAGTAATAAAATGATTCCCATCAATGTTGGGGGCGGCCATATGACTGCAGAAGAGAAGCTTGGGGTGACCAGCGGCTGGCAGGCAGGGAAGTCTATGGGACCATGGAGTAATAATGGAAGGTCGGGGTGCTGACAGATGGTAAAATCCAAGTCCCAGCTATGTTGGGGGGCTGAAGAAATCAGCACCACCTAATTTGGGGGAACAGGTGGACTACAAAGGTCACATCAGGAAGAACAGCCTGACTAATAATGAGCAAAGCAGAGTGGTGACTGGGTGATTTCTCCCCCCCCCCCCCCCGTTGCACTGGTGGTCGGCAGAGAAGGGTTCCCCCCCTCTTGCACTTGGGGTCTCATTACATTTCTGAGTGATTTGAGAAGTGAAGCACCATAATCCATGTCCAGTCCCCAGGTTCATGCGGTATTGGAATGTTGGGTGTGGGCCGGCAGCTTCTATGCACCATAGGGGCCTCCGCAATCACCTTGGGTTGTGGTAGGGGGGAGTGATTAAGAATTGAAGTGTCGCATTGTAATGGAGTCCAGTAATAAAATGTTTGCATTTGACAAAAACGGATAAATATTGAACTGGAGAAAATGTTTACCGAGCCGCCAACACATTTCAGGGGCTCCGCCCCCTTCATCAGGGAGAATGATTTGTAGATACACCTGTATGTGGTGCAGCTCCCATAAGGATGGCCTGGTGTCCTTATAACCCCCCCTCCCATCAGGATGGAATTGTGTCCTTATAATGTGACCCCCCCCCCATCCCTGAGAATTTCTCTTCTGTATAATGTTACTCCATATTTCTCCAGCTGACCTCTGTCTTCTTCTCCAGGTTCGGTCACAGGAGGCACCTGCAAGGAGCTGGCAGGCCAGCCTGACATTGATGGGTTCCTCGTGGGTGGAGCTTCCCTGAAACCGGAATTCATTGAAATCATCAACGCCAAGTCTTAATCCCGCCCATTCACAAATCTCGCCTTCCTGTAAACGGTTTAGAACAAAGTACTGTGTCCCCCCCCCCCCCCCCTGTCCTGTAGTCTCTGTGATCCTCCTAATGGGCTGGGGAAGTCTCGGTGGAGACGCGCGGTGACGTAGAACGTCTAATAAAGAAACATGATGGTTTACATTGTCTGTGGAATCTTTTTTATATAGAGAATACCCAGTGTGTGCGGGGGAGGGGCATGGACTGACATCTGTAATAACCCCACATCTCCCATCACCCAGTGTGTGCGGGGGAGGGGCATGGACTGACATCTGTAATAACCCCACATCTCCCATCACCCAGTGTGTGCGGGGGAGGGGCATGGACTGACATCTGTAATAACCCCACATCTCCCATCACCCAGTGTGCGGGGGAGGGGCAGGACTGACATCTGTAATAACCCCACATCTCCCATCACCCAGTGTGCGGGGGAGGGGCATGGACTGACATCTGTAATAACCCCACATCTCCCATCACCCAGTGTGTGCGGGGGAGGGGCATGGACTGACATCTGTAATAACCCCACATCTCCCATCTTTATCTCACAGGTCCTCATCTTTTTTTAGTTTTATCGCCTCCATTAGTATTCCAAATATGGCGCTGGACACAATATTCACTTCCCAACATCAATATTCCGGCGCAGCCATGGAGCTCCATGGATCTCTCTGTGGAAGTTTTGGAAATCGGGTGAAGGTCGCCTCTCGCTGTAGTGGCGGGACTACCAGGGTCACATGGGTCACACATGCAACCCGACGCTGGAGTTTCACCACTGTTGGGTGAGGGGGGAGGGGGAGCTGCAGGGCTCTGAGCCGAGTCTCTCTCTTACAGCCCAGCGCCTGCACTGACAGTTCCCCTCCCCCTCCCTGGCATGGAGGGGATAGGA
This sequence comes from Pelophylax lessonae, assembly GCF_965119305.1. Lineage (NCBI taxonomy): Eukaryota > Metazoa > Chordata > Amphibia > Anura > Ranidae > Pelophylax > Pelophylax lessonae. The sequence goes on from NC_138776.1 coordinate 978,151, forward strand.
GAGACGATCTGTTCCTTCACCCCCTGGTCCTGATCAGCTGATCACATGGTAAAGGGCCGCTGTGATTGGTTCTTTATTGTGATTGGTTATCTGAAGGACACCGCAGTCAGAGTGCTGGGGAGGCGGGGTTATGAGAGGATGTCCTTAAATGCCTTCCTAGAACTGGAAGCATGGGGCTTGGATGAAGGGGGGGGGGGTTCTTTTTGTGGGTTTTTTCATCAGGTCTCTAAGGATCTGCAGGGAAGATTTTGATTCCCTACCCCCCCCCCCCCACAAATCCCTGCTCAGTAGTTCCCGCCTCCTGACCTTCACACCATTGCTGCATCCTATACTGACCTAAGGGTCACCGGGAGGAACCATTGCACGGGGGGGGGGGGGTGAAGAACATAGCAGTTTCCATACAGACTTCAGGCAGCAAGCTCTGTGATTGGAGGAGAGGCTCTGTGATTGGAGGAGAGGCTCTGTGATTGGAGGAGAGGCTCTGTGATTGGAGGAGAGGCTCTGTGATTGGAGGAGAGGTGTCATGGAATGTCCAGGTAGGTCTCTTATTCAGGACGTTGTGTTGGTGTCGGAGTCACTTGAGTGCGATAGAAGAATGTACAGCGGATGCGGGGGGGGGGGGGGGGCTCACCAGACTCATTGTCAGATATCAGCTGTGTGGGGGTTGGGAGATGCTGGAAATGATGGTTTTGTTTCTCTCTCGTATTCTTTCCTGGCCGGAGTAAAAACCGTCACTGATCTCCCCAGCAGAGGCCCCGCCCATCACCTACCTGAGTGCTCCGGGGTGAAGCTGGAGGCCAAGCTGGGCCGGACTGGGGAAAAAAAAAATTCAGCTCTGGAAATCATTTCATACCGTCCCCCCCCCCCCATAGCATTATTATACCGACCCAACCGCAGAACGCCATTATTTTCTTGTTCCAAAAAAGGGAAAACCATTAATTTTACAGCACATTTGAAGAGTTTATTATAGATCAGAAAGATATCAAATTCAGGGTCAGCCCCGGTTCACATTTATGCGATTCGGGAAGGCTGGGAATTCGCAGCCTGTTCCCGCATCGCACACGCACCCCCGGCAGTTCACACTGCCATATGCGATCCGCTGGGGGTGTCAATGAAATCTTAACGACACCCCCAGTTTGATCGCATATCGCAGTGCGACCTGACAGTTCGCACAGGATCGGATCGCACAAGTGTGAACCGCTGTGCGATCCGATCCTGATGCGGCTGCAAAAAAGGGTCCCTGTGCGTGTTTGCTGCGGTGCGGATTTAGCCATACAAAGTGTATGGCTGAATTTGCATCCGCACAGCTGATCGCATGTAATGAAGGAGCAGTGCGCTCCGATATTACATGTGAACCCCGCAGCCGCATCAGTGAACCGGGGCTAAAAGTGCAGACGTGGTACAGGAGGACATGTCTGCCCTGCGCCTCCCCCCCCCCCCCCCCCCCAAGCCTCTGACATGTCGGCCCTGTGCTGTGCCCCCCACCCCCCCCCAGCCTCTGATGACATGTCGGCCCTGTGCTGTGCCCCCCCCCCAGCCTCTGACATGTCGGCCCTGTGCTGTGCCCCCCCCAGCCTCTGACATGTCGGCCGTGCCCCCCCCAGCCTCTGACATGTCGGCCGTGCCCCCCCCAGCCTCTGACATGTCGGCCGTGCCCCCCCCAGCCTCTGACATGTCGGCCGTGCCCCCCCCAAGCCTCTGACATGTCGGCCGTGCCCCCCCCAGCCTCTGACATGTCGGCCCTGTGCTGTGCCCCCCCCCCCCAGCCTCTGACATGTCGGCCCTGTGCTGTGTCCCCCCCCCCCCCAGCCTCTGACATGTCGGCCCTGTGCTGTGTCCCCCCCCCCCCCCAGCCTCTGACATGTCGGCCCTGTGCTGTGCCCCCCCCCCAGCCTCTGACATGTCGGCCGTGCCCCCCCCAGCCTCTGACATGTCGGCCGTGCCCCCCCCAGCCTCTGACATGTCGGCCGTGCCCCCCCCAGCCTCTGACATGTCGGCCGTGCCCCCCCCAGCCTCTGACATGTCGGCCCTGTGCTGTGCCCCCCACCCCCCCCCAGCCTCTGATGACATGTCGGCCCTGTGCTGTGCCCCCCCCCCAGCCTCTGACATGTCGGCCCTGTGCTGTGCCCCCCCCAGCCTCTGACATGTCGGCCGTGCCCCCCCCAAGCCTCTGACATGTCGGCCGTGCCCCCCCCAAGCCTCTGACATGTCGGCCGTGCCCCCCCCAGCCTCTGACATGTCGGCCCTGTGCTGTGCCCCCCCCCCCCAGCCTCTGACATGTCGGCCCTGTGCTGTGTCCCCCCCCCCCCCCAGCCTCTGACATGTCGGCCCTGTGCTGTGCCCCCCCCCCCAGCCTCTGACATGTCGGCCGTGCCCCCCCCAGCCTCTGACATGTCGGCCGTGCCCCCCCCAGCCTCTGACATGTCGGCCGTGCCCCCCCCAGCCTCTGACATGTCGGCCGTGCCCCCCCCAGCCTCTGACATGTCGGCCGTGCCCCCCCCCAGCCTCTGACATGTCGGCCGTGCCCCCCCCAAGCCTCTGACATGTCGGCCGTGCCCCCCCAGCCTCTGACATGTCGGCCCTGTGCTGTGCCCCCCCCCCCCAGCCTCTGACATGTCGGCCCTGTGCTGTGTCCCCCCCCCCCAGCCTCTGACATGTCGGCCCTGTGCTGTGCCCCCCCCCCCAGCCTCTGACATGTCGGCCGTGCCCCCCCCAGCCTCTGACATGTCGGCCGTGCCCCCCCCAGCCTCTGACATGTCGGCCGTGCCCCCCCAAGCCTCTGACATGTCGGCCGTGCCCCCCCAAGCCTCTGACATGTCGGCCGTGCCCCCCCAAGCCTCTGACATGTCGGCCGTGCCCCCCCCAAGCCTCTGACATGTCGGCCGTGCCCCCCCCAAGCCTCTGACATGTCGGCCGTGCCCCCCCCCCCAAGCCTCTGACATGTCGGCCCTGTGCTGTGCCCCCCCAAGCCTCTGACATGTCGGCCCTGTGCTGTGCCCCCCCAAGCCTCTGACATGTCGGCCGTGTGCTGTGCCCCCCCCCAGCCTCTGACATGTTGGCCGTGCCCCCCCCCCCAGCCTCTGACATGTCAGCCGTGCCCCCCCCAAGCCTCTGACATGTCGGCCGTGCCCCCCCAAGCCTCTGACATGTCGGCCCTGTGCTGTGCCCCCCCCCCAGCCTCTGACATGTCGGCCCTGTGCTGTGCCCCCCCCCCCCAGCCTCTGACATGTCGGCCCTGTGCTGTGCCCCCCCCCCCCAGCCTCTGACATGTCGGCCCTGTGCTGTGCCCCCCCCCCCAGCCTCTGACATGTCGGCCCTGTGCTGTGCCCCCCCCGGCCTCTGACATGTCGGCCCTGTGCTGTGCCCCCCCCCCCCAGCCTCTGACATGTCGGCCCTGTGCTGTGCCCCCCCCCCAGCCTCTGACATGTCGGCCCTGTGCTGTGCCCCCCCCCCCCCCCGGCCTATGACATGTCGGCCCTGTGCTGTGCCCCCCCCCCCGGCCTCTGACATGTCGGCCCTGTGCTGTGCCCCCCCCCCCCCAGCCTCTGACATGTCGGCCCTGTGCTGTGCCCCCCCCCCCCCAGCCTCTGACATGTCGGCCCTGTGCTGTGCCCCCCCAGCCTCTGACATGTCGGCCGTGCCCCCCCAAGCCTCTGACATGTCGGCCCTGTGCTGTGCCCCCCCCCGGCCTCTGACATGTCGGCCCTGTGCTGTGCCCCCCCCAGCCTCTGACATGTCGGCCCTGTGTTGTGCCCCCCCCCAGCCTCTGAATTTTCGGCTGTGCCCCCCCCCCCCCAAGCCTCTGACATGTCGGCCCTGTGCTGTGCCCCCCCCCAGCCTCTGAATTTTCGGCTTTGCCCCCCCCCAAGCCTCTGACATGTCGGCCCTGTGCTGTGCCCCTCCAAGCCTCTGACATGTCGGCCCTGTGCTGTGCCCCCCCCCCCCCAGCCTCTGACATGTCGGCCCTGTGCTGTGCCCCCCCAAGCCTCTGACATGTCGGCCGTGCCCCCCCAAGCCTCTGACATGTCGGCCGTGCCCCCCCAAGCCTCTGACATGTCGGCCCTGTGTTGTGCCCCCCCCCCAGCCTCTGAATTTTCGGCTGTGCCCCCCCCCCCCCCAAGCCTCTGACATGTCGGCCCTGTGCTGTGCCCCCCCCCAGCCTCTGAATTTTCGGCTTTGCCCCCCCCAAGCCTCTGACATGTCGGCCCTGTGCTGTGCCCCTCCAAGCCTCTGACATGTCGGCCCTGTGCTGTGCCCCCCCCCCCCCCACAGCCTCTGACATGTCGGAGGCTGGGGGCATGGTGCAGGAGTTGCAGGGGCTGTGGGCATGGTGAATGAGAATCTCCTGTGCCCGCATCTCCTGCGGAGTTTAACTTAACTTTTGTTGAGCCACCTTACATTTAAAAATGGCGCCAACATGTCACGGCGCATGCGCTGTTTGCCCGGGAATAGCTGACATGTTTGGGCTTTCCCAAGCGGTGGCGGTGCCTGCGCAGTGCACATGTCAGGCTGGCCGTGGCCCTCCCTACAGTCACCTTCCCAGTATCATGGGGCGATTCCTCCCCCGCCCACTACTCTCATCCATTGAGATCTGTGCATGAAAACTACAAGTCCCATCTACCACTGGGGAGGGTTGGGTGACTCTCAATGGAGGTCCCCCCACTTGTAGCCCATGGATGCTTCCTCCAGCCTGGGAATTAAAGGGCCAGAAAAACAACCCCCGCCGAGCCGCTGTGTGATGAGCTGTATAAAATAAATGTGAATCGCCCCTCACCCACCCCACTCTCCTGTATACAGCAGTGGTGGCCTGGGAAAATTGGTCACAGAAGCAGGAAATTACATTTCTGGGGGGGCGGGGCTGTGTATACCATCTGTGTACAGAGCGCCTCCAGGTGGCCATATTTAATTTTACAGAAAATGGCAGCGGCTGCAGATTGGAAAGGAAACATTCAATCACAATGTGACTCGTGTAGCGATTTTATACGCTGGATTATCATTTTTTAATTCGCTATATTTTTTTTTTTTCCCATGAAAGTTCCAGGCGCAGTGCAGCTCGGTTCACGGGGATTTTTGAGGTGCGTTTTGCATTTTTGCACACTGATTTTTTTTTTTTTTTTTTTGCCTTTGTTTTTTTTTTTTTTTTGGCCAATTTGTTGTTGGGCAGATTAAAAAAATGCAAAAGGAGGCAAAATTGCGGTGAAATTATTGCAAAATCGCAGCAAAGACGCATTCCATGCTTTTCTGCAGCTTCTTCATTGAAGTTTGTTGAACCCCAAAAAGCACCATTTTGCATTTAAACGCAGCAGCTGAAAAAAAAAATCACAGATGTGAATGCGTCTTGCAGGAAACCGCGCAATGCGTTTCTACAAAAAGCAAGAAAAAAAAAAGTCGTCGTCCTCGCTGGAGGATCCATCCATCTTTCTGGGTTCACGGACTCCGGCTGTGACTGGCCAGAGCCAGGTGACATCTCTCCCACACATGTGTGCAGAAGACGCCGGTCACAGCACAGGGCACGGGCGACCGTTCCTAGAATGCATGCGCCAGTGATGTCATCAGCACAGTAAGTAAATATCTCCTAAAAGGTGCAAGTTTAGGGGGTGGAACCAAGGGGCGGTGCTCGTAAATGGGTAGGGGGTGGAGACAAGGGGGGGGGACTCAGAAGTGGGAGTTCCTGCACCTATTCTCTAAGAAGAAAAGCTTGGGGTACAAACATTGGAGGGAAGTTTATTTCCTCTTTAATATGACTTCTTGTAGTGATAATAAATGACCACTAGATGGCCTCAGTGCACTCCCATGTATGACATTCAGGAGATATCTCTGATCTGTATACAATGTTTCTTGTGTTTCTCATTTAACCCTTCAGGGGTTGAACTGAGGAGGATTAACCCCTCCAGCAGGTCTCACATTCACATTTTTTAACCTCTTAGTGTGGGGAATATCTTGAAGGAAAGTCTCCTGTCCCCATACAGAGAAAGACAAACTGGGGGGTCACCATTATCTTATGAATCAATGGAGGAAAGCTTCAAAATAATTACATAAAAAGTATTTCCAACTTCTGTATCAGAGAAACCAACGCGTTTCGGGGGTTTTCAAGGGTCCCCTTCGCCAAGGGCTTGGTACAATTGTGTGTGCCGGACTGATAGGATTGGAGGGATGGGGGAGGAATTTAGGATTGTTGCAGATAGCGGATGAGGGGGGGGGGGGGGGCGAGGAGTGGTCATTGAGTCTGACAATGGAAATAGATGTCAAGCCGAATAGGTACCACTGATGGGGGGGGGGGGGGACCACCAGTCCTCCTGTAGGGGGCCCAAACAGCAGTGGAAATCGGTGCAGTCGGGAGGAGGGGCAATTACAGAAGGAAGCCCTGTGTGCGCCTTCCTGTAATTGGTTCTTTAACACCGATCCCCCTCCCTGTTCTGCCTGCTTCTGACCCCCCCCTCCCCCCATGGCTCTGTCCTGTAATAAAAAAAAAAAAAAATTAAAGGTAAAATAAATTAATTTTAAATAATTACCAACCTGCCGACCGCCCAGCACAGATACACTGCGGCAGGCTGGCTACCCCCATTAGGCAGCGGGGAAGCTGATCCGTGGGGCCACCCACGATCGTTCCCCGCTGAGAGAGGACGGTCGGATGTTGTAATCACAGCTGACCGTTCTTCTCTCTCTGGAATGATCACAGAGCTCCTTCTATATAGGAACACAGGTCTCTATGGTCATTTCACAAGCCCCGCCCCCCACAGTTAGAATCACTCCCCTAGGCTCACATTTAACCCTTTGATTGCCCCTGGTCTTAACCCCTTCCCTGCCAGTGTCATTAGTACAGTGACAGTGCATATTTTTAGCACTGATTACTGTAGTGATGTCACTGGTCCCCCCAAAAGTGTCAGTCAGGGGTCCGATCTGTCCGCCGCAATGTCGCAGTCCCACAAAAAATCGCAGATCGCCGCCATTACTAGTAAAAATAAATAAATAAAAATTCCATAAATCTTTCCCGTAGTTAGTAAATGCAATAACTTTTGCGCAAACCAATCAAAATACGCTGATTGCGATTTTTTTTTTTTTTTACCAAAAATATGTAGCAGAAAACAAATTGGCCAAAAATGTTAAAAAATTTGCTATTTTTCATTTTTTTTTTATTGGATGTTTTATAGCAGAACATACAAAATATTGTTTTTTTTTTCAGAATCGTCGCTATTTTTGGTTATAGCGCAAAAAATGAAAATCGCAGAGGTGATCAAATACCACCAAAAGAAATCTCTGATTGTGGGGAAAAAAGGACGTCAATTTCATTTTGGGTACAGCGTCGCACGACCGCGCAAATGTCAGTTAAAGTAATGCAGTGCCGAATCACAAAATAGGGCCTGGTCATTAAGGGGGGTAAATCTTCCGGTCCAGAAGTGGTTAATGAAATGTCTAATTCCGGGGGTTTTCTGTTATGTTTGATCCTCTAATAATGATTTTAGATTATTTTAAGGGAAAATGTTGCTTTGATATATATTCCGGGGGGCTGTATGGGACCCCCTGATTTCTAACAGCAGCCTTGCTATGGGATGTTTGGAATAAACTACCAGCAGAGGCGGTGACACCATCAGCAGTAAATGGCTTCTCCCACGCCGGGGACACGCATAGATTTATAGTCAGATAACAAAGTTTCTTTTTCTGCCATCATTTTTCTATGTTTCTACATTTTTAGATTTGGATGGGGAAGGATTAGAACCTCTGTCAGGTGATGAGATCCATTGGGGAGATTTTCTCTCACTTCCTGTCACTGTCACTAATGTCAGGAAATGACCGAAAATCTGCACTGGGGACACCGGACTCCATTGTTCTGTCTATTGCAGAGTTCCTCTGTGGTGCAGCGTTGTCAGCAGGGCAGGAAGTGATGGAAATCTCTGTAATGGAGCCCCGGATAGCAGACTTGTCTGGCTGGCACCCCCTTTACCCAGCAGGAGCCACTCTGCCCGGGCACAGCCATGCCGGTGGATTTTCTCCCACAGTCCTTGATTGACAGGCGAGAGAGGCGGAAGCAGGACCCACTGGAAGCAGAGGGGGAGAGGGATGAGGTGGGCTGGGGAGCAGAAGAGACCGATCTGCTGTACAGGGAAGAAGGAGGGAGATCCCTGGGGACACGAGCCAGAGGAAGCCAGGAAAAGGAGGAACTGCAGCGAGGGCAGGGACTGAGTCTCCTGCAGGTCAGGGGGTCCACATGGTCCCTATGGAAGAAGGTGAAAGCCTGAGAGGAGAGGCCCAGGGAATTATGGGTTGCCTGATCCCCCCGAGAGACCACCAGGGACAGTGCAGCCCACCATCTACCCCCCATTATCCAAACCAGGATGGACTACCTTTTATCCACCTCCATCCAGCCTATAGGAGTGGCTATCAGGGCAGGGGTGGGGCTGGACTATATTTTGCCGTAGGCAAGACCAGCTATTTGCACCCCAAAAAATAATGGCTGCAGATGAAGCCTGTGCAGGAGATGCTCTCTCCCCTCCATGTGGAGACTGACTGGGTGGGGGGCTGGGAGGAAGTGATGTTGCGTTGCACCTCATTGGCTGGATACCTTTTCTTCACCAATTGGTTGAAGTTTGCAGGAGACTTCTTCATTTCCAGCTAACATCATCCAATCCTGCAGTGATATGCGGAACATTGGCGCAGTGTGTGGGAAACAGGGCAGCCATCAGAAATTTTGGGGCCCCTTACACAGTTTTACATCTGCCCCCACCCCCTGCATCACCGCCCCCCCCTTACATCAGAGTTTACCCTTCATTGGGGTCCCAAGTTTCCCCCCCTACATCAGGTTCCCCAGAGTCCCCCCTCTTTTCATTAGTGTCAAAAGAGTCACCCCCCCTTACATCAGGGTCTCAAAAGTCCCCTCTCCTTAAATCAGGGTCCCCGGAGTCTCCTCTCCCTAACATCAGGCTCCCTAGAGTTTACCTTTACATAAGAGGCCTCACTTTCATTAGGGTCCCTATGGCCTTCAAGTGGGGGTGGGGAAGTAAATGGGGGTGAGGGAGTACACAGGACAGGGTGCATTATACTTTGGGGATGGGGAGGTGGCCTTCAAGTGGGGGTAGGGAAGTAAATGGGGGTGAGAAGGTGACAGGACAGGGTGGATTTATGTGATTATATGGATTTGCTTGTAGAATACCCGGACTCATTCTTCCAGCTTGGGATCACCGGCACCATGATGGATGGGGGGGGGGGACACACATGACCATGCGTAGTCGGGGGGGGACACACATGACCATGCGTAGTCGGGGGGGGGGGGGGGGGACACACATTACCATGCAGAGTCGGGGGGGGGGGGACACACACATGACCATGCAGAGTCTTTCTAAGAGGACCACGCTGTAGGAGTTGGCGACCGACCCGAGACTTTGAGTTGGTTGTTGGATGCAGCGCGGCGTTGGTTTTTCAGGCGCCCCATTGAAGGCTATGGGGTCAGAATAGACAATGTCAGCTCCTGAACCTCTCCTCCTCTCATTTCCTGGTGGAGTTGATTGATGAAATCCCTGATCTTAGTAAATACGGCGGAAGTGATAAACCTGAACTCTGAATAGATATAAAACCCCAGTGATTTGTTCATTGAATCATTGAGTTGGCATCAGCCTCTTATGATCTCCTGTACAGCAGCACTCAGACAGGGAGAGGGAGGGGTACCACTAGCAGCTATTAACCAATCAGGTGTGCCGCAGCGCACATATGTTGGCAAGAAACACTGTGACAGGTGGAGTGACAGAGAGATGACTGAATACCGCCTGGCCCCCTTCACTGTCCAATCACAGGTGGAAGGCGGGATGGTGACATGGCTGTGGTGCTCCCCTGTATTGAATTACGGCCATCGATTGGCCTTTGCTGTCTGGCACATTTGTGCACTTATCAGGATTGGACACTGACAGACCCAACCAGGAAAGGGGCTTTTGGAGTGGACTGCAGAGTGGCCCCTTGCCTGCTGACTATGGGCCCTGGCTTTTAAGGGAACTCTACTATTTGGGAGGTGTGCGCCTGGGGGACCCTTGGAGTAGGCAGTGCTACAAATGTTACTTTGGATTCAAGTCCATGTCTCCCCAAGACACACAGACTGGACCCATGGAACTGGAGGACCCATAAACATGACTATGGGCCCTGGTATCTGAGGGGGCTCCCAGGATTCAGGACGATGTCCTGTTATATAATGAAGAGGACATTATTACATTGAACAATCAGGGAAGCCATGATGGTCTCTGCCACCCCGAAACTCAGTGAGAAGATGGATGTGAAACGTAAGCTGGTTAATAAGATTTGGACAGCCCTGGGTCTTCTTGAATACTGGTGCCGGACTGTCTGGGTGGGTAACTGGTGCCGGACTGTCTGGGTGGGTAACTGGTGCCGGACTGTCTGGGTGGGTAACTGGTGCCGGACTGTCTGGGTGGGGGACTGGTGCCGGACCGTTTGGGTGGGGAACTGGTGCCGGAGCGTCTGGGTGGGGAACTGGTGCCGGAGCGTCTGGGTGGGGAACTGGTGCCGGAGCGTCTGGGTGGGGGACTGGTGTCGGACCGTCTGGGTGGGGGACTGGTGCTGGACCATCTGCGTGGGGAACTGGTGCCGGACCGTCTGTGTGGGGAACTGGTGCCGGAGCGTCTGGGTGGAGGACTGGTATTGAACCGTCTGGGTGGGGAACTGGTGCCGGAGCGTCTGGGTGGGGGACTGGTATTGAACCGTCTAGGTGGGGGACTGGTGTCGGACCATCTGGGTGGGGGACTGGTGCCGGACCGTCTGCGTGGGGAACTGGTGCCGGACCGTCTGTGTGGGGAACTGGTGCCGGACCGTCTGCGTGGGGAACTGGTGCCGGACCGTCTGCGTGGGGAACTGGTGCCGGACCGTCTGGGTGGGGAACTGGTGCCGGACTTGTCTGGGTGGGGAACTGGTGCCTGACTGTCTGGGTGATGGACTGGTGCCAGACTGCCTGGGTGGGGAACTGGTGCCTGACTGTCTGGGTGGGGAACTGGTGCCTGACTGTCTGGGTGATGGACTGGTGCCGGACTGTCTGGGTGGGGAACTGGTGCCGGACTGTCTGGGTGAGGGACTGGTGCCGGACTGTCTGGGTGGGGAACTGGTGCCGGACTATCTGGGTGGGGGACTGGTGCCGGACTATCTGGGTGGGGGACTGGTGCCGGACTATCTGGGTGGGGGACTGGTGCCGGACTGTCTGGGTGGGGGACTGGTGCCGGACTGTCTGGATGATGGACTGGTGCCGGAATGTCTGGGTGGGGAACTGGTGCCGGACTATCTGGGTGAGGGACTGGTGCCTGACTGTCTGGGTGGGGAACATGTGCCGGACTGTCTGGGTGGGGGACTGGTGCCGGACTGTCTGGGTGGGGGACTGGTGCCGGACTGTCTGGGTGGGGGACTGGTGCCGGACTGTCTGGGTGGGGGACTGGTGCCGGACTGTCGGGGTGGGGGACTGGTGCCGGACCGTCTAGGTGGGGAACTGGTGCCGGACCGTCTGGGTGGGGGACTGGCGTCGGACCGTCTGGGTGGGGGACTGGCGTCGGACCGTCTGGGTGGGGGACTGGCGTCGGACCGTCTGGGTGGGGGACTGGCGTCGGACCGTCTGGGTGGGGGACTGGCGTCGGACCGTCTGGGTGGGGGACTGGTGCCGGACTGTCGGGGTGGGGGACTGGTGCCGGACCGTCTGGGTGGATGCGTGCCGTCAGCGACCTGCTCCTGCTATGATTAGACACAGTGAGAGCCATTAAGCGGGGCCGGCAAACGCAATGCCGACAAGACCCACAATTAGTTTGAGGCAGAATGGCGATCTGTGACAAGGGAAGGCATGGATCTTATGTTTCTGCTAAGCGGGAACACGGATCTCTGCCTTCGCACACTACAAGCACCTCCCCTACAGTTAGCAAGCACTGTGATCGCCCCTGATGTTAACCCCTTCCTAGCCGGTGTCAGTAGTACAGTGACAGTGCATATTTTTAGCACTGATCGCTGTATTGGTGTCACTGGTACCCAAAAAGTGTCAGTTAGGGGTTTATTTACTAAGGCTAGAGAGGGCAAAATGAGTCACATTTCTGCAAAGGAACCAATCAGCTTCTAACCTCAGCTTGCATAATTAAGGTTTAGCAATAAAACCTGGAAGCTGATTGGTTTCTCTGCAGAATTGTGAATTTTGCCCTCTTTAGCTTTAGTAAAAAATAAAACCCTTATGCCCCATACACACGTGCAGATTATCTGCAGACTTTTGTCTGCAGACTTACCAAAACCATATAATATGAGGTCAAACCTAAACACTTTCAATTTGTATGCAATCCAGGAGGCCCTTGCACTACATAGAAAAGGTAAGTCTGCAGACAAAAGTCTGCAGATAATCTGCACGTGTGTATGGGGCTTTAGTGTCAGCTTTGTCCGCCCCAATGTCGCAGTCCCGCTATAAGTCGCTGATCGCCGCCATTACTAATAAAATATAAATAAATAAATAAATAAAAATTCCATAAATCCATCCCATAGTTTGTAGACGATATTTTTAACTTTTGTGCAAACCAATCAATATCCAATTATTAGGATTTGCAGCAGAATACGGATTGGAAGAAATTGATGAAGAAATTTGATTTTTTACATTTTTTTATTGGAGGTTTTATAGCAGAAAGTGAAAAATATTGTTTTTTTCGGAATTGTCGCTCTTTTTTTGTTTATAGCGCAAAAAATAAAAATCACACAGGTGATCAAATACCACCGAAAGAAATCTTTATTTGTAGGAAAAAAAAGACATCAATTTTATTTGGGTACAGTGTCGCACGACCGTGCAATTGTCAGTTAAAGCAACGCAGTGCCGTGTCACAAAAAATGGCCTGGTCATGAGGGGGTAAATCTGGAGCTGAAGAGATTAATTTGATCACTGTTTACATCTATGTTGTCTGTTCCTTAGATGTGCTAATGATATTACTGTTTACAGATTGCATTGTTTAGGATAATGTGATCAGGCTCTTACCTGATGTTGTGTGGTATATATTCTGGGTGAATTTACAGTAAAGTCAGTTCCAGTTTGCACCTTAGCTGGTTTCGTCTAGTTCCTGTGTGCTCAGCTATAATACCCCTTTCCTGGATTCAGAGAAGCTGCATCTTGGCGGAAGCACACAGGAGGGGTGCCAGGTGGTCCGTCACACACACAAATCTTTTTGCAAGTAAAACCGATCCAATATATGTATTCCATCAATGTATTTATGTATTCTATCGATGTATTTATCTGTAACGTATATATACGGCGGCAAGGAACATGAGCCTTACCGCCCAACCACCGTACATATACAACCGCAGCTGCCTGAGCTCCCATCACACTGACCGAGCTGTCAGCTACATGTCAGGGCTTCTGATTGGGAGCCAGTGGGAGGGACATTCTGTCATATGACTGCTGTGAGAGCCAATCACGTCAGTCACATAATAGAGAAGCTGCCCCGCCTCCCAAACATTAAAGCCCACTTAAAGGACCACAAGCAGGCAGCAATTTTCTTACCTCTTCCCTAGTAATGCTGCTTTACATTGGGGGTCAATGAGGAACCCCAGTAACATCTCCCCTTACATTGGTGGTCATTGCCACTCCCCCCCCCATTATAATGCCATTATAGTATTAGTATATACCCTCAGAACCACCATTGTGTACCCCCAATGTCCCCATTATCTACCCCCAATGCCGCCATTAGGTACTCCCAATGCCATCATTATGTACCCCCAAATCCACCATTAGGTACTCCAAATGCCACCATTATGTACCCCCAATGCCACTGTTAGGGTCTCACAATGCCTTCATTATGTACCCCCAAATTCACCATTAGGTACTCCAAATGCCACCATTATGTATCCCCAATGCCACTGTTAGGGTCTCACAGTGCCTTCATTATGTACCCCCAAATCCACCATTAGGTACTCCAAATGCCACCATTATGTACCCCCAATGCCACTGTTAGGGTCTCACAATGCCTTCATTATGTACCCCCAAATCCACCATTAGGTACTCCAAATGCAACCATTATGTACCCCCAAATTTACCACCAGGCACTCCCAATGGCACCATGATGTACCCCCAAATCCACCATTAGGTACTCCAAATGCCACCATTATGTATCCCCAATGCCACTGTTAGGGTCTCACAATGCCTTCATTATGTACCCCCAAATCCACCATTAGGTACTCCAAATGCAACCATTATGTACCCCCAAATTTACCACCAGGCACTCCCAATGGCACCATGATGTACCCCCAAATCCACATTAGGTACTCTCACTGGCACCATTGTGTCCCTCCAGTAGTATTAATGGTGATAATGAAGGTTGACCCTCTAATTTAGGGATCTCTTTGGGAAAGGACACAAGCAGCAATTGTTGCAGTGCGGAGAAATATGTGAAAATCCTTGCAATGTGCTCAGCTCACCTAAAGGACATTTTTTTCTCTCAATAAACCCCAAATGTAATAATTCATTTACAGCTTTATTGGTGGATTGGACCCCTGACCTACACCTGGCACTCAGCACCCCCTGCCAGAAACATTCTACAACTCCAGGCAGCCACCCCCTATTGTACTCAAAGCACCTTTTTCTGAAGTCTCCCAGACTGGTCATACGATATTCAGGTTCCTTCTTCTCTTTGGATCTTTTCCATCAGTGAGGAGAGATGCCTCATTGTATGTGATGGCAGAGCACCATGCTGATGGATGGTATCTCAGGGCAGGACAGGATGCCATGCTGATGCTCCCTCGGGGGCGGGCCCATGACACTCTGCACTCACATGATGCAGTATTCCCCAGTGTCATTCATCTAGGAAGACTGAGGACATCTAGTGGCAGAACTGAATTACAGTGGAGGACAACATCAAAGTGGAGATACATATCACATCCAGAACAGCTTATTCAGTTTAAAAACCTCCTGGGGCACCATTTATTTTTCCTGGAGTTGGGCAACATTACAGTAATAAGAAAAGAGCATTAAAAGAAATGCATTAAAAATATTCCCCTCACCCCTGGTTTCAAGCAGCTTCCTGTTGATGATGTCACTGGGCTCCAGAGAGGGATCTGGGGAAAGCTCAGGGTCCCGGCTCTCACCATAGGACACTAATAAATTGTAGAGGAGTATGTTCTTGTGGGATTTGGGATGTTCAACTTTCTTTTCTCCTGCAAGAAGACCCACCGATGCCACCTCACAAGGCAGGCCTATTGGAAGCACGGGGTATTATGGGGCATTATTATTGGTATTATATGGGGCATGGGGTTAGGGAAAGTATTTTTATGAGTTTTTCCCCAAAGCATTTTTTTTTCTGTAGTGCAGAATTTCGACACAGGTGGTGGTGGCAGCAAAATAAGTGTAGCTGTGTGTTGCTAGGGAGCGTGGTATACTCATTATTTTTGGTTTCCCGGACAGAATTTAGGTCCCTATTGGGGTGTTTGGTTTGTTGGGAAGTGCAGTAGGGCCTTGTGAGGAAGAAAGTTCTGTTTTTTTGTTAGGGTGAAGACCATCTGCACTTAGTTTACTCTTTGGGGGACAGTAAGGGGCTCCTTAACATTGGAGTTGGGATGCAGAAGGGGACACTTATGTTGTTTGAGACAATGGACTTTTTATTGGTTGCTCGATGTCGGTAAGAAGATTCTCCTCCTCCTACCCTGTTTCCCTGATTTTCAGGGAGGGCTGCAATATAAGCCCTACCCCGAAAATAAGCCCTAGTAAAATCCTTGATCTCAGCCCCTCCCTCTGCAGTATTCAGAGGGGGAGAGTAGAGCTCTGGAGGGTCACGTGAGCGCCCAGCGGCGCTGTAAATAAGGTATTTTCCACAATAAAGTTACAAAAGGAGACACACTGCACATTATATAATCTTTTTACAAAATCCATGACATATTTTTACAAGGACTTTATCCAAGGTTTATTTTTGGGATTACAGAATGTCATAATGCCGACTCCTGAGCTGACAGGGAGAGAGAGGGAGAGAACTTTTTTTTTGATTATTTTATTCCAGGTTTTTAGAACATAAAGAGGGATAAATGACACAACACAAGCACTGTGCTGTTTACCATGCTTTAAGGCTCCGTTCACATGTAGGCGTTTTGGGGCGTTTTTCTGCTCTAGGATCAGCTCTCAAAACGCCCAACAAGACAAATCCTATTCATTTCAATGGCCCCTGTTCACATCTGAGCGTTTTGAAGCTGTATACAAAACGCCCAACGCTCAAAAAAGTACATGAGCTTCTTTTTGGGCAGATTACAGGCGTTTTCCATTGATCTCTATTGAATCTAAAAACGCCTGCACAAAAATCGCGGTAAAAATCGCGGTAAAATCGCGGTAAAAAACGCCGCAAAAATCGCGGTAAAATCGCGGTAAAAAACGCGCGAAAAACGCTACGCTCAGGTGTGAATGTAGCCTTAAGGATCAGAATATTTATTTATTTTAGGTTTACAATCCCTTTAAGATCATCTTTGTACATACCATAAATAAATAAGACATCCCCTGAAAATAAGCCCCAGTGTGTTTTGTGTAGCCAAAATGAATATAAGACCCGCTCTTATTTTCGGGGAAACACGGTATATATATAAAAGACACCATAAAGAGTTCAGAAATGTTTCCCCCGAATGAAGAATTCTGTGTTGGTTACATTGTGGATGTCCCAGCAATGTTTGTATTCGGTAAGTGGACCACCTGGCTGGAATTGCACCAAAGTAAAGATTATACAATGTAACCATTGTCTGGTCTATTACTGTTATTCAGAACATTTACCCAAAGCAGGAACCATAGAGAGGAGGAGAATGGGCTCCGAGGTATGCAGGGGTCTCGGAGTGGTAGTGGAGTCTCCTCTGTGTCATGTTGGAGGCTCCTCATTCCTGTAGGGTGGGGCTGTTGGATGCTATTTTAGTGCCCCCCCCCCCCCCCTGTGATGGCCATAAACTCAGCTGTGTGGATATTTTATCCTTAGTTTGGGACATTGAGAGCCCCGGTTAGTTGGAAGTCCATTGTTTGGTCTGAGGATTTGAGCTCCTGACCAGGGACCAGAAATAACAGAAGGGTCCTGAGTTTAGGGACATTAAGTCTGATAGCCCTGGAGTCCTGAGTTCAGGGAAGTGATGTCTGATAGTCCTGGAACCCTGTGTTTGGGGAAGGGAGTTTCTGTTGGGCAGAAGTTGGTTCACGGAAAGCCCACAGCGCATGCTTTGTAGGCTGGTAGAGACGTTTGCATGCTGCTTTTCGGCAGGGCACTAGTGGGGGGGGGGCGGAGCCTCCAATATGAGACCTTCTAAAGGTCACTAAAGAGTTTCATTCAAGAGACGGCAGAATTTTATTGATCGGCCTGTTGATGGATCGTATTTTCAATCGATTCTGTATCTGTTGATTGGTTGGATATTTTAATCCATGATGAATGGTTTGGTATCACTTGTACCTGAATGAATCACAAATTGATACGTGTATGATCACCTTAGGATTGGAATAGGGCGGGGTCCCATTCCAGGGATCCTCCCCTCACTTCCTGTTCTGGGGACAGTGTTGCAGGAAAATCATTTATCCGGATACAAGAATAAAATATTTTTTGTGTTTTGCTGAGTGAGACCTCTTAACTCTCCAATCAGCAGGGAGCATCAGCTGGTTGGGGGTATATATGAATATAGCGTCACACCTCTGCAGAGAGACCACTGCTTCCACGCACAGAAGAAAGGATCTTTCTCCGCACCATGCTGGCCGGGGACAGGCTTTTTTTCCCCCCAACTGTGGCTGCTTTATAAAGAAATCACATTGTAAGACTTGGCTCAGCTTTTCTTTTGCAATGTATTTAGCCAATTTAAAGTGTCTATAAACCCTCCGTATCCCCGGTGCAGTGACCGGCCTCAGGTGATACACAGAGATGAAACAAATCCTCCTACATACGTTGTACCTGTTTATCTGAAGTCTCCTCTACAGCCATTCAAAGTCCAGAATTTATACAGCTTGTCTGAGCTTTCAGAAAAAAGGGGGTGGGTAGCTGAAGTTACACACTGCAGAGCTTAGTAAGAGCTGATTGGAGGGGAGGGAAATCACACAGGAACAGAGATGAGGATGTCAATCACAGGCTGTGTGCGGGAGCTCCCTCTCCTGTCACCATTTATCTCTTGGTGTCAGGAAAACTTGTTAGAAGTAACTCATGCAGAGGAAGGGGGGGAAGGAAGAAGGGGGAGACGCATGCAAATAGGCAGAGGAACGGGGAGGAGGGAGGGGGAGGGAGACTCATGCAGATGGAAGGGGGAGGAGTCTCATGCAGATAGCAGAGAAAGGAGGGGGAGGCGGAGGAGTCTCATGCAGATAGCGGAGGAAGGGGGAGGAGACTCATTTAGATAGCAGAGGAAAGAGGCAGCAGACAGAAATGACAGTGCTCTGGACTGAGATAAGTGCACACTATAGAGGGATGTGCTTTGTTCACATTTCATGTCTGAGGTTTACACCCACTTTAAAGCCCAACTGAACATTCCGTTTGAAGTGATTGTAATCCTCAGACATGAAATCTGAACAAAGCACATCCCTCTATAGTAGGGATTGACCGATTATAGGCAAGGCTGATATATCAAGGGCTGATATGCACTTTCCCCGATATATCGGAATTGGCCCCGGAGGTTGCCGATATTGACATTACGTCGTTGCGTATGTTGCGCCACGCGCTTCCGCACACTGGGACAGCTTCTTCCTTCTTAGGCCGCCTCCCTCAGCCTCGTCTGGAGTCGGGGAGTCTCAGGAAAGTGAGTGTACAGTGCACACCGTGTGTTTAACACAGCCGCCATACATACACCCACTCACAGCTGCCCAGTGCCAGCCAGCCACCCGCACACACCCACAGGCCTGTACCAGCCAGCTACAGGCCCTACCTGTACCAGCCAGCCACAGGCCACACAAGGTGCCAGCCAGCCACCCACCAAAGGGTGCCCACCAGTCACCCACCAAAGGGTGCTAGCCACCCACCCACCAAAGGGTGCCAGCCACAGCCAGCCAGCCACCCACCAAAGGGTGCCAGCTAACCACCCAAAGGATGCCCACCAGCCAGCCACCCACCAAAGGGTGCCAGCCAACCACCCAAAGGATGCCCGCCAGCCAGCCACCCACCAAAGGGTGCCAGCCAACCACCCAAAGGATGCCCGCCAGCCAGCCACCCACCAAAGGGTGCCAGCCAACCACCCAAAGGATGCGCGCCAGCCAGCCACCCACCAAAGGGTGCCAGCCACCCACCAACCAAAGGGTGCCAGCCAGCCACCCACCAAAGGGTGCCAGCTAACCACCCAAAGGATGCCCACCAGCCAATCACCCACCAAAGCGTGCCAGCCACCCACCCACCACAGGGTGTCAGCCAGACACCCACCCACCACAGGGTTCCAGCCACAGCCAGCCAACCACCCACCAAAGGATGCCTGCCATCCAGCCACCCACCACAAGGTGCCAGCCAGACAGTTTTTTTTTAAGCCTGTATTCAATTTCAGTAGTGTCTTTCAAATTTCAATGGAGATGCGGTAGTGATGTGAAATGATTGCAGTGAGTGCAGTACTGCAGCAGTTTATGCATCATTCACAATCAGATGATGTGAAATGTCCCTGGAAGTGCGGTTTTCCTATCAGTTCTCATGCAGGTGAGGTGTGAAGAAGGAGCTCTTAATGTTAAAAATGTTAATAAATAAACATTAATGTTCAGTAACAGATTTGTGTTGAAAATTGTGTTTATTTTGCTAAACTTTAATGTTCAAAATATTGGCCGATACCGATATGCGATGGCCAAAATATCGGTTTCGGCAACGAAAAACCGATATTGGTCAATCCCTACTCTATAGTGTGTACTTGACACTCAGTGCTTTGGACTGAGACATTTCTAAATGTAGAAGGCCCCGCCTTTTCTTCACTTGGAGGAAAAAGCAGGAAGAAAAAGGAGGATTTTTAGGTGCCCGGAATTTACGTGTCTTATTTATAGTAAAAAATATTTATATTTCACAAATATAAAAAAAATAATAATTTTCTTCAGGATCCTGAAGAAGCCATTGAATAGGGCGAAACACGTTGATCCATAATAATTTACATCATATCTTTTGGATCCTGCCAAGTTGGGTGGACTACAGTGGGTACGGAAAGTATTCAGACCCCCTTACATTTTTCACTCTTTGTTATATTGCAGCCATTTGCTAAAATCATTTAGGTTCATTCTTCTTCCTCATGAATGTACACATAGCACCCCATACTGACAGAAAAACACAGAATTGTTGACATTGTTGCAGATTTATTAAAAAAAAAAAAACTGAAATATCACATGGTCCTAAGTATTCAGACCCTTTGCTCAGTATTTAGTAGAAGCCCCCTTTTGATCTAATACAGCCAGGAGTCTTTTTGGGAAAGATGCAACAAGTCTTTCACACCTGGATTTGGGGATCCTCTGCCATTCCTCCTTGCAGATCCTCTCCAGTTCTGTCAGGTTGGATGGTAAACGTTGGTGGACAGCCATTTTTAGGTCTCTCCAGAGATGCTCAATTGGGTTTAAGTCAGGGCTCTGGCTGGGCCATTCAAGAACAGTCACTGAGTTGTTGTGAAGCCACTCCTTCGTTATTTTAGCTGTGTGCTTAGGGTCATTGTCTTGTTGGAAGGTAAACCTTCGGCCCAGTCTGAGGTCCAGATGTAAGATTCTGGTACCTTCGGTACCCTTCCAGCCCATTCCTTCCGCATTGCGTTCCACCATTTAGGTAGGTGGAACGCATATAGCTACCTGTCCCTTTAATTCTCATGACGTCATCACTAGGCGCCGCTCTGAGCGGCTATTTCAATCGCCGGCTTTCACTCACAAGGTGTTCGTGCAAACCGCTTGTTATACAGCCTTGTCTGACGCTGCCGAAGCCTCCAGCTATTTCCTGTATCTCGCTACTGATCCTGTATCTCGCTACCTGATCCTTACCTCATTACCGGACCCCTCATCTCTCTAAACCAACTAGTGATAAGTACCCCACAGGGGATTCCTTCCTATCAACTTACACTATCTACTCTTGCATACTAAAGACTGTTGCTATCTATGCATTACTATTTCTATCATCTGCACTGTTACATAGATTGCTAGCTCTTGAGTCTACTACCATCTATATCCTTGCACTGAGTTAGCAGTTCCTGTACACTTCATCTGCTGTCCCCTACCACCTGTTATTTGTACATGATTGCTAACCTATCTGCATACTATCTATCACCATCTGCTAACACTCCTGAACATTACTATTGAGTGCTTATCATTGCTATCACTACTCACGCCTGTCCTTTCAGCACATCACCTCTATACTATCGTATACAACCTATCACTCCAGGAACATCTTATTGAGTGTTTGTATATTTGCATGCTGAGGCAGGCTGGGCCACAATGATGAGTCTGGAGAGTTGGATATGGTGATTCAACACATCTCTACACGACTACTGAGTGGAAATTCTGCAGCTGCAAATCCAGTTCACTAAACAAACGCCGGAGCGTTACAGATTGTACGAACCAGGAAAAAAAAAAAATGGATTCAGCAGAATTAGCCACTCATGTGTTACAACTAACACAAAAGGTAGATGCATTAATCCTTTCCCTTGCCGAAGTGAAAAATGAAAATCAGACTTTGAGACAGCAGATAGCCCGTATTTCACAGCTCACTGCTGCTCAACCTCGTGAGCCCAAAATAAACCCTCCTCTAGTGTTTACAGGTGATCGGAAAAAATTTAGTGAATTTAAAAACGCATGTCAATTGCTTTTTAATTTAAAACCTCGTACTTACACTACAGACCAAATTAAAGTCTGTACCATTATCTCATATTTGTCGGGTGATCCACGGGCTTGGGCAGATTCTCTCTTTGAGAAAAATGACCCTCTTCTTAACTCCTATCCTTTATTTTTAGCAGAACTCGCTAGCTTATATGAAGACCCAAATAGGCAGAGTACTGCTGACAGCCAATTGAGGGCTTTAAAACAAGGAAGGAGACCTGTTGAAGATTTCGTAGCAGAGTTCAAAAGATGGACCCTTGATTCAGGGTGGAATGATGCATCTTTGCGAACTCAGTTCAGACTCGGGTTATCAGAAGCCGTAAAAGACGAGCTCGCCCGAGCGGATTTACCTGGCACTTTGGATGCCTTAATACAACTCAGCATCAATATTGACAGGCGACTGCGAGAAAGAAAGGCTGAGAAAATGGGATTACCATTATCCAATCCTCCTCGGGTTTCGCCCGTTGACCCTACTCCTATGGAGGTAGGAACCATACGCCCACCATTATCGTCTACTGAACGAGCCAGGAGAAGATCTGAAAATCTCTGCATGTACTGCGCATCCCCGGATCATTTGATAAGCGTCTGTCCCCTTGTCCGCAAAAAAGAGGGTGAGAGTTTACATGTCTTGCTGGGGGGATTAACGACTTCTTTTTCTAATCCCTATCTTTTTATTAATTTGACCTTACAGTGGGACCACAATAGGATCACCACCAAGGCTATGATCGACACAGGATCTTGTGGGAACTACATTGACACTAGTTTTGTTGCTTTAAATAAAATACCTATTATTTCAAAATCTAAACCTGTCTCTGTTAGTTTTATTAACGGTATTCCGTTATCTTCTGGTCCAATTACCAATCAGACACAAGCACTCCTTGCTACTGCTAACGAGTCTCATGCTGAGACCACCACTTTTGATGTATTACCTTCACCACATTTTCCCATTATTTTGGGACTTCCCTGGTTACACATACATCAACCAATCATTGATTGGAAAACACGGACTTTAACCTTCCCCTCTCACTACTGCGAGACCACGTGTAACCTCCAATCATATAGAAAAATCCTGTCCATGGTGTCAGATGAAATTTCACCACCACCATGTTATCAGGATCTATCAGAAGTCTTCCTTGAGAAAAATGCTCAAGTATTGCCTCCCCATAGGGACTACGATTGTTCTATTGATCTACTCCCTAATAGTAAACTACCTTTCGGTCATGTTTATCCTCTTTCTCAGGATGAACTTTCTCATCTCAAGGAATACTTGGATGAGAATTTAGCGAAAGGGTTTATTAGACCCTCTACTTCTTCCACAGCTGCAGGACTTTTCTTTGTCCGCAATAAGGATTTAAGTCTCAGGCCTATTATTGACTATAGGCAATTAAATACCATTACAATAAAGGATCGCTATCCTTTACCTCTCATTCCCGAACTCATTGAACAAGTGCGCGGAGCTACCTACTTTTCAAAATTGGACCTAAAAGGGGCATACAACCTTATCCGAATCCGTAATGGGGATGAGTGGAAGACGGCATTCAGAACCAGATATGGATTATTCGAATATCTTGTGATGCCTTTTGGGTTGTGTAATGCTCCCGCAGCATTTCAGCGATTCATAAATGACATCTTCAGAGACTTACTTGATGTTTGTGTTGTGGTATATCTGGATGATATACTCATTTATTCTCAGTCCTTGTCCGAACATGTAAGACATGTAAGACTTGTGCTGTCCAGATTACTCGCACACAATTTATACGTAAAATTAAAAAAATGCCTATTTCATAAGGAAGAAGTACTATTCCTAGGATACATCATATCTAAGAACGGTATCAAGATGGATATGAGCAAGATATCATGTATACTGGATTGGCCTATACCAACAACTCGTAAGGCATTACAACGTTTCCTTGGATTTTCAAACTTCTATAGGAAGTTCATCAAGAACTTCTCTTCTATTGTGAGACCTCTCACACAACTTACAAGTGTAAAGAAACCATTTAAATGGTCTGAAGAAGCAAATAAAGCTTTCCGCTTGTTAAAATCAAGCTTTACTTCTGCTCCCATACTACGCCATCCAGACCCATCCCTCCAATATATTCTAGAGGTAGATGCGTCAAATATGGCTGTAGGAGCAGTTCTCTCCCAACGACCAACGAATACTTCACCACTCCACCCAGTTGCTTTTTTCTCTAAATCACTAAGTAGCCCCGAGGTGAATTACCCAGTGGGTGAAAAAGAGTTGCTTGCCATAAAACTGGCACTAGAAAATTGGCGACATTTACTTGAAGGTACTAGATTGCCAATACTCATATATACAGATCATAAGAATCTCCAATACCTTCAGACCAACAAGACTCTTTCCCACCGGCAGGTACGTTGGTCATTATTCTTCCTAAGATTCAACTTCCTAGTGACCTACACACCTGCAGACAAAAACAAAAAAGCGGATGCGCTATCACGGCTAACCGAAGATAACTGCGCCGAAATCCCTTCACTTCCTATAATACCCTATGACCGTATTATTGGTGTTGTTCGTTTCCTTGAAGGAAGAGATTCTGCACAGTATAGGACTGGATTCACCACCACCACAACTAAGTACTGATGCAGAAGGCTTCCTCTACTTTAACGACAAACTCTACATACCTCCTGGTATGCGTACCAAGATCTTGGAATTATCTCATCACGTACCTATGGCAGGACATATGGGTATGACTAAGACATTCAATTTGCTCACCAGGCAATTTTGGTGGCCTGATATGAAGACGTCTGTACAAAAATTTGTTTCCTCATGTGACATCTGTGCAAGGTCCAAAATTGACACTACAAAACCATCGGGTCTACTTTGCAGTCTACCAATACCCCAGGTTCCATGGGAAGTTGTGTCCTTAGACTTTATAGTAGAACTACCACCTTCCAAAGGATTTACTACCATTCTAGTGTCAGTGGACCATCTGACAAAGATGGCACATTTCATCGCTATTCGCAGACTACCTTCATCTAAGGAAACAGCGGAATTATTAGTGAAACATGTGTTCAAGCTACATGGAATTCCAAAGACTCTTTTATCTGACCGAGGTTCACAGTTCATCTCCAAGTTTTGGCAAGCTCTATGTCATATACTAGGAATTGAGCGAAAACTCACTTCTCCCTACCACCCTCAGACCAATGGACAAACTGAAAGAGTCAACCAGTGCATTGAACAATATTTGCGTTGCTACACCTCATACCTACAGGATGATTGGGTGGACCTCCTCCCTCTGGCAGAATTTGCCTACAACAACGCAACCCACAGTACTACTAAGCAAAGTCCATTCTACCTAAACTATGGGTTTCATCCCACACTTCTTCCACCACGCATCCTGCCATCAAGTAACCCAGTAGCCTCTGACTATCTTACCCAAATAAAAGACTCTCTGGGTTTACTTAACACCACCATCTCACATGCTCATAGCCAACAAAAAAGGTACTACGACCTCCGTAGAAGACCTTCTCCTCAATATGCTATTGGGGATCTCGTTTGGCTATCTACGAAAAACTTAAGGTTAAAGATCCCCAGTAAAAAGCTTGAGCCTTTGTTTCTAGGACCTTTCCCAATTGAGAAGCTCATTGGGAGAGCTGCAGTTCAACTCACCTTACCGGCAGATCTTAAAATACATCCCATCTTTCACGTGTCGCTACTGAAACCACATGTTCCCAACCAAGGAATAAGACCTACCATCTCGCCTCCACCTCCAGTACAAGTTGAGGGCGGAGAAGAATTTGAGATTAAGGAGATTTTGGATTCTCGTATCCACAGAGGGAAACTCCAATATCTCATAAGATGGAAAAACTATGGACCCCAAGACGACACCTGGTTGGATACTTCTGACGTTCACGCTCCCAGGCTTATACGAAGGTTTCACTCCAAATACCCGGAGAGACCAGTGCTATAGGCCTTCCGGAGCCGGCCTTAAGGGGGGGGTACTGTAAGATTCTGGTACCTTCGGTACCCTTCCAGCCCATTTCTTCCGCATTGCGTTCCACCATTTAGGTAGGTGGAACGCATATAGCTACCTGTCCCTTTAATTCTCATGACGTCATCACTAGGCGCCGCTCTGAGCGGCTATTTCAATCGCCGGCTTTCACTCACAAGGTGTTCGTGCAAACCGCTTGTTATACAGCCTTGTCTGACGCTGCCGAAGCCTCCAGCTATTTCCTGTATCTCGCTACTGATCCTGTATCTCGCTACCTGATCCTTACCTCATTACCGGACCCCTCATCTCTCTAAACCAACTAGTGATAAGTACCCCACAGGGGATTCCTTCCTATCAACTTACACTATCTACTCTTGCATACTAAAGACTGTTGCTATCTATGCATTACTATTTCTATCATCTGCACTGTTACATAGATTGCTAGCTCTTGAGTCTACTACCATCTATATCCTTGCACTGAGTTAGCAATTCCTGTACACTTCATCTGCTGTCCCCTACCACCTGTTACTTGTACATGATTGCTAACCTATCTGCATACTATCTATCACCATCTGCTAACACTCCTGAACATTACTATTGAGTGCCTATCATTGCTATCACTACTCACGCCTGTCCTTTCAGCACATCACCTCTATACTATCGCATACAACCTATCACTCCAGGAACATCTTATCTGAGTGTCTGTATATTTGCATGGTGAGGCAGGCTGGGCCACAATGATGAGTCTGGAGAGTTGGATATGGTGATTCAACACATCTCTACACGACTACTGAGTGGAAATTCTGCAGCTGCAAATCCAGTTCACTAAACAAACGCCGGAGCGTTACACCAGAGCACTCTGGAGAAGGTTTTTGTCCAGGATATCCCTGTACTTGGCCGCATTCATCTTTCCCTCGATAGCAACCAGTCGTCCTGTCCCTGCAGCTGAAAAACACCCCCACAGCATGATGCTGCCACCACCATGCTTCACTGTTGGGACTGTATTGGACAGGTGATATGCAGTGCCTGGTTTTCTCCACACATACCGCTTAGAATTAAGGCCAAAAAGTTCTATTTTGGTCTCATCAGACCAGAGAATCTTATTTCTCACCATCTTGGAGTCCTTCAGGTGTTTTTTAGCAAACTCCATGCGGGCTTTCATGTGTCTTACACTGAGGAGAGGCTTCCGTCGGGCCACTCTGCCATAAAGCCCCGACTGGTGGAGGGCTGCAGTGATGGTTGACTTTCTACAACTTTCTCCCATCTCCTGACTGCATCTCTGGAGCTCAGCCACAGTGATCTTTGGGTTCTTCTTTACCTCTCTCACCAAGGCTCTTCTCCCCCGATAGCTCAGTTTGGCCGGACGGCCAGCTCTAGGAAGGGTTCTGGTCGCCCCAAACGTCTTCCATTTGAGGATTATGGAGGCCACTGTGCTCTTAGGAACCTTAAGTGCAGCAGAAATCTTTTTATAACCTTGGCCAGATCTGTGCCTTGCCACAATTCTGTCTCTGAGCTCTTCAGGCAGTTCCTTTGACCTCATGATTCTCATTTGTTCTGACATACATTGTGATCTGGAAGGTCTTATATAGACAGGTGTGTGGCTTTCCTAATCAAGTCCAATCAGTATAATCAAACACAGCTGGACTCAAATGAAGGTGTAGAACCATCTCAAGGATGATCAGAAGAAATGGAAAGCACCTGAGTTAAATATATGAGTGTCACAGCAAAGGGTCTGAATACTTAGGACCATGTGATATTTCAGTTTTTCTTTTTTAATAAATCTGCAACAATGTCAACAATTCTGTGTTTTTCTGTCAGTATGGGGTGCTATGTGTACATTCATGAGGAAGAAGAATGGCTGCAATATAACAAAGAGTGAAAAATTTAAGGGGGTCTGAATACTTTCCGTACCCACTGTATATGTATAGTGGTTTAGGCTATTGTTACATTGACCACCTGCAGCATGAATTTTTTACATTTGATGTACCAATAAATTATTTATGTTCTTTTATAGTTGTGAAATATAAATATTTTTTACTATAAATAAGACACCTAAATACTGGGCACCTAAAAATCCCCCTTTTCTTCCAAGTGGATAGAAGGCGGGGGTCTTCTACATTTAGTGATATCCGGGGAGAGCACCGCGGTTTGATCTTAGTTTTTTCTTCTCACATACAGAATCTCCCCCTACTTATTCATATCATACATGCTGCTTCCTTCCTCTGCTATCTGCATGAGACTCCTCCCCTCCTCCGCTATCTGCATGAGACTCCTCCCACCCCCTTCCTCTGCTATCTGCATGAGACTCCTCCCACCCCCTTCCTCTGCTATCTGCATGAGACTCCTCCCCTCCTCCGCTATCTGCATGAGACTCCTCCCACCCCCTTCCTCTGCTATCTGCATGAGACTCCTCCCACCCCTTCCTCTGCTATCTGCATGAGACTCCTCCCACCCCTTCCTCTGCTATCTGCATGAGACTCCTCCCACCCCCTTCCTCTGCTATCTGCATGAGACTCCTCCCACCCCCTTCCTCTGCTATCTGCATGAGACTCCTCCCACCCCTTTCTCTGCTATCTGCATGAGACTCCTCCCACCCCTTCCTCTGCTATCTGCATGAGACTCCTCCCACCCCCTTCCTCTGCTAACTGCATGAGACTCCTCCCCTCCTCTGCTATCTGCATGAGACTCCTCCCCTCCTCTGCTATCTGCATGAGACTCCTCCCCTCCTCCTTCCTCTGCTATCTGCATGAGACTCCTCCCCTCCTCCTTCCTCTGCTATCTGCATGAGACTTCTCCCACCCCTTCCTCTGCTATCTGCATGAGAATCCTCCCACCCCTTCCTCTGCTATCTGCATGAGACTCCTCCCACCCCTTCCTCTGCTATCTGCATGAGACTCCTCCCACCCCTTCCTCTGCTATCTGCATGAGACTCCTCCCACCCCCTTCCTCTGCTATCTGCATGAGACTCCTCCCACCCCCTTCCTCTGATATCTGCATGAGACTCCTCCCCCTTCCTCTGCTATCTGCATGAGACTCCTCCCACCCCTTCCTCTGCTATCTGCATGAGACTCCTCCCTCTTCCTCTGCTATCTGCATGAGACTCCTCCCCCCTCCGCTATCTGCATGAGACTCCTCCCCCTTCCTCTTTTAACTGAGTTTACCTGAGGCCGGTCCCTGGGGATATGGAAGAGTTTACCTCAGGCCGGTCCCTGGGGAAATGAAAGAGTTTACCTCAGGCCGGTCACTGGGGATATGGAAGAGTTTACCTGAGGCCGGTCCCTGGGGATATGGAAGAGTTTACCTGAGGCCGGTCTCTGGGGATATGGAAGAGTTTACCTGAGGCCGGTCTCTGGGGATATGGAAGAGTTTACCTGAGGCCGGTCTCTGGGGATATGGAAGAGTTTTCCTGAGGCCGGTCTCTGGGGATATGGAAGAGTTTACCTCAGGCCGGTCCCTGGGGATATGGAAGAGTTTACCTCAGGCCGGTCACTGGGGATATGGAAGAGTTTACCTGAGGCCGGTCCCTGGGGAAATGGAAGAGTTTACCTGAGGCCGGTCCCTGGGGATATGAAAGAGTTTACCTCAGGCCGGTCACTGGGGATATGGAAGAGTTTACCTGAGGCCGGTCCCTGGGGATATGGAAGAGTTTACCTGAGGCCGGTCACTGGGGATATGGAAGAGTTTACCTGAGGCCGATCCCTGGGGATATAGAAGAGTTTACCTGAGTCCGGTCTCTGGGGATATAGAAGAGTTTACCTGAGGCCGGTCTCTGGGGATATGGAAGAGTTTACCTGAGGCCGGTCTCTGGGGATAGGGAAGAGTTTACCTGAGGCCGGTCCCTGGGGATATGGAAGAGTTTACTTGAGGCCAGTCGCTGGGGATATGGAAGAGTTTACCTGAGGCCAGTCGCTGGGGATATGGAAGAGTTTACCTGAGGCCGGTCGCTGGGGATATGGAAGAGTTTACCTGAGGCCGGTCGCTGGGGATATGAAAGAGTTTACCTGAGGCCGGTCACTGGGGATATGGAAGAGTTTACCTGAGGCCGGTCCCTGGGGATATGGAAGAGTTTACCTGAGGCCGGTCCCTGGGGATATGGAAGAGTTTACCTGAGGCCGGTCCCTGGGGATATGGAAGAGTTTTCCTGAGGCAGGTCCCTGGGAATATGGAAGAGTTTTCCTGAGGCCGGTCCCTGGGGATTTGGAAGAGTTTACCTGAGGCCGGTCTCTGGGGATATGGAAGAGTTTACCTGAGGCCGGCCCCTGGGGATATGGAAGAGTTTACCTGGGGCCGGTCCCTGGGGATATGGAAGAGTTTACCTGGGGCCGGTCACTGGGGATATGGAAGAGTTTTCCTGAGGCCGGTCCCTGGGGATATGGAAGAGTTTTCCTGAGGCCGGTCCCTGGGGATTTGGAAGAGTTTACCTGAGGCCGGTCACTGGGTATATGGAAGAGTTTATCTGAGGCCGGTCACTGGGGATATGGAAGAGTTTTCCTGAGGCCGGTCCCTGGGGATATGGAAGAGTTTTCCTGAGGCCGGTCCCTGGGGATTTGGAAGAGTTTACCTGAGGCCGGTCCCTGGGGATATGGAAGAGTTTTCCTGAGGCCGGTCCCTGGGGATTTGGAAGAGTTTACCTGAGGCCGGTCCCTGGGGATATGGAAGAGTTTTCCTGAGACCGGTCCCTGGGGATATGGAAGAGTTTTCCTGAGACCGGTCCCTGGGGATATGGAAGAGTTTACCTGAGGCCGGTCCCTGGGGATATGGAAGAGTTTTCCTGAGGCCAGTCCCTGGGGATATGGAAGAGTTTACCTGAGGCCGGTCCCTGGGGATATGGAAGAGTTTACCTGAGGCTGGTCTCTGGTGATATGGAAGAGTTTACAGTCACTTTAATGAAGCTCTTTGGATAAGTAGCCGAACATTTTCACCATTACAGGAGAATTGGGGAAGAAGGTGCCTTCTAGTGCACTGTGACTCCGATAAGGGAGAACCTTCATAGAGAACATTGTTGGTTTAGCGATCTGTGACGGCGGATTCCGGCGTTTCCCCTCCTTGGAATGATGCCAAATGAACACTTTAGCTGCCGTGACCTAAAATAGATTTTATTTTCCTCTTTCTATAAAACACACTTATTTGAAAAAGTGACAGAAAAAGAGGGAGGGGCTTCATTATAATAAATAAAATCATTATACACACGGGTGCAGCATCTGCAGTGAGCAGTGTGGTGTCGTGGAGGGTGGGGGTACATTATCTAGGAAAGGGTTAAGGTAGGTATTGGATGTTGGTGTTGCTGAGGGTCTTCTGGAGGGATAGCGGACAAGGACGGGGGGGGGGGGGAGGGCTGGGCTGGTGCAACTGAAGTTTATTCTGCTTGTATTTTGCCTTTCCTGCCCCCCCCCCCCAATGATATCAGGGCACTGCCTGCTTTATATGATGAGGAGTATTTTAGAAAGATGGCCCCATGAGATATCATGCACACTGCAAGGAGCTCCACATGGATCCCAGCCCCCATCTGGAGGACATTCTGTTTGGTAAAGCATGCTGTGTTATAAATATCGCCTCTTTTTTTATTAAAAAATGCTTTTTTTCAGTGCGGATCTCCTGCAGTTTTCTTCAGCCACTTCATGTCTACATGCCTGTCCTCCAGTGTCACACCATTGCCCGGGAATGGCTTCCTGCTGGTAAGAAAGGTGGACCATACCTAACTAATGTGTGGTAGGACATGGAGTCTCCACCGGGGGGCAGTGCAGGAGCACAACTGGGAAACAATTGTCCTCCTATAACAAGAAGCGCCTGAAAAGGACCTTCATGGCGGGATCGTCCGGTGCTCATTTAATAAAAGCTTCAGATTTTAAAAAGATTGAAATGACTTTAGTAAAGTGTGTATAGCCTGTGCCTCATGCAATCAGGGGGCTGGGACAAGGGGTGGGCAAGAGGATAAGTTGCCCTGGGCACAGCGGAGCAAGGGGACAAAGAATGGACAGAGGGCAGTAAACCCATTCTACTCAAAAGAAAGAAACTTACTGCTCAAGGTGGTGTGAAAGCCTGATGACACACATGGTGCACGCCCCAGCTCGCCTCCGTGGATAATCAATAAAGAAAAAGGAACGGCTGCACTCCAGATGAGGTCAAAATCCAGGGTTATTGACTGGACATCCCAATGTGACAATAGTGACAAGGTAGACGCGTTTCACACACTACAATTTGTGCTTAATCATTATCGTAATATATTCATTATCATCAATAAACCTGGATTTTGACCTCATCTGGAGTGCAGCCGTTCCTTTTTCTTTTATGAAAACCCATTCTACTGCCCGCATTAGCAATGGGACAGGGGGCGGAGTTCTGCATTCTTGCCCTGGGGGCTGGAGGAACCTGTCCTGGTACTGCTTGGAATCAGTGAAATGGTTTCACAGCAACCCCTTTATATGAATAGTCAGCCTGAGCTCTCTTTGCTGTCTGGGTTCATTGGGTTTCTCCTAAACCCTGGACATTGCTTCTGCCTGCTACCGTGTCCAGAGGGAGAAGATGTAATGTGTTGGGTTAGGAGTATTTATTCTGCCTTGGCCAATCACTGAGGAGTATATACCTGTGATGTTGGCTGGAGAAGAGGATAAATGCTTGGGAAGACCAGGGATTGGCTGGGGAGGGTGTCGGTACGAGGGGTCCTCTATCTTTCCTCTGATGCCTCCTGTCTGGGGAGGGTGTTAGTCTAGAGGACCTTTCCTCTCAGGTTTGCTGTCTGGGGAGGGTGTGAGTCTAGAGGTCCTTTCCTCTCAGGTTTGCTGTCTGGGGAGGGTGTGAGTCTAGAGGTCCTTTCCTCTCAGGTTTGCTGTCTGGGGAGGGTGTGAGTCTAGAGGACCTTTCCTCTCAGGTTTGCTGTCTGGGGAGGGTGTGAGTCTAGAGCTCCTTTCCTCTCAGGTTTTCTGTCTGGGGAGGGTGAGAGTCTAGAGGCCTGTCTCGAATAAAGGGCTTAACAAAACCAAAAATTACTGGTCCTGAGCTAAAGGTCCACCACAACAGATTGCTGGTCCTGGCCTAAAGGTCCACCTCCCAAAGACTGCCAGTCTTGGCTAAAATAAAGCCAAATTGCCATCCTAGCCTAAAGGTCCACAACTACAGACTGCCGGTCCCGACCTAAAGTCTTACAAAGACAAAATGCCAGTCCCGCTTTAATCTTTACCAATGTCGACTTACACGTCCACTACTACCTATTGCCCATCTTGGTTAAAGGGCTTAACCAAGCCAAATTACCAGTTCTAGCTTAAAGTTCCACCACTACAGATTGCTGGTTTTTGACTAAAGGTCCACCACTACAGATTGCTGGACCCAACCTAAAATCTTACAAAGACAAATTGCCAGTCCCGGCTTTAAGCTACACTACTAAACTATACCAATCCCAACCTAAAGGTCCACTACTAAGATTGCCAGTCCTGGCTTAAAGGTCCACCACTAAAGAATACATGTCTCAGCTAAAGGTCCTAATAAAGTCAAAGTGCCAGTCCTGGCCTAAAAGGTCCACTACTACAGATTGCCGATTTAGGCTAAATGACTTAAAAAAGCCATTTACCAGTCCCAGTTACTACAGATTGCCAGTCCTAATGTAAAGGTCCACCACTACAGATTGCTGGTCCCGACCTAAAATCTTACAAAGACAAATTGCCAGTCCCGTCTTAAAGCTCCACTACTACACTTTACCATCCCCGACTACAGATTGCTGGTCTCAGCTTAAAGGTCCACTACTACAGATTTCTCGTCTTGGCTCAAGGGCTTAAAGCCAAATTACCAGTCCCAGTTTAAAGATCGACTGCTACAGATTGCCGGACCTGTCTTAAAGTCTTACAAAGACAAATTGCTAGTCCTAGCTTAAATCCACTACTACACATTACCGGTCCTGACCTAAAGGTCCACTACTACATATTACCGGTCCTGACCTAAAGGTCCACTGCAATGGATTGCCGGTCAAGACTTAAAGATCCTCTGAAGACTGAAGACTGTTGAATGTAGCTGTCTGTCTGGCCTTGCAAGTCTACATTCACCTGCGATAGAGGCGCAAAGAATTCTACATTAGCCTTCAGTGGAGGCAAAGGATACTAGAGGAATCTACTGAGTGGAGGGAGTTTTTGCTGCTGTTTTGGGGTATCCTGCACCCCAAACCCTCTACCCCCTGGACATCAGGCCACCACTGGTGGCTCAGCGAGTGTTTTGGTGCAGCTATGGGCCAAATCACTGATAGGGAGGCAAGGAGGGCCTGTAAAATCCTAGCAGCTCCTCAGTGGGTCAGTGCCCCATATCTGGTTTGATGTTCTTTCATCCCTTGCAACCATAACCTATATGCATCTCAGAAAGATTCTTGGTGGGGCTGTTGCCTGTTAAGACATGACTCTATACTGTGAAACCTCCCTCTCAGGCTCCGGTGTATATGTATGGGTGAAGCTTTAGTATGCTCAGAGCAAGGTTAGGGTGGAACCAGGGAACACCCTGCCCCGCCCCTTTTTCCGGGCTCAGAAGATGAGAATACGCCAATGAAATGTATTGTGGGAACACAGAGGTCAGTTGCAGAAGATGAACCCCAGAATGAAGGCAATCAGCAGATGAAGTGTCGTGTGTAACTGGAGTGCTAGGATCAAGCATCTGTACGAGGAGCTGTCTTTGCTGTCCATAACAACCGGGTTCCCCATTCATTTGTTTAGCGCAGCAAGGGACAAAAGAGAAAAAAAGAGGGCCTCTAGTTGCTACATCCAACAAGGAGGACTTCCTGCAGACCCCTGCGAGTGTAAGGCCCAATGTCACCAAACAATCTATAATAAAAGATGGGAAGGAAACTGGAACACTGACTGGAGCCCTAGGGTGAGCAGGGTAGGGGTAAACCAAGGTACATTTATAGGGTTAAATAGGGTGAAGAAGGGGGGGGGGGGAGTGGCTATGTCTCTGCTGCATTAAATAGCATTGCAAGTATTCAGTTCCAGATCTTGAGGAAACTGTCCCATGATCCTGTCGCCACAGCCATGCCATCCGAGGTGACGCCGAGACAGCTGACGCGGTTGTCGTGGCCGGAGAGGACACCTGCGGAAAATCACCACCATTAAAAAATGGACATATAAAGTACATTCCTCCTAACCAGACCGGCATTGGCAGGCATTTCAGCTCAGTTTCTATGTCACCGCTTGGTGAGAACCCACCAGAGTACACCAGTCTGACAACCAGCACTGACATTGTACTGGTCCTTGATTAATTTCTCACATTGTCCCATATTTCTCCTATCACCGCCAGCATTTAAAGACAACACTGCATGGGTCAACTGCTCGTCTTCGTCTAGAGCAGCGTTTCTCAACCATTTTTAAGTTAAGGCACACATTAAGATTATAGACCATCTCAAGGCACCCCATTCTAAAATGTCAAAAACTAGTAGTAGTAATCTGTAGTTCCGGTGTCCACCAGCGTGTGTCTCCCAGCAGATTCCAGTAATCAGTCTCCACCTGATGCTGGCTGCTGGGAGGGTATTTATTCCCTCCTCTGCTATTAGACTTTGCAGCAGTGTTTTGCTTTACTGCCAGATACTGCTGTATTGTTCCTGCTCCTAACTGTGCTCTTGCCTTGTACTTATACCGTGAACCCTGCTGTGCGTCTTTCCCCTTGTTCCTGATCCCAGTTTTGGTTTCTCCTTCCCGTATGTTCCCTGTACCTCCAGATTACCTCACTTTCCTGTTCCCCCCATGTGTATATATTGTATATAGTTAGTTACATAATGCCACAGCAACATCCACACACATGGACACCCAACATTAGAGGTGATTTTTCTTTTCTTCCAAAGCAAATACACTTTTGCACACTGGTACTGACTAGTATTCCAATGTTTCACTTCTCCCTCAATATCTCTCCATCGGTCAGCTAATATGACCCCAGTGCTGAGGGAGAGGGTCAGAGGAGGGTCAAACAAGGATGCTGTGGAGGCGACAGACATCCTCCTTATTAACTGATGATGTCATTGGTTGTTAGGATGCCAGTGTCTAGAACGTTAATGGTGTATACAATTTTTGATCAATGTTTAGGTATTCTGCCAAGGCACCCCTGAAGAAGCCTCAAGGCACTTCTCTCCATCGGTCAGCTAATGTGACCCCAGTGCTGAGGGAAAGGGGCAGAGGAGGGTCAAACAAGGATGCTGTGGAGGTGACAGACATCCTCCTTATTAACTGATGACATCATTGGTTGTTAGGAGGCCAGTGTCTATAAAGCCTTAATGGTGTACAATGAAAACCTGTGACTTTGTGTAACTAAAAGGCTTCATCCACCTGCTGGCTTGTATACAATTTTTGATCAATTTTTAGGTATTCTGCCAAGGCACCCCTGAAGAAGTCTCAAGGCACCCATGAAGAAGTCTCAAATCACCCCTGAAGAAGCCTCAAGGCACTCCAGGAAGCCTGGGCACCCTGGTTGATAAAGGCTGGTCTAGAGGATTGGAGAATAGAGATATACCCACCTGATCCTCCCCATACAAAACCGGTCCCTGCGGCTCCTGTTTCCTCTGGACTGTTCCTTATGTCATCAAGCCCATAGCTCTGCTCTGGACACAAGGACATCAGGAACAGTCCAGTGCATGATTGTGGGGGAGAGCTGTTTGCCGATGGAACAGAGGATCAGGTAAGTATACGGCTTTCTTCTCTTCCCTCGACAAAATGAGCATTTAGCCCGGGCAGTGCAGGCACGGCCCCACTGCATGGGCACTTTTTTTGGTCCAGATTTAAG
The DNA here is from genome assembly GCF_965119305.1 of Pelophylax lessonae. Classification (NCBI taxonomy): domain Eukaryota; kingdom Metazoa; phylum Chordata; class Amphibia; order Anura; family Ranidae; genus Pelophylax; species Pelophylax lessonae. The sequence continues at coordinate 1,014,580 of NC_138776.1, forward strand.
CCCTGATGAAGGGGAAGTTGTGAGCCTTTGAAACACGTTGGCTTTCAAGAATTTATCCGGATTAATACATTTATACTGGACTTGTCATAAACTCGCATCTCTCCCATTCTTTACACTCAAAGTCCATAATGAAGGCATCAGTCTCCACCATGAAATGTTTATTTGTTGGGTTATCCTTGGATGGTATCTGTATTTCCAAATAATAGCAATTAAATCTTGACAATGGGTCTAACCCCTCCCCACTCTATCCAAAACTTTCAAAAAAATGCACTTTAAAGTAGAACCCCACAAGTTAAGGGAATCTCTTGGGGACCCCCAGATCACAAGAACTAGTGTCCCCATTGGAAGATTTCCCCTCCTATTTCTTTTCTGGGGACCATCCACAATTTGGGATTTTCTTTTACTTTCCCTGATAATGGTCAACAGGACAGAGGGTGAATCTCCCTAACGGGGTCACAGACAGCAATAAAACTGACAGGGGTTCTACTCCCTCTGCACTCTCTATCCAACACTAAAAAAAAGTTTTGCTTTTAGTTATACTTTAAGTTTTAATTAAGATCTGTCAGGACCTGCTGATGGCACTCTGCTTCCCAGGGTGGGAAGCTGTAGTTCCGGTGTCCACCAGCGGGTGTCTCCCAGCAGATTCCAGTAATCAGTCTCCACCTGATGCTGACTGCTGGGAGGGTATTTAGTCCCTTCTCTGCTATTACACTTTGCGGCAGTGTTTTTTTTTTACTGCCAGATAATGCTATCCTGTGCCTGCTCTTAACTGTGCTCTTGCCTTGTACTTATACCCTGAACCCTGCTGTGCTTCTTTCCCCAGTTTTGGTTTCTCCTTCCCATATGTTCCCTGTACCTCCAGATTACCTCACTTTCCTGTGGTCCCCCATGTGTATATCTTGTATATAGTTAGTTCCATAGTTAGGATTTCTGTTACTTTGTTAGGTCATTTAGTCACTGGGGGCTTTTGGTTCACTTATATCTTTGTTTATTGTTTGCTGATGGTTGGATTTCTTTTGTTTTACTATTTATAAACTTATATACAATGAGGGAAAAAGTATGTGACCCCCTGCTGATTTTGTATGTTTGCCCACTGACAAAGAAATGATCAGTCTATAATTTTATTGGTATGTTTATTTTACCAGCGAGAGACGGAATAACAAAAATATCCAGAAAAACACTTTTCAAAAAAGTTATAAATTGATCTGCATTTTAATGAGTGAAATAAGTATTTGAACCCTTCATAGAACATGACTCAGTAGTTGGTGGAGAAACCCTTGTTGGCAATCCCAGAGGTCAGAGGTTTCTTGTAGTTGGCCCCCAGGTTTGCACACATCTCAGGAGGGATTTTCTCCCACTCCTCTTTGCAGATCCTCACCAAGTCGTTAAGGTTTGGAGGCTGACCTTTGGTAACTCGAACCTTCAGATCCCTCCAGGACCTTAGTGTGCTTTTTCTTGAGACACTCTTTTGTTGCCTTGGTCGTGTGTTTTGGGTCATTGTCATGCTGGAAGACCCATCCATAACCCATTTTCAATGCCCTGACTGAGGGAAGGAGGTTCTCATCCAAGATTTGACACTTCACGGCCCCGTCCATCGTCCCTTTGATGCGGTAAAGTTGTCCCCTTAGCAGAGAAACACCCCCAAAGCATAATGTTTCCTCCGCCATGTGTGACGGTGGGGGATGGTGTTCTTGGGGTCATAGGCAGCATTCCTCCTCCTCCAAACACAGCGAGTTGAGTTGATGCCAAAGAGCTCATCTGACCACAACACTTTCACCCAGTTCTCCTCTGAATCATTCAGATGTTCATTAGCAGACATCAGACGGGCTGTACCATGTGATTTCCTGAGCAGGGGGACCTTGTGGGGGCTGCAAGATTTCAGTCCTTCACAGCATAGTGTTACCAATTGTTTTCTTGGTGTCTATGGTCCCAGCTGAGATCATTGAGAAGATTCTCCGGTGTAGTTCTGGGCTGATTCCTCACCGTTCTCCATCATTGAACCTCCATGAGGTGAGATCTTCCATGGAGCCCCAGACTGAGGAGACTGACAGTTATTTTCTGTTTCTTCCAACCAACTGTTGTCACCTCTCACCAAGCTGCTTGGCGATGGTCTTGTAGCCATTCCAGCCTTGTGTAGGTCTACAATCTTCTCCCTGACATCCTTGGACAGCTCTTTGGTCTTGGCCATGGTGGAGAGATTGGAATCTGATTGGTTGATTCTGTGGACAGGTGTCTTCTATACAGGTAACAAGCTGAGATTAGGAGCACTCCCTATAAGAGAATCCTCCTAATCTCAGCTCATTACCTGTATAGAAGACACCTGGAGCCAGAAATCTGCTGACTGATCGGGGATCACATACTTATTTCACTCATTAAAATTAAAATCAATTGAAGACATTTTGAATTTTTGCATTTTTCTGGATATTTTTGTTGTTATTCTGTCTCTCACTGGTAAAATAAACCGACCAATAAAATTATAGACTGATCATTTCTTTGTCAGTGGGCAAACGTACAAAATCAGCAGGGGGTCACATACTTTTTTCCCCTCACTGTATATATTCAGTATATAGTCTGGCCCCAGTTCCCTAGTGCAGCTACGCAGCTTTGGCCATCTTTGCTTCTGATTCCTGAAAAGATCTCTGATCTCTTGTACCCTGACAATACAAAATCCAGTCCCGGAACTCACCGACTCTTTCGCATTTTAGCGAGTCCCAGAGGTTGCAGTTGAAGTCGTCATATCCGGCGAAGAGAATGCGCCCGCTGCGGGAGAACGCCACGGAAGTGATGCCGCAGATGATGCTGTCTTGGGAGTAGACGCTGAGCTCCTGGTCAGCTCGCAGGTCAAACAGGCGGCAGGTGGCGTCATCGGATCCCGTACAAATCGCCTCACCGCTGGGGAAGAACTGCGAATGGAAAGGAGAGAAGATAACATTCATGAGAAGAGTTGAATGTGGAGGGAAATATGTTGAACCAGCTTTGCACAGTATTGTCGGGAAAGCTGGTAGAATTCTAGAGGGATGATGTTGGGGGCAGGTCCTTGACCAAGCTTTATTGCCTATTGGCAGAGGAGGAAAGTGAGGACCTGGCACGAGTGAATACATCACAAGAAAAGCTGAACAGAATTCCAAACTCTTCGACAAGAAAAGCTCTTCACTTATGTATTGCAACAATGTAATTTAGCTCTTTGTTTAAAACTCCAACCAACCATCATATCTCCCAGTGTAGTTATAATCCGCATTCAGCATTCCAGTTTTGCACTTCCATTCTACACATTGGCCACTGCAGACCCAGGGTCTGGATTCTGCATTCTCCAGGTCTGAGCTACATTGGCCATTGCAGACCAAGCATCTAGATTTTGCATTCTTAGGTCTGAGCCACATTGGCCACTGCAGACCCAGAGTCTGGATTTTGCATTCTCCAGGTCTGAGCCACATTGGCCACTGCAGACCCAGAGTCTGGATTTTGCATTCTCCAGGTCTGAGCCACATTGGCCACTGCAGACCCAGCGTCTGGATTCTGCATTCTCCACGTCTGAGCCACATTGGCCACTGTAGACCCAGCATCTGGATTTTGCATTCTCCAGTCTGAGCCACATTGGCCACTGTAGACCCAGCGTCTGGATTCTGCATTCTCCAGGTCTGAGCCACATTGACCACTGTAGACCCAGCGTCTGGATTTTGCATTCTCCAGGTCTGAGCCACATTGGCCACTGCAGACCCAGCATCTGGATTCTGCATTCTCCAGGTCTGAGCCACATTGGCCACTGTAGACCCAGCATCTGGATTTTGCATTCTCTGGTCTGAGCCACATTGGCCACTGCAGACCCAGCGTCTGGATTTTGCATTCTCTGGTCTGAGCCACATTGGCCACTGTAGACCCAGCATCTGGATTTTGCATTCTCTGTCTGAAACCACATTGGCAACTGCAGACCCAGCATCTGGTTTTGCATTCTCCAGTTCTGAGCCACATTGGCCACTGTAGACCCAGCGTCTGGATTTTGCATTCTCCAGGTCTGAGCCACATTGGCCACTGCAGACCCAGCGTCTGGATTTTGCATTCTCCAGGTCTGAGCCACATTGGCCACTGCAGACCCAGCGTCTGGATTTTGCATTCTCTGGTCTGAGCCTCATTGGCCACTGCAGACCCAGCGTCTGGATTTTACATTCTCCAGGTCTGAGCCACATTGGCCACTGCAGACCCAGCGTCTGGATTTTACATTCTCCAGGTCTGAGCCTCATTGGCCACTGCAGACCCAGCGTCTGGATTTTGCATTCTCTGGTCTGAGCCACATTGGCCACTGTAGACCCAGCATCTGGATTTTGCATTCTCTGTCTGAAACCACATTGGCAACTGCAGACCCAGCATCTGGTTTTGCATTCTCTGTCTGAAACCACATTGGCCACTGCAGACCCAGCATCTGGTTTTGCATTCTCCAGTTCTGAGCCACATTGGCCACTGCAGACCCAGCGTCTGGATTCTGCATTTTCCGTTTGAAGCCACATTGGCCACTGCAGAACCAGTGTCTGGATTTTGCTTTCTCCAGGCGGGTTTACCTCATCTGTCTTCATGGAATTCGGTCTCGTTGGTAAAATTGGAGCGAATGCAAACATTGGACGATTGTGTAAATGTGATCATTCATTGGCCATTGCCTCGAACATGTGGCGCCTGCCACCAATCCATCCTCGCAATACTCACGCAGATGGCGTTGATATCCGACTCGTGACCCGTGAACGTCTGTCTGCATTCTCCTTGTCGGACGTCCCACAGCTTGGCGGTTGCATCGCACGCCCCGGAGATGAAGAGGTTAAAGTCGGGAGACACAGCCAGGCTCATACAGTCACCTGTGTGACCCACAAAGACCGTCTTCTGTGCACCCGTCTCGATGTCCCAGAGGGCGCTGGGAGGGGGAAGGGAACTGGTCAGTAAGGGAAGAGGATACATCAACCAGTAAAATCATATGTGAAGCTTTTCTCACCAGGTGGTGTCACCGGAGCTGGTCACAATCTGGTTGTCATCGAGGAACCGACAGCAAGAAAGATAACCTGAGGAGTGAAGAGAGAGAGAATTAAAGTATTTCTGCAGCCAAACACTTTAGAAGGGTTAGAACCTCTGTTGGGTCTTCATTTTTGTCTGTGTCCCCACTGGGGGGCATTTAATTGCACTTCCTGTCCCAGTGACTGGGTGTCAAAAGGAGAGGAAATAATGACAGTTCTCTATGATGGGCACATGTATTTGGAATAGAGGGGAGGGGCTAAAACCCATGTCAGGTTTTCATTGCTTTCTGTGTCTTCCTGTGCTAGTGACCCCCAACACCCCCACATTTCTTGTCCCAGTGTCACAGAGAACAGAAAGTGAGGGGAGATCTCCCCAACAAGGCAGCAATAAAAACAGAGATTTCAAAGCAAAAATGGTAAAACATTAGAATTGCATATTAGCGCAGTGGGTGGAGCCTGACCTGTGTGGGCGGCGAGCTCCCTGCTCACTCTGACGTTTCCTTCACGTGTCTTCAAGTTGTATATGGAGCACATGTTGTCCAATCCGCCACAAGCAACAAAGTTCCCGGAGGGTGCGTAGGAGCAGGTCATCACCCAGGAGGAGCGCAGGGGGATAGCGTGAACCTGGATGGGAAATATTAGACATGATTCATATTATAGGGGAACAGCCAATCAGTTCTCAGCTCTCTCAGGTAACAAAACTCTCATACAATCGATCATTGTAGTTTCTTCACTGACCACCAATGTAAGAGACATGCTTTACCCTGACCACCACTATAAGGAGGCCCTTCTCCACTGACCACCAATGTAAGAGACATACTTTACCCTGACCACCACTAATAGGAGGACTTTCTTCCCTGACCACCACTATAAGGAGGCCTTTCTTCCCTGACCACCACTATAAGGAGGCCTTTCTCCCCTGACCACCACTATAAGGAGGCCCTTCTCCCCTGACCACCACTATAAGGAGGCCCTTCTCCACTGACCACCAATGTAAGGGGACTCTTCTCCACTGACCACCACTATAAGGAGGCCTTTCTCCCCTGACCACCAATGTAAGAGGGCCTTCTCCCCTGACCACCACTATAAGGAGGCCCTTCTCCACTGACCACCAATGTAAGGGGACTCTTCTCCACTGACCACCACTATAAGGAGGCCTTTCTCCCCTGACCACCAATGTAAGAGGGCCTTCTCCCCTGACCACCACTATAAGGAGGCTCTTCTCCACTGACCACCAATGTAAGGGGACTCTTCTCCACTGACCACCACTATAAGGAGGCCTTTCTCCCCTGACCACCAATGTAAGAGGGCTCTTCTCCACTGACCATCAATGTAAGAGGACTCTTCTCCACTGACCACCAATGTAAGGGGACTCTTCTCCACTGACCACCAATGTAAGAGGACTCTTCTCCACTGACCACCAATGTAAGGGGACTCTTCTCCACTGACCACCAATGTAAGAGGACTCTTCTCCACTGACCACCAATGTAAGAGGACTCTTCTCCACTGACCACCAATGTAAGAGACATACTTTACCCTGACCACCACTATAAGGAGGCCCTTCTCCGCTGACCACCAATGTAAGAGGATTCTACTCCATTGGCCACCAATGTAAGAGACATACTTTACCCTGACCACCACTATAAGGAGGCCTTTCTCCCCTGACCATCAATGTAAGAGGATTCTACTTCATTGGCCACCAACGTAAGAGGACCCTTCTCTATTGGCCATCAATCTAAGAGGGCCCTTCTCCACTGACCACCAATGTAAGAGACATACTTTACCCTGACCACCACAATAAGGAGGCCTTTCTCCACTGACCATCAATGTAAGAGGATTCTACTCCATTGGCCACTAATGTACAATGTAAAGGACCGTTCCTCATTGACCACCAATGTAAGAGGACCCTTCTCTATTGGCCATCAATCTAAGAGGACCCTTCTAAATTGACCACCAATGTGAGAGGACTCATCTCCACTGACCACCAATGTAAGAGGACTCATCTCCATTGACCACCAATGTAAGAGGACTCATCTCCACTGACCACCAATGTAAGAGGACTCATCTCCACTGACCACCAATGTAAGAGGGCCTTTCTCCACTGACCACCACTATAAGGAGGCCTTTCTCCACTGACCATCAATGTAAGGGGACTCTTCTCCGCTGACCACCAATGTAAGAGGATTCTACTCCATTGGCCACTAATGTACAATATAAAGGACCGTTCCCCATTGACCGCCAATGTAGGAGGACTCTTCTCCCTTGACCACCAATGTAAGAGGATTCTTCTCCACTGACCATCAATGTAAGAAGACTCTTCTCCACTGACCATCAATGTAAGAGGGCTATTCTATGTTGACCACCAATGTAAAAGGGCTCTACTCCACTGACTATCAATGTAAGAGGGCCCTTCTCCATTGACTTCCAATGTTAAGGGCATTCTTTCCTCTGACTACTAATGTTAGTGTGCCCTTCTTCACTGACCACCATTGCAAGAGGCATTCTTTCTCCTGATCACCAATATATGTGGACATCTCTCCACTAACCACCAATGTAAGTGGCATTCTTTCCTCTGATCTGCAATGTAAATGGGCCCTTCTCCACTGACCACCAATGTATGAGGCCCTTCTCCACTGACCACCAATGTATGAGGGCCTTCTCCACTGACCACCAATGTATAAGGGCCTTCTTCACTGACCACCAATGTAAGAGGGCCTTCTCCACTAACCATCAATGTAAGGGGACTCTTCTCCGCTGACCACCGATGTAAGAGGATTCTACTCCATTGGCCACTAATGTACAATATAAAGGACCGTTCCCCATTGACCGCCAATGTAGGAGGACTCTTCTCCCTTGACCACCAATGTAAGAGGACTCTTCTCCACTGACCATCAATGTAAGAGGACTCTTCTCCACTGACCATCAATGTAAGAGGGCCTTTCTTCCCTGACCACCAATGTAAGAGGACTCTTCTCCACTGACCACCAATGTAAGAGGATTCTACTCCATTGGCCACCAATGTAAGAGACATACTTTACCCTGACCACCACTATAAGGAGGCCTTTCTCCACTGACCACCAATGTAAGAGGATTCTACTCCATTGGCCACCAATGTAAGAGACATACTTTACCCTGACCACCACTATAAGGAGGCCCTTCTCCCCTGACCATCAATGTAAGAGGATTCTACTTCATTGGCCACCAACGTAAGAGGACCCTTCTCTATTGGCCATCAATCTAAGAGGACCCTTCTCCACTGACCACCAATGTAAGAGGGCCTTCTCCACTGACCACCAATGTAAGGGGACTCTTCTCCGCTGACCACCAATGTAAGAGGGCCCTTCTCCACTGACCACCAATGTAAGAGACATACTTTACCCTGACCACCACTATAAGGATGCCTTTCTCCACTGACCATCAATGTAAGAGGATTCTACTCCATTGGCCACTAATGTACAATGTAAAGGACCGTTCCTCATTGACCACCAATGTAAGAGGACCCTTCTCTATTGGCCATCAATCTAAGAGGACCCTTCTAAATTGACCACCAATGTAAGAGGACTCATCTCCACTGACCACCAATGTAAGAGGACTCATCTCCACTGACCACCAATGTAAGAGGACTCATCTCCACTGACCACCAATGTAAGAGACATACTTTACCCTGACCACCACTATAAGGAGGCCCTTCTCCGCTGACCACCAATGTAAGAGGGCCCTTTCTCCACTGACCACCACTATAAGGAGGCCTTTCTCCACTGACCATCAATGTAAGGGGACTCTTCTCCGCTGACCACCAATGTAAGAGGATTCTACTCCATTGGCCACTAATGTACAATATAAAGGACCGTTCCCCATTGACCGCCAATGTAGGAGGACTCTTCTCCCTTGACCACCAATGTAAGATAACTCTTCTCCACTGACCACTAATGTAAGATAACTCTTCTCCACTGACCACCAATGTAAGAGGGTCCTTCACTGACCACCAATGTAAGAGGGCCCTTCTCCACTTACCACCAATCTAAAGGGAATCCTTTCCCCTGTCTACCAATCTAAGTGTGCTCTTATTTATTGATCACTAATGTAAGTGACATTCATTTCCCTGATCAATGTAAATGGGCTCTTCCTCACTGACCACCAATGTGGGTCCTTCTTGACTGACCATACACTATTTCCTCTGATGACAAATTTAAGCAAGCCAGGGGACACCATGGGAATCATTATGGGAGGTTGGCCAGCATTGTGGAGGTTGAGGGATATTGGGGGCCTGGGAGCACTGTGAGGTTGAGGGACATTGGGGGCCTGGGAGCACTGTGAGAGGTTGAGGGGCACTATGGGAACTGGTGAGGTTGAGGGATATTGGGGGCCTGGGAGCACTGTGAGGTTGAGGGGCACTATGGGCACTGGGAGCACTGTGAGGTTGAGGGGCACTATGGGACGATGGGCAGCATTGTGGAGGCTGGGATCTTGGGGGCCTAGGAGCACTGTGAGGTTGAGGGGCACTATGGGAACTGGGAGCACTGTGAGGTTGAGGGGCACTATGGGACGATGGGCAGCATTGTGGAGGCTGGGATCTTGGGGGCCTGGGAGCACTGTGAGGTTGAGGGGCACTATGGGAACTGGGAGCACTGTGAGGTTGAGGGGCACTATGGGACGATGGGCAGCATTGTGGAGGCTGGGATCTTGGGGGCCTAGGAGCACTGTGAGGTTGAGGGGCACTATGGGAACTGGGAGCACTGTGAGGTTGAGGGGCACTATGGGACGATGGGCAGCATTGTGGAGGCTGGGATCTTGGGGGCCTGGGAGCACTGTGAGGTTGAGGGGCACTATGGGAACTGGGAGCACTGTGAGGTTGAGGGGCACTATGGGAACTGGGAGCACTGTGAGGTTGAGGGGCACTATGGGAACTGGGAGCACTGTGAGGTTGAGGGGCACTATGGGAACTGGGAGCACTGTGAGAGGTTGGAGGATCTGTATCTAACTAGAAGGCCAGAAGGAGAGAGGCAGTGGCCCAGAAATGGGTCATAGTCAGGTGGTTGAAAAAAATCCTACTTTCGAAAAGTACGATTTTAATGAATATCTCAATGAACACAGAAAGAATTTCGGGAGTTTGATAGAATATTTGTTTCACTCGTTACACTAAAGGAAGGGGTTAGATTACAAAATATTCAGTTTTACTCAAATTAGTTGATGCAAAAATGAACACACCCCACAACACAAACTCCCCCATCTAGTACTGTGTGTGACCTCCATGATCTGTAAGGAGGCACCGAGTCTTCCAGGCATGGAATGGACGAAGACATTTTGCACCATCCGTCTTTTTCCATTCTTCAGGAACTACCTCTTTGAGACCCTGGATGCTGGATGGAGCGTGAGGCTCCTCTCCTCAGAATTCCCCATAGGTTATCCCTGATTGGGTTCAGATCAGGAGACGGCCAATGAATGACTTGCACCCGCTTCTTCTTCAGAAATGCACCAATGGCCTTAGATGTGTGATTTGGATCATTGTCATGTTGGAAAAGTGAACGACAACCAAGAGCACAGAGTGATGGTGGCATCTTCTCTTTCTATATAGAGCAGGACATCTGTGAATTCATGATCCCATCAATGAAATGCAGCTCCCTGACACCAGCAGCACTCATGCAGCCCCACAGAAGGACACTGCCACCACCATGTTTCACAGTAGGCACTATGCGTTGTTCTTTGTACTTCTCACCTTTGCTGCGCCATAGAGTTATGATGCCATCAGTTCCAAAAACATTTATCTCGGTCTCCTCACTCCAGAGTACAGAGTCCCAGTAGTCTTTTTCTTTTTCAGCATGGGCCCTGGAAAATTCTAGGTGGGCTTTTTTGTGCACGGGCTTTAGGAGAGGCTTCCTTCATGGACGACACCCATCCATGCTGTTCCCCTGCAGTGTATGGGCTTTAGGAGAGGCTTCCTCCGTGGACGACACCCATCCATGCCGTTCCCCTGCAGTGTATGGGCTTTAGGAGAGGTTTCTCCGTGGACGACACCCATCCATGCCGTTCCCCTGCAGTGTATTGGCTTTAGGAGAGGCTTCCTTCATGGACGACACCCATCCATGCTGTTCCCCTGCAGTGTATGGGCTTTAGGAGAGGCTTCCTCCGTGGACGACACCCATCCATGCCGTTCCCCTGCAGTGTATGGGCTTTAGGAGAGGCTTCCTTCATGGACGACACCCATCCATGCCGTTCCCCTGCAGTGTATGGGCTTTAGGAGAGGCTTCCTTCGTGGACGACACCCATCCATGCCGTTCCTCTGCAGTGTATGGGCTTTAGGAGAGGCTTCCTTCATGGACGACACCCATCCATGCCGTTCCCCTGCAGTGTATGGGCTTTAGGAGGCTTCCTCCGTGGACGACACCCATCCATGCCGTTCCTCTGCAGTGTATGGGCTTTAGGAGAGGCTTCCTTCGTGGACGACACCCATCCATGCCGTTCCTCTGCAGTGTATGGGCTTTAGGAGAGGCTTCCTTCATGGACGAGACTCATCCATGCCGTTCCCCTGCAGTGTATGGGCTTTAGGAGAGGCTTCCTTAGTGGACGACACCCATCCATGCCGTTCCCCTGCAGTGTATGGGCTTTAGGAGAGGGTTCCTCCGTGGACGACACCCTTCCATGCCGTTCCCCTGCAGTGTATGGGCTTTAGGAGAGGCTTCCTCCGTGGACGACACCCATCCATGCCGTTCCTCTGCAGTGTATGGGCTTTAGGAGAGGCTTCCTTAGTGGACGACACCCATCCATGCCATTCTCCTGCAGTGTATGGGCTTTAGGAGAGGATTCCTTCGTGGACGACACCCTTCCATGCCGTTCCCCTGCAGTGTATGGGCTTTAGGAGAGGCTTCCTCCGTGGACGACACCCATCCATGCCGTTCCTCTGCAGTGTATGGGCTTTAGGAGAGGATTCCTTCGTGGACGACACCCTTCCATGCCGTACCCCTGAAGTGTATGGGCTTTAGGAGAGGCTTCCTCCGTGGACGACACCCATCCATGCCGTTCCTCTGCAGTGTATGGGCTTTAGGAGAGGCTTCCTCCGTGGACGACACCCATCCATGCCGTTCCTCTGCAGTGTATGGGCTTTAGGAGAGGCTTCCTTCGTGGACGACACCCATCCATGCCGTTCCCCTGCAGTGTATGGGCTTTAGGAGAGGCTTCCTTCGTGGATGACACCCATCCATGCCGTTCCTCTGCAGTGTATGGGCTTTAGGAGAGGCTTCCTCCGTGGACGACACCCATCCATGCCGTTTCCCTGCAGTGCATGGGCTTTAGGAGAGGCTTCCTCCGTGGACGACACCCATCCATGCCGTTCCTCTGCAGTGTGTGGGCTTTAGGAGAGGCTTCCTCCGTGGACGACACCCTTCCATGCCGTTCCCCTGCAGTGCATGGGCTTTAGGAGAGGCTTCCTCCGTGGACGACACCCATCCATGCCGTTCCTCTGCAGTGTATGGGCTTTAGGAGAGGCTTCCTCCGTGGACGACACCCTTCCATGCCGTTCCCCTGCAGTGCATGGGCTTTAGGAGAGGCTTCCTCCGTGGACGACACCCATCCATGCCGTTCCTCTGCAGTGTATGGGCTTTAGGAGAGGCTTCCTCCGTGGACGACACCCATCCATGCCGTTCCCCTGCAGTGTATGGGCTTTAGGAGAGGCTTCCTTCGTGGACAACACCCATCCATGCCGTTCCCCTGCAGTGTATGGGCTTTAGGAGAGGCTTCCTTCGTGGATGACACCCATCCATGCCGTTCCCCTGCAGTGTATGGGCTTTAGGAGAGGCTTCCTTCGTGGACGACACCCATCCATGCCGTTCCTCTGCAGTGTATGGGCTTTAGGAGAGGCTTCCTTCATGGACGAGACTCATCCATGCCGTTCCCCTGCAGTGTATGGGCTTTAGGAGAGGCTTCCTTAGTGGACGACACCCATCCATGCCGTTCCCCTGCAGTGTATGGGCTTTAGGAGAGGGTTCCTCCGTGGACGACACCCTTCCATGCCGTTCCCCTGCAGTGTATGGGCTTTAGGAGAGGCTTCCTCCGTGGACGACACCCATCCATGCCGTTCCTCTGCAGTGTATGGGCTTTAGGAGAGGCTTCCTTCGTGGACGACACCCATCCATGCCGTTCCCCTGCAGTGTATGGGCTTTAGGAGAGGCTTCCTTAGTGGACGACACCCATCCATGCCGTTCCCCTGCAGTGTATGGGCTTTAGGAGAGGGTTCCTCCGTGGATGACACCCTTCCATGCCGTTCCCCTGCAGTGTATGGGCTTTAGGAGAGGCTTCCTCCGTGGACGACACCCATCCATGCCGTTCCTCTGCAGTGTATGGGCTTTAGGAGAGGCTTCCTTCGTGGATGACACCCATCCATGCCGTTCCTCTGCAGTGTATGGGCTTTAGGAGAGGCTTCCTCCGTGGACGACACCCTTCCATGCCGTTCCCCTGCAGTGCATGGGCTTTAGGAGAGGCTTCCTCCGTGGACGACACCCATCCATGCCGTTCCTCTGCAGTGTGTGGGCTTTAGGAGAGGCTTCCTCCGTGGACGACACCCATCCATGCCGTTCCCCTGCAGTGTATGGGCTTTAGGAGAGGCTTCCTTAGTGGACGACACCCATCCATGCCGTTCCCCTGCAGTGTATGGGCTTTAGGAGAGGGTTCCTCCGTGGATGACACCCTTCCATGCCGTTCCCCTGCAGTGTATGGGCTTTAGGAGAGGCTTCCTCCGTGGACGACACCCATCCATGCCGTTCCTCTGCAGTGTATGGGCTTTAGGAGAGGCTTCCTTCGTGGACGACGCCCATCCATGCCGTTCCCCTGCAGTGTATGGGCTTTAGGAGAGGCTTCCTTCGTGGATGACACCCATCCATGCCGTTCCTCTGCAGTGTATGGGCTTTAGGAGAGGCTTCCTCCGTGGACGACACCCTTCCATGCCGTTCCCCTGCAGTGCATGGGCTTTAGGAGAGGCTTCCTCCGTGGACGACACCCATCCATGCCGTTCCTCTGCAGTGTGTGGGCTTTAGGAGAGGCTTCCTCCGTGGACGACACCCTTCCATGCCGTTCCCCTGCAGTGCATGGGCTTTAGGAGAGGCTTCCTCCGTGGACGACACCCATCCATGCCGTTCCTCTGCAGTGTATGGGCTTTAGGAGAGGCTTCCTCCGTGGACGACACCCTTCCATGCCGTTCCCCTGCAGTGCATGGGCTTTAGGAGAGGCTTCCTCCGTGGACGACACCCATCCATGCCGTTCCTCTGCAGTGTATGGGCTTTAGGAGAGGCTTCCTCCGTGGACGACACCCATCCATGCCGTTCCCCTGCAGTGCATGGGCTTTAGGAGAGGCTTCCTCCGTGGACGACACCCATCCATGCCGTTCCTCTGCAGTGTATGGGCTTTAGGAGAGGCTTCCTCCGTGGACGACACCCATCCATGCCGTTCCCCTGCAGTGCATGGGAAACAATCATCCCGGTTTGGCTTTCTACTTCTTTATCTAACTGCAGTGACCTTGCATGGTGACTTTCTTGAACCTTCTCATCAGAATACGCTCCTGGCGAGGTGAGAACTTCCATGGACGGCCTGGACCTCTCTGTCAGACGGTTCCACTTCCATCTTTGGTACATTTCTGTATCACTTTCACTCCCGTATTCTGACTGATAAGTAACGCTTTGCTGATCTTCTTCTGGCCTTCACCTTTCTTGTGTAAAAAATCAGATTTTCTTTCTCAGACCTTGTAACATTTCTCTTCCATGTGGCGCCATTGCTGACAGCATTAAATGGGAGGGGCTTTCTTTGTTAAGTACCGCCCCTTTATAATCACCTGTCTGCTGGACACCTGTTTATTGAATCATTACACTCACCTGTAGCTGAATTCTTGTTCATTAGGATTTTGTTGTCTAAAATGTAGCTTTGCTCCTAAGACTTTCTGTGGGGTGTGTTCATTTTTGCAACATGATCTTGAATGAATTTGTTAGGAAAAATACTTTTGTGGGTACAAATTACCAAATCTTGGCTGCAATCAATGGGCCGCATTTGTGGGAGGATTTTGTAGTATTGTGTCCCCTAGAAAATGGGGATTCTGAAAGGAAAGGTTTTCTGACAAATCTGATGGGGTGTACTAAGTTATGCTGAGCGCTGTATATTGCGGTGTACTAAGATATGCTGAGCGCTGTATATTGGGGTGTACTCATTTATACTGAGCGCTGTATATTGGGGTGTACTCATTTATAGTGAGAGCTGTATATTGGGGTGTACTCATTTATACTGAGCGCTGTATATTGGGGTGTACTCATTTATAGTGAGAGCTGTATATTGGGGTGTACTCATTTATTCCGAGTGCTGTATATTGGGGTGTACTCATTTATACTGAGCGCTGTATATTGGGGTGTACTCATTTATACTGAGCACTGTATATTGGGGTGTATTCATTTATACTGAGCGCTGTATATTGGGGTGTACTCATTTATTCCGAGTGCTGTATATTGGGGTGTACTCATTTATACTGAGCGCTGTATATTGGGGTGTACTCATTTATACCGAGCGCTGTATATTGGGGTGTACTCATTTATACTGAGCGCTGTATATTGGGGGTGTACTCATTTATACTGAGCGCTGTATATTGGGGGTGTACTTATTTATACTGAGCGCTGTATATTGGGGTGTACTCATTTATACTGAGCGCTGTATATTGGGGTGTACTCATTTATACTGAGCGCTGTATATTGGGGTGTACTCATTTATAGTGAGAGCTGTATATTGGGGTGTACTCATTTATTCCGAGTGCTGTATATTGGGGTGTACTCATTTATACTGAGCACTGTATATTGGGGTGTACTCATTTATACTGAGCACTGTATATTGGGGTGTACTCATTTATACTGAGCGCTGTATATTGGGGTGTACTCATTTATACTGAGCGCTGTATATTGGGGTGTACTCATTTATGGTGAGCGCTGTATATTGAGGTGTACTCATTTATACTGAGCGCTGTATATTGGGGTGTACTCATTTATACTGAGCGCTGTATATTGGGGTGTACTCATTTATACTGAGCGCTGTATATTGGGGTGTACTCATTTATGGTGAGCGCTGTATATTGAGGTGTACTCATTTATACTGAGCGCTGTATATTGGGGTGTACTCATTTATACTGAGCGCTGTATATTGGGGTGTACTCATTTATACTGAGCGCTGTATATTGGGGTGTACTCATTTATACTGAGCGCTGTATATTGGGGTGTATTCATTTATACTGAGCGCTGTATAGTGGGGTTTACTCATTTATACTGAGCGCTGTATATTGGGGTGTACTCATTTATACTGAGTGCTGTATATTGGGGTGTACTCATTTATACTGAGTGCTGTATATTGGGGTGTACTCATTTATACTGAGCGCTGTATATTGGGGTGTACTCATTTATACTCAGCGCTGTATATTGGGGTGTACTCATTTATACTGAGCGCTGTATATTGGGGTGTACTCATTTATACTGAGCGCTGTATATTGGGGTGTACTCATTTATACTCAGCCCTGTATATATTACTAGTAAAAAATAAATACAAATAAAAATGACAGAAATCTTTCCCGTAGTTTGTAGATGTGATAACTTTTGCACAAACCAATCAAAATACACGATTTTTGTTTTACCAAAAATATGTAGCAGAATGCAAATTGGCCTAAAATGATGAAAAAATTCGATTTTTAATTTATTTTTTTATTGGGAATATTATATAGCAGAACATACAAAATATATATATTTTTTTTCAGAATTGTTGCACATTTTTGTTTATAGCGCAAAAAATAAAAATCGCACCGGTGATCAAATACCACCGAAAGAAATCTCTGTGGGGAAAAAAAGGGCATCAATTGTATTTGGGTACAGCGTCGCACGACCGCGCAATTGTCAGTTAAAGTAACGCAGTGCTGTGTCACAAAAAATGACCTGGTCATTAAGGGGGGTAAATCTTCCGGTCCAGAAGTGGTGAAAGCACAGTAAAGGAAAAGTTGAATAGAGATGGAGAGACTCACCTTGTTGGTTGTGTACGTGTCCCACACAATTAATTTACCATCTTGGGAGGCGCTGACCAGGAGTCTATGGAAAAATAACATTTATCAGTGCGAATCCCAGACATGACTTCCACATAATAATTATCATTTCTTTCTTTCTACAGTTATGATGCCATCAGTTCCAAAAACATTTATCTTGGTCTCCTCACTCCAGAGTACAGAGTCCCAGTAGTCTTCTTTTTCTGCATGGGCCCTGGAATATTCTAGGTGGGCCTTTTTGTGTATGGGCTTTAGGAGGCTTCCTTCGTGGACGACACCCATCCATGCCGTTCCCCTGCAGTGTATGGGAAACAATGGCTTTCTACTTCTTTATCTAACTGCAGTGACCTTGCATGGTGACTTTCTTGAACCTTCTCATCAGAATACGCTCCTGGCGAGGTGAGAACTTCCATAGACGGCCTTGGACCTCTCTGTCAGACGCTTTCACTTCCATCTTTGGTACATTTCTGTATCACTTTCACTGATCTTCTTCTGGCCTTCACCTTTCTTGTGTAAAAAATCTGATTTTCTTTCTCAGGCCTTGTAACATTTCTCTTCCATGTGGCGCCATTGCTGACAGCATGTTCGACCAGAACACCAGAACTTCCAGAAAGTTCGGCCCGAATTTCAGAACCCCATTGAAATCAATGGGACCCGAACTTCAGTAATAAAAAAACCCATTTTGAAGCCCTAAAAAACCCAATAAATGCCCCTAAAAAGTGCCTAGGGTTCTGGGTCATGCCCCAGGGACTATTAATTACACAAAAAAAAGTTCTTAAAAATTGTCATTTTTGATACAGAGCCAATTATTGAAAAAATTATTGAAAAAAAAAAAAAAAGAGATTTCTTTGGATTTAGTGTCTGCGGTGTCTAAAATTTGTACCTGTGAAGTTTCAGCTCTGTAGCATGTCCAGAACCAGGGAAAAAAAAGATTGTTTGTCTTAGAATTGCAATAGAACAGGGATATGGCTCCGCTATTTTCACACCTTGCCGGTTTAGTAGCAGGCGTTTTTTTGGGCATTTTTTGGGGGTTATTGGAGGCAGGCAAAACATCAGAACTTCTGTGTAGGGGTATATATACACACACACTTATATGTATATATACACATACACATATATAGGTGTGAAAGTAGCAGAACACTATACTTGCGCTAATGAAATAATTAACAGGCATATGGCTTCTCTGCTATAACGCCTATATATGTGTATGTGTATAAATACATATAAGTGTGTGTATATATACCCCTATACAGAAGTTCTGATGTTTTGCCTGCCTCCAAAGACCCCAAAAAAAACGCCTGCAATAACACACCTGGGCGTTTTTTTTTTTGGCGCAGGCGTTTTTTTGGGCATTTTTTGGGGGTCTTTGGAGGCAGGCAAAACATCTGAACTTCTGTATAGGGGTATATATACACACACACTTATATGTATTTATACACATACACACATATAGGTGTGATAGGAGCGGAGCCATATGCCTGTTAATTATTTCATTAGCGCAAGCATAGTGTTCTGCTACTTTCACACCTATATAAGTGTATATATACATACATGTTTGTGTATATATATCCCTACACAGAAGTTCAGCTGTCATGCCTGACTCCAAACATGTCCTCAAAAAAGCCCAATAAACGCCTGCAGCAAAAAGCAGGCTGACAGGCGAGAAGCCATATCGCTGTTCTATAAGTCACCTAAGAGAAACGATCTTTTCTCTATAGCGGTCACCCTGACATGGAAGGGTTTGGTCACCCTGCCATAGCAGTCAGTGTCAGTTCACCCCATACTACACTATGGTCACCCTGGCACTTAACACTTTCCCTACAGAAACTAGATTTTTGAATCTAACTAAAGTGAAAAATAGTACCCTAACTACACTAGATATCCCTTTCCTCACACTAATAATTGCTAAATGACACTTTGAAGCAGAAGTAACAGAACTGCTTCCACTCTCTTCCATGTCCCTGTATTACAATGCTAGGAATTTGGGGGGCTATCTTATAAACTGGGGGGCGTATTCACTACTGATTGGCCTCTGGACCCCCATAGTCACTCCAATCACATTCCTAGCATTCTCCTGCCCCCTCAATTGGCTTTTACTGATGGTTCTGGTCCAATCACAGGCTTTTAAAGCCCATTTCCTGGTCCATTGCATTTTGGTCGGTTCTGGTTGCCGAATTCCAAACTTTTTCAGCAAAAAGTTCGGAATTCGGCCGAATTTCGAACACCCAATGTTCGGGTCGAACCGATGGTTGACCCGAACTGTTTGATCATCCCTAACCAGAATCAGGTGGCTGCACTCATATACTGCTACCCTAAATCCCTCCTACCCCCATCCCTATCCCTCCTACCCCCATCCCTATCCCTTAGGGTTGAGACATTAGATGTTATTTCTGAATACTGTACAATGTAATGGGAGCACCACTATTTGTTATAGTTCAGGGATCTCCAAGCTTTCTACACAATGGGCCAGTTTACAATGCCATGAAAAAGTATTCACACCCCTTGAAATATCCCCCATTCTCTCATGTTACACCCATAAATGTATTTTATTGGGATTTTATGTGATAGACCGACACAAAGTGGCCATAATTGTGAAGTGGAAGGAAAATGATAAATGATACAAATAAATCTGTGAAAAGTGTGGCTGCATTTGTATTCACCCCCCGGAGTCAATACTTTGTAGAAGCGCCTTTCCCTGCAATTACAGCTGGGAGTCTTTTTGGGGATTTCTCTACCAGCTTTGCACATCTAGAGAGGACATTTCTGCCCATTCTTCTTTGCAGAATATCTCATCTCTGTCAGATTGGATGGAGAGCGTCTGTGAGCAGCAATTTTCAAGTCTTGCCACAGATTCTCAATGTGATTTAGGTCTAGACTTACTCTGATACCCCTAACTAAAATCTAGAGGAACCAATTGCTTTCCTAAGTCACCTAATTAGTAAATAGAGTCCACCTGTGTGGCATTTAATCTCATTATAAATACAGCTGTTCTGTGAAGCCCTCAGAGGTTTGTTAGAGAACCTTAGTGAACAAACAGCATCATGAAGGCCAAGGAACACAGCAGACAGGTCAGGGATAAAGTTGTGGAGAAGTGTAAAGCAGGGTTAGCTTATAAAAAAATCTCCCAAGCTTTGACCGTCTCACGGAGCGCTGTTCAATCCATCATGGGAAAATGGAAAGAGTATGGCACAACTGCAACCCTACCAAGACATGGCCGTCCACCTAAACTGACCGGCGGGCCCCTACCAAGACATGGCCGTCCACCTAAACTGACCAGCCGGGGCCCCTACCAAGACATGGCCGTCCACCTAAACTGACCGGCCGGGCAAGGAGAGCATTCATCAGAGAAGCAGCCAAGAGGCCCATGGGAACTCTGGGAGGAGCTGCAGAGATCCACAGCTCAGGTGGGAGAATCTGTCCACAGGACAACTATTAGTCGTCACTCCACAAATCCCTGGATTCTCCAAATAGATATTCTACTTTGGAAAATTCTCATAACCCCAATGCTTCTAGGTATAGATATTTATTATTAGATTAAACATATTTATGCAGTTTGTATCCTGCATGGCTGGCAGGGTACCTGGAGTCAGTTGACCAATGCATTGCATAGATTTTAGCCAGGTGACCGCGCAACGTTCGTCTGGTGCGCAACTGGATTCTTCCGACTACTTCCATTCCACCAGTGATCTGAGAATGTGCAGAATGTCAGTGATGATAGATAGATAGACAGACAGACAGACAGACAGACAGACAGATAGATAGATAGATAGATAGATAGATAGATAGATAGATAGATAGATAGATAGATAGATAGATAGATAGATAGATAGATAGATAGATAGATAGATAGATAGATAGAATAGATTGGATAGAATAGAATAGAATAGATAGGATAGAATAGATAGATAGGATATAATAAAATAGAATAGAATAGAATAGAATAGAATAGATAGAATAGAATAGATTGGATAGAATAGAATAGAATAGAATAGATAGGATAGAATAGATAGATAGAATAGAATAGAAAGGATAGGATAGAATAGAATAAAATAGATAGAATAGAATAGAATAGATAGGATAGAATAGAATAGAATAGATAAGTACCTGGTCCAGTGTTGTGTCTGCACATTGTTTCCTGGCCTCCTGTAGATACAGATGAAGACAATGTATCAGATAATCAGACACACAGCAGTCATGTTACAATGTATCCAATAATCTCCCAACTATCTGAGATCAGATGGGGACACGTCCATGCCCCGCCCCCAGGCACACAGCCAATGAGAAATTCACAGGCAATAGATGATTGATTAAACCCACAAATTCTTTTTCCTAATATTACTTTCCCTGTATATTAGGTTTCCCCTGGATGGCGTCATTTCGGGGGTTGGGTATAAAGTTTAGAGAAATAAAACACGACTGATAATTACACATTTTTTTATAGAGGTCCCGGCTTTTTAGGTTGAAAAAAGGGGCGGGGTTAAAATGAGTGAGCTGCTGGATTGGCTGCACTGTCTGTCATTGCCTAAAAGAAGAACCGAGGGATCTCGGTTAGATTCGGTTTCTTCATCGGTTAGATTTGGTAACCGGGAGACTCTTTTCCTATAAAGCCGTAATTTATTATCACACAAAATATGTATTGGAACTCTGCAGGGTTCTGGAAGGGGCTGGGTGTCACTGTGGAGGGATGGGGGTACTGGATGGGGTAAGGGAGACTCTGCAGTATTCTATGTGGTCCTGTAGGGGGCAAGGTTTCAAGAGGGGGCTGGGGGCATCTGTTGGGGGTGGGGGTCTCTCCAGGAGGCTTTGCATGGGAGCTGTGGGAGGCTGTAGGGCCCTGCAAGGGCTGGAGGACACTGTTGGAGTTTTGGGGCACCATGGTGGGACTGGAGGCTCTACAGAAAGCTATGGGGCACTGGTAGAGGTTTGGGGGGTACTGTGGGCACTGAAGGCTCTCATGGGGTTTGGGGACACTGTGGGAATTTGAGGGCCACTATGGAAAGTGGGAGACACTGTGGGAATTTGGGGGCCACTATAGGAAGTGGGAGACACTGTGGGAAGTGGGAGACACTGTGGGAGTGGAAAACACTGTGGGAATTTGAGGGCCACTATAGGAAGTGGGAGACACTGTGGGAAGTGGGAGACACTATGGGAAGTGGGAGACACTATGGGAAGTGGGAGACACTATGGGAGTGGGAGATACTATGGGAGTGGGAGACACTACGGGAGTGGGCGACACTATGGGAGTGGGAGACACTACGGGAGTGGGCGACACTATGGGAGTGGGAGATACTATGGGAATTGGGAGACACTGTGGGAGTGGGAAACACTATGAGAGGTGGGAGACACTGTGGGGATGGGGGACACTGTGGGTGTGGGAGACACTGTGGGGATGGGAGACACTGTGGGTGTGGGAGGCACTGTGGGTGTGGGAGACACTGTGGGTGTGGGAGACACTGTGGGGATGGGAGACACTGTGGGTGTGGGAGACACTGTGGGGATGGGAGACACTGTGGGTGTGGGAGGCACTGTGGGAGTGGGAGGCACTGGGGGAGTGGGAGTCACTGGGCAAAGTTAGGGCATCTGCAGCTGCCAGGAGGTTAGGAAGAGAGGTTATAAACTGCTGGTCTAGAGTGCTAAGAGAAATTTATATAAAGTAAAGGGTTCTGGGGGGTTAGGAGACTCTACAGACACTTGGCGGCCCTGTAGGAAATGAGTTTTCTGGAGGGGGCTGGGAGAAACTGTGGAGTATATGGTCTCTGGAGGGAGCTTGGGGTTTCCCCAGGAGGCTGGTGATTTTGCAGGAGCCCTATGGGAGACTGGAGGGTGCTGCAGGGGCTGGGAGGGTAGGGCACCATGGAAGGTTGGGGGGGGGGGAGTGTGGGACACTGTTGGATGTTGGAGGCATTATGAGTGCCTGCCATAGGCTGGGGGCACTGCAGAGGACTGGGGGGAGGTTAGGTGGTACTTTTGGAGATGAGAGGTACTGTGCAAGGTTGGAGAGCACTGGGGGAGGTTGGGAGGTACTTTGGGAGCTGGGAGGCACTGTGTAAGGTTAAAGAGCACTGGGGGAGGTTGGGTGGTACTATGGGAGCTGTGAGGCTCTGGGCAAGGTTGGAGAGCACTGGGGGAGGTTGGGGGGTGCTACTATTGGAGCTGGGAGGCACTTGGCAAGGTTAAAGAGCACTGGGGGAGATTGGGTGGTACTATGAGAGCTGTGAAGCACTGGGCAAGGTTGGAGAGCACTGGGGGAGGTTGGGGGGTACTTCGGGAGCTGGGAGGCACTGGGGGAGGTTGGGGGGTACTATGGGAGCTGGGAGGCACTGGTCAAGGTTGGAGAAGACTGGGGAAGGTTGGGTGGTACTATGGGAGCTGGAAGGCACTGGTCAAGGTTGGAGAGCACTGGGGGAGGTTGGGGGTTACTATGGGAGCCGGGAGACACTGGGCAAGGTTGGAGAGCACTGGGGGAGGTTGGGTGTTACTATGGGAGCTGGAAGGCACTGGTCAAGGTTGGAGAGCACTGGGGGAGGTTGGGTGTTACTATGAGAGCTGAGAGGCACTGGGCAAGGTTGGAGAGCACTGGGGGAGGTTGGGTGTTACTATGGGAGCTGGGAGCCACTGGGCAAGGTTGGAGAGTACTGGGGGAGGTTGGGTGTTACTATGGGAGCTGGGAGGCACTGGTCAAGGTTGGAGAAGACTGGGGAAGGTTGGGTGGTACTATGGGAGCTGGAAGGCACTGGTCAAGGTTGGAGAGCACTGGGGGAGGTTGGGGGTTACTATGGGAGCTGGGAGACACTGGGCAAGGTTGGAGAGCACTGGGGGAGGTTGGGGCGTACTATGGGAGCTGGGAGGCACTGGGGGAGGTTGGGGGGGTACTATGGGAGCTGGGAGGCTGTGGGGGAGGTTGGGGGGTACTATGGGAGTTGGGAGGCACTGGGCAAGATTGGAGCGCACTAGTGGAGGTTGGGGGGTACTATGGGAGCTGGGAGGCACTGGGGGAGGTTAGGTGGTACTATGGGAGCTGGAAGGCACTGGGCAAGGTTGGAGAGCACTGGGGGAGGTTGAGGGGTACAATGGGAGCTGGGAGACACTGGGCAAGGTTGGAGAGAACTGGGGGAGGTTAGGTGGTACTATGGGAGCTGAGAGGCACTGGGCAAGGTTGGAGAGCACTGGGGGAGGTTGGGTGTTACTATGGGAGCTGGGAGGCACTGGTCAAGGTTGGAGAGCACTGGGGAAGATTGAGTGGTACTATGGGAGCTGGAAGGCACTGGTCAAGGTTGGAGAGCACTGGGGGAGGTTGGGGGTTACTATGGGAGCTGGGAGACACTGGGCAAGGTTGGAGAGCACTGGGGGGGGGGTTGGGGGGTACTATGGGAGCTGGGAGGCACTGGGGGAGGTTGGGGGGGTACTATGGGAGCTGGGAGGCACTGGGGGATGTTGGGGGGTACTATGGGAGTTGGGAGGCACTGGGCAAGATTGGAGAGCACTAGTGGAGGTTGGGGGGTACTATGGGAGCTGGGAGGCACTGGGGGAGGTTAGGTGGTACTATGGGAGCTGGAAGGCACTGGGCAAGGTTGGAGAGCACTGGGGGAGGTTGAGGGGTACAATGGGAGCTGGGAGACACTGGGCAAGGTTGGAGAGAACTGGGGGAGGTTAGGTGGTACTATGGGAGCTGAGAGGCACTGGGCAAGGTTGGAGAAGACTGGGGAAGGTTGGGTGGTACTATGGGAGCTCGAAGGCACTGGTCAAGATTTGAGAGCACTGGGGGATGTTGGATGGTACTATGGGAGCTGGGAGACACTGGGCAAGGTTGGAGAGCACTGGGGGAGGTTGGGGGTTACTATGGGAGCTGGGAGACACTGGGGGAGGTTGGGGGTTACTATGGGAGCTGGGAGGCACTGGTCAAGGTTGGAGAAGACTGGGGAAGGTTGGGTGGTACTATGGGAGCTCGAAGGCACTGGTCAAGATTTGAGAGCACTGGGGGATGTTGGATGGTACTATGGGAGCTGGGAGACACTGGGCAAGGTTGGAGAGCACTGGGGGAGGTTGGGGGATCTGCAGCTAGCTGGAGGCCCGGTAGGAGGGAGGCCTTGGCCTGGTGATTGTGAACCCGAACTATATAACACAAATATTCCTCATTAAAGACAACTAGGGGAAGTCTGAAATTAGGGTTCTCTGCATTTTGCCGATAGAAAAAAAGGTGCTGATAATGGCAGCTGAAAGCGCATGCGATTTTGACAAGATTTTACTTCCCTTATGGTGCGCTTTTCATAAGTCATGTGACTCAACCATGCAACGTGCGTTTTTATTGCTATCTTGCTGTGTTTTTAATTCATATTCATGTAAATTCATGATATTATTAAAAAGTCTAATATAATACAATTATGTATAAAAATATATATTTTTAAAAAAACGTCATTTAGTTTTTTAGCGAAGTGCATCCTGAATTTTCTGTTTCGGAATTTTTCATTTCGGTGTAACAGCCATAAAATGATAAAACCAAAATCTTACCGTTATCTGCTTCTTCAATGCTTCGGCTTCCTGTCGCAGCTCCTCGAGTTCCCCCATCCTGACAGCACTGCAGGGACACAGAGGGACAGATTAGGAGAGAGTCAGGAGAAGAGGGCGCCTAATGTAAAGTGCTGCACAAACTGTTGGGCCTATGTACATGAATCCTCAATAAAGATTATGGAAATACATTTGAGAGAATTTTAAATTTTATTTTCATCAGATCTCTCAAATTACAGTCAGCGCCAAAGAAAATACTTTACACATACCGCAATAATACTGAAATAGATAATGTGTACTTCTCCTGGAGCAAATGCTGCTCCACACTCCCTCCAGTGCTTGTCCTAAAAGCATAAGTGTGCACCCCCAAAGCTTAAACACATGTATACAGTATATACTGACAGTCTCAGTAGAGCAGTGGACGGTGTCAGTAGGGCAGAGGACGGTGTCAGTAGAGCAGTGGATGGTGTCAGTAGGAAAGTGGACGGTGTCAGTAGGGCAGTGGACGGTGTCAGTAGAGCAGTGGACGGTGTAGTAGAGCAGTGGATGGTGTCAGTAGAGCAGTGGATGGTGCCAGTAGAGCAGTGGATGGTGTCAGTAGGGCAGTGGACGGTGTCAGTAGAGCAGTGGATGGTGTCAGTAGAGCAGTGGTCAGTGTCAATAGGGCAGTGGATGGTGTCAGTAGAGCAGTGGATGGTGTCAGTAGGGCAGTGGACGTGTCAGTAGAGGAGTGGATGGTGTCAGTAGGGCAGGGGACGGTGTCAGTAGGGCTGTGGACGGTGTCAGTAGAGCAGTGGATGGTGTCAGTAGGGCAGGGGTCGGTGTCAGTAGGTGTTATATTCTCCGTGTTGTGAGAGACACAGGACTCTGGTCTGGAACAACGGTTGTTTATTCAGGACTCACTGTACAGCATTACAGGACAGCTCTGCATATCATACATCTCTACATGTGTCTAAAGATGGCCACTCTGCCCCTTGACCCTTGTCATCACTCCTGGGTGGAGCCAGCCTTAAAGTGACAGTACATGTGAAACCCTTCAGGTATAACACCTTCCATCCATACCTAAAAAAAAAACAAAAAACAAAAAAAAAAAACAACAAAACAAGAACAGGCATAAAACAGTAACTCATAATTGTCCAATACAGTCCTCCAACTCAGGAGATTTACATGGTTTCTTCCATGTCCGGATGTGAGAACAACTTCCAGGGAAGCTCCGGGGAGAAAATGGCAGCGGATCACTTTCGGCGGGCCCGTCGAAAGTCTCGTAACCGGTCTTGCATTTGAAACCGGTCAGGAGGGCGACAGTGTCGTTGAGGACGGGCACCCAGCGACTCGGGGCTGGAGGAAGCAGGGCTGGCCGGAATGGACACCGGCGGGGCCAAGAGGGGATTCCCTAGCTCAGAGGGTGAGCAGACCTCTGGACCAGGGCTGGAGGGCTCTGTTGGAGCTGAGTTCAAAAGTTCAGAGTCTCCCCAAGCATCAGTCTCAATGCTTCCTGATCCGGTAGGAGCAGATCCTACCTGGAGGCGAATGCCACAGGTTTCTCTGACCCATCTGGTAAAACGTGAGATAGTACAGCCCCTAGACCATAGGGTGAGGCATCACAAGCCAAGGTGAGAGGCCTTTGGAGGTCATAATGCACGAGCATGCGTGACGCCAACAGCTTTCGCTTAGAAACTTCAAAAGCACGTTGGCATGCAGCCGACCAGTTCCATCTGGAGTGTTTCTCCAAAAGCTTGTTTAATGGAAACAAAGTGTGTGCTAGATCCGGCAGGAATTTGTGGTAATAGTTCAGCAAGCCCAGGTATGATCGCAGCTGCTGGACGTTGGTCGGGGCTGGAGCTTTTACTAAAGCATCAACTTTGGCTTCCGTGGTGTGTATACCCTCTGCATCCACAAGGTGGCCACAAAACTCCAATTTAGGTACCATGAATTGGCATTTCGCCAAGTTCACTTTTAGACCCTGTTCTTGCAGTCTCGCCAACACAAGCTCCACGTTATGCTTGTGTTCCTGGTCCGTCAGGCCCGTGATGAGCATGTCATCTAACAGGCACTGTGTGAAAGGAATGTCCGCCAAAATCTCATCCATTTTGCGTTGCCAAATGGCTGGGGCGGAGGCTACCCCAAACACCATCCGATTGTATTCATACAGTCCCTTGTGAGTGTTGATTGTTAGAAACTTGCGGGACGAAGGGTGGACCTCAAACTGTAAATAAGCTTGCCTGAGATCAAGCTTGGTGAACTTTTGACCTCCTGCAAGAGAGGCAAAAATGTCATCTACTCTGGGTAGGGGATACTGGTCTATCTCCAGTTGAGAATTTAGTGCCATGCGGAAATCGCCACAAATGCGTAAGTCCCCATTCGCTTTCTTTACTGGTACAACTGGTGATGCCCACTCGCTGTGCTCTACCTTTGAGATGACACCTTGTTCCTCCAGCCGGCTTAGTTCAGCTTCCACACCTGCTCGGAGTGCGAAAGGTACCGTCCGAGCTTTGAAGAACCTAGGCTGGGCATTGGGTTTCAGCCTGAGTCTCACACAGTCATGCTTTATTTTTCCCAAATGGTTATCAAAGACTTGCGGGAATCGCTGTTTCAGGGACTTCACCCATCCCTCTTCATCCCCTGATGGGATGGTCACGCTGTTGCAGGGGTTAATGGCGATGTCTGGCATGCCAAAGTGAGCAATCCAGTCTCTCCCAAAAAGAGGGGGTCCCCCATGTTCTAGGATATATAATGGCATTCTCTTTGTCTGACCCTTGTAGGATACCTGTACTTTCACGTACCCCAGTGGGTGGAGTATCTGCTTTGAATATGTCTGCAGTTTGATTGGTGTTGGACGGACAGTTGTTCGGATCAGAAGTTTTCTCCATTGTTTCTGGGTGATAACTGAAACTGCTGCTCCTGTGTCTACATCCATCTTGAGTTTCTTTCCTTCCACGGTTACCTCTACAGTCATTGCAGAGGGTGCTGAATGCATATGATGTATGTCCAATCTGTGGAGCACTTCCTCATCCTCTGATTCAGATGACGATGTATATCTTCCCACCATATATGCCTTTGTCCTGGGGTTCAGAGGTTGTTTATTTCGCACCTTCTTACTACGGCAGACTCGTTTCAGATGGCCTGCCTTTCCACAATTATGACAGAGCTGATCCTTAAACCGGCAGACTTTGTGATCATGGTCTGTATTCCCACAACGGTAGCAAGCTGACGTCCTGGTTGGTGAGGTTCTATATTTACCGTTAGCTGCAGTTTGCTTGACTGCTGTTCTGAAAACTTCCTCTTTAACCTCTCCCCTTCTGCTCTGGGGGTTCAAAGCTTCTGTATCTTTCACAGCCATTTCCATCACTGAAGCTATCTCAATTGCCTTTGTAAGGGTAAGGTCTTTCTCTGTTAACAGTCTCTTTTGGCTAGACTCACTATTCAGTCCCATGACAAACTTATCCCTCAGTGCAGTTGGTAAATACTCCCCAAAAGAACAGGTTGAGGCTAGTCTGCGAAGGGCGAGCACATAAGCCTTAATATCTTCACCCGGCTGCTGCTGCCGCTGATAGAACCGGAATCTTTCTGCAATCTCTAGTGGTTTAGGCTGGAAGTGATTCCCTAACAGTGTCAGGAGCTCTGCCAAAGTCTTAGTTGCTGGTTTTTCAGGGAAAAGGAGATCCCTAAGAGTGTCATATGTCCTAGCACCAACCAGTGTCAGAAAAACTGCTACTTGCCTGTCGTCTGGGATGGCATTTGCACAGAAATATTGTTCTAATCTTTCAATCCAGGAGCTCCACGTTGTCTGTTCGCCATCAAATTCACTTAATGTCCCGATCAATGACATTTTCCTGCTGGGCTCTGTGGGTTTTGTATTCCTGACAATCCAGAGTTTTTTTTTTCTTCCTTTCCTTTCTCACACGGATAGTAACCTTGTAAATCCCACCCTCGTCGCCAGTGTTATATTCTCCGTGTTGTGAGAGACACAGGACTCTGGTCTGGAACAACGGTTGTTTATTCAGGACTCACTGTACAGCATTACAGGACAGCTCTGCATATCATACATCTCTACATGTGTCTAAAGATGGCCACTCTGCCCCTTGACCCTTGTCATCACTCCTGGGTGGAGCCAGCCTTAAAGTGACAGTACATGTGAAACCCTTCAGGTATAACAGTAGGGCAGTGGACGGTGTCAATAGGGCAGTGGACGGTGTCAGTAGGGCAGTGGACGGTGTCAGTAGAGCAGTGGATGGTGTCAGTAGAGCAGTGGATGGTGCCAGTAGAGCAGTGGATGGTGTCAGTAGGGCAGTGGACGGTGTCAGTAGAGCAGTGGATGGTGTCAGTAGAGCAGTGGTCAGTGTCAATAGGGCAGTGGATGGTGTCAGTAGAGCAGTGGATGGTGTCAGTAGGGCAGTGGACGTGTCAGTAGAGCAGTGGATGGTGTCAGTAGGGCAGGGGACGGTGTCAGTAGGGCAGTGGACGGTGTCAGTAGAGCAGTGGATGGTGTCAGTAGGGCAGGGGTCGGTGTCAGTAGGGCAGTGGACGGTGTCAATAGGGCAGTGGACGGTGTCAGTAGGGCAGTAGATGGTGTCAGTAGAGCAGTGGATGGTGTCAGTAGAGCAGTGGATGGTGTCAGTAGAGCAGTGGACGGTGTCAGTAGGGCAGTGGACGTGTCAGTAGAGCAGTGGATGGTGTCAGTAGAGCAGTGGACGGTGTCAGTAGGTGTTATACCTGAAGGGTTTCACATGTACTGTCACTTTGAGTCTGGCTCCACCCAGGAGTGATGACAGGGGTCAAGGGGCAGCGTGGCCATCTTAGAGACATGTAAGAGATGCATTGATATACAGAGCTGTCCTGTAATGCTGTACAGAGAGTACTGAATAAACATCCGTTGTTCCAAACCAGAGTCCTGTGTCTCTCACAACACGGAGAATATAACAGTGGCGACGAGGATGGGATTTACAAGGTTACTATCCGTGTGAGAAAAGAAGAAAAAAAAAAAAGAACTCTGGATTGTCAGCTGGATACAAACACCCACAGAGCCCAGCAGGAAAATGTCATTGATCGGGACATTAAGTGAATTTGATGGAGAACAGACATGCTGGAGTTCCTGGGTTGAGAGACTGGAACAGTATTTCTGTGCAAATGCTATCCCAGGCGACAGGCAAGTAGCAGTATTTCTGACAGTGGTTGGTGCTAGGACATATGACACTCTTAGGGATCTCCTTTTCCCTGAAAAACCAGCAACTAAGACTTTGGCAGAGCTCCTGACACTGTTAGGGAATCACTTCCAGCCGAACCCACTAGAGATTGTGGACAGATTCCGGTTTTATCAGCGGCAGCAGCAGCCGGGTGAAGATATTAAGGCTTATGTGCTCGCCCTTCGCAGACTAGCCTCAACCTGTTCTTTTGGGGAGTATTTACCGACTGCACTGAGGGATAAGTTTGTCATGGGACTGAATAGTGAGTCTAGCCAAAAGAGACTGTTAACAGAGAAAGATCTTACCCTTACACAGGCAATTGAGATCGCTTCAGTGATGGAAATGGCTGTGAAAGATACAGAGGCATTGAACCCCCAGAGTAGAAGGGAAGAGGTTAAAGAGGAAGTTTTCAGAACAGCAGTCAAGCAAACTGCAGCTAACTGTAAATATAGAACCTCACCAAGCCGGGAGTCAGCTTGCTACCGTTGTGGGAATACAGACCATGATCACAAAGTCTGCCGGTTTAAGGATCAGCTCTGTCATAATTGTGGTAAGGCAGGCCATCTGAAACGAGTCTGCCGTAGTAAGAAGGTGCGAAATAAACAACCTCTGAACCCCAGGACAAAGGCATATATGGTGGGAAGATATACATCGTCATCTGAATCAGAGGATGAGGAAGTGCTCCACAGATTGGACATACATCATATGCATTCAGCACCCTCAGCAATGACTGTAGAGGTAACCGTGGAAGGAAAGAAACACAGGAGCAGCAGTTTCAGTTATCACCCAGAAACAATGGAGAAAACTTCTGATCCGAACAACTGTCCGTCCAACACCAATCAAACTGCAGACATATTCAAAGCAGATACTCCACCCACTGGGGTACGTGAAAGTACAGGTATCCTACAAGGGTCAGACAAAGAGAATGCCATTATATATCCTAGAACATGGGTGATCTGCTGCCATGTTCTCCCCGTAGCGTTCCTGGAAGTTGTTCTCACATCCGGATGCAGAAGAAGCCATGTAAATCTCCTGAGTTGGAGGACTGTATTGGACAATTATGAGTTACTGTTTTATGCCTGTTCTCGTTTTGTTGTTATTTTTTTTTTTTTTAAGGCAGTGGATGGTGTCAGTAGAGCACTGGACGGTGTCAGTAGAGCAGTGGACGGTGTCAGTAGAGCAGTGGATGGTGTCAGTAGGGCAGTGGATGGTGTCAGTAGGGCAGTGGATGGTGTCAGTAGAGCAGTGAATGGTGTCAGTAGGGCGGTGGATGGTGTCAGTAGAGCAGTGGATGGTGTCAGTAGGGCAGTGGACAGTGTCAGTAGGGCAGTGGATGGTGTCAGTAGAGCAGTGGACGGTGTCAGTAGGGCAGTGGACGGTGTCAGTAGGGCAGTGGACGGTGTCAGTAGAGCAGTGGACGGTGTCAGTAGAGCAGTGGACGGTGTCAGTAGGGCAGTGGACGGTGTCAGTAGGGCAGTGGATGGTGTCAGTAGGGCAGTGGATGGTGTCAGTAGAGCAGTGAATGGTGTCAGTAGGGCGGTGGATGGTGTCAGTAGAGCAGTGGATGGTGTCAGTAGGGCAGTGGACAGTGTCAGTAGGGCAGTGGATGGTGTCAGTAGAGCAGTGGACAGTGTCAGTAGGGCAGTGGACAGTGTCAGTAGAGCAGTGGACGGTGTCAGTAGAGCAGTGGACGGTGTCAGTAGGGCAGTGGACGGTGTCAGTAGGGCAGTGGATGGTGTCAGTAGGGCAGTGGACAGTGTCAGTAGAGCAGTGGATGGTGTCAGTAGGGCAGTGGACAGTGTCAGTAGGGCAGTGGACAGTGTCAGTAGAGCAGTGGACGGTGTCAGTAGAGCAGTGGACGGTGTCAGTAGGGCAGTGGACGGTGTCAGTAGGGCAGTGGAGCAGTGGACGGTGTGAGTAGGGCAGTGGATGGTGTCAGTAGAGCAGTGGACGGTGTCAGTAGGGCAGTGGACTGTGTCAGTAGAGCAGTGGACAGTGTCAGTAGGGCAGTGAACGGTGTCAGTAGAGCAGTGGACAGTGTCAGTAGGGCAGTGGACGGTGTCAGTAGAGCAGTGGACGGTGTCAGTAGAGCAGTGAATGGTGTCAGTAGAGCAGTGGACGGTGTCAGTAGAGCAGTGGATGGTGTCAGTAGAGCAGTGGATGGTGTCAGTAGGGCAGTGGACGGTGTCAGTAGAGCAGTGGACGGTGTGAGTAGGGCAGTGGATGGTGTCAGTAGAGCAGTGGATGGTGTCAGTAGAGCAGTGGATGGTGTCAGTAGGGCAGTGGACAGTGTCAGTAGGGCAGTGGATGGTGTCAGTAGAGCAGTGGACGGTGTCAGTAGGGCAGTGGACGGTGTCAGTAGGGCAGTGGATGGTGTCAGTAGAGCAGTGGATGGTGTCAGTAGAGCAGTGGACGGTGTCAGTAGAGCAGTGAACGGTGTCAGTAGAGCAGTGGACGGTGTCAGTAGGGCAGTGGACAGTGTCAGTAGGGCAGTGGATGGTGTCAGTAGAGCAGTGGATGGTGTCAGTAGGGCAGTGGACGGTGTCAGTAGGGCAGTGGATGGTGTCAGTAGGGCAGTGGACGGCGTCAGTAGAGCAGTGGACGGTGTCAGTAGGGCAGTGGACGGTGTCAGTAGGGCAGTGGACGGTGTCAGAAGGGCAGTGGATGGTGTCAGTAGAGCAGTGGACGGTGTCAGTAAAGCAGTAGACGGTGTCAGTAGGGCAGTGGATGGTGTCAGTAGAGCAGTGGAGGGTGTCAGTAGAGCAGTGGATGGTGTCAGTAGAGCAGTGGACGGTGTCAGTAGAGCAGTGGATGGTGTCAGTAGAGCAGTGGATGGTGTCATTAGAGCAGTGGACGGTGTCAGTAGGGCAGTGGATGGTGTCAGTAGAGCAGTGGTTGGTGTCAGTAGAGCAGTGGACGGTGTGAGTAGGGCAGTGGATGGTGTCAGTAGGGCAGTGGACTGTGTCAGTAGAGCAGTGGACAGTGTCAGTAGGGCAGTGAACGGTGTCAGTAGAGCAGTGGACAGTGTCAGTAGGGCAGTGGACGGTGTCAGTAGAGCAGTGGACGGTGTCAGTAGAGCAGTGAATGGTGTCAGTAGAGCAGTGGACGGTGTCAGTAGAGCAGTGGATGGTGTCAGTAGAGCAGTGGATGGTGTCAGTAGGGCAGTGGACGGTGTCAGTAGAGCAGTGGACGGTGTGAGTAGGGCAGTGGATGGTGTCAGTAGAGCAGTGGATGGTGTCAGTAGAGCAGTGGATGGTGTCAGTAGGGCAGTGGACAGTGTCAGTAGGGCAGTGGATGGTGTCAGTAGAGCAGTGGACGGTGTCAGTAGGGCAGTGGACGGTGTCAGTAGGGCAGTGGATGGTGTCAGTAGAGCAGTGGATGGTGTCAGTAGAGCAGTGGACGGTGTCAGTAGAGCAGTGAACGGTGTCAGTAGAGCAGTGGACGGTGTCAGTAGGGCAGTGGACGGTGTCAGTAGGGCAGTGGATGGTGTCAGTAGAGCAGTGGATGGTGTCAGTAGGGCAGTGGACGGTGTCAGTAGGGCAGTGGATGGTGTCAGTAGGGCAGTGGACGGCGTCAGTAGAGCAGTGGACGGTGTCAGTAGGGCAGTGGACGGTGTCAGTAGGGCAGTGGACGGTGTCAGAAGGGCAGTGGATGGTGTCAGTAGAGCAGTGGACGGTGTCAGTAAAGCAGTGGACGGTGTCAGTAGGGCAGTGGATGGTGTCAGTAGAGCAGTGGAGGGTGTCAGTAGAGCAGTGGATGGTGTCAGTAGAGCAGTGGATGGTGTCAGTAGAGCAGTGGATGGTGTCAGTAGAGCAGTGGATGGTGTCAGTAGAGCAGTGGACGGTGTCAGTAGGGCAGTGGATGGTGTCAGTAGAGCAGTGGTTGGTGTCAGTAGAGCAGTGGACGGTGTGAGTAGGGCAGTGGATGGTGTCAGTAGGGCAGTGGACTGTGTCAGTAGAGCAGTGGACAGTGTCAGTAGGGCAGTGAACGGTGTCAGTAGAGCAGTGGACAGTGTCAGTAGGGCAGTGGACAGTGTCAGTAGAGCAGTGGACGGTGTCAGTAGAGCAGTGGACGGTGTCAGTAGAGCAGTGAACGGTGTCAGTAGAGCAGTGGACGGTGTCAGTAGAGCAGTGGACGGTGTCAGTAGAGCAGTGGATGGTGTCAGTAGGGCAGTGGACGGTGTCAGTAGAGCAGTGGACGGTGTGAGTAGGGCAGTGGATGGTGTCAGTAGAGCAGTGGATGGTGTCAGTAGAGCAGTGGATGGTGTCAGTAGGGCAGTGGATGGTGTCAGTAGAGCAGTGGATGGTGTCAGTAGAGCAGTAGACGGTGTGAGTAGGGCAGTGGATGGTGTCAGTAGAGCAGTGGACGGTGTCAGTAGGGCAGTGGATGGTGTCAGTAGAGCAGTGGACGGTGTCAGTAGAGCAGTGGACGGTGTCAGTAGGGCAGTGAATGGTGTCAGTAGGGCAGTGGACGGTGTCAGTAGGGCAGTGGAAGGTGTCAGTAGAGCAGTGGACGATGTGAGTAGGGCAGTGGATGGTGTCAGTAGAGCAGTGGATGGTGTCAGTAGAGCAGTGGACGGTGTCAGTAGAGCAGTGAATGGTGTCAGTAGGGCAGTGGATGGTGTAAGTAGGGCAGTGGACGGTGTCAGTAGGGCAGTGGACGGTGTCAGTAGAGCAGTGAATGGTGTCAGTAGGGCAGTGGATGGTGTCAGTAGAGCAGTGGATGGTGTCAGTAGGGCAGTGAATGGTGTCAGTAGAGCAGTGGACGGTGTCAGTAGGGCAGTGGATGGTGTCAGTAGGGCAGTGGATGGTGTCAGTAGAGCAGTGGACGGTGTCAGTAGAGCAGTGAACGGTGTCAGTAGAGTAGTGGATGGTGTCAGTAGGGCAGTGGATGGTGTCAGTAGAGCAGTGGACGGTGTCAGTAGGGCAGTGGACGTTGTCAGTAGGGCAGTGGACGGTGTCAGTAGAGCAGTGGACGGTGTCAGTAGGGCAGTGGACGGTGTCAGTAGGGCAGTGGACGGTGTCAGTAGAGCAGTGGACGGTGTCAGTAGGGCAGTGGACGGTGTCAGTAGGGCAGTGGATGGTGTCAGTAGGGCAGTGGACAGTGTCAGTAGAGCAGTGGATGGTGTCAGTAGGGCAGTGGACAGTGTCAGTAGGGCAGTGGACAGTGTCAGTAGAGCAGTGGACGGTGTCAGTAGAGCAGTGGACGGTGTCAGTAGGGCAGTGGACGGTGTCAGTAGGGCAGTGGATGGTGTCAGTAGAGCAGTGGATGGTGTCAGTAGAGCAGTGGACGGTGTCAGTAGAGCAGTGAACGGTGTCAGTAGAGCAGTGGACGGTGTCAGTAGGGCAGTGGACGGTGTCAGTAGGGCAGTGGATGGTGTCAGTAGAGCAGTGGATGGTGTCAGTAGGGCAGTGGACAGTGTCAGTAGGGCAGTGGATGGTGTCAGTAGGGCAGTGGACGGCGTCAGTAGAGCAGTGGACGGTGTCAGTAGGGCAGTGGACGGTGTCAGTAGGGCAGTGGACGGTGTCAGAAGGGCAGTGGATGGTGTCAGTAGAGCAGTGGATGGTGTCAGTAAAGCAGTAGACGGTGTCAGTAGGGCAGTGGATGGTGTCAGTAGAGCAGTGGAGGGTGTCAGTAGAGCAGTGGATGGTGTCAGTAGAGCAGTGGACGGTGTCAGTAGAGCAGTGGATGGTGTCAGTAGAGCAGTGGATGGTGTCATTAGAGCAGTGGACGGTGTCAGTAGGGCAGTGGATGGTGTCAGTAGAGCAGTGGTTGGTGTCAGTAGAGCAGTGGACGGTGTGAGTAAGGCAGTGGATGGTGTCAGTAGAGCAGTGGACGGTGTCAGTAGGGCAGTGGACTGTGTCAGTAGAGCAGTGGACAGTGTCAGTAGGGCAGTGAACGGTGTCAGTAGAGCAGTGGACAGTGTCAGTAGGGCAGTGGACGGTGTCAGTAGAGCAGTGGACGGTGTCAGTAGAGCAGTGAATGGTGTCAGTAGAGCAGTGGACGGTGTCAGTAGAGCAGTGGATGGTGTCAGTAGAGCAGTGGATGGTGTCAGTAGGGCAGTGGACGGTGTCAGTAGAGCAGTGGACGGTGTGAGTAGGGCAGTGGATGGTGTCAGTAGAGCAGTGGATGGTGTCAGTAGAGCAGTGGATGGTGTCAGTAGAGCAGTGGACAGTGTCAGTAGGGCAGTGGATGGTGTCAGTAGAGCAGTGGACGGTGTCAGTAGGGCAGTGGACGGTGTCAGTAGGGCAGTGGATGGTGTCAGTAGAGCAGTGGATGGTGTCAGTAGAGCAGTGGACGGTGTCAGTAGAGCAGTGAACGGTGTCAGTAGAGCAGTGGACGGTGTCAGTAGGGCAGTGGACAGTGTCAGTAGGGCAGTGGATGGTGTCAGTAGAGCAGTGGATGGTGTCAGTAGGGCAGTGGACGGTGTCAGTAGGGCAGTGGATGGTGTCAGTAGGGCAGTGGACGGCGTCAGTAGAGCAGTGGACGGTGTCAGTAGGGCAGTGGACGGTGTCAGTAGGGCAGTGGACGGTGTCAGAAGGGCAGTGGATGGTGTCAGTAGAGCAGTGGACGGTGTCAGTAAAGCAGTAGACGGTGTCAGTAGGGCAGTGGATGGTGTCAGTAGAGCAGTGGAGGGTGTCAGTAGAGCAGTGGATGGTGTCAGTAGAGCAGTGGACGGTGTCAGTAGAGCAGTGGATGGTGTCAGTAGAGCAGTGGATGGTGTCATTAGAGCAGTGGACGGTGTCAGTAGGGCAGTGGATGGTGTCAGTAGAGCAGTGGTTGGTGTCAGTAGAGCAGTGGACGGTGTGAGTAGGGCAGTGGATGGTGTCAGTAGGGCAGTGGACTGTGTCAGTAGAGCAGTGGACAGTGTCAGTAGGGCAGTGAACGGTGTCAGTAGAGCAGTGGACAGTGTCAGTAGGGCAGTGGACGGTGTCAGTAGAGCAGTGGACGGTGTCAGTAGAGCAGTGAATGGTGTCAGTAGAGCAGTGGACGGTGTCAGTAGAGCAGTGGATGGTGTCAGTAGAGCAGTGGATGGTGTCAGTAGGGCAGTGGACGGTGTCAGTAGAGCAGTGGACGGTGTGAGTAGGGCAGTGGATGGTGTCAGTAGAGCAGTGGATGGTGTCAGTAGAGCAGTGGATGGTGTCAGTAGGGCAGTGGACAGTGTCAGTAGGGCAGTGGATGGTGTCAGTAGAGCAGTGGACGGTGTCAGTAGGGCAGTGGACGGTGTCAGTAGGGCAGTGGATGGTGTCAGTAGAGCAGTGGATGGTGTCAGTAGAGCAGTGGACGGTGTCAGTAGAGCAGTGAACGGTGTCAGTAGAGCAGTGGACGGTGTCAGTAGGGCAGTGGACGGTGTCAGTAGGGCAGTGGATGGTGTCAGTAGAGCAGTGGATGGTGTCAGTAGGGCAGTGGACGGTGTCAGTAGGGCAGTGGATGGTGTCAGTAGGGCAGTGGACGGCGTCAGTAGAGCAGTGGACGGTGTCAGTAGGGCAGTGGACGGTGTCAGTAGGGCAGTGGACGGTGTCAGAAGGGCAGTGGATGGTGTCAGTAGAGCAGTGGACGGTGTCAGTAAAGCAGTGGACGGTGTCAGTAGGGCAGTGGATGGTGTCAGTAGAGCAGTGGAGGGTGTCAGTAGAGCAGTGGATGGTGTCAGTAGAGCAGTGGATGGTGTCAGTAGAGCAGTGGATGGTGTCAGTAGAGCAGTGGATGGTGTCAGTAGAGCAGTGGACGGTGTCAGTAGGGCAGTGGATGGTGTCAGTAGAGCAGTGGTTGGTGTCAGTAGAGCAGTGGACGGTGTGAGTAGGGCAGTGGATGGTGTCAGTAGGGCAGTGGACTGTGTCAGTAGAGCAGTGGACAGTGTCAGTAGGGCAGTGAACGGTGTCAGTAGAGCAGTGGACAGTGTCAGTAGGGCAGTGGACAGTGTCAGTAGAGCAGTGGACGGTGTCAGTAGAGCAGTGGACGGTGTCAGTAGAGCAGTGAACGGTGTCAGTAGAGCAGTGGACGGTGTCAGTAGAGCAGTGGACGGTGTCAGTAGAGCAGTGGATGGTGTCAGTAGGGCAGTGGACGGTGTCAGTAGAGCAGTGGACGGTGTGAGTAGGGCAGTGGATGGTGTCAGTAGAGCAGTGGATGGTGTCAGTAGAGCAGTGGATGGTGTCAGTAGGGCAGTGGATGGTGTCAGTAGAGCAGTGGATGGTGTCAGTAGAACAGTAGACGGTGTGAGTAGGGCAGTGGATGGTGTCAGTAGAGCAGTGGACGGTGTCAGTAGGGCAGTGGATGGTGTCAGTAGAGCAGTGGACGGTGTCAGTAGAGCAGTGGACGGTGTCAGTAGGGCAGTGAATGGTGTCAGTAGGGCAGTGGACGGTGTCAGTAGGGCAGTGGAAGGTGTCAGTAGAGCAGTGGACGATGTGAGTAGGGCAGTGGATGGTGTCAGTAGAGCAGTGGATGGTGTCAGTAGAGCAGTGGACGGTGTCAGTAGAGCAGTGAATGGTGTCAGTAGGGCAGTGGATGGTGTAAGTAGGGCAGTGGACGGTGTCAGTAGGGCAGTGGACGGTGTCAGTAGAGCAGTGAATGGTGTCAGTAGGGCAGTGGATGGTGTCAGTAGAGCAGTGGATGGTGTCAGTAGGGCAGTGAATGGTGTCAGTAGAGCAGTGGACGGTGTCAGTAGGGCAGTGGATGGTGTCAGTAGGGCAGTGGATGGTGTCAGTAGAGCAGTGGACGGTGTCAGTAGAGCAGTGAACGGTGTCAGTAGAGTAGTGGATGGTGTCAGTAGGGCAGTGGATGGTGTCAGTAGAGCAGTGGACGGTGTCAGTAGGGCAGTGGACGTTGTCAGTAGGGCAGTGGACGGTGTCAGTAGAGCAGTGGACGGTGTCAGTAGGGCAGTGGACGGTGTCAGTAGGGCAGTGGACGGTGTCAGTAGAGCAGTGGACGGTGTCAGTAGGACAGTGGACGGTGTCAGTAGGGCAGTGGACAGTGTCAGTAGGGCAGTGGACGGTGTCAGTAGGGCAGTGGACGGTGTCAGGAGGGCAGTGGACAGTGTCAGTAGGGCAGTGGACGGTGTCAGCAGAGCAGTGGACGGTGTCAGTAGGGCAGTGGACAGTGTCAGTAGAGCAGTGGACGGTGTCAGTAGGGCAGTGGACAGTGTCAGTAGGGCAGTGGACGGTGTCAGCAGAGCAGTGGACGGTGTCAGTAGGGCAGTGGACGGTGTCAGTAGGGCAGTGGACGGTGTCAGTAGAGCAGTGGATGGTGTCAGTAGGGCAGTGGACGGTGTCAGTAGGGTAGTGGATGATGTCAGTAGAGCAGTGGATGGTGTCAGTAGAGCAGTGGACGGTGTCAGTAG
Organism: Pelophylax lessonae; assembly: GCF_965119305.1. NCBI lineage: Eukaryota > Metazoa > Chordata > Amphibia > Anura > Ranidae > Pelophylax > Pelophylax lessonae. Next base: position 1,054,639 of record NC_138776.1, read on the forward strand.
AGCAGTGGACGGTGTCAGTAGAGCAGTGGACGTGTTAGTAGAGCAGTGGACGGTGTCAGGAGGGCAGTGGACAGTGTCAGTAGAGCAGTGGACGGTGTCAGTAGGGTAGTGGATGATGTCAGTAGAGCAGTGGATGGTGTCAGTAGAGCAGTGGACGTGTTAGTAGAGCAGTGGACGGTGTCAGGAGGGCAGTGGACAGTGTCAGTAGAGCAGTGGACGGTGTCAGGAGGGCAGTGGATGGTGTCAGTAGAGCAGTGGACAGTGTCAGTAGGGCAGTGGACGGTGTCAGTAGGGCAGTGGACGGTGTCAGTAGAGCAGTGGACGGTGTCAGTAGGGCAGTGGATGGTGTCAGTAGAGCAGTGGACGGTGTCAGTAGGGCAGTGGACGGTGTCAGTAGGGCAGTGGCTGGTGTCAGTAGAGCAGTGGATGGTGTCAGTAGAGCAGTGGACGGTGTCAGTAGGGCAGTGGACGGTGTCAGTAGAGCAGTGGACGGTGTCAGTAGGGCAGTGGATGGTGTCAGTAGAGCAGTGGACGGTGTCAGTAGAGCAGTGGACGGTGTCAGTAGGGCAGTGGACGGTGTCAGTAGAGCAGTGGACGGTGTCAGTAGGGCAGTGGACGGTGTCAGTAGAGCAGTGGATGGTGTCAGTAGAGCAGTGGACGGTGTCAGTAGGGCAGTGGATGGTGTCAGTAGAGCAGTGGATGGTGTCAGTAGGGCAGTGATTGGTGTCAGTAGAGCAGTGGACGGTGTCAGTAGGGCAGTGGATGGTGTCAGTAGGGCAGTGGATGGTGTCAGTAGAGCAGTGGATGGTGTCAGTAGAGCAGTGGACGGTGTCAGTAGAGCAGTGAACGGTGTCAGTATCAGTAGGGCAGTGGACGGTGTCAGCAGAGCAGTGGACGGTGTCAGTAGGGCAGTGGACAGTGTCAGTAGAGCAGTGGACGGTGTCAGTAGGGCAGTGGACAGTGTCAGCAGGGCAGTGGACGGTGTCAGTAGAGCAGTGGACGGTGTCAGTAGGGCAGTGGATGGTGTCAGTAGGGCAGTGGACGGTGTCAGTAGGGCAGTGGATGGTGTCAGTAGAGCAGTGGATGGTGTCAGTAGGGCAGTGGACGGTGTCAGTAGGGTAGTGGATGATGTCAGTAGAGCAGTGGATGGTGTCAGTAGAGCAGTGGACGGTGTCAGTAGGGCAGTGGACGGTGTCAGTAGAGCAGTGGATGGTGTCAGTAGAGCAGTGGACGATGTCAGGAGGGCAGTGGATGGTGTCAGTAGAGCAGAGGATGATGTCGGTAGAGCAGTGGACGGTGTCAGTAGGGCAGTGGACGGTGTCAGTAGGGCAGTGGATGGTGTCAGTAGGGCAGTGGACGGTGTCAGTAGAGCAGTGGACGGTGTCAGTAGGGCAGTGGACGGTGTCAGTAGGGCAGTGGACGGTGTCAGTAGAGCAGTGGACGGTGTCAGTAGGGCAGTGGACGGTGTCAGTAGGGCAGTGGACGGTGTCAGTAGGACAGTGGACGGTGTCAGTATAGCAGTGGACAGTGTCAGTAGGGCAGTGGACGGTGTCAGTAGGGCAGTGGACGGTGTCAGTAGGGCAGTGGACGGTGTCAGTAGAGCAGTGGACGGTGTCAGTAGGGCAGTGGACGGTGTCAGTAGAGCAGTGGATGGTGTCAGTAGGGCAGTGGACGGTGTCAGTAGAGCAGAGGATGGTGTCAGTAGGGCAGTGGACGGTGTCAGTAGGGTAGTGGACGGTGTCAGTAGAGCAGTGGATGGTGTCAGTAGAGCAGTGGACGGTGTCAGTAGGGCAGTGGACGGTGTCAGTAGGGCAGTGGACGGTGTCAGTAGAGCAGTGGATGGTGTCAGTAGAGCAGTGGACGGTGTCAGTAGGGCAGTGGACGGTGTCAGTAGGGCAGTGGACGGTGTCAGTAGGGCAGTGGACGGTGTCAGTAGGGCAGTGGATGGTGTCAGTAGAGCAGTGGACGGTGTCAGTAGAGCAGTGGACGGTGTCAGTAGAGCAGTGGACGGTGTCAGTAAAGCAGTGGACGGTGTCAGTAGGGCAGTGGATGGTGTCAGTAGAGCAGTGGACGGTGTCAGTAGAGCAGTGGACGGTGTCAGTAGAGCAGTGGACGGTGTCAGTAGTTTTTAATATTGGTTTTTTTTTTTTACAATTAAATTTTTTTTGTATTTTTTTTTTACAATTTTATCTTCTTACGGATCGCTCCATGCTGATATACTGCGGCAGGGCGGCCCTCCTGTGTGAAATCACGTACCTATACGCGATTATGTGCACAGTGTCAGAGAGGAAGATGGAGACCCTGTGTTTCTGCTAAGTAGGAATGCAGATCTCTGTCTTCCCCCAGTCAAAGCACCTCTCCCCCACAGTTAGAAAGCACTCCTTAGGCATACGGTAACCCTTTGATCTCCCCTGGTGTTAACCTCTTCCCTGCGAGTGTCATTATTACAGTGACAGTGCATATGTATAGCACTGATTACTGTAGTGATGTCACTGGTACCCCCAAAAGCATCAAAAATGTCATTCAAGGGTCCGATCTGTCCGCCGCAATGTCGCAGTCGCGATAAAAATCGCTGCCATTACTAATATAAAAAAAAAAAAATTCCATTATAATATCCTATAGTTTGTAGACGTTATATATAACTTTTGCACAAACCAATTAATATACACCTATTGGGATTTGTAGCAGAATACAGATTGGGATACATTGATGAAGAAATTCGATTTTTTACATTTTTTTATTGTTTTTTTTTTCTATTGCAGAAAGTTTTTTTTCTAAATTATCGCTCTTTTTCTTGTTTAACCCCTTGAAGCCCATTTCTGACATTTGTTGCTTACAAGTTGAAATTACTATTTTTTGTATGAAAATTACTGAGAACTCTCAAACATTATAAATATATATTTTAGCAGAGACCCTAGAGAATAAAATGGCGGTTGTTGCAATACTTTATGTCACGCGGAATTTGCGCAGCCGTCTTTCAAATGCAATTTTTTGGGAAGAAATAGACTTTCATGAAAAAAAAAACAGAACAGTAAAAAGGCCCAAAATTTTGCAGAATGTGAAAGAGAACGTCACGCTGAGTAAACTGATACCTCACATGTCACGCTTCAAAATCACGCACACTCGGAGAATGGTGACAAACTTTGGTGCTTTAAAATCTCCATAGGGTACACTTTAAAAACTACAGGTTACCAGTTTAGAGTTACAGAGGAGGTTGGGGGATGGAATTATTTCTCTCGCTCTGACTTGGCTTCGTTCGGGACTCCACCCAGCCGGTGGACGTGTCAGATGGTCACTCGGGTCCCCCGGACGAGCCGCGGAAGGCAGGCGGGGGGGGGGGGGAAGTCACGGCTCCTTGTAATGACGACTGGCTGCTCAGCCTCATTGGTTGTCATTACAAGAAAGCCAGCCACTGGCGCTAAGTGCCGGGTCACACATATGCGATGCGGGAACCCTTTGATTCCACTCGTCGCCAGTGGTGGGATTCAGCCGGTTCGCACCGGTTCCACAGAACCGGTTACTAAACATTTGGAATTTCTCCGAACCGCCTTACTGTCTCTGGCTCTCTCTGCCTCTGTCCCTGCCTGTGGCCGCGGCGCTCTCTCTCTGTGGGGAGGCAGCTGGAGCCCACACACTGCACTGGTTGCTAGGCTAGAGCCGCTTAGCGTCTAGCAACCAGTGAAGTCACCCCCTTTCTCCTCCAGGCCACCGCGCCGCTGCCTCCCAGTCCCCGCCTATTAAAATTTGGCTCCAGCAAAGGGTGGACCCGGGGAACAGAGAAGACGCCGCTACAGGTAAGTGCACTGGTCTCGGGGGGGCTTGGCACGCTGTTCACTCTGCATTGAAGGGGGCATGCTGATCACTGCATTGAAGGGGGCATGCTGGTCACTGTGCATTGAAAGGGGGCACGCTGGTCACTGCATTGAAGGGGGCATGCTGGTCACTGCATTGAAGGGGCATGCTGGTCACTGCATTGAAGGGGGCATGCTGGTCACTGCATTGAAGGGGGCATGCTGGTCACTGCATTGAAGGGGGCATGCTGGTCACTGCATTGAAGGGGGCATGCTGGTCACTGCATTGAAGGGGCATGCTGGTCACTGCATTGAAGGGGCCACGCTGGTCACTGCATTGAAGGGGCATGCTGGTCACTGCATTGAAGGGGGCATGCTGGTCACTGCATTGAAGGGGCACGCTGGTCACTGCATTGAAGGGGCATGCTGGTCACTGCATTGAAGGGGGCATGCTGGTCACTGCATTGAAGGGGCACGCTGGTCACTGCATTGAAGGGGGCACGCTGGTCACTGCATTGAAGGGGCATGCTGGTCACTGCATTGAAGGGGGCACGCTGGTCACTGCATTGAAGGGGCATGCTGGTCACTGCATTGAAGGGGCCACGCTGGTCACTGCATTGAAGGGGCATGCTGGTCACTGCATTGAAGGGGGCATGCTGGTCACTGCATTGAAGGGGCACGCTGGTCACTGCATTGAAGGGGCATGCTGGTCACTGCATTGAAGGGGGCATGCTGGTCACTGCATTGAAGGGGCACGCTGGTCACTGCATTGAAGGGGGCACGCTGGTCACTGCATTGAAGGGGCATGCTGGTCACTGCATTGAAGGGGGCACGCTGGTCACTGCATTGAAGGGGCATGCTGGTCACTGCATTGAAGGGGGCACGCTGGTCACTGCATTGAAGGGGCATGCTGGTCACTGCATTGAAAGGGGGCATGCTGGTCACTGCATTGAAGGGGCATGCTGGTCACTGCATTGAAAGGGGCCACGCTGGTCATTCTGCATTAAAGGGGGGAACGCTGGTCACTCTGCATTGAAAGGGGGCATGCTGGGACATGAATCGGATCGCATAGGTGTAAACACCAATGCGATCTGATTCTGGTGCGGGCCAGAAAAAGGTTTCTGAGCGACTTTGGTCCGAATGCGATGCGAATACAGCCGTACAAACTGTACAATCTGTATGGCTGAATTTGCAGTGCACAGACATCGCATGCGATTTGCAGAGCAGTGCGCTGTGAATTACATGCGATGTCTGACATCACATATGTGTGAACCGACACTAAATAACGGCACCGGGGTGACGCCTCCAGCTGCAGCCATCACCCGGCACAACTCTCTGGAGCCGAGGCCGCATATTTGCGTTCTGTCAGTGAGAAGGGGTTAAAGCACAAAAAATAAAAAAAATCGCAGAGGTGATCAAATACTAAAAAAAGAAATCTCTATTTGTGGGAAAAAAAATGATTTGGGTACAGCGTCGCACGACTGCGCAATTGTCATGTAAAGTAACGCAGTGCCGTATCACAAACAATGACCTGGTCATTAAGGGGGGGGGGGGGTAAAACCTACTGGAGCTGAAGTGGCTATGGGGCTTTGGTGAAATATCGAGGGTTCAAATAGAGGGTATCTGCACCACATGGGGTAATTAGGGTGTGCCCAGGCACAGCTGGCACACCCTTTGTGCAGGCCTATGCCTAAGACTTTAGTCTTGTGGTGTCTACAGAAAAAAGGATCAGCAGGTCTAAAGCTGGCCATAAACAGGAGGATATTTCAACGAACGTTCGTAATTCTCATTATACTCGATGATTTGATGAATGACAGAAATGTTGCTTGCTTTTAACATTTGCCGTTATAATAAATGTCATTTCCTGACCAAAAACCGCATAAACTGATAGAAAATTCCATCCCGCCCACTTCAAATCTGTGTAACACTAAGATCCAAAACGAATGTGATGTGACCACGCCCATGTGATGTGACCCCGCCCATGTGATGTGACCCTGCCCACTATGAGAAAACCAAATCTTCCCAAAACCAAAAATTCCAAAAGAAATTCTACCGAGTACAAATATAATCCCCCCCCCCCCCCCGAAAGGTTAAAAATGGTTTGATTGGTTTTTATGTCTCTTTCCTTTTATATTTCTGTTTTATGTTTAGGAAATAATAAACACCCAGAAACACAATAATTACATTATATCTATAAAATATAAGAATATACAGAGTGTATATATATATACACAGTATATAGTGAAAGGTTATAGTTATCGTTGTTTGTGCCATTGTCATACAGTATCTGACAAAAGTAAGTACACCCCTCCCATTTTTGTAAATATTTTATTCTATCTTTTCATGTGACAACACTGAAGAAATGAGACTTTGCTACAATGTAAAGTAGTGAGTGTACAGCTTGTATAACAGTGTAAATTTACTGTCCCCTCAAAATAACTCAACACAGCCATTAATGTCTAAACCGCTGGCAACAAAAGTCAGTACACCCCTAAGTGACAACACACAGCCATTAATGTCTAAACCGCTGGCAACAAAAGTCAGTACACCCCTAAGTGACAATGTCCAAATTGGGCCCAATTAGCCATTTTCCCTCCCCGGTGTCATGTGACTCGTTATTGTTACAAGGTCTCAGGTGTGAATGGGGGGAGGTGTGTTATATTTGGTGTTATCGCTCTCACTCTCTCATACTGGTCACTGGAAGTTCAACATGGCACCTCATGGCAAAGAACTCTCTGAGGATCTGAAAAAAAGAATTGTTGCTCTACATAAAGATGGCCTAGGCTATAAGAAGATTGCCAAGACCCTGAAACTGAGCTGCAGCACGGTGGCCAAGACCATACAGTGGTATAACAGGACAGGTTCCACTCAGAACAGGCCTCACCATGGTCCACCAAAGAAGTTGAGTGCCGTGCTCAGCGTCATATCCAGAGGTTGTCTTTGGGAAATAGAGGTATGAGTGCTGCCAGCATTGCTGCAGAGGTTGAAGGGGTGGGGGAGGGGTCAGCCTGTCAGTGCTCAGACCATACGTCGCACACTGCATCAAATTGGTCTGCATGGCTGTCATCCCAGAAGGAAGCCTCTTCTAAAGATGATGGACAAGAAAGCCCACAAACAGTTTGCTGAAGACAAGCAGACTAAGGACATGGATTACTGGAACCATCTCCTGTGCTCTGATGAGACCAAGATAAACTTATTTGGTGTCAGATGGTGTCAGGCGTGTGTGGGGGCAACCAGGTGAGGAGTACAAAGACAAGTGTGTCTTCCTACAGTCAGGCATGGTGGTGGGAGTGTCATGGTCTGGGGCTGCATGAGTGCTGCCGGCACTGGGGAGCTACAGTTCATTGAGGGAACCATGAATGCCAACATGTACTGTGACATACTGAAGCAGAGCATGATCCCCTCCCTTCAGAGACTGGGGGGCAGGGCAATATTCCAACATAACGACCCCAAACACCTCCAAGATGACCACTGCCTTGCTAAAGAAGCTGAGGGTAAAGGTGATGGACTGGCCAAGCGTCTCCAGACCTAAACCCTATTGAGCATCTGTGGGGGATCCTCAAACAGAAGGTGGAGGAGGGGAAGGTCTCTAACATCCACCAGCTCTGTGATGTCATCATGGAGGAGGGGAAGAGGACTCCAGTGACAACCTGTGAAGCTCTGGTGAACTCCATGCCCAAGAGGGTTAAGGCAGTGCTGGAAAATAATGGCGGCCACACAAAATATTGTCACTTAGGGGTGTACTGACTTTTGTTGCCAGCAGTTTAGACATTAATGGCTGTGTGTTGTCACTTAGGGGTGTACTGACTTTTGTTGCCAGCGGTTTAGACATTAATGGCTGTGTGTTGTCACTTAGGGGTGTACTGACTTTTGTTGCCAGCGGTTTAGACATTAATGGCTGTGTGTTGAGTTATTTTGAGGGGACAGTAAATTTACACTGTTATACAAGCTGTACACTCACTACTTTACATTGTAGCAAAGTCTCATTTCTTCAGTGTTGTCACATGGGAGGGGTGTACTGACTTTTGTCAGATGTATAACAATGGCACAAACAACAATAACTGTAACCTCTCACTATATTCTGTATAACTTTATATTTTATAGATATATAACTTTACATGAACATTTTACAACTTTATACAACAATTGCTTTATCTGACAACCCGGCACTCACAGTTGGAAATAGTTGTCACCTTATAACAGGAATGATGGAAAAGACCTTCATGATGTTCTTTCAAAGTGACCCGAAGATTTCAGAGGATTACAGACAAATGACGTTAACATTTAAAGCCTATATGCGAGTTAAGTGATTGGGTTTAGATCTACTTTAGAAGGAAATTCCATGCAACTTAAGAAAGTAATCATTGAGCTAATAAAGCTTTCCTGCTGACGCTGCGGCTGTGCTAAAAATTCCACTGCAGCAAGAATCCACAGAACACCTCACATGGTCGCTGGGAGTGTCCTGACTACAGCCTGTGCTGTGAAATCTCCTCTCTCTGATTCTTCTATCACAAACTCCTTTACAATGTAAGGACAGATCTGACCCTGACCGGTATTTGGGGGAAATTTCCCAACAATCAGGGAGAAATTCTGCAGTCGGCATTCACTGTTATTGTACAAAGCAGGAGTTCTGTCAGCAAGTCCCACCCAATGATCAGCAGTGTCCAATCACAGCCCAGAGCTCTGTACAGAGGGAACAATCTCTCTGTTTCTTATCCCTGCAAAGCATTGATAAGAAACTTAGAGATCAATTCATAAAAGCAGCACACATTATACATTGTTAGGCACACAGTTAACCCTTTGATCTCCCTAGATGTTAACCTCTTCTCAGCCTGTCCTAAAGTAGCCCAGCCAGAGCCCAGACTTCATCCCTATTGAACATCTCTGGAGAGAACCATATGCGTGTGCAGGGGGTGTGCTGGGTGTGCCTGGGCACACCCTAATCACATTGGGCACCAGTGTATCATCCAATGTACAGAAGTGTGAGCCTCGGGGAGATCAGCCTGAGGCCATGATTGTGAGTAGCAGGCATACTGAACACCCCCCCCCCCTTTTCTCTCTCCCACCCCCCTACTCCCCTCTCTCTCACCCCCTACTCCCCTCTCTCTCACTCCCTCTCACTTCCCTCTCTCTCCTGCCCCCTCCCTAACCCCCTCCCCTCTCTATCACCCCTCCTCTCCCACCCCCTCTCTCTTTCTCTCACCCCCTCTCTCTCCTGCCCCTCTCTCCCTCCCTCTCTCTCCCTCTCACCCCCTCTCTCTCTCACTCCCCTCTCTCTCCTACCCCCTCCCCTCTCTATCACCCCTCCCCTCACCCTCCCTCTCACCCCCTCTCTCTCTCTCACTCCCCTCTCTCTCCTGCCCCCTCCCTCACCCCCTCTCTATCACCCCTCCTCTCCCACCCCCTCTCTTTCTCAACCCCCCTCTCTTTCCCTCTTACCCCCTCTCTCTCTCACTCCCCTCTCTCTCCTACCCCCTCCCTCACCCCCTCCCCTCTCTATCACCCCTCCTCTCCCACCCCCTATCTCTTTTTCTCACCCCCTATCTTTCTCTCTCCCTCTCACCCCCTCTCTCTTTCACTCCCCTCTCTCTCTCCTGCCCCCTCCCTCACCCCCTCTCTATCACCCCTCCTCGCCGACCCCCCTCTCTCTCTCTCTCTCAACCCCCCCTCTCTATCTCACCCCCTCTCTCTCACTCCCCTCTCTCTCCTACCCCCTCCCTCACCCCCTCCCCTCTCTATCACCCCTCCTCTCCCACCCCCTCTCTATCTCTCTCCCTCTCACCCCCTCTCTCTCACTCCCCTCTCTCTCCTGCCCCCTCCCTCACCCCCCTCCCCTCTCTATCACCCCCCTCTCTATCTCACCCCCCTCTCACTCTCCCCTCTACCCCTCACTAGGGTTGCCACCTCATCCCTTTAATCCAAGACACATAATTATTGCACAGGTTCTGGGGCTGATAAAATGCAGAGAAGGCACCATGTGAGTGTAATTACCACCTTATCAGCCCCGGAACCGGTGTAATAATTGTGTGTGCTGGATTAAAGGGATGAGGTGACAACCCTAGTGCCCACCTATGGAGAAACCCGAAAATGGCCGTTTACCAGAGACCCCATCCAACCTGAGTGAGAAGAATGGCCGGAAACCGTCCAATCCCGGTGTGCGGAACTGAGTGACATCATAGCCAGAAAGTCTCCAGGATGGAATCGCTGCCAATGGATCTTCACCAAAATCCTGATTACCGGAATATTCACAGATATTTCTACAATTCTCTATCACTTTGTCATTATGGGATGCTGAGTGCAGATTAATCACTCGCCCTCCAGAATATTTACCCCCCTCCCCCTTTATGACTGGGCCATATTTTGTGATTTGGCACTGCGTTACTTTAACTGACAATTGCGCGGTCGTGTGACGCTGTTCTAAAATAAAATTGTTGTCCTTTTTCTTTCCACAATTAGAGATTTCTTTTGGAGGTATTTGATCATCTCTGCTCATCCGGGACAGACGGATATTCTGCAGAAGGTCCAGGGATTGGAGGGCTGAGGACTGGGGGGGGGGGAGTCATTTTCTCTGATCAATCCCCTTCCCATAGTTTGGGGAATCTGGAGAAGAAAAGGTGAGCGCTACTATCAGTCCTGTGTCATCCCCCCTGAGACCATTCATGTGTGTGGGGGGGGGGGGGGCTTCTCAGCCAAGGGAGGGGCGCACTCACAATTTCCATGAATAAAGAATGGAACAAAAACCTCTGAGAGCAACTTCTCCCAACCATCCAAGAAGAGTTTAGTGAGGAGAAATTTCCAGCATGATGGAGAGCCTTTCCATAAGGATAAAGTCAGAACTAAGCGGCTTGGAGAACAAAACTTGGAAATGTTGGGTCCATGGCCAGGAAACTCCCCAGACCTGAATCCCATTGAGATCCTGTGGTCAATCCTCAAGAGGCGGGGGAACAAAAACCTCACAAATTCTGACAAACTCCAAGCACTGATGATGGAAGAAAGGGGGGGCGGCCATCAGTCAGGATGTGGGGGGGCAGCCATCAGTCAGGATGTGGGGGGGCGGCCATCAGTCAGGATGTGGGGGGGGCGGCCATCAGTCAGGATGTGGGGGGGCGGCCATCAGTCAGGATGTGGGGGGGCGGCCATCAGTCAGGATGTGGCCCAGATGTTGATGGACACCATGCTGGGAGAATTGCAGAGGTCAGGAAAAAGAACGGATCACCTCTGCAAATATTGTCTCTGCATAAACTTCATGTCATTGTCAGTAAAAGCCTCTGACACTTATAGAATGTAATTATGCTTCTGTATCCCATAGTAACATCTGACACCTATGATGTCATTATACTTCCATATCCCATAGTAACATCTGATACCTATGATGTCATTATACTTCAGTATCCCATAGTAACATCTGACACCTATGATGTCATTATACTTCTGTATCCCATAGTAACATCTGACACCTATGATGTCATTATACTTCCGTATCCCATAGTAACATCTGACACCTATGATGTCATTATACTTCTGTATCCCATAGTAACATCTGACACCTATGATGTCATTATACTTCTGTATCCCATAGTAACATCTGACACCTATGATGTCATTATACTTCTGTATCCCATAGTAACATCTGACACCTATGATGTCATTATACTTCCGTATCCCATAGTAACATCTGACACAAAGATCAATCACTGAGGAGAAGACTTTGTTACAATTCATATTTGTGTCATTCTCAGAACTTTTGACCCCGGCTGTATTATTTTGCTCTTCTCTCTGATTGGTCACAGTCATCACATGGTACAGAGAGGGCCAATCACAGCTAACCACAATAGTAAACAGTGAATGAATGCATTTCAGGCAGTAAAAATAATTGCTTATAACACTTATATTCACAGTTATAAGAAATCAGTGTGCAAAAAAATGTATGTCTGTATGATATAGGGGCCCGGATTCTATTGTACAATGCATTGTGAAAGTATTCGGCCCCCTTGAACTTTGCGACCTTTTGCCACATTTCAGGCTTCAAACATAAAGATATAAAACTGTAATTTTTTGTGAAGAATCAACAACAAGTGGGACACAATCATGAAGTGGAACAAAATTTATTGGATATTTCAAACTTTTTTAACAAATAAAAAACTGAAAAATTGGGCGTGCAAAATTATTCAGCCCCCTTAAGTTAATACTTTGTAGCGCCACCTTTTGCTGCGATTACAGCTGTAAGTGGCTTGGGGTATGTCTCTATCAGTTTTGCACATCGAGAGACTGAAATTTTTGCCCATTCCTCCTTGCAAAACAGCTGGAGCTCAGTGAGGTTGGATGGAGAGCGTTTGTGAACAGTTTTCAGTTCTTTCCACAAATTCTCGATTGGATTCAGGTCTGGACTTTGACTTGGCCATTCTAACACCTGGATATGTTTATTTGTGAACCATTCCATTGTAGATTTTGCTTTATGTTTTGGATCATTGTCTTGTTGGAAGACAAATCTCCGTCCCAGTCTCAGGTCTTTTGCAGACTCCATCAGGTTTTCTTCCAGAATGGTCCTGTATTTGGCTCCATCCATCTTCCCATCAATTTTAACCATCTTCCCTGTCCCTGCTGAAGAAAAGCAGGCCCAAACCATGATGCTGCCACCACCATGTTTCACAGTGGGGATGGTGTGTTCAGGGTGATGAGCTGTGTTGCTTTTACACCAAACATAACGTTTTACATTGTTGCCAAAAAGTTTGATTTTGGTTTCATCTGAGCAGAGCCCCTTCTTCCACATGTTTGGTGTCTCCCAGGTGGCTTGTGGCAAACTTTATACAACACTTTTTATGGATATCTTTAAGAAATGTCTTTCTTCTTGCCACTCTTCCATAAAGGGCAGATTTGTGCTGTATACCACTGATTGTTGTCCTATGGACAGAGTCTCCCACCTCAGCTGTAGATCTCTGCAGTTCATCCAGAGTGATCATGGGCCTCTTGGCTGCATCTCTGATCAGTCTTCTCCTTGTATGAGCTGAAAGTTTAGAGGGACGGCCAGGTCTTCGTAGATTTGCAGTGGTCTGATACTCCTTCCATTTCAATATTATCGCTTGCACAGTGCTCCTTGGGATGTTTAAAGCTTGGGAAATCTTTTTGTATCCAAATCCGGCTTTAAACTTCTCCACAACAGTATCTCGGACCTGCCTGGTGTGTTCCTTGTTCTTCATGATGCTCTCTGCGCTTTAAACGGACCTCTGAGACTATCACAGTGCAGGTGCATTTATACGGAGACTTGATTACACACAGGTGGATTCTATTTATCATCATTAGTCATTTAGGTCAACATTGGATCATTCAGAGATCCTCACTGAACTTCTGGAGAGAGTTTGCTGCACTGAAAGTAAAGGGGCTGAATAATTTTGCACACCCAATTTTTCAGTTTTTTATTTGTTAACAAAGTTTGAAATATCCAATAAATTTCGTTCCACTTCATGATTGTGTCCCACTTGTTGATTCTTCACAAAAAATTACAGTTTTATATCTTTATGTTTGAAGCCTGAAATGTGACAAAAGGTCGCAAAGTTCAAGGGGGCTGAATACTTTCACAATGCACTGTATGTCTGTATGATATAGGGGCCCCGGATTCTATCTTGCCAGGGGCCCCCAGCTCCTATTGATGGCTCTGGTTTCCACTCTCATACAAGCCCCCCCTATCCCCGGTAATGTTTGTTTTCTGCAGGCGCAGTATGTGAAGGGAGGCGGAGCCGGGCCCAGCAGCTGCGGGTCGCTCGTGGGATGCAAATAGGACATTTACAAATCCTGAACATGTGCGTCTCTGAAGTGTGTCATTGTAAAGCTGGATTAGTGGGACGCGGGTTATGGAAATGACGCATCATCGCATGCTGCCAAGCTAAGGTGACAGGAAAACAGAGCAGCACGCTACGAGCACGGGGAAATCACGCTGCGCTCTCTGCACGCTACGAGCACGGGGAAATCACGCCGCCCTTTCTACACGCTACGAGCACGGGGAAATCACAGCGCGCTCTCTGCACGCTACGAGCAAGGGGAAATCACAGCGCGCTCTCTGCACGCTACGAGCACAGGGAAATCACAGCGCGCTCTCTGCACGCTACGAGCACGGGGAAATCACAGCGCACTCTCTGCACGCTACGAGCACGGGGAAATCACGCCGCCCTTTCTACACGCTACGAGCACGGGGAAATCACGCCGCACTCTCTGCACGCTACGAGCACGGGGAAATCACAGCGCGCTCTCTGCACGCTACGAGCAAGGGGAAATCACAGCGCGCTCTCTGCACGCTACGAGCACAGGGAAATCACAGCGCGCTCTCTGCACGCTACGAGCACGGGGAAATCACAGCGCACTCTCTGCACGCTACGAGCACGGGGAAATCACGCCGCCCTTTCTACACGCTACGAGCACGGGGAAATCACGCCGCACTCTCTGCACGCTACGAGCACGGGGAAATCACGCCGCCCTTTCTGCACGCTACGAGCACGGGGAAATCACGCTGCGCTCTCTGCACGCTACGAGCACAGGGAAATCCCAGCGCGCTCTCTGCATGCTACGAGCACGGGGAAATCACAGCGCGCTCTCTGCACGCTACGAGCACGGGGAAATCACAGCGCACACTCTGCATGCTACGAGCACAGGGAAATCACGCCGCACTCTCTCAGCACGCTACGAGCACGGGGAAATCACATCGCGCTCTCTGCACGCTACGAGCACGGGGAAATCACGCTGCGCTCTCTGCACGCTACGAGCATGGGGAAATCACAGCGCGCTCTCTGCACGCTACGAGCACGGGGAAATCACAGCGTGCTCTCTCAGCACGCTACGAGCACGGGGAAATCACAGCGCGCTCTCTGTACGCTACGAGCACGGGGAAATCACAGCGCGCTCTCTCTGCATGCTACGAGCACGGGGAAATCACAGCGCGCTCTCTGCACGCTACGAGCACGGGGAAATCACGCTGCGCTCTCTGCACGCTACGAGCATGGGGAAATCACAGCGCGCTCTCTGCACGCTACGAGCACGGGGAAATCACAGCGTGCTCTCTCAGCACGCTACGAGCACGGGGAAATCACAGCGCGCTCTCTGTACGCTACGAGCACGGGGAAATCACAGCGCGCTCTCTCTGCATGCTACGAGCACGGGGAAATCACAGCGCGCTCTCTGCACGCTACGAGCACGGGGAAATCACGCCGTGCTCTCTGCACGCTACGAGCACGGGGAAATCACAGCGCGCTCTCTGCACGCTACGAGCAAGGGGAAATCACAGCGCGCTCTCTGCACGCTACGAGCACAGGGAAATCACAGCGCGCTCTCTGCACGCTACGAGCACGGGGAAATCACGCCGCACTCTCTGCACGCTACGAGCACGGGGAAATCACGCCGCCCTTTCTGCACGCTACGAGCACGGGGAAATCACGCTGCGCTCTCTGCACGCTACGAGCACAGGGAAATCCCAGCGCGCTCTCTGCATGCTACGAGCACGGGGAAATCACAGCGCGCTCTCTGCACGCTACGAGCACGGGGAAATCACAGCGCACACTCTGCATGCTACGAGCACAGGGAAATCACGCCGCACTCTCTCAGCACGCTACGAGCACGGGGAAATCACATCGCGCTCTCTGCACGCTACGAGCACGGGGAAATCACGCTGCGCTCTCTGCACGCTACGAGCATGGGGAAATCACAGCGCGCTCTCTGCACGCTACGAGCACGGGGAAATCACAGCGTGCTCTCTCAGCACGCTACGAGCACGGGGAAATCACAGCGCGCTCTCTGTACGCTACGAGCACGGGGAAATCACAGCGCGCTCTCTCTGCATGCTACGAGCACGGGGAAATCACAGCGCGCTCTCTGCATGCTACGAGCACGGGGAAATCACATCGCGCTCTCTGCACGCTACGAGCACGGGGAAATCACGCTGCGCTCTCTGCACGCTACGAGCATGGGGAAATCACAGCGCGCTCTCTGCACGCTACGAGCACGGGGAAATCACAGCGTGCTCTCTCAGCACGCTACGAGCACGGGGAAATCACAGCGCGCTCTCTGTACGCTACGAGCACGGGGAAATCACAGCGCGCTCTCTCTGCATGCTACGAGCACGGGGAAATCACAGCGCGCTCTCTGCACGCTACGAGCACGGGGAAATCACGCCGTGCTCTCTGCACGCTACGAGCACGGGGAAATCACAGCGCGCTCTCTGCACGCTACGAGCACGGGGAAATCACGCCGTGCTCTCTGCACGCTACGAGCAAAGGGAAATCACAGCGCACTCTCTGCATGCTACGAGCACGGGGAAATCACAGCGCGCTCTCTGCATGCTACGAGCACGGGGAAATCACAGCGCACTCTCTGTATGCTACGAGCACGGGGAAATCACAGCGCACTCTCTGCATGCTACGAGCACGGGGAAATCACAGCGCACTCTCTGCACGCTACGAGCACGGGGAAATCACAGCGCGCTCTCTGCATGCTACGAGCACGGGGAAATCACAGCACACTCTCTGCATGCTACGAGCACGGGGAAATCACAGCGCACTCTCTGCACGCTACGAGCACGGGGAAATCACAGCGCGCTCTCTGCATGCTACGAGCACGGGGAAATCACAGCGCACTCTCTGCATGCTACGAGCACGGGGAAATCACGCTGCGCTCTCTGCACGCTACGAGCATGGGGAAATCACAGCGCGCTCTCTGCACGCTACGAGCACGGGGAAATCACAGCGTGCTCTCTCAGCACGCTACGAGCACGGGGAAATCACAGCGCGCTCTCTGTACGCTACGAGCACGGGGAAATCACAGCGCGCTCTCTCTGCATGCTACGAGCACGGGGAAATCACAGCGCGCTCTCTGCATGCTACGAGCACGGGGAAATCACATCGCGCTCTCTGCACGCTACGAGCACGGGGAAATCACGCTGCGCTCTCTGCACGCTACGAGCATGGGGAAATCACAGCGCGCTCTCTGCACGCTACGAGCACGGGGAAATCACAGCGTGCTCTCTCAGCACGCTACGAGCACGGGGAAATCACAGCGCGCTCTCTGTACGCTACGAGCACGGGGAAATCACAGCGCGCTCTCTCTGCATGCTACGAGCACGGGGAAATCACAGCGCGCTCTCTGCACGCTACGAGCACGGGGAAATCACGCCGTGCTCTCTGCACGCTACGAGCACGGGGAAATCACAGCGCGCTCTCTGCACGCTACGAGCAAGGGGAAATCACAGCGCGCTCTCTGCACGCTACGAGCACAGGGAAATCACAGCGCGCTCTCTGCACGCTACGAGCACGGGGAAATCACGCCGCACTCTCTGCACGCTACGAGCACGGGGAAATCACGCCGCCCTTTCTGCACGCTACGAGCACGGGGAAATCACGCTGCGCTCTCTGCACGCTACGAGCACAGGGAAATCCCAGCGCGCTCTCTGCATGCTACGAGCACGGGGAAATCACAGCGCGCTCTCTGCACGCTACGAGCACGGGGAAATCACAGCGCACACTCTGCATGCTACGAGCACAGGGAAATCACGCCGCACTCTCTCAGCACGCTACGAGCACGGGGAAATCACATCGCGCTCTCTGCACGCTACGAGCACGGGGAAATCACGCTGCGCTCTCTGCACGCTACGAGCATGGGGAAATCACAGCGCGCTCTCTGTATGCTACGAGCACGGGGAAATCACAGCGCACTCTCTGCATGCTACGAGCACGGGGAAATCACAGCGCACTCTCTGCACGCTACGAGCACGGGGAAATCACAGCGCGCTCTCTGCATGCTACGAGCACGGGGAAATCACAGCACACTCTCTGCATGCTACGAGCACGGGGAAATCACAGCGCACTCTCTGCACGCTACGAGCACGGGGAAATCACAGCGCGCTCTCTGCATGCTACGAGCACGGGGAAATCACAGCGCACTCTCTGCATGCTACGAGCACGGGGAAATCACGCTGCGCTCTCTGCACGCTACGAGCATGGGGAAATCACAGCGCGCTCTCTGCACGCTACGAGCACGGGGAAATCACAGCGTGCTCTCTCAGCACGCTACGAGCACGGGGAAATCACAGCGCGCTCTCTGTACGCTACGAGCACGGGGAAATCACAGCGCGCTCTCTCTGCATGCTACGAGCACGGGGAAATCACAGCGCGCTCTCTGCATGCTACGAGCACGGGGAAATCACATCGCGCTCTCTGCACGCTACGAGCACGGGGAAATCACGCTGCGCTCTCTGCACGCTACGAGCATGGGGAAATCACAGCGCGCTCTCTGCACGCTACGAGCACGGGGAAATCACAGCGTGCTCTCTCAGCACGCTACGAGCACGGGGAAATCACAGCGCGCTCTCTGTACGCTACGAGCACGGGGAAATCACAGCGCGCTCTCTCTGCATGCTACGAGCACGGGGAAATCACAGCGCGCTCTCTGCACGCTACGAGCACGGGGAAATCACGCCGTGCTCTCTGCACGCTACGAGCACGGGGAAATCACAGCGCGCTCTCTGCACGCTACGAGCAAGGGGAAATCACAGCGCGCTCTCTGCACGCTACGAGCACAGGGAAATCACAGCGCGCTCTCTGCACGCTACGAGCACGGGGAAATCACGCCGCACTCTCTGCACGCTACGAGCACGGGGAAATCACGCCGCCCTTTCTGCACGCTACGAGCACGGGGAAATCACGCTGCGCTCTCTGCACGCTACGAGCACAGGGAAATCCCAGCGCGCTCTCTGCATGCTACGAGCACGGGGAAATCACAGCGCGCTCTCTGCACGCTACGAGCACGGGGAAATCACAGCGCACACTCTGCATGCTACGAGCACAGGGAAATCACGCCGCACTCTCTCAGCACGCTACGAGCACGGGGAAATCACATCGCGCTCTCTGCACGCTACGAGCACGGGGAAATCACGCTGCGCTCTCTGCACGCTACGAGCATGGGGAAATCACAGCGCGCTCTCTGCACGCTACGAGCACGGGGAAATCACAGCGTGCTCTCTCAGCACGCTACGAGCACGGGGAAATCACAGCGCGCTCTCTGTACGCTACGAGCACGGGGAAATCACAGCGCGCTCTCTCTGCATGCTACGAGCACGGGGAAATCACAGCGCGCTCTCTGCATGCTACGAGCACGGGGAAATCACATCGCGCTCTCTGCACGCTACGAGCACGGGGAAATCACGCTGCGCTCTCTGCACGCTACGAGCATGGGGAAATCACAGCGCGCTCTCTGCACGCTACGAGCACGGGGAAATCACAGCGTGCTCTCTCAGCACGCTACGAGCACGGGGAAATCACAGCGCGCTCTCTGTACGCTACGAGCACGGGGAAATCACAGCGCGCTCTCTCTGCATGCTACGAGCACGGGGAAATCACAGCGCGCTCTCTGCACGCTACGAGCACGGGGAAATCACGCCGTGCTCTCTGCACGCTACGAGCACGGGGAAATCACAGCGCGCTCTCTGCACGCTACGAGCACGGGGAAATCACGCCGTGCTCTCTGCACGCTACGAGCAAAGGGAAATCACAGCGCACTCTCTGCATGCTACGAGCACGGGGAAATCACAGCGCGCTCTCTGCATGCTACGAGCACGGGGAAATCACAGCGCACTCTCTGTATGCTACGAGCACGGGGAAATCACAGCGCACTCTCTGCATGCTACGAGCACGGGGAAATCACAGCGCACTCTCTGCACGCTACGAGCACGGGGAAATCACAGCGCGCTCTCTGCATGCTACGAGCACGGGGAAATCACAGCGCACTCTCTGCATGCTACGAGCACGGGGAAATCACAGCGCACTCTCTGCACGCTACGAGCACGGGGAAATCACAGCGCGCTCTCTGCATGCTACGAGCACGGGGAAATCACAGCGCACTCTCTGCATGCTACGAGCACGGGGAAATCACGCTGCGCTCTCTGCACGCTACGAGCACGGGGAAATCACGCCGTGCTCTCTGCACGCTACGAGCACGGGGAAATCACGCTGCGCTCTCTGCATGCTACGAGCATGGGGAAATCACGCTGCGCTCTCTGCACGCTACGAGCATGGGGAAATCACAGCGCGCTCTCTGCACGCTACGAGCACGGGGAAATCACAGCACACTCTCTGCACGCTACGAGCACGGGGAAATCACAGCGCACTCTCTGCACGCTACGAGCACAGGGAAATCACAGCGCGCTCTCTGCACGCTACGAGCACAGGGAAATCACAGCGCGCTCTCTGCACGCTACGAGCAGGGGGAAATCACAGCGCACACTCTGCATGCTACGAGCACAGGGAAATCACGCTGCGCTCTCTGCACGCTACGAGCACGGGGAAATCACAGCGCGCTCTCTGCACGCTACGAGCACGGGGAAATCACAGCGCACTCTCTGCATGCTACGAGCACGGGGAAATCACAGCGCACTCTCTGCATGCTACGAGCACGGGGAAATCATGCCGTGCTCTCTGCATGCTACGAGCACGGGGAAATCACAGCGCGCTCTCTGCATGCTACGAGCACGGGGAAATCACAGCGCACTCTCTGCATGCTACGAGCACGGGGAAATCACAGCGCGCTCTCTGCATGCTACGAGCACGGGGAAATAACAGCGCACTCTCTGCACGCTACGAGCACGGGGAAATCACGCTGCGCTCTCTGCACGCTACGAGCACGGGGAAATCACAGCGCGCTCTCTGCACGCTACGAGCACGGGGAAATCACAGCGCACACTCTGCATGCTACGAGCACGGGGAAATCACAGCGCGCTCTCTGCACGCTACGAGCACGGGGAAATCACAGCGCACTCTCTGCATGCTACGAGCACGGGGAAATCATGCCGTGCTCTCTGCATGCTACGAGCACGGGGAAATCACAGCGCGCTCTCTGCATGCTACGAGCACGGGGAAATCACAGCGCACTCTCTGCACGCTACGAGCACGGGGAAATCACGCTGCGCTCTCTGCATGCTACGAGCACGGGGAAATCACGCTGTGCTCTCTGCATGCTACGAGCACGGGGAAATCACACCGCGCTCTCTTCACGCTACGAGCACGGGGAAATCACGCTGCGCTCTCAGCACGCTACGAGCACGGGGAAATCACAGCGCGCTCTCTGCATGCTACGAGCATGGGGAAATCACGCTGCGCTCTCTGCACGCTACGAGCATGGGGAAATCACAGCGCGCTCTCTGCACGCTACAAGCACGGGGAAATCACAGCACACTCTCTGCACGCTACGAGCACGGGGAAATCACAGCGCACTCTCTGCACGCTACGAGCACAGGGAAATCACAGCGCGCTCTCTGCACGCTACGAGCACAGGGAAATCACAGCGCGCTCTCTGCACGCTACGAGCAGGGGGAAATCACAGCGCACGCTCTGCATGCTACGAGCACAGGGAAATCATGCTGCGCTCTCTGCACGCTACGAGCACGGGGAAATCACAGCGCGCTCTCTGCACGCTACGAGCACGGGGAAATCACAGCGCACTCTCTGCATGCTACGAGCACGGGGAAATCATGCCGTGCTCTCTGCATGCTACGAGCACGGGGAAATCACAGCGCGCTCTCTGCATGCTACGAGCACGGGGAAATCACAGCGCACTCTCTGCATGCTACGAGCACGGGGAAATCACAGCGCGCTCTCTGCATGCTACGAGCACGGGGAAATAACAGCGCACTCTCTGCACGCTACGAGCACGGGGAAATCACGCTGCGCTCTCTGCACGCTACGAGCACGGTGAAATCACAGCGCGCTCTCTGCACGCTACGAGCACGGTGAAATCACAGCGCGCTCTCTGCACGCTACGAGCACAGGGAAATCACAGCGCGCTCTCTGCACGCTACAAGCACGGGGAAATCACAGCGCACACTCTGCATGCTACGAGCACGGGGAAATCACAGCGCGCTCTCTGCACGCTACGAGCACGGGGAAATCACAGCGCACTCTCTGCATGCTACGAGCACGGGGAAATCATGCCGTGCTCTCTGCATGCTACGAGCACGGGGAAATCACAGCGCACTCTCTGCACGCTACGAGCACGGGGAAATCACGCTGCGCTCTCTGCATGCTACGAGCACGGGGAAATCACGCTGCGCTCTCTGCATGCTATGAGCACGGGGAAATCACACCGCGCTCTCTGCACGCTACGAGCACGGGGAAATCACGCTGCGCTCTCTGCACGCTACGAGCACGGGGAAATCACGCTGCGCTCTCTGCACGCTACGAGCATGGGGAAATCACAGCGCACTCTCTGCACGCTACGAGCACGGGGAAATCACAGCGCACTCTCTGCACGCTACGAGCATGGGGAAATCACAGCGCACTCTCTGCACGCTACGAGCACAGGGAAATCACAGCGCGCTCTCTGCACGCTACGAGCACGGGGAAATCACAGCGCACACTCTGCATGCTACGAGCACGGGGAAATCACAGCGCGCTCTCTGCACGCTACGAGCACGGGGAAATCACAGCGCGCTCTCTGCACGCTACGAGCACGGGAAAATCACGCTGCGCTCTCTGCACGCTACGAGCATGGGGAAATCACAGCGCGCTCTCTGCACGCTACGAGCATGGGGAAATCACAGCGCACTCTCTGCACGCTACGAGCACAGGGAAATCACAGCGCGCTCTCTGCACGCTACGAGCACGGGGAAATCACAGCGCACACTCTGCATGCTACGAGCACGGGGAAATCACAGCGCACTCTCTGCACGCTACGAGCACAGGGAAATCACAGCGCGCTCTCTGCACGCTACGAGCACGGGGAAATCACAGCGCACACTCTGCATGCTACGAGCACGGGGAAATCACAGCGCGCTCTCTGCACGCTACGAGCACGGGGAAATCACGCTGCGCTCTCTGCATGCTACGAGCACGGGGAAATCACAGCGCGCTCTCTGCACGCTACGAGCACGGGGAAATCACAGCGCGCTCTCTGCACGCTACGAGCACGGGGAAATCACGCTGCGCTCTCTGCATGCTACGAGCACGGGGAAATCACAGCGCGCTCTCTGCACGCTACGAGCACAGGGAAATCACAGCGCGCTCTCTGCACGCTACGAGCACGGGGAAATCACAGCGCACACTCTGCATGCTACGAGCACGGGGAAATCACAGCGCGCTCTCTGCACGCTACGAGCACGGGGAAATCACGCTGCGCTCTCTGCATGCTACGAGCACGGGGAAATCACAGCGCGCTCTCTGCACGCTACGAGCACGGGGAAATCACAGCGCACACTCTGCATGCTACGAGCACGGGGAAATCACAGCGCGCTCTCTGCACGCTACGAGCACGGGGAAATCACGCTGCGCTCTCTGCATGCTACGAGCACGGGGAAATCACAGCGCGCTCTCTGCACGCTACGAGCACGGGGAAATCACAGCGCGCTCTCTGCACGCTACGAGCACGGGGAAATCACGCTGCGCTCTCTGCATGCTACGAGCACGGGGAAATCACAGCGCGCTCTCTGCACGCTACGAGCACGGGGAAATCACGCTGCGCTCTCTGCATGCTACGAGCACGGGGAAATCACAGCGCGCTCTCTGCACGCTACGAGCACGGGGAAATCACAGCGCGCTCTCTGCACGCTAGGTTGCATTCATACCTCGGCGTTTTGAATGGTGGGAAGATTTAGAAGCTCCTGAACCCTTTTTTTAGGCGACACGCCTCATGCGGATTCTCATGCGTGGGACGGAAGACCCGGGCGAGCCGCGGAAGGTGGGTGGGGGGGAACGTCCCCTCCCGCTCCTTGTAATGACAGCCGAGCGGCTTCTCAGTCTCATCAGTTGTCATTACAAGACAGCCGACCGTCGGCTATGGACGCCGGTACCGGGGTGAGGCCTCTCGCTGCACCCATCACTCCGGTACAGCACTTTCCTGGAATATCGGCAGGTGGCCTGCCCTTGATATATCGGTGTTGCCGATATTCGGTCGATCCCCAGTGAACACCCATGGGATGCGATTCTGGCAAGCATTTTGCAATCTGTTTCGGGGTATCGTTCGTGGAACATGAAGCCCCCGGTGACATTGTGCCGATGTGGAATGTTGGATCGCATGTGAAATCAGAGCTTATTGCTGGGAATGGCACCGGGTCACACTGAGGGCGGATAGGAAACTCCTATGTCAGTGGGACTTCGGGGCGATTTGACAGACATCTGTAGGGGTTCATGCACTGATGTCTATTAAAGTCGCCATAAATAGTGCAGAAACTACTTTTGGGAATCAGTCAGGGTCGCAAAGTCAGGGTCACACCAATTCGGACTGTGACATTGTGGCAATAGACTCTGATTTGTCACATCAAATCTGCCCGATGTGAATGAGGGCCCAATATTCCATGAATGACGCCCCGAAACAGAGTGCAAAATGCAGTGAGCGTGACAGAATCGCATCATATGAGCGTTCACACACATGCAATACAATTTTGATGCGGGGGAAAAAAGGGTCCAGATTTGCACCAAAATGTTGCAGGACCCTTTTTTCCCCGCACCTAAATCTTATTTCATGAGTGTGAACGCCCATATGATGCGATTCTAGCAAGCAATGCATTGTGGGAAAATCGGAGATACTAAAATAGCAGAGAGGTGATTTTTAGCTAAAAACACCAAAAAACTCTGAAAAATGCTGAAAAACTCACAGCTACTGGGGTTTATATAATGTCCCGTGTGTCGGAAGACTCTTCCCTGCTCCTGGCTCCTCCTCTTCCCTGCTCCTGGCCCCTCCTCTTCCCTGCTCCTGGCTCCTCCTCTTCCCTGCTCCTGGCTCCTCCCCCTCAAGCAGTGCCCCCAGAGAAAGCCACGTCCAAAAGACACATAGAGCCATGGCCCAGCCCTAAACTCCCCGCTTTCTCCTCATTGGATCACTGGCTATGACTGACAGCAGTAGGAGCCAATGAGCTCCTGGGACAGCCGAGGCTCTCGTGAACATCACTGGATCAGAAGAGGCTCAGATGAGTATTGGGGGGAGGGGGGAGAGGCACACAGAAGGTCTTTTACCTTCATGCATTGAATGAACCTTCTGCTTTTACAATCACTTCAATTATTATTATTATTATTATATGAATAATGTGAAATGTATATTATATGATGATTTGATGGTCCCGGTAAGCGGCGTGTCTCTGGCCGGTAAGGGGCGTGACTCTGGCCAGTAAGGGGCGTGTCTCGGCCCGGTAAGGGGCAAGTCTCGGCCCGGTAAGGGGCTTGTCTCACCCGGTAAGGGGTGTTTCTCGGTCGGTAAGGGGTGTGTCTCGGCCCGGTAAGGGGCGTGTCTCGGCCCGGTAAGGGGCTTGTCTCACCCGGTAAGGGGTGTTTCTCAGTCGGTAAGGGGCGTGTCTCCGGTCGGTAAGGGGCGTGTCTCCGGCCGGTAAGGGCGTGTCTCGGCCCGGTATCGGTCACTTTGGTCTGCATGTTAAAGTGGAGAAAATATGAAATGAAGGCCCATAGAAAAGAGAAAGGGTTTATATCCGGAGTATTTCTCTCTGTGACTGCTGAGATAAAATCAGTTCCAGGATAAGCAGAGTATGAATTGTCTGTGTAGGAGGTTGGGGCCCCGGTGGCCCCCGTCCTGTATTAGGGAGGGGGGGGGGGCAGTAATGACGATGGAGCCTATTGGGGGGTCACAGAG
Source organism: Pelophylax lessonae (assembly GCF_965119305.1). Taxonomy (NCBI): domain Eukaryota; kingdom Metazoa; phylum Chordata; class Amphibia; order Anura; family Ranidae; genus Pelophylax; species Pelophylax lessonae. Next base: position 1,080,033 of record NC_138776.1, read on the forward strand.
GAACGCTTTACTTGAATAGCGAGAAATCCGGCTGAGACAACTTCCTCCTCACAGTAAATTCCAGTTTTGGAAAGTGTGGGTGGGGGGAGGGGTGAGATCCAACCAATGTCAGGCTTCTTACTGCTGTCTTTGTCCCCATTATGTAGATTTTGCCTCACTTCCTGTCCTGAAGATACAACAGGAAGTGAGGGAGGTCTCAGAGAACAGATACAGGAACTTTCCTTTCCACCCACCTCCCCACCCCTTGGTTCCACCCCCTACCTACCAGTACCGCCCCTTTTGAAGAATGCACAAAATGACACCGAGTATCATTTCTGGTGATCAGTCATAGGTATGCAATGTGTAATGATAACAAGAAACGCAGGAAAATAAATCCCCTGCAGACAGCAACAATAGATCCCCCACACAACAACAACCCTCCCCAGCAACAATAGATCCCTACCCAACAACAAACCTCCCCAGCAACAATAGATCTCTACCCAACAATAGATCCCCCCACACAACAACAATAGATCCCTACCCAACAATAGATCCCTAACTCAGCAACAATAGATCCCTAACTCAGCAACAATAGATCCCCACACAACAACAAACCTCCCCAGCAACAATAGATCCCTACCCAACAATAGATCCCTAACTCAGCAACAATAGATCCCCACACAACAACAAACCTCCCCAGCAACATTAGATCCATACCCAACAATAGATCCCTAACTCAGCAACAATAGACCCCCCACACAACAACAAACCTCCCCAACAACAATAGATCCCTACCCAACAATAGATCCCTAACTCAGCAACAATAGATCCCACATACAACAACAAAGCCTCCCCTGGAACAATGGACACCACCCCAGCAACAATAGATCCCCCAGCAATAATAAATCCTGCAGCAAAAATAGATCCCCTAGCAACAATAATTTCCACCTTACAATAAACCCCACCCAGCAACAATAGATCCCCTAGCAACAATAGTTCCCACCTTACAATAAACCCCACCAAGCAACAATAAATCCCCATCCAACAATAGATCCCTAACTCAGCACCAATAGAACCCCCACACAACAACAAACCTCCCCAGGAACCATAGACACCACCCCAGAAACAATAGACCCCCCAGCAACAATAGACCCCTCATCCAACAATAGATCCCTAACTCAGCAACAATGGACCCCCCACAACAAAATACCACCAGCAACAAAAGATTCTCCCCAGCAACGATAGATCCATTAGAAACAATAGTCCCCACCTTGCAACAAACCCCACCCCAGCAACAATAGACCCCCAACCCAGAAATAGATCCCTAACTCAGGAACAATGAACCCCCCCACAACAAAATACCACCAGCAACAAAAGATCTGCCCAAGCAGCAATAAACCCCCCAGCAACAATAGTCCCACCTTACAATAGACCCCACCCCAGCAACAATATATCCCCCACCAAACAATAGATCCCTAACTCAGCAACAATGGACCCCCCACAACAAAATACCACCAGCAACATTATACCCCTCCCTAGCTGCAACAACAGATCTCACAGCAACAATAGATCTCCTAGCAACAATAGTCCCCACCTTACAATAAACCCCACCCCAACAGCAATAGATCCCTAACTCAGAAACAATGGACACCCCACAAAAAATACCACCAGCAACAAAAGATCCACCCCCAACAACATTCGACACCCCAGCAGCAACAACAGATCTCCCAGCAGCCAGCCAGGGAGGTCGTTCACCCACAGGAAGCGGCTGCTGGTGAATATTATTATTTCCTATTTAGCCAGCAGATGGAGCTCAAGGCTTTGTTTCATGTTTACCAGACTAACCTGAACTGCCTTGTTGAAAAAATGTCTGTTTATAGATCTGCAGCCTGGATTACAGTCATAGCGGAAATAGAATAATCGATCCCTAGGATTGATCCCCCCCCCCCCCCCCCCAGCAGTTTAGTTTAACTTTTTTCTTCTTTTTTTATAATTAATACTTTTTAATATTTATCTTTACAACTTTTTTTTTTTGTTACAAAGTTGCCTTAAAGTGGATGTAAAGGCAGAAGGCGCATTCTAAAAAATGTGTGTGCCCCTCCCCCACTCACCCCCCTAATACCTACCTGAGCCCCATCTCTATCACGCAATGTGCACGAGAGACTCGGCTGTACGGGACTCCCTCATTGGCTAAGACAGCAGCGAGTGCCATTGGCTCCCACTGCTGTCAATCAAAGTCAGTGAGCCAATGAGGACAGGAATGGGGCGGGGACAAGCCACGGCTCTGTGTGTGAATGGATGGACACAGGGAGATACGGCTCAGCTCCGGTGCCCCCATAGCAAGCTGCTTGTCGTGGGGGCACTCGACAGGAGGGAGGAGCCAGGGGAGCCAAAGAGGGACCCCAGAAGAGGAGGCGGAGCCAGCAGAGCCAAAGAGGGACCCCAGAAGAGAAGCAAGGAGAGTCAAAGAGGGACCCCAGAAGAGGAGGAGCTAGGAGAGCCAAAGAGGGACCCCAGAAGAGGAGGAGTCAGGAGAGCCAAAGGGAGACCCCAGAAGAGGAGGCGGAGCCAGCAGAGCCAAAGAGGGACCCCAGAAGAGGAGAAGCAAGGAGAGTCAAAGAGGGACCCCAGAAGAGGAGAAGCAAGGAGAGTCAAAGAGGGACCCCAGAAGAGGAGAAGCAAGGAGAGTCAAAGAGGGACCCCAGAAGAGGAGGAGCCAGGCGAGCCAAAGAGGGACCCCAGAAGAGGAGGAGCTAGGAGAGCCAAAGAGGGACCCCAGAATAGGAGGAGCCAGGAGAGCCAAAGAGGGACCTCAGAAGAGGAGGAGCCAGGAGAGTTAAAGAGGGACCCCGGAATAGGAGGAGCCAGGAGAGTTAAAGAGGGACCCCAGAATAGGAGGAGCCAGGAGAGCCAAAGAGGGACCCCAGAATAGGAGGAGCCAGGAGAGCCAAAGAGGGACCCCAGAATAGGAGGAGCCAGGAGAGCCAAAGAGGGACCCCAGAATAGGAGGAGCCAGGAGAGCCAAAGAGGGACCCCAGAATAGGAGGAGCCAGGAGAGCCAAAGAGGGACCCCAGAATAGGAGGAGCCAGGAGAGTCAAAGAGGGACCCCAGAAGAGGAGGAGCCAGGAGAGTTAAAGAGGGACCCCAGAATAGGAGGAGCCAGGAGAGCCAAAGAGGGACCTCAGAAGAGGAGGAGCCAGGAGAGTTAAAGAGGGACCCCGGAATAGGAGGAGCCAGGAGAGCCAAAGAGGGACCTCAGAAGAGGAGGAGCCAGGAGAGTTAAAGAGGGACCCCGGAATAGGAGGAGCCAGGAGAGTTAAAGAGGGACCCCAGAATAGGAGGATCCAGGAGAGCCAAAGAGGGACCCCAGAATAGGAGGAGCCAGGAGAGCCAAAGAGGGACCCCAGAATAGGAGGAGCCAGGAGAGCCAAAGAGGGACCCCAGAATAGGAGGAGCCAGGAGAGCCAAAGAGGGACCCCAGAATAGGAGGAGCCAGGAGAGTCAAAGAGGGACCCCAGAAGAGGAGGAGCCAAGCTGTTCTGTGCAAAACTATTACAGAGGAGGAAAGTGTAACATTTTTTTTTTTTTGTATAAAAATAACAAAGGAAACTTTAGAATCACTTTAAAGATGATCTTCAGGCAGATTACCATCAGTTCATGCAGGAAGGTGTTCATGAGTATATATATATTTCTTAAAGCAACTACACAGTATAAATACCCACATTGGACCCGGTATCTGCCCCTTGCAGCCCCTGTACAGCAGCACATAGACTGAGAGAGGGAGAAGCTGCACCAAGAGCCAATCAGTTCATGAGCAAGGAGCATGCTGATAGGAGGAGAGAGCAGATAGCAGGTTGAGAGGATCTTCTGCTCTTTCTTCTTTCTGTCCAATTACAGGCTGGGGGCAGGGACAGGATTTATGGTGATGTAGTCATTTGCTGGGGATGCAGCTGGTAATCGTTGCTGATATTCTCTGACCATCTCCTGTATCATGTCTGCAGTCTCTGACCATCTCCTGTATCATGTCTGCAGTCTCTGACCATCTCTTGTATCATGTCTGCAGTCTCTGACCATCTCCTGTATCATGTCTGCAGTCTCTGACCATCTCCTGTATCATGTCTGCAGTCTCTGACCATCTCTTGTATCATGTCTGCAGTCTCTGACCATCTCTTGTATCCTGTCTGCAGTCTCTGACCATCTCCTGTATCATGTCTGCAGTCTCTGACCATCTCTTGTATAATGTCTGCAGTCTCTGACCATCTCTTGTATCATGTCTGCAGTCTCTGACCATCTCCTGTATCATGTCTGCAGTCTCTGACCGTCTCCTGTATCATGTCTGCAGTCTCTGACCGTCTCCTGTATCATGTCTGCAGTCTCTGACCATCTCTTGTATCATGTCTGCAGTCTCTGACCATCTCCTGTATCATGTCTGCAGTCTCTGACCATCTCCTGTATCATGTCTGCAGTCTCTGACCATCTCCTGTATCATGTCTGCAGTCTCTGACCATCTCCTGTATCATGTCTGCAGTCTCTGACCGTCTCCTGTATCATGTCTGCAGTCTCTGACCATCTCCTGTATCATGTCTGCAGTCTCTGACCATCTCTTGTATCATGTCTGCAGTCTCTGACCATCTCTTGTACCATGTCTGCAGTCTCTGACCATCTCTTGTATCATGTCTGCAGTCTCTGACCATCTCTTGTATCCTGTCTGCAGTCTCTGACCATCTCCTGTATCATGTCTACAGTCTCTGACCATCTCCTGTATAATGTCTGCAGTCTCTGACCATCTCCTGTATCATGTCTGCAGTCTCTGACCATCTCTTGTATCATGTCTGCAGTCTCTGACCATCTCCTGTATCATGTCTGCAGTCTCTGACCGTCTCCTGTATCATGTCTGCAGTCTCTGACCATCTCTTGTATCATGTCTGCAGTCTCTGACCATCTCCTGTATCATGTCTGCAGTCTCTGACCATCTCTTGTATCATGTCTGCAGTCTCTGACCATCTCTTGTATCCTGTCTGCAGTCTCTGACCATCTCCTGTATCATGTCTGCAGTCTCTGACCGTCTCCTGTATCATGTCTGCAGTCTCTGACCGTCTCCTGTATCATGTCTGCAGTCTCTGACCGTCTCCTGTATCATGTCTGCAGTCTCTGACCATCTCTTGTATCATGTCTGCAGTCTCTGACCATCTCCTGTATCATGTCTGCAGTCTCTGACCATCTCCTGTATCATGTCTGCAGTCTCTGACCATCTCCTGTATCATGTCTGCAGTCTCTGACCATCTCCTGTATCATGTCTGCAGTCTCTGACCGTCTCCTGTATCATGTCTGCAGTCTCTGACCATCTCCTGTATCATGTCTGCAGTCTCTGACCATCTCTTGTATCATGTCTGCAGTCTCTGACCATCTCTTGTACCATGTCTGCAGTCTCTGACCATCTCTTGTATCATGTCTGCAGTCTCTGACCATCTCTTGTATCCTGTCTGCAGTCTCTGACCATCTCCTGTATCATGTCTGCAGTCTCTGACCATCTCTTGTATCATGTCTGCAGTCTCTGACCATCTCCTGTATCATGTCTGCAGTCTCTGACCATCTCTTGTATCATGTCTGCAGTCTCTGACCATCTCCTGTATCATGTCTGCAGTCTCTGACCGTCTCCTGTATCATGTCTGCAGTCTCTGACCATCTCTTGTATCATGTCTGCAGTCTCTGACCATCTCCTGTATCATGTCTGCAGTCTCTGACCATCTCTTGTATCATGTCTGCAGTCTCTGACCATCTCTTGTATCCTGTCTGCAGTCTCTGACCATCTCTTGTATCATGTCTGCAGTCTCTGACCATCTCCTGTATCATGTCTGCAGTCTCTGACCATCTCCTGTATCATGTCTGCAGTCTCTGACCATCTCTTGTATCATGTCTGCAGTCTCTGACCATCTCCTGTATCATGTCTGCAGTCTCTGACCGTCTCCTGTATCATGTCTGCAGTCTCTGACCATCTCTTGTATCATGTCTGCAGTCTCTGACCATCTCCTGTATCATGTCTGCAGTCTCTGACCGTCTCCTGTATCATGTCTGCAGTCTCTATCTCCGCAGGCCCTTTGGTGATTTCGGGGGAAACACTTGATATCAAATAAGTTGACCATCGCTGGGCTAGAGAGCCGGTGGGAGTCCCATGATTGGTGTAGAGATGATTACTGAGGGATTTGGTTCCACTTTAACTGCTGCAGAGAGAATTCCAGCCTTGGCTGTGGTGTTTGACAGGACTGTATAAATCTCAGGACTGGATGGACAGAATACAATTGTAAAAGAAATCTTTTCTCTGATCGGTAAAAAGAAATGAAGGTAAATAAGACGGACGGACGCCATGACACGATACTTTTGCCCACCAGCAGTTCTCTGCTAAATCCTCATTTGCATATCCTGCTGGAGGCTATAAAGCCCCGCCCCCTCCTGGACAGGCTGAGCACGATGAACAGGTCTGACACCTTCGGGGGTATCGAGTGACAAACATGGAACGATTCTCTCCGTCACCTCACAGGACGAGTCCTCAGCGGGTGATGATGATTGGTGTACAGCAGAACTGCAGGCCAGATGTAGAATCTGCATTGTGAATGAAGAACGCCGCGCACACGCAGGTCACAGCCCCCTTCATCACGGCTCATTTACATCCATGTGTTGCAGGATCGCGCGCTGACACTCCCATATCCAAACTGCGCAAACATGTACAAACGCATGCACACCTATTCCTTACAGGAGAAAAGCTGCAGAATAAATGCGGTAAAAGCTGCGGTATTGCAGGCTCCTTTATCTGCGTTTGGCAGGAATGCTTTCTATTGGCCAGAATATTCATGTAACGTTTATCTGCATTTGTGCGTTTTTCTCAGCCTCGTGCACACTGGATTTTTCCTACTCTCTTAGACTCCCGTTCTCCTGGCAGCAATGTTTGGTGGAAATAAAACGCTTGTAAACATGTGGAACGCATGTGGGCGCGGCAAGCGATTGGGCGACCATTATTTCATTTTCCAGAATAATACTTCTGAATTCAAATGGGGTGAGAATAACAGATTTCCGCTCTTCTGAAGAGAGTCCATGATGAACAGGGCTCCCTGATGAAGAGAGTCTCTGATGAAGAGAGTCCATGATGAAGAGGGCGCCTGATGAAGAGAGTCTCTGATGAAGAGAGTCCATGATGAAGAGGGCTCCCTTATAAATAGAGTCTCTGATGAAGAGAGTACTTGATGAAGAGGGCGCCTGATGAAGAGAGTCTCTGATGAAGAGAGTCCATGATGAAGAGGGCGCCTGATGAAGAGAGTCTCTGATGAAGAGAGTCCATGATAAAGAGGGCGCCTGATGAAGAGAGTCTCTGATGAAGAGAGTCCATGATGAAGAGGACGCCTGATGAAGAGAGTCTCTGATGAAGAGAGTCCATGATGAAGAGGGCGCCTGATGAAGAGAGTCTCTGATGAAGAGAGTCCATGATGAAGAGGGCTCCCTTATAAAGAGAGTCTCTGATGAAGAGAGTACTTGATGAAGAGGGCGCCTGATGAAGAGAGTCTCTGATGAAGAGAGTCCATGATGAAGAGGGCGCCTGATGAAGAGAGTCTCTGATGAAGAGAGTCCATGATGAAGAGGGCTCCCTTATAAAGAGAGTCTCTGATGAAGAGAGTACTTGATGAAGAGGGCGCCTGATGAAGAGAGTCCATGATGAAGAGGGCGCCTGATAAAGAGAGTCTCTGATGAAGAGAGTCCATGATGAAGAGGGCTCCCTTATAAAGAGAGTCTCTGATGAAGAGAGTCCTTGATGAAGAGGGCGCCTGATGAAGAGAGTCTCTGATGAAGAGAGTCCATGATGAAGAGGGCGCCTGATGAAGAGAGTCTCTGATGAAGAGAGTCCATGATGAAGAGGGCTCCCTTATAAAGAGAGTCTCTGATGAAGAGTGCTCCTGGTGAAAAGGGTCCCTGATGAAGAGGGCGCCTGATGAAGAGGGCCCCTGATGAAGAGAGTCCATGATGAAGAGAGTCCATGATGAAGAGGGCGCCTGATAAAGAGAGTCTCTGATGAAGAGAGTCCATGATGAAGAGGGCTCCCTTATAAAGAGAGTCTCTGATGAAGAGAGTCCTTGATGAAGAGGGCGCCTGATGAAGAGAGTCTCTGATGAAGAGAGTCCATGATGAAGAGGGCGCCTGATGAAGAGAGTCTCTGATGAAGAGAGTCCATGATGAAGAGGGCTCCCTTATAAAGAGAGTCTCTGATGAAGAGTGCTCCTGGTGAAAAGGGTCCCTGATGAAGAGGGCGCCTGATGAAGAGAGTCCTTGATAAAGAGGATCTTGGATGAAAAAGATCTCTGATAGACCGCGCGTCTGATGATGGGGGTCCCTGATGAAGAGGGTGCCTGATAAAGGCCCTGATAAAGAGAATCTCTGATGAAGAGGGCTCCTGATGAAGAGAATCTCTGATGAAGAGGATCTCTGATGAAGAGGGCCCCTGATAAAGAGAGTCTCTGATAAAGAGAGTCCTTGATGAAGAGGGCTCCCTGATAAAGAGAGTCTCTGATGAAGAGTGCTCCTGGTGAAGAGGGTCCCTGATGAAGAGGGTCCCTGATGAAGAGGGCCCCTGATGAAGAGAGTCCTTGATGAAGAGAGTCCCTGCTAAAGAGGATCTTGGATGAAAAAGATCTCTGATAAAGTGTGCCTCTGATTATGAGGGTCCCTGATGAAGAGGGTGCCTGATAAAGGCCCTTATAAAGAGGTTCCTGATGAAGAGGGCTCCTGATGAAGAGAATCTCTGATGAAGAGGATCTCTGATGAAGAGGGCCCCTAATTAAGAGGGCCCCTGATTAAGAGGACCCCTGATGAAGAGGACCCCTGACGATGAGGGTCCCTGATGAAGAGATTCCCTGATGAAGAGGACCCCTGATGAAAAGGGTCCCTGATGAAGAGGGGATGCCCCTTGAAACACGTTGGCCATATTGGACTTAGATGGCTTTATTCCAGGCTGTTGATGAGGTGCTGCAGATCTGGTGGTGGTGGCTGTGATTTCACTGATCTGTTTGTATTTTATTTACTTTTATGGATAATAAATGGAATATGGAGGTAATTCACTAACATTGAGGAGAGTTTAGAGGCAGAAAAAAAAAACCCATCGAATGTCCATAAGACGATCTTCTTTAGCTGAGGTGTGAATGAGGTCTTCATGCGTTGCCGCACGTTACATCAGAGATTTTATACGAGGCTCCATAAAAGGAACGATTGTATCGCGTCTTCCATCACACAGACAATCCATCAGGTATGGAAACCCCCCCACCCTATGAGTGATCTCCGGGCCGGGGAGGTTTGCATTCCTGATGGATCGTCTGTGTGATGGAAGACGCCATACAATCGTTCCGAGGATTTTATATGGTGGGCGGTCGCTCTTTTCTTCTTTGGAGCATCGTATGGACTGAGATAGAGACCGATGACTATAGGAACCATTGTCGATGGTAGCCCGATGTCGGTGATAGCTCAGTGTTGGTGGTAGCCCGATGTCGGTGATAGCTCAGTGTTGGTGGTAGCCCGATGTCGGTGATAGCTCAGTGTTGGTGGTAGCCCGATGTCGGTGATAGCTCAGTGTTGGTGGTAGCCCGATGACGGTGATAGCTCAGTGTTGGTGGTAGCCCGATGACGGTGATAGCTCAGTGTTGGTGGTAGCCCGATGTCGGTGATAGCTCAGTGTTGGTGGTAGCCCGATGTCGGTGATAGCTCAGTGTTGGTGGTAGCCCGATGTTGGTGATAGCTCAGTGTTGGTGGTAGCCCGATGTCGGTGATAGCTCAGTGTTGGTGGTAGCCCGATGTCGGTGATAGCTCAGTGTTGGTGGTAGCCCGATGTCGGTGATAGCTCAGTGTTGGTGGTAGCCCGATGACGGTGATAGCTCAGTGTTGGTGGTAGCCCGATGTCGGTGATAGCTCAGTGTTGGTGGTAGCCCGATGTCGGTGATAGCCTGGTGTCGTTGGAAGCCTGTTGTTGGTGATAGATCAGTGTCTTTGATGGTTCGGTGTTGGTGGAGGCCCGGTGTCGGTGATAGCTCAAAGTTGGTGATAGCCCACTGTCAGTGGTAGCCTGGTGTCGATGGTATCCCCGTGTTGGTAGTAGCCCGGTGTCGGTGGAATCCTAGTGTTAGTGGTAGCCCGGTATTGGTGGTAGCCCAGTGTCAGTAGCCCGGTGTCGGCGGTAGACCAGTGTCGGTAGTCCAGTGTCGGTGGTAGCCTGGTGTCAGCGGAAGAGCAGTGTCAGTAGCCCAGTGTCGGTGGTAGACCAGTGTCAGTAGACCAATTTCGGCAGTAGCCCGGTGTCGGTGGTAGCCCGGTGTCAGCGGCAGACCAGTGTCAGTAGTCCAGTATTGGTGGTAGCCGGGTGTCAGCAGTAGCCGGTGTCAGCAGTAGCCCAGTGTCGGCAGTAGCCTGGTGTTGGCGGTAGCCCGGTGTTGGCAGTAGCCCGATGTTGGCGGTAGCCCGGTGTTGGTGGTAGCCTGGTGTCGGAGGTATCCCAGTGTCAGGTGGTAGCTTGGTGTTGGTAGTAGCTCGGTGTTGATAGTAGCTCGGTGTCGGTAGTAGCTCGGTGTTGATAGTAGCTCGGTGTCGGTAGTAGCTCGGTGTTGGTAGTAGCTCGGTGTCGGTAGTAGCTCGGTGTCGGTAGTAGCTCGGTGTTGATAGTAGCTCGGTGTTGGTAGTAGCTCGGTGTTGATAGTAGCTCGGTGTCGGTAGTAGCTCGGTGTCGGTAGTAGCTCGGTGTCGGTAGTAGCTCGGTGTCGGTAGTAGCTCGGTGTTGATAGTAGCTCGGTGTTGATAGTAGCTCGGTGTCGGTAGTAGCTCGGTGTCGGTAGTAGCCCGGTGTTGGTAGTAGCCCGGTGTTGGTAGTAGCTCGTTGTTGATAGTAGCCCGGTGTTGGTAGTAGCTCGGTGTCGGTAGTAGCTCGGTGTTGATAGTAGCCCGGTGTTGGTAGTAGCTCGGTGTCGGTAGTAGCTCGGTGTTGATAGTAGCCCGGTGTTGGTAGTAGCTCGGTGTTGGTAGTAGCCCGGTGTTGGTAGTAGCTCGGTGTCGGTAGTAGCTCGGTGTTGATAGTAGCCCGGTGTTGGTAGTAGCTCGGTGTCGGTAGTAGCTCGGTGTTGATAGTAGCTCGGTGTTGGTAGTAGCTCGGTGTTGGTAGTAGCTCGGTGTTGGTAGTAGCTCGGTGTCGGTAGTAGCTCGGTGTCGGTAGTAGCTCGGTGTTGGTAGTAGCCCGGTGTTGGTAGTAGCTCGGTGTCGGTAGTAGCTCGGTGTTGATAGTAGCTCGGTGTTGGTAGTAGCTCGGTGTCGGTAGTAGCTCGGTGTTGATAGTAGCCCGGTGTTGGTAGTAGCTCGGTGTCGGTAGTAGCTCGGTGTTGATAGTAGCCCGGTGTTGGTAGTAGCTCGGTGTTGGTAGTAGCCCGGTGTTGGTAGTAGCTCGGTGTCGGTAGTAGCTCGGTGTTGATAGTAGCCCGGTGTTGGTAGTAGCTCGGTGTCGGTAGTAGCTCGGTGTTGATAGTAGCTCGGTGTTGGTAGTAGCTCGGTGTTGGTAGTAGCTCGGTGTCGGTAGTAGCTCGGTGTCGGTAGTAGCTCGGTGTCGGTAGTAGCTCGGTGTTGGTAGTAGCTCGGTGTTGGTAGTAGCTCGGTGTCGGTAGTAGCTCGGTGTTGGTAGTAGCTCGGTGTCGGTAGTAGCTCGGTGTTGATAGTAGCTCGGTGTCGGTAGTAGCCCGGTGTTGATAGTAGCCCGGTGTTGGTAGTAGCTCGGTGTCGGTAGTAGCTCGGTGTTGGTAGTAGCTCGGTGTCGGTAGTAGCTCGGTGTTGATAGTAGCTCGGTGTCGGTAGTAGCTCGGTGTCGGTAGTAGCTCGGTGTCGGTAGTAGCTCGGTGTTGGTAGTAGCTCGGTGTTGGTAGTAGCTCGGTGTCGGTAGTAGCTCGGTGTTGGTAGTAGCTCGGTGTCGGTAGTAGCTCGGTGTTGATAGTAGCTCGGTGTCGGTAGTAGCCCGGTGTTGGTAGTAGCTCGGTGTCGGTAGTAGCTCGGTGTTGGTAGTAGCTCGGTGTCGGTAGTAGCTCGGTGTTGATAGTAGCTCGGTGTCGGTAGTAGCTCGGTGTCGGTAGTAGCTCGGTAGTCAGTGACATAACGCATGGGAGATAATGCACTGCACAAATGTAAATGGCCCCCAGGGTCGCACTATGTTGTTGCACTCCCTGCAGCATGCACTCCAAATTCCAAACTCCAAACAGGAATAGAGAGGAAATCCTCGAATGGGGATGCGAGTTCTGGTGACAACGTGAGATTTCCTCTCACTTCCTGCTTTGGTTCAGAACAGGAAGTGAAGGGAAATCTCCCCAATGGGACACACTGATAGGAGTTATAATCCCCCAAAATTTAAAAAAAAAAGTTTTGCCTTTGGTTCTACTTTTACCCCATGCGTTGTTGCAGTAATGTGCATGGTGATGCATAGCGCGCCATCAGACACAAACGCTCCATTCACACCATGCAGATACTTCGAAGCCCGCAAACTTCTGCGCACCCCCGCTCGTCGCATCTAAGGCACTCCATTCATTGCAATGCATTGCATGTGTGCAAGAAACACCCAGAAATGATTCATAGCAGCAAGCGACAACCCAACAACAATACTGACATATTTAGCCGTGGTCACAGAGTAGTCGCAGACCCTGATTTCAACAGACACCAGCAACAATAGACCTCCTAGCAATGATAGATCCCCCCGAGCAATGATAGACCCCCTAGCAACAATAGATCCCCAGCAACAATATATATTCCCCTATCATCAACAGACACCAGCAACAATAGACCTCCTAGCAATGATAAATCCCCCCGAGCAATGAAAGCCCCCCCCCCCCCAGCAACAATAGACCTCCTAGCAATGATAAATCCCCCCGAGCAATGAAAGACCCCCCCAGCAACAATAGATCCCCAGCAACAATATATATTCCCCTAGCATCAACAGACACCAGCAACAATAGACCCCCTAGCAACAATAGATCCCCCAGCAATGATAGACCACTTGCAACAAAATACCCCTCCCCCAGCAACAATAGACCCCCCATCTGCCAACATCAATAGTCCCTTCAGCACACCCCAGCACACCTTACCATTACATACATTCAGTGCTGGAGGAGCGTATAGAGACTGTATATAGAGACTGTATATAGGACGGTATATAGACTGTATATAGGACTGTATATAGAGACTGTATATATGGAGACTGTATATAGGAGACTGTGTATATAGAGACTGTATATATGGAGACTGTGTATACAGAGACTGTATATAGGAGACTGTATATAGGAGACTGTATATAGGAGACTGGGTATATAGAGACTGTATATATGGAGACTGTATATATGGAGACTGTATATGGAGACTGTATATAGAGACTGTATATAGGAGTGTATATAGGAGACTGTGTATACAGAGACTGTATATAGGAGACTGTATATGGAGATTGTGTATGGAGACTGTATATAGAACCTGTGTATAAAGGCTGTATATAGGAGACTGTATATGGAGACTGTATATAGGAGACTGTGTATATATAGACTGTATATAGAGACTGCATATGGAGACTGTATATAGGAGACTGTATATGGAGACTGTATATGGAGACTGTATATAGAGACTGTATATGGAGACTGTATATAGAGACTGTATATGGAGACTGTATATGGAGACTGTATATAGGAGTGTATATAGGAGACTGTGTATATAGAGACTGTATATAGAGACTGTATATGGAGACTGTATATAGGAGACTGTGTATAAGGAGACTGTATATGGAGACTGTATATGGAGACTGTGTATATAGAGACTGTATATAGAGACTGTATATGGAGACTGTATATAGGAGACTGTGTATATAGAGAATGTATATGGAGACTGTATATGGGACTGTATATAGGAGACTGTGTATATAGAGACTGTGTATGGAGACTGTATATAGGGTACTGGGAATCTAGAGACTGTATATGGAAACTGTATATGGAGACTGCATATAGAGACTGTATATAGGAGACTGTATATAGGAGACTGTATATGGAGACTGTATATAGGAGACTGTATATAGGAGACTGTATATGAAGACTGTATATAGAGACTGTATATAGGAGACTGTATATATAGACTGTATATAGGAGACTGTATATGGAGACTGTATATGGAGACTGTATATAGGAGACTGTATATAGGAGACTGTATATGAAGACTGTATATAGAGACTGTATATAGGAGACTGTATATATAGACTGTATATAGGAGACTGTATATGGAGACTGTATATGGAGACTGTATATAGGAGACTGTATATGGAGACTGTATATGGAGACTGTATATAGAGACTGTATATAGGAGACTGTATATAGGAGACTGTATATAGAGACTGTATATAGGAGACTGTATATGGAGACTGTATATAGAGACTGTATATAGGAGACTGTATATATAGACTGTATATGGAGACTGTATATGGAGACTGTATATAGGAGACTGTATATGGAGACTGTATATGGAGACTGTATATAGAGACTGTATATAGAGACTGTATATAGGAGACTGTATATGGAGACTGTATATGGAGACTGTATATAGGAGACTGTATATAGGAGACTGTATATGGAGACTGTACATGGAGACTGTATATAGAGACTGTATATAGGAGACTGTATATGGAGACTGTATATGGAGACTGTATATAGGAGACTGTATATGGAGACTGTATATAGGAGACTGTATATAGGAGACTGTATATGGAGACTGTATATAGAGACTGTATATGGAGACTGTATATAGGAGACTGTATATAGGAGACTGTATATGGAGACTGTATATGGAGACTGTATATAGGAGACTGTATATAGAGACTGTATATAGGAGACTGTATATAGAGACTGTATATGGAGACTGTATATAGGAGACTGTATATGGAGACTGTATATAGGAGACTGTATATAGAGACTGTATATGGAGACTGTATATAGGAGACTGTATATGGAGACTGTATATAGGAGACTGTATATAGGAGACTGTATATAGGAGACTGTATATAGAGACTGTATATAGGAGACTGTATATAGGAGACTGTATATAGGAGACTGTATATGGAGACTGTATATGGAGACTGTATATAGGAGACTGTATATAGGAGACTGTATATGGAGACTGTACATGGAGACTGTATATAGAGACTGTATATAGGAGACTGTATATGGAGACTGTATATAGGAGACTGTATATGGAGACTGTATATAGGAGACTGTATATAGGAGACTGTATATGGAGACTGTATATAGAGACTGTATATGGAGACTGTATATAGGAGACTGTATATAGGAGACTGTATATGGAGACTGTATATGGAGACTGTATATAGGAGACTGTATATAGAGACTGTATATAGGAGACTGTATATAGAGACTGTATATGGAGACTGTATATAGGAGACTGTATATAGAGACTGTATATGGAGACTGTATATAGGAGACTGTATATGGAGACTGTATATAGGAGACTGTATATAGGAGACTGTATATAGGAGACTGTATATAGAGACTGTATATAGGAGACTGTATATGGAGACTGTATATAGGAGACTGTATATGGAGACTGTATATAGGAGACTGTATATAGAGACTGTATATAGGAGACTGTATATGGAGACTGTATATAGGAGACTGTATATAGAGACTGTATATAGGAGACTGTATATAGGAGACTGTATATAGAGACTGTATATAGGAGACTGTATATGGAGACTGTATATAGAGACTGTATATAGGAGACTGTATATATAGACTGTATATGGAGACTGTATATGGAGACTGTATATAGGAGACTGTATATGGAGACTGTATATGGAGACTGTATATAGAGACTGTATATAGAGACTGTATATAGGAGACTGTATATGGAGACTGTATATGGAGACTGTATATAGGAGACTGTATATAGGAGACTGTATATGGAGACTGTACATGGAGACTGTATATAGAGACTGTATATAGGAGACTGTATATGGAGACTGTATATGGAGACTGTATATAGGAGACTGTATATGGAGACTGTATATAGGAGACTGTATATAGGAGACTGTATATGGAGACTGTATATAGAGACTGTATATGGAGACTGTATATAGGAGACTGTATATAGGAGACTGTATATGGAGACTGTATATGGAGACTGTATATAGGAGACTGTATATAGAGACTGTATATAGGAGACTGTATATAGAGACTGTATATGGAGACTGTATATAGGAGACTGTATATGGAGACTGTATATAGGAGACTGTATATAGAGACTGTATATGGAGACTGTATATAGGAGACTGTATATGGAGACTGTATATAGGAGACTGTATATAGGAGACTGTATATAGGAGACTGTATATAGAGACTGTATATAGGAGACTGTATATAGGAGACTGTATATAGGAGACTGTATATGGAGACTGTATATGGAGACTGTATATAGGAGACTGTATATAGGAGACTGTATATGGAGACTGTACATGGAGACTGTATATAGAGACTGTATATAGGAGACTGTATATGGAGACTGTATATAGGAGACTGTATATGGAGACTGTATATAGGAGACTGTATATAGGAGACTGTATATGGAGACTGTATATAGAGACTGTATATGGAGACTGTATATAGGAGACTGTATATAGGAGACTGTATATGGAGACTGTATATGGAGACTGTATATAGGAGACTGTATATAGAGACTGTATATAGGAGACTGTATATAGAGACTGTATATGGAGACTGTATATAGGAGACTGTATATAGAGACTGTATATGGAGACTGTATATAGGAGACTGTATATGGAGACTGTATATAGGAGACTGTATATAGGAGACTGTATATAGGAGACTGTATATAGAGACTGTATATAGGAGACTGTATATGGAGACTGTATATAGGAGACTGTATATGGAGACTGTATATAGGAGACTGTATATAGAGACTGTATATAGGAGACTGTATATGGAGACTGTATATAGGAGACTGTATATAGAGACTGTATATAGAGACTGTATATACTGTAGGTTGTCCCTGAAGTTTGTTTGAAGTCAAGTGGGTATCCCATAATTTCCTATCCAAGTTCTTATCCCTCAATAAAACAAAGAATACAAAAAAAGTCACAGACGGTTCTCTGACTCTGAGTGACTGTGGAAATGCGGTGTGCCTGGCTGTGCAGTGTGGGGGTTCCCAGTCTACTTGTGGCTCCTTGGGGGGGTTGCACTACATATGAATAAAATGTGATAATTCTTCTGGCCACAAATATAAAATTCTTGTTTCCATGTCCCTAAGGCCAAGACACAAATCACACGGTCTCTATAATAATCAGCCAGGAGCATTGGTAGGTTTTCACATGGTTAGAGACTGTTGGAGCGCTACATGTACTTTGTCCCTTCAAGAACTCAATATTGTAAAAGAATCATACTGATACTTTTCCTTTAATTCATGACATGACATTGACCTGTTGATTTATGTAAAGTGTGAATTTGAATGACAGGTCCCCTTTAAATGGCGATGCCCTTTGCCAATGCCTTGCCTGCCTCCCTGGAACAAACCGGCCGATTTCCATCCACTGATCTTCTTAATTGTCCTTCTTAACTTTTCCTGGAAGTAGCCCCCGGAGTCACCGACGTCAGAGGCAGATAAGTGCTTTCTAAAGCCTTAATTACAAAATCCCCCGGCTGCCACTCAGTCCTCCTTTCTCTGCTCCCGCCACTGTCCTGTATACAGAAATCCTGCCCTGCCGCAATGCCGGCTGCCCCGGCTGCCACTCAGTCCTCCTTTCTCTGCTCCCGCCACTGTCCTGTATACAGAAATCCTGCCCTGCCGCAATGCCGGCTGCCCCGGCTGTCACTCAGTCCTCCTTTCTCTGCTCCCACCACTGTCCTGTATACAGAAATCCTGCCCTGCCGCAATGCTGGCTGCCCCGGCTCTCACTCAGTCCTCCTTTCTCTGCTCCCACCACTGTCCTGTATACAGAAATCCTGCCCTGCCACAATGCCGGCTGCCCCGGCTGTCACTCAGTCCTCCTTTCTCTGCTCCCACCACTGTCCTGTATACAGAAAACCTGCCCTGCCACAATGCTGGCTGCCCCGGCTGCCACTCAGTCCTCCTTTCTCTGCTCCCACTACTGTCCTGTATACAGAAATCCTGCCCTGCCACAATGCCGGCTCCTGTCCTTTGTTTTCCAGACATTCAGGTTCCCCGGCTGCCACTCAGTCCTCCTTTCTCTGCTCCCACTACTGTCCTGTATACAGAAATCCTGCCCTGCCGCAATGCCGGCTGCTGACCTTTGTTTAGCAGACATTCAGGTTCCTGTTGGACCGGTACACCAGCCAGACATTGGGACTTCCTTCTCTGGGTCAGTGACTGAGAAAGTGGTGAGGTCAGAGGTGGCCAAGTCACCAATGGCGGCCCACAATCATGCTGGGGTATAGGTTTCTATGAAAGAGACACGGCCTCCTTGCCCATTAGGGAAGAGGTTGAGGTTCATCAATACCATGGGGGTGAAATAAATCCCTGGGAACTGTGAAGATCACTTTCTGGCGCCCAGGGAGCACAGACCACGTACAGCCACCAATGCCAGTGATTGGCAGAATGCAACCATACTTGGTTGAGCACCAATGGCTTCTGCATGGCCATTTATCCATGCATGGAGATTCTCCCCAAGGGTGTCACTTTCCCATTTGGGGAGAAGCTCCATATGAACATCCATGGGGGAGCACCAATGCAGAAGCCATCAGCATTTACCTGAGCAAGCCGTCTATTCACTTCTATTGGTGGCTGTAGGCAGCTTGTTTATACCTTGGTGTACCGGAGCATCCGTGTTCATGACTTCTTCTATTTATCGATGACTCTGTCCGGGTTCACACATTTTTTTAGAGTTTCAAAGTTGGTGAACAAACAAACGATCGACTAACGGCCAAAACCAATGGACACCATTCTGTACTCATATTTCTGGACCTTTCTGCTGCCTTTCATACGACTGACCACCCCCTCCTCCTCCTCAAAAAACTCCTCGCCTTTGGTCTCCGTGACTGCGCTCTTCACTGGTTATCTTCCTACTTATCTAACCGCACCTTCAGCGTTACTCACAGTTCTACTTCTTCCTCTCCTCTTCCTTCCTATGTTGGGGTGCCTCAAGGTTCTGTTGTTGGACCCCTCCTATTTTCAATCTACCCCTCCTCTCTGATTCAGCCTCCCATGGCTTCCAATATCATCTCTACGCTGGCGACACCCAAATCTACCTATCCACCCCTCAGCTCTCTCCATTGGTCTCTCAGATATATCCGTCTGGATGTCACCCCACTTCCTCCAACTCAATCTATCCATAACCAAACTCCACCACGTGCCCCTTCCCCCGATCTTCCCCCGATCTCTCTGTCAATATCGATGGCACAACTATCAGTCCATCCCTGCATGCCAAGGTCCTAGGTGTTGTCCTGGACTCTGAACTCTCCTTTAAAGTGGTAGTATCCCGCTTTTTGACACTTTTACCTACAGGGAAGCCTATAATAAGGTCTATAATAAGGATTACCTGTAGGTACAAATAATATCTCCTAAACCAGCACGGTTTAGGAGATATTTACAGTGCATGCAGCCGCTCGCGCGAGCGCCGCATGCGCTCTGAAGGTCCGGGGGACCTTGAATTAAGTTGCCGGGAGCTTGCCGGAAAAATCACTCCCGCACGCATGCGCGGGAGTGACGTCATCGCGGCGCCGGAGCCGTCTCTTCTGGCCAATCAGCGCGCCGGAGCCGCCGAACCCGGAAGAGACGACGAGGGACCATGGCAGAGCCCGCAGCGATGTCCGGGGGTCCGTGTCGGGGCTTAGTTTTAAGGTAAGTTACACATAATGGGCTAGTATGCGATGCATACTAGCCCATTATGCCTTTGTCTTGCAGGTTTTTTTTTTTTTATTTTTTTTTTTATAGAGTTTACAACCGCTTTAAGCCCCACATCCAATCACTGTCCTAATCTTCCCGCCTCAACCTCCACAACATCTCCAAAATACGCCTCTTTCTAACCAAAGACACCACAAAGCTCCTAGTTCACTCCCCGGTCATCTCACACCTCGACTACTGCAACTGCCTTCTCATTGGCTTACCCTTATATAGGCTCCTCCCCCCTTCAGTCCATCATGAATGTTGCTGCCAGACTCAACCACCTTACCAATTGCTCTGTGTTTGCTACCCTCTCTGCCAATCCCTCCACTGGTCTCCATTCAGTGTCCTCCACCCCTCTCTACCAATCCCTCCACTGACCTCCATTCAGTGTCCTCCACCCCTCTCTGCCAATCCCTCCACTGGTTTCCATTCAGTGTCCTCCACCCCTCTCTGCCAATCCCTCCACTGGTTTCCATTCAGTGTCCTCCACCCCTCTCTGCCAATCCCTCCACTGGTTTCCATTCAGTGTCCTCCACCCCTCTCTGCCAATCCCTCCACTGACCTCCATTCAGTGTCCTCCACCCTCTCTACCAATCCCTCCACTGGCCTCCATTCAGTGTCCTCCACCCCTCTCTGCCAATCCCTCCACTGGCCTCCATTCAGTGTCCTCCACCCCTCTCTGCCAATCCCTCCACTGGTTTCCATTCAGTGTCCTCCACCCCTCTCTGCCAATCCCTCCACTGGTTTCCATTCAGTGTCCTCCACCCCTCTCTGCCAATCCCTCCACTGGCCTCCATTCAGTGTCCTCCACCCTCTCTACCAATCCCTCCACTGGCCTCCATTCAGTGTCCTCCACCCCTCTCTGCCAATCCCTCCACTGGCCTCCATTCAGTGTCCTCCACCCCTCTCTGCCAATCTCTCCACTGGCCTCCATTCAGTGTCCTCCACCCCTCTCTGCCAATCCCTCCACTGGCCTCCATTCAGTGTCCTCCACCCCTCTCTACCAATCCCTCCACTGGCCTCCATTCAGTGTCCTCCACCCCTCTCTGCCAATCCCTCCACTGGCCTCCATTCAGTGTCCTCCACCCCTCTCTGCCAATCCCTCCACTGGTCTCCATTCAGTGTCCTCCACCCCTCTCTGCCAATCCCTCCACTGGTTTCCATTCAGTGTCCTCCACCCCTCTCTGCCAATCCCTCCACTGACCTCCATTCAGTGTCCTCCACCCCTCTCTGCCAATCCCTCCACTGGCCTCCATTCAGTGTCCTCCACCCCTCTCTGCCAATCCCTCCACTGGTCTCCATTCAGTGTCCTCTACCCCTCTCTGCCAATCCCTCCACTGGTCTCCATTCAGGGTCCTCCACCCCTCTCTGCCAATCCCTCCACTGGCCTCCATTCAGTGTCCTCCACCCCTCTCTGCCAATCCCTCCACTGGCCTCCATTCAGTGTCCTCTACCCCTCTCTACCAATTCCTCCACTGGCCTCCATTCAGTGTCCTCCACCCCTCTCTGCCAATCCCTCCACTGGCCTCCATTCAGTGTCCTCTACCCCTCTCTACCAATTCCTCCACTGGCCTCCATTCAGTGTCCTCCACCCCTCTATGCCAATCCCTCCACTGGCCTCCATTCAGTGTCCTCTACCCCTCTCTACCAATTCCTCCACTGGCCTCCATTCAGTGTCCTCCACCCCTCTCTGCCAATCCCTCCACTGACCTCCAATCAGTGTCCTCCATCCCTCTCTACCAATCCTTTCACTGGCCTCCATTCAGTGTCCTCCACCCCTCTCTGCCAATCCCTCCACTGGCTTCCATTCAGTGTCCTCCATCCCTCTCTGCCAATTCCTCCACTGGCCTCCATTCAGTGTCCTCCACCCCTCTCTACCAATCCCTCCACTGTCCTCCATTCAGTGTCCTCCACCCCTCTCTGCCAATCCCTCCACTGGCCTCCATTCAGTATCCTCCACCCCTCTCTGCCAATCCCTCCACTGGTTTCCATTCAGTGTCCTCCACCCCTCTCTGCCAATCCCTCCACTGGCCTCCATTCAGTGTCCTCCACCCCTCTCTGCCAATCCCTCCACTGGTTTCCATTCAGTGTCCTCCACCCCTCTCTGCCAATCCCTCCACTGGCCTCCATTCAGTGTCCTCCACCCCTCTCTGCCAATCCCTCCACTGGCCTCCATTCAGTGTCCTCTACCGCTCTATGCCAATCCCTCCACTGGCCTCCATTCAGTGTCCTCTACCCCTCTCTACCAATTCCTCCACTGGCCTCCATTCAGTGTCCTCCACCCCTCTCTGCCAATCCCTCCACTGGCCTCCATTCAGTGTCCTCTACCCCTCTATGCCAATCCCTCCACTGGCCTACATTCAGTGTCCTCTACCCCTCTCTACCAATTCCTCCACTGTCCTCCATTCAGTGTCCTCCACCCCTCTCTGCCAATCCCTCCACTGGCCTCCATTCAGTATCCTCCACCCCTCTCTGCCAATCCCTCCACTGGCCTCCATTCAGTATCCTCCACCCCTCTCTACCAATCCCTCCACTGGCCTCCATTCAGTGTCCTCCACCCCTCTATGCCAATCCCTCCACTGGCCTCCATTCAGTGTCCTCCACCCCTCTATGCCAATCCCTCCACTGGCCTCCATTCAGTGTCCTCCACCCCTCTCTGCCAATCCCTCCACTAGCCTCCATTCAGTATCCTCCACCCCTCTCTGCCAATCCCTCCACTGGCCTCCATTCAGTATCCTCCACCCCTCTCTACCAATCCCTCCACTGGCCTCCATTCAGTGTCCTCCACCCCTCTCTACCAATCCCTCCACTGACCTCCATTCAGTGTCCTCCACTCCTCTCTACCAATCCCTCCACTGGCCTCCATTCAGTGTCCTCCACCCCTCTCTACCAATCCCTCCACTGGCTTCCATTCAGTGTCCTCCACCCCTCTCTGCCAATCCCTCCACTGGCCTCCATTCAGTATCCTCCACCCCTCTCTGCCAATCCCTCCACTGGCCTCCATTCAGTATCCTCCACCCCTCTCTACCAATCCCTCCACTGGCCTCCATTCAGTGTCCTCCACCCCTCTATGCCAATCCCTCCACTGGCCTCCATTCAGTGTCCTCCACCCCTCTCTGCCAATCCCTCCACTGGCCTCCATTCAGTGTCCCCCACCCCTCAATTAGCATTTAGCAACAGCGTTGAAGAAGGGGGGAGTCCCTATTCCCCCAAAACTCGTTGGCTGTATGCACTTCTTGCTATTGTTTTTTAATACTTTTTATTGTGAAAGTAAGCAAAGTACAGAAGTAAGTATCTCTATGCAAATAAGCTATAAATTGGAATGCCTACAATCTTGTAAAAGAATAAAAACAAAAAAAAACAGTAAAACACAAAAACAAACAAAACAAGTCCAGTCTCAGTTTGCAGTTACGGTTTTAGGCATGGGCGAACGGGGCAGCCTCCCGGGGCGGCATTTTTTAATGACACGCGGGGGGCGGCATGACAGTGTTCCGGTCCGTGGATCAAATGGTACCGGGCCGCCCAAGGAACTTTGAATAATTTCACTGTGGCAGCAGAGCCGAGGCGCAGAGCATTGCTCCCCCCCTGAGCCCGCCCATTGTGTCACAATAGCGAATTAAAATTTGCTATTGTCACACTGATCCTCCTCCTGGCCAATCAGGGAGCGGGTCCTCCCGCTTCCTGATTGGCCGAAAGGCAAACCCCACGCCATTGGCTGAGGAGGAGGCGCTGCGGGAGGACTGAGGAGACGCGGGGAATCCGGGGACTGAACTGAAGAGAAGTGAGGTATGTGCACGGAGCGGTCTCGCGGGGGGGGGGGGGGGGGGCGGTGCTCTGCATTGAAAGGGGGCAATGATGCTGTGGCACTCTGCATTTATTGGGGGCAATGCTGTGACACTCTGCATTTATTGGGGCAATGCTGTGGCACTCTGCATTTATTGGGGGGCAATGCTGTGGCACTCTGCATTTATTGGGGGCATTGCTGTGGCACTCTGCATTTATTGCGGGGCAATGCTGTGGCACTCTGCATTTATTGGGGGCAATGCTGTGGCACTCTGCATTTATTGGGGGCAATGCTGTGGCACTCTGCATTTATTTGGGGACAATGCTGTGGCACTCTGCAGATATTGGGGGCAATGCTGTGGCACTCTGCAGATATTGGGGGCAATGCTGTGGCACTCTGCAGATATTGGGGGCATTGCTGTGGCACTCTGCATTTATTGGGGGCAATGCTGTGACACTCTGCATTTATTGGGGGCAATGCTGTGGCACTCTGCATTTATTGGGGGCAATGCTGTGGCACTCTGCATTTATTGGGGGCAATGCTGTGACACTC
The DNA here is from genome assembly GCF_965119305.1 of Pelophylax lessonae. Classification (NCBI taxonomy): domain Eukaryota; kingdom Metazoa; phylum Chordata; class Amphibia; order Anura; family Ranidae; genus Pelophylax; species Pelophylax lessonae. The sequence continues at coordinate 1,104,302 of NC_138776.1, forward strand.
TGCATTTATTGGGGGCAATGCTGTGGCACTCTGCATGTATTGGGGGCATTGCTGTGGCACTCTGCATTTATTGGGGGCAATGCTGTGGCACTCTGCATTTATTGGGGGCAATGCTGTGACACTCTGCATTTATTGGGGGCAATGCTGTGGCACTCTGCATTTATTGGGGGCAATGCTGTGACACTCTGCATTTATTGGGGGCAATGCTGTGACACTCTGCATGTATTGGGGGCATTGCTGTGGCACTCTGCATTTATTGTTATGTTGTCATGTTATTTTTTTCTTTGGGGGGGGCGGCGCCGGGAGGGAGTCTTGCCCGAGGAGCAATTTAATGTAGAACCGCCAGTGTCAGTTTGTATTTATAAGAGGAACACAATGACCCAATACTTCTACAGAATTCAGCCATCCATTCACACAACGCCTATATAACAGACATTTATTGTTCATTGATAACGGTAAGTTCCGAGGAGCACCAAACATCTTATACTTTATTATATTTTGTCGGGCTTGCCCAATGTTCATAGAAAACTTTCATATATGGTAATATTTGGTTAACTGCATGAAGCCAGAAGGGGGGAGGGGAGGGGGCCGCATCGATTTCATTGCAATTTGTTTGCGAGCCAAGAACTGGGTCTCACGTAGAAAGGTTCTAGTATGCCGAGGGCCATTGTTCTTCATCCAACAATCCCAATATGCACACCTCCGATGTGAGCACCACCGGCACAGACCGGAGCTGAGATATTAAATCTATAACTTGAGACCCATAGGTTACAATCGATGGGCATAACCGGATCAGATGGTTAAATTCGGCCCCCCATCTGGCCACAGCATAAGCAAGCAGAGGTAGGGAGGCGGTCCATTGCATGTGACCGTCCCAGAGTAAGGTAAGTTTGGTGGATCATATATAGTTGTATGAGTTTATTATTGGCTGCTGGAGAGGCCAATAGATGGGATGGGCCGGCCTCCTCCCAATCGTCTTCTGCCAAATCTGAACAGATCTCTTGCCCGCGTGCTCTGGCCAGGAGAGGCGCTATACAAATTTTAGAATTCAGTGTATGAGAGTATGTAGCACTAACCCCGCAGGGGTTGCTGACTATGAGGTTTCCTGGGTCTCCCTCGTATTATCCTGCAGCCAGATGATTGAGTATTTTCACACAGCCAGGTGCACACTCATCCCCTCGTTATTCAATGACCAGCCCAGGGGATTTTTGTATTTATTGGTAGAACTTGGATAGGAGAAGGGATTAGTGGGATACTCCAACTTGAACTGCGCACAAAAGAGGACAACTCTCACCTGGCCTCACTGAACAGCAGACTCTCTGCTGAACCATACTGGAAGAAAAGTCCTTTGCTCACCCTGGCAGCGGACTCAATGAACACTGACTCTTCAGGACACTACTTAGCATCCCCTTTAGGTGGCACCGTCCACTGACTTCACTAACATGAAGGAGTGGCCCTCACAGAACAGGCCCCTAGACCTAGATCTGTGCAACCAGGAACAGATCCTTCCAGGTAAATCCCCCTCTCAGTCGGTTCTCCTGGACATCAGGGCTGCAGCTTCTGGAACTCTGGTCCTCAGGTCGACAACCTGAAGCTGCATGGTAGCTTGTACAGAGGAGGGGCAACATCCCCCTCTCTCCGGGACCCCCCTCTCCAGCCAAAGACCCCCTGCACACGTGCTCTCTTGGTATAAATACAGTCACCCAGCATGCCTTGTGGCATCTTCCTCTGCCAATAGCCAGGGCTGTATTTACACCAATGCTCCCGTTTGTCAGGTTTCCTCCCACTGTCCAATATGCCCCATCCTATTGGATCAGTGGGAAACAGGCAGACAACATGAGCAGCATCTGATCACACTGAGCAGACCCTATCAGTGGATCACTGTACCTTTTCAGGCAGAGGGCCACTCCCGTAGCCACTCCTTTGTTATCTTGGCTGTGTGCTTAGGGTCGTTGTCCTGTTGGAAGATGAACCTTCGCCCCAGTCTGAGGTCCAGAGCACTCTGGAGAAGGTTTTCATCAAGGATGTCTCTGTACATTGCTGCATTCATCTTTCCCTCCATCCTGACTAGTCTCCCAGTTCCTGCCACTGAAAAACATCCCCACAGCATGACGCTGCCACCACCATGCTTCACAGTAGGGATGGTATTGGCCAGGTGATGGGCGGTGCCTGGTTTCCTCCAGACATGACGCTTGCCATTCAGGACAAAGAGTTCAATCTTTGTTTCATCAGAGCAGAGAATTTTGTTTCTCATGGTCTGAGAGTCCTTCAGGTGCCTTTTGGTAAACTCCAGGCGGGCTGTCATGTGACTTTTACTGAGGAGTGGCTTCCGTCTGGCCACACCCATACAGGCCTGATTGGTGGAGTGCTGCAGAGATGGTTGTTCTTCTGGAAGGTTCTCCTCTCTCCACAGAGAAACGCTAGAGCTCTGTCAGAGTGACCATCGGGTTCTTGGTCACCTCCCTGACTAAGGCCCCCCTCCCCCGATCGCTCAGATTGGCCGGACGGCCCGCTCTAGGAAGAGTCCAGGTGGTTCCTAAACTTCTTCCTTTTACAGATGATGGAGGCCACTGTGCTCATTGGGACCTTCAATGCTACAGAAATGTTTCTGTACCCTTCCCCCGATCTGTGCCTCCATACAATCCTGTCTCTGAGGTCTACAGACAATTCCTAGGACTTCATGGCTTGGTTTGTGCTCTGACATGCACTGTTACCTGTGGGACCTTCTATAGACAGGTGTGTGCCTTTCCAAATCATGTCCAATCAACTGAATTTACCACAGGTGGACTCCAATTAAGTTGTAGAAACATCTCAAGGATGATCAGTGGACACAGGATGGGTGTGAATACTTATGTACATGGCAAAGGGTGTGAATACTTATGTACATGGCAAAGGGGGTGAATACTTATGTACATGGGATTTTTTCCTTTTTTATTTTTAATAAATTTGCAAAGATTTCACACAATCTTCTCTCACGTTGTCATTATGGGGGAGGGGTTTGTAGAATTTTGAGGAAAATAATGAATGGAATCCATGTTGGAATAAGGCTGTAACATAAAATGTGGAAGAATAGAAGCTCTGTGAGAACTTTCCGGATGCTCTGTATATGTCAACAGCTAAAATAGTCATAGCATGAGTTTCTAAGCTCGCCAAAGCTGAGTATGAGGGAGGAAGATATAAAAGCAGGGCTTTTTTTCAGCGGAAACGCGGGGGAACGCAGTTCCGGCACCTCCAGGACTGAATGTATGTAATGGCAAGGGGTGCTGCAGTTTCTGTTGATGCTGGTTGCTGGGGATCTATTGTCACTGGAGGGAATCTATTATTTCAGGGGGGGGGGGGGTCTGTTGCTAGGGAGATCTGTTGTTGCTGGCAGGGGATCTATTGTTGCTAAGGGTGGGTCTTATGTTGCTGGGGGGTCAGTCATTTCTGGGAGAGATTTATTGTTGAGGAAGAGGTCTATTGTTGTTTCCGGGGGTCTATTGTTGCTGAGGAAGGGGTGGTATTTTCTTGTAGGTGGTCCATTGTTGCTGGGGGGGGGGATCTATTCTTCCAGAGGGACTGCTGATGCTGGCTGCGAGGAGATCTGTTGTTGCTGCTAGGGAGGGGGTTGTTTTGTTGTGAGTGGTCCATTGTTGCTGGCTGCAGGGGATCTATTCTTATCATTAACAAGCTCAATACAAATTAGTTAGTACCACAAATGTTTTATCCAAAAGGGGTGGTCTTCGGAGGTGGGTAAAGGGTGGAAGCAAGAAACGGTGCTCGGAGGTGGGTAGGGGCGGAGACAAGGGGTGACTTGAAAAGGGTGAGTTCCCGGAGGTGGGTAGAGGGCGGAGACAAGGGGTGACTTGAAAAGGGGGAGTTCCCGGAGGTGGGTAGAGGGCGGAGACAAGGGGTGACTTGAAAAGGGGGAGTTCCCGGAGGTGGGTAGAGGGCGGAGACAAGGGGTGACTTGAAAAGGGGGAGTTCCGGCACCTATTCTCTGAGAGAAAAAGCCCTGCAGTAGAGAAGAAGTAAGTAGCAAGAAAAAAAAAAAGGAGGGGGGGAACAGGTTGGAAAAGATCCCAGAGGGTGATATGACGGCTGGTCAAACAGCTGATGGGGGGGGGGGGGGGGGGCGCATGTTTAAAGTTAATGACAGGGTCTCGTAAAAAAAAAAAAAGGTCCTGTATAGAGCACAAATGACCTTTACAGGTAATCAGCCTGAGCTGTGGAAGTCGGTTGCAGAGTTAATCAGCAGCGCTGACGCTTTTTAATGTCCATGGATTGGTCACGAATGTTTAAACTCCACTGAACAATTTATACTTTGCGTGTGGCAAAAAAAAAAAACGCCTTTCCTTCCATTAAAGCCACATGTCAAAGCAATCAGCAGATCCAGAGATATGGGGGGCTGAAGGTCCTCCTTAGTACCGCAGACTGGGAGGAATGGGCTCAGGGTGGCCCCCCTACTTTACAAGGTAAGAATGGATTTGCTGGATTGTTGGGGGCTATAAATAGGACTTTTTAGATTAGGATTAGGGTCAGGGTCAGGAGGAAGGGGGTCTCATTTATGGTCTTAGAGGGTTAAGTGTGAGGTTAAAGGATAACATTACTTTTAGTACAGTAATCCTTTCACTGGCCCCTCCCCCTTTCTCCCAGCAACTCCCTCAAGTCTCATACTCAACCACCCCTCCCCCCCCTTACTACTGCAAGGTCCTCACTGAGTGGCCTTCTGTAACCTGCAGATCCACCACTGCAGAGATGTCTTGGCTGGACTATACATAGTTACATAGTTACATAGTAGGTGAGGTTGAATAAAGACAATAGTCCATCCAGTTCCCCTGTGTAGGTGTGTGTGGGCGGAGTTCCCCCTGTGTAGGTGTGTGTGGGCGGAGTTCCCCCTGTGTAGGTGTGTGTGGGCGGAGTTCCCCCTGTGTAGGTGTGTGTGGGCAGAGTTCCCCCTGTGTAGGTGTGTGTGGCTGTAATCATCTCTCATACCCCTGAATGTTCTGATCCTTGAGATGTAAGTCTAAGAGTCTTTTGAAAGCCACCATACTTCCCGCAGAAACCACCTCTTGTGGTAGAGAATTCCACAATCTTGTAGCCCTAATAGTAAAGAACCCCCCACGTTGCCTGAGGTTAAAACGCTTCTCCTCTAATCGCATTGTATGTCCTTGAGTCCTCATGCAATCCCTTCGACTGAATAGCTGTTTTTCTATGCTGAGATCACCATTGAGGTATTTATAAATTGCTATCATGTCCCCTCTCAGACGTCTCTTCTCCAGGGAGAATAAATCGAGCGATTGTAGACGCTCTTCATAGTCAAGGTCCTCCAATCCCCTAATTAGTTTAGTTGCCCTTCTCTGGACTCTCTCCAGCTCCAACACATCCCTCCTGAGGACTGGTGACCAGAACTGGACAGAATACTCCAGATGCAGTCGGACCAGAGTTTTATAAAGTGGAAGGATTATAGTCTTATCTCTGGAATACATCCCTTTCTTTATGCATGCTAATATTCTGCTGGCTTTGGCAGCTGCCGCTTGACATTGCATGCTGTTGCCTAATCTATCATCAACCAAGACTCCCAGATCTTTCTCCATATTTGATTCCCCCAAAGGTTCCCCTCCTAACGTGTATTGTGTTTATATGTTTTTAGTCCCCAAGTGCAAAACCTTACACTTCTTCACGTTAAACCTCATTTGCCATGTCGTTGCCCACTCTGTAATTTTGTCCAGGTCATTCTGTAGGATATCTGCTTCATGCTGTGCAGTTATTGCCCTGCCCAATTTTGTGTCATCTGCAAAAACTGATATAGAACTACTGATCCCGTCCTCAATGCTGTTTATGAATAAATTGAACAAGGTTGGTCCTAGGACTGAGCCTTGGGGGACCCCGCTTACCACCCCAGACCAGTCTAAGTATGCGCTGTTTATTACCACCCTTTGGACACGCCCTTTTAGCCAGTTCCGTATCCAAGAGCAAACCTTGGGGGTCGATGCCTGCAGACCTTATTTTATAAATTAAGCGCTTGTGGGGAACTGTATCAAACGCCTTAGCGAAATCCAGGTACACCACATCCACTGGTCTCCCCCTATCCAGGTACATCACATCCACTGGTCTCCCCCTATCCAGGTACACCACATCCACTGGTCTCCCCCTATCCAGGTACACCACATCCACTGGTCTCCCCCTATCCAGGTACACCACATCCACTGGTCTCCCCCTATCCAGGTACACCACATCCACTGGTCTCCCCCTATCTAGGTACACCACATCCACTGGTCTCCCCCTATCTAGCTCACAGCTCACCTCCTCGTAGAATGTTAAGAGATTGGTTTGACAAGAACGCCCATTTGTAAACCCGTGCTGATTACTGCTGATGATGTTGTTGTCTTTAGCAAACTCTACGATATAGTCCCTTATAATCCCCTCCAGAAGTTTACATACTATTGATGTCAGACTGACAGGCCTATAATTTCCCGGGATATGCCTCTGACCCTTTTTGAATATCGGAATCATGTTAGCCTTCCTCCAATCCCCTGGTACATCTCCTGTCCTAATACTGTCAGAAAAGATCAGGAACAGTGGTCTGGATATAACCTTACTGAGTTCTTTGAGTACTCTCGGATGTACGCCATCCGGGCCTGGTGATTTGTTTGTGTTAATTTTATCCAGCCTTTCCCTGATTTCACCCTCTGTTAGCCATAGTGGCAAGTCCTGTGTACTACTACTAACCATACAGTCATGGTCAGTGTACCCCATACAGTCATGGTCAGTGTACCCCATACAGTCATGGTCAGTGTACCCCATACAATCATGGTCAGTGTACTCCATACAGTCATGGTCAGTGTACCCCATACAGTCATGGTCAGTGTACCCCTCCTTTTCCTGCGTAAAGACTGACGAGAAAAAAGCATTCAGCACGGTTGCTTTTTCAGTGTCCTCTGTAACCATCCTCCCATCATCGCAATATGCTCTGCCCTAGTTTTTTTTACTGTTGATATATTTAAAGAATTTCTTTGGGTTCTTTTTACTATCCTCCGCTATTTGTCTCTCAAAGTTGATTTTAGCCATTTTGATTTCATATTTACTTTTCTTATTTGCCTCCTTGTATTGCTGGAAAGCCGATACTGTGCCCTCTGATTTATATTTCTTGAAGGCCAATTTTTTTTCCCCTAAAAGTTTTTTAACATTACAGTTTAGCCAGCCAGGTTTGGCTTTGTCTCTTCTAAATTTATTTCCCATAGGAATGCACTGCAAGATGCATTTGTTTAATATGTTCCTAAAGCATTCCCATTTTTCCTCTGTGGTCAGGGATCCCAGGGTTTGGTCCCAGTTTACCCTTTCCATCAATGAGCACAATTTTGGAAAGTTTGCCCTTCTGAAGTTTAGGGTTCTTATGTTCCCCACTTGCCTTGTTATATTGTTATTTACACTAAATGTGATACGAGGACGAATCTTCATGTATTCCTCAGTAGAGGCCCACTATTATGTGTCCCAATGGTGGTTGGCCCACATTTTTTATTTAGACCAGCCTTTCTCATTCTTTTTACCCCAGATGAACCCTTTAAAATAATTTTCAGATCTCAGGGAAACCCTTGCTATAACAAATTTATCATAGATCAGTGGGAAGAATGCTCCTTACATTGGGGGTGAGTGGGAAGAATGCTCCTTACATTGGTGGTCAGTGGGAAGAAGGAGGAGGACACACCCAAAGAGCTCTCTGTGAGATCCAGCCCTTTTCAAGCCTGGGCCTTGCTTGCTAGCTTGGCCCAGGAACAATGCCTGATCCTGGGGGAGGCCCTGGGAGGGATCCCCCTGATGACACGGGGCCTAGTGAGGAGGAGGTGGAGGACCTGTCTGTGGGTCCAGGCCCCGATGAGAATGCGGATGTCTTCAGCCAGAAGGTTATCAATCGTTTTAGGGCGATTGGGAGAGCGGAAGAAAAACTTAAAGTTTTGAAGGCTGAACACAAATCCTTCAAAACCAAGTATTTCCAGGCCTGGAGTAAAAATCGCACAGCCATGAAGCCTGAGTTACAGGAATTGGAAGAAAGGGTAAAGGAACAAACTTTATTATTGGAAAGGCTGAAAGACAAAAGTGGAGCATTTAAAGAAAAATTTGACAATGAGAGGCGATTTACCAGCCAAGCATCAGCAAGTTCTGTGGATCAGCAGCCTCAGTTAATGGATGACCAGGCTCCATCTGCCTCTGCACCTCTCCCCCCATGCCAGAACTGGGAATCACCAGCGGCAACCAGCCAGGGGGTTGAGAGTGGACATGGATCCCTGACATTCATCCAGCAGATGGAGTCACCCCTGAAAGCAGACAGGTTTGTATTTTCTGATGATCCATCAGAAATCCCTGAGGATGGGCAGAGGAGATACAGGCCAGCAAAGCCAGTAATGGTGGAGAAATACCAGTACACCATGCTGCCATCCAACATGTCTGCCCCATCTGCTGTAGTGGATGGTGTCCCAGGTGAGAAAGAGCTCTGCATACAGCTACCTATTGGAGTTACCGCTGTGGAGAAACCGAGTGCAGACATGCAAGCCCCGGACCATCAGACGAATGTGGATGGACCTGCATTAAACACCCCAGGCATGGATTTTGCTGGTCTGGCTGAGACCAGTAGTCCCACGGCAAGCAAAATGGCTGCCAGCTCCAAAGAGCCTGCTTCATGTTCACCTGAGCCTCCCAGTCTTCCAGTGCTGATTGCTGATGGGGGAGGGGATCAACATAGTTCTGGAAGTGGAATGGAAGTAGCAATGGAAATATCCTGCAATGCTTTACCTGCTGCTGTGTTAAAACAGAATGCTATTTCCACAGCTGAAAACCCTGTCCTAGTGGAAGAGAAGATGACAGCTGGAGTTCTTACCAATGCAGCAGCAACTATGGATTCTGCTGTGAAGACAACAGCAATAATAAGTATCCCAGCAAGTATAAAAAATGACAATGTTAAAGCAATGAATGTGGTGGGTGGTGGTGAAGGGGTTAGTAATGCTGGGAAAAATAAAAATGACATTTCTCCTCCTGCTCAGCAGAGGAAAGATTCGATTGCACAGATCAATCCCGAATCTGTGCAATCGTTATCTGCTAAGTGTGTGTCAGATAATTTAAAAAAAACTGATGGATTTTCTGCTGGGAGGAATGTTGGAAGCTATGCTTCAACTTTGGGGAGTCACACCAGGGTGGGTGGTGGGAATTCTGTTATTAGTCAAAATTCAGGGAGGTTTGGTGGGTATAGGAGGAGGAATGTGGTACAGTTGAGGTGGGTGGGGGATGGAACTCCGCCAGTAAGGGGGAGGGTGGCTGAGTTGATTTTGGAAATGGGGTTTAAAGCTTGTGATATTTTTGCTTTAATTTTCCCGGTGGGGAGTTATGAATTTGATTTGTCGTTTGTAAAACCTGAAAGTTTGGATCTCTTCTGGGAGAGATTTAGGAGGTGCAAGGGCCTTCAGCAGTGGAGTGGTTTGGTGCCAAAAGTGATCTCAAGGCAGCCTCTGATAAAATCAGTGACCATTTTGGTGCGTAACGAATCCATACCAGAGGCTGATTTATTAGTATGGCTACGCCGATATGGCGAGGTCCTCACTCCACTGCGGAAGGTCCTTGATGAGCATGGGATATGGACAGGGGCCTGGACAGTGTCGCTAAAATTGGGGGTGCTGGGCGATGTAGTTCAGCACCTTCCCTGCTCAGCCTTTCTGGGTAGGGATAGGCTGACCATTTTCTACCAAGGTCAGCCTAAGGTGTGCAATAAATGTGGTGATAAAGGCCACTTTGCATCGTCCTGCACCCACAAGAAGTGCTCACTGTGCCAGGATTTAGGCCATTTGGCCAGAGAATGCACCCAGATTCGGTGCAATTTGTGCCAGCAGCTGGGTCATCCATATAGCCAGTGCCCAGAGGCACTGCATAACTTGCCAGGATTGGAGACTGAGCTGCAGAGGCTTGATAAAGAAGATGAAGCAGCTGAAGTTAGAGAGGAAATTGTTGTTGCCCCTCCTGTGTCTGTTGTGTCAGATTCTGTTTCCCCTAGTGATGTGGTCCCTGAGTCTGTGTCTGTTGTGTCAGATTCTGTTTCCCCTAGTGATGTGGTCCCTGAGTCTGTCCCTCCTGTTGTTCCTACATCTACTGTGCGTAGATCCTCCAGACTAGCGGAAGCTGCTGGGGGGGCGGGTATAGTGGATCTTCCCCCTCGGCCTACTCCACCTCCAGTCCCTGTCTCTCGACACCGCAAACGCGGCCAAGAGGGTGCAGGGGTGCTGGATGGTGGTGGGGTCGATGGGGTTGAGGGAGGGGTGTCCATGTCCCATGTCTCACCCTCTGTTGTGGAGGATTCGGATGATGAGGGGTGGGAGAGGACAAAGAGGAAGAAAAAGAAGAAGAGGAAGACCAGTAAAGCGGTCACTTCTTCCTTACAGTTAGAGCCAGGAGGGGTTCCTCTTGGCAACACATTTTCGGTTTTATCAGGGGAGGAGTTAGTATCCGATTTATCTACTTTATCATCTATGGATGAGGGGGAGTCACATAGTGTAAAGAGAGCTGTTTCGGGTGATGAGAGTGTGGTGGAGGTTAAGAAACGACTACCCCAATCATCCTGATGGCAGTGCCCGCTCTGATAAAGGTGGCGACCATTAATGTCGCCAGCGTGAAATCTGCAAGAGCTCGTGATATTGCCTTATTTTTGCTCAGTGAGTTTGATGCTGAGATTTTATTTTTGCAAGAGACCTGGCTCAATACTTTGGCCGATGTCCATCTAGCAAAAAGGGAGTGGAGATACGGTCCCTCCTTTTGGTCTCTTGCGGCTGAGCCTTGCAGCGGAGTTGCGGTTCTTTTTAAAACCGATATGGTAACGTGCCGGCGGATAATTGAGGTAGAAATGGGGAGATGCATGGTCTTAGACGTCTCTGTTAGGGGGCAGGACCTGCGCCTGATCAATATCTATGGACCGCAGTCAAAATGGGACAGGAAATGCCTCTTCACAAAGATCAAGCCCTTCCTTTTTACATCCCAGCAGGTTGTCTTTGGAGGTGACTTTAACACCATAATTAGGCCTGAAGACAGGAGGGTCTCCATAGACAGGCTGGGTTATGATAGCGTTTTTCTTAGAGATATGGTTAGACAAGCAGGCCTGGTAGATGTGCACATTAAGCACTGCCCTGGCAGCACGGGATTCACGTTTCAGAGAGGGAATAGTCAGAGTAGGATAGATAGGTTTTTTTTAAAGGAGAACTCTGCTTTCTCGGCTCCTGAGTTGAGGGCGGTGGAGTTCTCTGACCACTGTATGCTGTCTGTGACTCTGAATGCCTCGGACACTCCACCCAGGGGAAGGGGTACCTGGAAACTGAATTCGGCTCTCCTGGAAGATGTAGAGGTAAGACAATCCTTTGAGGATTTTTTTCAGGCACAGGTTTCTATTCTGGACTTTTGCAGCAGTAAGTCAGAGTGGTGGGAGCTTGTGAAACAAAGGGCGATTGGACTTTTCAAGGCCATAAGTAAGAAGAAGCAGCTTGGTATGTATATTGCCTACCAGCATTTGCGGAGGAAGCTTGATCGTCTTGTCTCGTATGGAGGAGATCCAGGGGAGATCTCGGAGGTAAAGCTTCTTCTTAGGAAGTGTCAATACGACCGGCATGCCTCCTTGGTTCTGGAGAGAGATTATGGGAAATATCACTCGCCTGATCCTTACCAGAACTGTAAGCAAGGCATAGCAGTTAAGACGGTCATAGGTCTGAGGGATAGTACGGGTTCCCTGGTGAAGTCCAGATCAGGGATCCTGGAGATCTTCAGGTCATATTACGCAGACCTTCTGGGAAGAAAGGACCTTAGTCGGGACAGGATGGAAAGCTTTCTGGATTCTACTCCAGGATTGGGAAATGATACATTGCCTTTGATGGATTTGACAGAACCAATTTCAGCGGATGAGGTAGTTCGTGCTATAGAGAAGCTGGCTACCAAAAAGTCGCCTGGGCCAGATGGGTTGACAGCTGAATTTTACAAGTGTTTTAAGTCCATTCTGGCTCCCTTTTTAACGGAGGTTTATAACAGCTGTTTAGATGAGGGTTCTCTCCCTCCCTCCATGAGGCAATCCGCTGTGATTCTTCTGTCAAAAGGTAAAGACCCCTCAATAATTGAGAACTGGCGCCCCATCAGTCTTCTCAATGTTGATAGAAAGATCTTGGCGAAGATTCTTTTTTGGCGCTTGTCGTCAGTAGCAGGCGATTTGTTGTCCAATCATCAGCACTGCTCGGTCCAGGGCAGAAGTACCTTTTCAGCAATTTTAGCTGTCCGGGAGGCTTTGGAGCGATGCAGGGCTGCTGGATGGAGAAAGTACTTGCTGGCATTGGATCAGGCGAAGGCTTTTGATCGAGTCAATCATGAGTACCTGTATTTGCTACTTGGTAGATACGGCCTGCAGGGGAGGTTTATTGATTGGCTGAAAACATTATATAAAGGGGCTGAGAGCTTCCCACTTGTTAATGGTTGGGTTGGACGGCCTTTTGAGGTTGGCTCTGGGGTGCGCCAGGGGTGTCCTTTGAGCCCCCTGCTATATGTATTCGCAATCGATCCCTTCATAAGAAGGTTAGAGAGTGGATCGTTGTGTTGGGTGCCTTTGGGCATTGCTGGTGTGCCGCCTTTGAAGGTCGTGGCCTATGCCGATGATGTGTCTGTTATTATCTCTGGGATGGAGGAGGCGCAGGAGGTGGTCTCTGTGATAGAGCAGTACACTGAGGCTTCTGGCTCTAAAATCAATCATGAAAAGAGTGAAGTTTTCTGGATGGGTGAGGAGGGTGAAAGCTTCGAACTTCCGGATGCCTTCCCAGAGCCCCAGCAGGAAATTAAAGTGTTGGGCATCAAATTTGGTCCTGGTGACTATGGTCATCGAAATTGGGAAAGCAGGTTGTTGAATGCCAATGCCAAGGTGGCAAGCTGGAAGAAATGGAAACTTTCCTTGAGGGAAAGGGTTGACTTGATTAAAACTTACCTGATCCCAATCTTTTTATATGTCAGCTTTGTCTGTATCTTGCCGGAATCTCTCTATGCAAGGGTGTACAGCTGCTTTTTCCAACTGTTATGGGGAAATAGGCTGAACCTGATCAAACGCAATGTAACTTACCTGTCCAGGCGGGAGGGTGGTCTAGGAATGGTCAACCCTATAGTTTTCTTTTCTCTGCTTTTTTTAAAGTATAATCTTGGTAATATGTTAGCAGAGACCCCGCCGGGATGGGTGGGTATTTTTCAATCTTGGTTTAGGCCTTTTCTGCGATGCTGGGAAGATGGCGGGCCAGTGAAAAGTCTGAGAGTCCGACATGGCAAGCTTCCGGCTTATGTTGCCCCGTGTCTGAAAATACTTAGGCAGTGGCAGGTGACAGTGGGGGATATCAAGTCCCTCCCCAGAAAGCTTCTGGAGAAGAGGATTTTGGGCTCTGCTTTCAGTGTGTCGCTGACCTTAAGGGATTGCCCAGGCCCCGTAATGAGGGAGGGGTTGCGTTTAATTAACTTAGGAAGAATCCCTTTGAAGTTTAGGGATCAAGCCTGGCTCGCTTTCCATGGAAGGCTCTATGTGAGAGGGAACCTGAAGCATCGCCCTGTGGATGATCGGGATTGTCCTAGAGCGGAGTGTGTTGGTAAAGTGGAGTCTATGGACCACTTTTTGCTCCAGTGTCCCTTTAACATAGAGGTGTATAAAAGGGTGGGGAGGGCTCTAGGCATCCCCTTTCTCTATCGCATGAGTTATGCGGAGTGGGTGTACGGGGCATTCCCGACTCGCTGGGATTTTGATTTGGATACACTTTTTCTAGTTAGTATAGTTGTCCGTTACTTCACGTGGAATGCACGGTGCCAGATTACCCTGCGGAAGAAAGTCCTCCCTGTCGAGGTGGTGGTGTACGATATTCTTGGTGAGGTTGGGAAGATTCGGGGTCTTGAGAAGGGCAGGGAGCCTCGAGCGGTCTGGATAAGGGCGTGGAGGAATATCAGACCTGCTTTTGGTGAACTGTCCATCTCTGGGTGAAAAGATTTTTTCCTATGCTATTTCTTTCACGCCCTTAGCTTTTGTTGGTTAATATCTTCATTTTTGAAGAAGGGCTGCATGCATAATGGGGGTGGTTTTGTTTCTTGACCTCGCAGGTTTGATGTCTGGTGTGGTGGTGTGAGTCCTACTAAGATTATTTTTTCCCGGTAATGATGTGTTTCATGATGTGAGTTTTGTTTTTGCTGTAAAGGCAGTCTTTATTTGAGAGCAGAATTTGCTATGTATTTTTTTTTCCCCTTTTCATGTAAATATGTATATATTTATTTATGTATATTGATTTTATGCTTATTGATTGCAAGACTTTTAATAAACAAAATTGGGAAGAATGTCCCTTACATTGGTGGTCAGTGGGAAGAATGTTCCTTACATTGGTGATCAGTGAGAAGAATGTCCCTTACATTGGGGGTCAGTGGGAAGAATGTCCCTTACATTGGTGGTCAGTGGGAAGAATGTCCCTTACATTGGAGGTCAGTGGGAAGAATGTCCCTTACATTGGTGGTCAGTGGGAAGAATGTCCCTTACATTGGTGGTCAGTGGGAAGAATGTCCCTTACATTGAAGGTCAGTGGGAAGAATGTCCCTTACATTGGTGACCAGTGGGAAGAATGTCCCTTACATTGGTGACCAGTGGGAAGAATGTTCCTTACATTGGTAGTCAGTGGGAAGAATGTCCCTTACATTGGGGGTCAGTGGGAAGAATGTCCCTTACATTGGTGGTCAGTGGGAAGAATGTTCCTTACATTGGTGGTCAGTGGGAAGAAGGCCCCTTACATTGGGGGTCAGTGGGAAGAATCTCCCTTACATTGGAGGTCAGTGGGAGAAGGTGGAGGACACACTGAAGGAGCTCTCTCTGAGAACTAGCCTTTTTCAAGCCTGGGCCTTGCCTGCTAGCTTGACCCAGGAACAATGCCTGATCCTGGGGGAGGCCCTGGGAGGGATCCCCCTAATGACACGGGGCCTAGTGAGGAGAAGGTGGAGGACCTGACTGTGGGTCCAGGCCCCAGTGAGGAAGCAGATGTCTTCAGCCAGAAGGTTATCGATCGTTTTCGGGAAATTGGAAGAGCTGAAGAAAAACTTAGTTTTGAAATCTGAACACAAATCCTTCAGAGCCAAGTACTGCCAGGCCTGGAGTAAAAATCGCACAGCCATGAAGCCTGAGCTACAGGAATTGGAGGAAAAGGTAAAGAAGCAAACTTTATTATTGGAGAAGTTGAAAGCCAGAAGTGGAGCATTTAAAGAAAAGTTTGAAAATGAGAGGAGATTTGCAAGCCAGACACTAGCAAGTTCCATGGATCAGCAGCCTCAGGTAATGGATGACCCGGCTCCATCTGCCTTTGCACCTCTCCCCCCATGTGAGGGCTGGGAATCGCCAGTGGCAACCAGCCAGGGGGTTGAGAATGAACATGGAACCCTGAACTTCATCCAGCAGATAGAGTCACCCCTGAGAGCAGACAAGTTTGTCTTTTCTGATGAAGAAGAAGAAGTCCCTGAGGATGAGCAGAGGAGATACAAGCCAGCAAAACCAGTACTGGTGGAGAAATTCCAGTATACCATTCTGCCTTCCAGCATGTCTGCCCCACCTGCTGTGGTAGATGGTGCTCCAGGTGAGAAGGAGCTCTGCAAACAGCTGCCTGTTGGAGTTACGTCTTTGGAGAACCCCAGTGCAGACATGCAGGGAAAACCCCTGACAGAGGAGTCACCAGACCATCAGAGGAATGTGGATGGACCTGCATCGAACACCCCAGGCATGGATTTTGCTGCTCCTGCTGAGACCAGTTGTCCCTCTGCAAGCAAAATGGCAGAAAGCTCCAAAGAGTCTGCTCCACCTGAGCCTCCCAGTGTTCCAGAGCTGATTGACCAGCTGAGTGCTGGTGGGGAGGGGATCAGCATGGTGGTGCAATTGGAGTGAAAGCAGCCATGGAAGTCTCTTGTAATGTTTTACCTGTTGCTGTGTTAAAACAGAACTCCATTTCCACAGCTGTCCTAGTGGAAGAGAAGATGACAGCTGAAGCTCTCAATGCAGCAACTATGGATTCTGCTGTGTAGACAACAAGAACTATGAATGTGCCAGCAAGTATTAAGAATGACAATAATGATAAAGTGGTGGGAATTTTGTTAATAGTCACAATTCAGGGAGGTTTGGTGGGGGGCTGGTTAGTGGGTATAGGAGGAGGAATGTGGTTCAGTTGAGGTGGGAGGGGGAGGGAACCCCACCAGTAAGGGGGAGGGTGGCTGAGTTGGTCTTGGAAATGAGGTTTAAAGCTTGCAATATTTTTGCTTTGATTTGCCCGGTGGGAAGTTATGAATTTGATTTATCTTTTGTAAAACCTGAGAGTTTGGATCTCTTTTGGGAGAGGTATAGGAGGTACAAGGGTGTGGTTTAGTGCAGTGGAGTGGTTTAGTGCCAAGTGGAGTGGTTTAGGGATTTCAAGGCAGCCTTTGATAAAGTCTGTGACAATCTTGGTGCGTAATGAATCCATACCAGAGGCTGATTTAGTAGTATGGCTATGCTGATATGGCGAGGTCCTCACTCCACTGTGGAAGGTCCTTGATGAACATGGGATATGGACAGGGGCTTGGACAGTGTCACTAAAATTGAGGGTGCTGGGCAATGTAGTTCAGCACCTTCTCTGCTGAGCCTTTCTGGGTAGGGATAGGCTGACCATTTTCTACCAAGGTCAGCCTAAGGTGTGTAATAAATGTGATGATAAAGGCCACTTTGCATCGACCTGCACCCTCGAGAAGTGATCACTGTGCCAGGATTTAGGCCATTTGGCCAAAGATTACACCTAGATTTGGTGCAATTTGTGCCAGCAGCTGGGTCATCCATATAGCCAGTGCCCAGAGGCACTGCATAAATTACCAGGATTGGAGACTGAGCTGCAGAGGCTTGATAAAGAGGATGAAGCAGCTGAAGTTAGGGAGGAAACTGTTGTTGCCCCTCCTGTGTCTGTTGTGTCAGATTCTGTTTCCCCTAGTGATGTGGTCCTGGTGTCTGTCTCTCCTGTGGTTGTTCCTACATCTACTGTGCATAGATCCTCCAGGCTAGTGGAAGCTGCTGGGGGGGGGGCAGGTTTAGTGGATTTTCCCTCTTGGCTATCCCACCTCTAGTCCCTGTCCCTCGACACCGCAGCCCAAGAGAGTGCAGGGGTGCTGGATGGTGGTGGGGTTGATGAGGTTGAGGGATAGTTCCCTGGTGAAGTCCAGATCAGGGATCCTGGAGATCTTTAGGTCATATTACGCAGACCTTCTGGGAAGAAAGGACCTTAATCGGGACAGGATGGAAAGCTTTCTGGATTCTCCAGGATTGGGAAATGATACATTGCCTTTAATGTATTTGACAGAACCAATTTCAGTGGATGAGGTAATTCATGCTATAGAGAAGCTGGCTACCAAAAAATCGCCTGGTCCAGGTGGGTTGACAGCTGATTTTTACAAGTGTTTTAAGTCCATTCTGGCTCCCTTTTTAGCAGAGGTTTATAACAGCTGTCTAGAAGGGGTTTCACTCTGTCAATTCTTCTGCCAAAAGGTAAAAACCCCTCAATGATTGAGAACTGGCGCCCCATCAGTCTTCTCAATGTTGATAGAAAGATCTTGGTGAAGATTCTTTTTTGGCGCTTGTCAGTAGCAGGCGATTTGTTGTCCAATCATCAGCACTGCTCGGTACAAGGTAGAAGTACCTTTTCAGCAGTTTTAGCTGTCCGGGAGGCTTTGGAGCAATGCAGGGCTGCTGGATGGAGAAAGTATTTGCTGGCATTGGATCAGGCGAAGGCTTTTGATCGAGTCAATCATCAGTACCTGTATTTGCTACTAGGTAGATACGGCCTGCAGGGGAGGTTTATAGATTGGCTGAAAACATTATATAAAGGGGCTGAGAGCTTCCCTTTTGTTAATGGTTGGGTTTGACGGCCTTTTGAGGTTGACTCTGGTGTGCGCCAGGGGTGTCCTTTGAGCCCCTTGCTATATGTATTCGCAATCGACCCCTTCATAAGAAGGTTAGAGAGTGGATCATTGTGTGGGGTGCCTTTTTGGGCATTGCTGGTGTGCCGCCTTTAAAGGTCGTGGCCTATGCCGATGATGTGTCTGTTATTATCTCTGGGATGAGGAGGCGCAGGAGGTGGTCTCTGTGATAGAGCAGTACACAGTGGCTTCTGGCTCTAAAGTCAACCATGAAAAGAGTGAAGCTTTCTGGATGGGTGAGGAGGGTAAAAGCTTTGAACTACCAGATGCCTTCCCAAAGCCCCAGCAGGAAATTAAAGTGTTGGGCATCAAATTTGGTCCTGTGACTATGATCATCGAAATTGGGAAAGCAGGTTGTTGAATGCCAATGCCAATATTATATGTCAGCTTTGTCTGTATCTTGCCGGAATCTCTCTATGCAAGGGTGTACAGCTGCTTTTTCCAACTGTTATGGGGAAATAGGCTGAACCTGATCAAACGCAATGTAATTTACCTGTCCAGGCGGAAGGGTGGTCTAGGAATGGTCAACCCTATAGTTTTATTTTCTCTGCTCTTTTTAAAGTACAATCTTGGTAATATGTTAGCAGAGACCCCGCTTGGTTTCGGCCTTTACTACGATGTTGGGAAGATGGCGGGCCAGTGAAATGTCTGAGAGTCCGACATGGCAAGCTTCTGTCTTATGTTGCCCCATGTCTAAAAATACTTCGGCAGTGGCAGGTGACAGTGGAGGACAGGGCCGTTTGAAGGAATTTGGGGGCCCCAAGCAAAATGGACATGGAGGCCCCCCGACCCCCCGCACACACGCAAAGCCTTTTTTTTTTTATCAGCTAAAATGTATAATATATATATATATATATTTCCATGGTGTCCTGTGTGCGGGGGCTTGTCAGCGTCGCATACTGACGATCCCTGGCGGTTTCTGTTTGATTGTGAGTAGTTCTTGTAACATATGGCCTCTATGTGAAATCCAGCTCAACTCAATGGTCTCTCCTGTGAGGAATGATGTGTACATACATTTGCATTATCCCACACAATTTTAATAAAAATATATGAAAAATATATGATTCATATATTTTTATTAAAATTGTGTGGGATAATGCAAATACACACATTATTCCTCAGAGGAGAGACCATTGAGTTGGGCTGGATCCCCCCATATACAGACACCCCCCCCCATATACAGACATCCCTCCCCCTACATACAGACATCCCCCCCCATATAAAGACATCCCCCCATATACAGACATCCCTCCCCCTACATACAGACATCCCTCTTCCCCATATACAGACATCCCTCCCCCCATATAAAGACATCCCCCCATATACAGACATCCCCCCATATACAGACATGCCCCCCCCATATACATACAGACATCCCTCCCCCATATACATACAGACATCCCTCCCCCATATACAGACATCCCCCCATATACAGATATCCCCCCATATACAGACATCCCCCCCATATACAGACACCCCCCCCATATACAGACACCCCCCCCATATACAGACATGCCCCCCCATATACAGACATCCCCCCCCCATATACAGACATCTCCCCCATATACAGACATCCCCCCATATACAGACATGCCCCCCCATATACAGACATGCCCCCCCCATATACAGACATCCCCCCCATATACAGACATCCCCCCATATACAGACATCCCCCCCATATACAGACATCCCTCCCCCTACATACAGACATCCCTCTTCCCCATATACAGACATCCCTCCCCCCATATAAAGACATCCCCCCATATACAGACATCCCCCCATATACAGACATGCCCCCCCCCATATACATACAGACATCCCTCCCCCATATACATACAGACATCCCTCCCCCATATACAGACATCCCCCATATACAGATATTCCCCCCATATACAGACATCCCCCCCCCATATACAGACACCCCCCCCCCATATACAGACATGCCCCCCCATATACAGACATCCCTCCCCCATATACAGACATCCCTCCCCCATATACAGACATCCCCCCCATATACAGACATGCCCCCCCCATATACAGACATCCCCCCCATATACAGACATCCCCCCCCATATACAGACATCCCCCCCCATATACAGACATTCCCCCCCCCATATACAGACATCCCCCCATATACAGACATGCCCCCCCCCATATACAGACATCCCCCCCATATACAGACATCCTCCCATATACAGACATCCTCCCATATACAGACATCCCTCCCCCATATACAGACACCCCCCCATATACAGACACCCCCCCAATATACTGACATCCCTCCCCCATATACAGACATCCCTCCCCCATATACAGACATGCCCCCCCATATACAGACACCCCCCCCAATATACTGACATCCCTCCCCCATATACAGACATCCCCCCCTCCTTGGCATAGATTGCAGAAGATGAAGCAGAAAAAAAACCCGGGAACAGACCTTCACTGCAGAGCAGACACATGGGATGTGATGAGTTCCATCCACTTCCTGTACTTCTCTGTACCATGTGACCAAACAGTCACATGGTCTGTGACATCACCAGGGTCCTTCTACTGGGCAGGAACTAGCCACTACCAATGGAAATCCAGCGCTAGCCTGGGCCCCTCCTCCTCCTCTCACTAAAGCAGCAACGGCCACCGGGCCCCTCCCCACCTCACACAGAAGCAGCGCCGCCGCCGGGCCCCTCCCCTGCTCCCCTCCTCACACTGAATCAGCACCGGGCCCCTCCCCTCCGTCCACTACTTATCGTCCGTCATATACACCATGTCCGGAGTGCCCGACTCAGTCCGCCGCTGTACATTTTATATCCAGGAGAAATAAATGACTGACAAAGTTGTTGTCTTGGGGCCCCAGGCCAGCTCGGGGCCCCAAGCAATTGCTTGGTTTGCCTGCCTTGTTGCGACAGGCCTGGTGGAGGATATCAGGTCCCTCCCCAGGAAGCTTCTGGAGAAGAAGATTTTGGGCTCTGCTTTCAGTGTGTCACTGGCCTTAAGGGATTGCCCAGGCTCAGTAATGAGGGAGGGGTTGCATTTAATTAATTTGCGAAGAATCTCTTTGAAATTTAGGGATCAAGCCTGGCTCGCTTTCCATGGAAGGCTCTATGTGAGAGGGAACCTGAAGCATCGCCCTGTGGATGATTGGGATTGTCCTAGAGCAGAGTGTGTTGGTAAAGTGGAGTCTATGGACCACTTTTTGCTCCAGTGTCCCTTTAACATAGAGGTGTATAGAAGGGTGGGGAGGGCTCTAGGCATCCCCTTTCTCTATCGCATGAGTTATGCGGAGTGGGTGTACGGGGCATTCCCGACTCGCTGGGATTTTGATTTGGATACACTTTTTCTAGTTAGTATAGTTGTCCGTTACTTCACATGGAATGCATGGTGCCAGATTACCCTGCGGAAGAAAGTCCTCCCTGTCGAGGTGATAGATATTCTGGGTGAGGTTGGGAAGATTTGGGGTCTTGAAGGGCAGGGAGCCTCGAGCGGTCTGGATAAGGGCGTGGAGGAATATCAGACCTGCTTTTGGTGAACTGTCCATCTCTGGGTGAAGAGCTCTTTTCCTATGCTATTTCTTTCACACCCTTAGCTTTTGTTGGTTAATATCTTCTTTTTTAAGAAGGGCTGCATGCATAATGGGGGTGGTTTTGTTTCTACACATCGCAGGTTTGATGTCTGGTGTGGTGGTGTGAGTCCTAAGATTATTTTCCCCGGTATGACATGTTCATGATGTGAGTTTTGTTTTTGCTGTAAAGCCATTCTTTGTTTGAGAGCAGAATTTGCTATATTTGTTTTTCCCTTTTCATGTATATATGTATATATTTATGTATATTGTTTTTATGCTTATTGATTGCAAGACTTTTAATAAAGAAAAATTGGGAATAATGCCCCCTTACAGTGGTGGTCAAAGCATCCCTCTTACAGACACTTTAAAAGATCATCAATGTAACGCCACTGGCTCTGCCAAACGCTATTGGCCCCCAGTTTAGGCTCCATCAGATAGGAGATAAATCAGCCGCGCCTCAAGGAATCCCCCAGCAAACTCTGGAGGAACCCTGGTTGATGGCTGGTTTAGACTATGGACTGCAGGGGGCTTGGAGATTGTTCTGTCCTGGAAAGTTATGTTGGTCCTTCCATTGGCAAACAATGGAAAACATTGTTTTTCACATAGTCTGCCATAGGCTTGATCCTTATGACATGGTCACTTTGTATTTCTGACAGTTTGATATTTTATGGAGTAGAAACCTCACTAGAAAGGCAATGGAAGGGCCAATATAATGACAATAGCAATTATAAATACCTTGGTTGCTAAAATTCAGACTTAAAAGCGGAGTTCCGGCCTCAGAATCGTTTTTTTAATAAAAATACTGCCCAAATAGTGATCCATCGCCCTTAATACATCCGCTAATCCCGTTTTATAAGTTAGTTTAAATTCTTACTTTTAAAATCTTTTTCTGAGCGCGGCCATCTTTGTTGTGGTTATCCGAAGCCACAGTATGTAAATGTATTCCCTTTTTCCTGGTTCTAGCTCATTGTGCAAGATGAATGCAGCGCGAAATCTCGCGCATGCCCAGTACTATGCGATCGGCATAGTAAGGGTTTCCATAGGGAAGCCTATCATCGCGTCATTTCCTGTTTGCAAATAACGCGATGAGAGGAGCGGCCGGCCGCCTACGTCACTGCCCATTGCCTCCTGGGAGTGATGAGTAAGAGCTCCCAGGACGCATTGCAGGACAGGAAGTGACGGCGCGGGCCGTGGCTGCAGAGGGAGGAAGTGGAAGGAAGGTAAGTATATTTTCTTCTGAAACAAAGTAAGTAAAAAAAATTAAAAAATCGGGACTATCCAATTGTTTTTCAGGTGGCACTCAGCAAGCGGATGGCACAAAATCGATTGTGTCGATTTTGAGGCTGGAACTCCGCTTTAAAGTAAATTTATAGCCAAAACTTTTTTTTTTAGTTTTGGGTAGCATAGGAAATGGATAGAAACTTCCGTCAGTTTTTCTTTTATTGTTGCCTATATCCTCCTAGAGAAATATCCTTCCACTTGCTGTCCCAGAGACTCAACAGTAAATGAGAGAAAATCTCCAAAAAAGTGTGGGGAAAATCCTTCTAAGACAGTTGTCCCCATTGGATGTTTTTCCATCACCTCTTGTTCCATTAAAAATTAACATTTGAGATTTCCCATCACTTTTTGTCTTGGTGGTAAAGGTCACCAGGACAATTGGAGAGGTCGAATTTACTTAGCTGCGATATAGATATCACTAAAACCAGACAGGAGGTCCAATGCTTCCCTAATCCATCCACAATTACACATAATACATAGAATTACAATTAAAGTTTGGATGGACATACAGTTTAGAAATAGATAAGGGCCTGGTGGGTCTTCAACATGTAAAGACCCAAGAGAAAGAAATTTCAAGGTAGCACATCATTATTTCCCAGACTTTATGGATGATGTTCATTTTTGGTAATGCCGGTGAAGGACACTGCAGGATCGTCCATAATTTAATGGAAACAAAAGATGTTTCTGTTAACGAGGGACATAAGGCTACACTGGCCATTGATCATTGATACGTTGATGGTTTCTGGATCCACTTAAACTTGAGAATTCCCCTTTGAAGCCAAGTTTTGTGCTCGGCAAAGAGGGTTGTGCCAGTCATAAACATGAGGTGGTGAGAAGATCTGAATATCACATGATCATTCAGTAAAACAATATTGGCATAAACATGCATGGTCATTTCAGCTAAGCATGTGTGTTTATGCATCGTGTAGACGATTGGTGTCCAACCTTTCGGCTTCTCTGGGCCACATTGAGTGTAGAGAAATTTTCTAGGGCCGAATATAAAATATATACTATAGTTAAGGTATACAAGTAATAAAACGCCGCCACACTCTTCCCACGCCGTGCCCCCCCCCCCCATGTAGCCTCACCAGTGCATGCCCATCCAATGCAGCCTCACCAGTGCATGCCCATCCAATGCAGCCTCACCAGTGCGTGCCCATCCAATGCAGCCTCACCAGTGCATGCCCATCCAATGCAGCCTCACCAGTGCATGCCCATCCAATGCAGCCTCACCAGTGCGTGCCCATCCAATGCAGCCTCACCAGTGCATGCCCATCCAATGCAGCCTCACCAGTGCGTGCCCATCCAATGCAGCCTCACCAGTGCGTGCCCATCCAATGCAGTCTCACCAGTGCATGCCCATCCAATGCAGCCTCACCAGTGCATGCCCATCCAATGCAGCCTCACCAGTGCGTGCCCATCCAATGCAGCCTCACCAGTGCGTGCCCATCCAATGCAGCCTCACCAGTGCGTGTCCATCCAATGCCTCCTCACCAGTGCATGCCCATCCAAAGCAGCCTCACCAGTGCATGCCCATCCAATGCCTCCTCACCAGTGCATGCCCATCCAATGTAGCCTCACCAGTGCGTGCCCATCCAATGCAGCCTCACCAGTGCGTGCCCATCCAATGCAGCCTCACCAGTGCGTGCCCATCCAAAGCAGCCTCACCAGTGCGTGCCCATCCAAAGCAGCCTCACCAGTGCGTGCCCATCCAATGCAGCCTCACTAGTGCGTGTCCATCCAATGCCTCCTCACCAGTGCATGCCCATCCAATGCCTCCTCACCAGTGCATGCCCATCCAATGCAGCCTCACCAGTGCGTGCCCATCCAATGCAGCCTCACCAGTGCGTGCCTATCCAATGCAGCCTCACCAGTGCGTGCCCATCCAAAGCAGCCTCACCAGTGCATGCCCATCCAAAGCAGCCTCACCAGTGCGTGCCCATCCAATGCAGCTTCACTAGTGCGTGTCCATCCAATGCCTCCTCACCAGTGCATGCCCATCCAAAGCAGCCTCACCAGTGCATGCCCATCCAATGCCTCCTCACCAGTGCATGCCCATCCAATGTAGCCTCACCAGTGCGTGCCCATCCAATGCAGCCTCACCAGTGCGTGCCCATCCAATGCAGCCTCACCAGTGCGTGCCCATCCAAAGCAGCCTCACCAGTGCGTGCCCATCCAAAGCAGCCTCACCAGTGCGTGCCCATCCAATGCAGCCTCACTAGTGCGTGTCCATCCAATGCCTCCTCACCAGTGCATGCCCATCCAATGCCTCCTCACCAGTGCATGCCCATCCAATGCAGCCTCACCAGTGCGTGCCCATCCAATGCAGCCTCACCAGTGCGTGCCTATCCAATGCAGCCTCACCAGTGCGTGCCCATCCAAAGCAGCCTCACCAGTGCATGCCCATCCAAAGCAGCCTCACCAGTGCGTGCCCATCCAATGCAGCTTCACTAGTGCGTGCCCATCCAATGCAGCTTCACTAGTGCGTGTCCATCCAATGCCTCCTCACCAGTGCATGCCCATCCAAAGCAGCCTCACCAGTGCATGCCCATCCAATGCAGCCTCACCAGTGTGTGCCCATCCAATGCAGCCTCACCAGTGTGTGCCCATCCATTGCAGCCTCACCAGTGCCTGCCCATCCAAAGCAGTCTGCAATAAAGAGAGAGGAGAGCCGCTGAATCTCCCTCTTACCTGGCGACCGCTGTCATACGAAGTCCTGCCTCCTGGACCGGCTCCTATGATAGTAGTCACTCCCCTCCGAGGCAGCCTCTGCCTACAGTTAGTTGGAAGCCGCTGTGGCCGTGCCCCCGACTCTACTTCCTTCCTCCCCAGTAAAAAAATAATTATCGTCAGGGGGCAGTGGGCCGCATTGCCTGCGGCCCTCGGGCCGCATGTTGGACATGCCTGGTGTAGACATTGGTAGCACGCTTCTTCCAAGGGGAACAAAGACAACCATTCCAATGATGAATTTCTCCCGAAGGTTGGATGTTGCGCCTTACAAAAGGTGCAGAGCGCCCATAAATAGACAATTATTTGCCCCATACCATCATAGTCAGGCAGGTAAAGCTTATTGGGTCTATGGAAATCCTCCTACAACGCAGGAAATATACAGAGAACAATATTGTGCAAAGCACATAAACAAATATCAATCATGCAAATATTATCTGTCTGTAGAAGCAAGCAGTTAGAACAACGACAGATGACTTCTGATTGGTTGTTATTTTACAGTATGCTTTACATATTGATTTATTTTATTTTATTAAGCAAAGACTCAATAATAGATCTTTCCATGTAGAATGTTTCAGCCGTGTCCAGCCTCTGTCTATCTCTGTAGTCTTGAGGAACACTTTGACCCACTGGGGTGACCGCTATCAGTGTCTGTCTATGGATACAGAAGATCCTTCCATCACCATTTATAAATTGGGTCCGGACCAGCACTGTGTATACCGGAACCTCCATCACTGCAGAGGTGAACCGAGGTTCTTCTGTATCCCTTGAAAGCTGATTATTGTCATTGACATGAAGCCATGAGCTGCCACGTACGTTACAGCCTGATTGTACAATCCCATTCAGATGGGACCTGACTGATGTACACTATATTACCAAAAGTATTGGGACCCCTCTCTATATACACTATATTACCAAAAGTATTGGGACCCCTCTCTATATACACTATATTACCAAAAGTATTGGGACCCCTCTCTATATACACTACATTACCAAAAGTATTGGGACGCCTCTCTATATACACTATATTACCAAAAGTATTGGGACGCCTCTCTATATACACTATATTACCAAAAGTATTGGGACGCCTCTCTATATACACTATATTACCAAAAGTATTGGGACACCTCTCTATATACACTATATTACCAAAAGTATTGGGACGCCTCTCTATATACTCTATATTACCAAAAGTATTGGGACCCTTCCCTGTATACACTATATTACCAAAAGTATTGGGAAGCCTCCCTATATACACTATATTACCAAAACTATTGGGACGCCTCTCTATATACACTATATTACCAAAAGTATTGGGACGCCTCTCTATATACACTATATTACCAAAAGTATTGGGACGCCAGCCTTTACACACACATGAACTTTAATGGCATCCCAGTCTTAGTCCGTAGGGTTCAATATTGAGTTGGCCCACCCTGTGCAGCTATAACAGCTTCTACTCTTCTGGGAAGGCCGTCCACAAGGTTTAGGAGTGTCTATGGGAATGTTTGACCATTCTTCCAGAAGAGCATTTGTGAGGTCAGGCACTGATGTTGGATGAGAAGGCCTGGCTTGCAGTCTCCGCTCTGATTCATCCCAAAGGTGTTCTATTGGGTTGAGGTGCAGGCCAGTCAAGTTCCTCCACCCCAAACTCCCTCATCCATGTCTTTATGGACCTTGCTTTGTGCACTGGTGTGCAGTCATGTTGGAACAGGGAGGGGCCATCCCCAAACTCCTCCCACAAAGTTGGGAGCATGAAATTGTCCAAAATGTCTTGGTATCCTGACACCTTAAGAGTTCCCTTCACTGGAACTAAGGGGCCAATCCCAACACCTGAAAAACAACCCCCTCACCATAATCCCCCCCCCACCAAATGATTTGGTCCAGTGCACAAAGCAAGGTCTATAAAGACATGGATGAGCGAGTTTTGGGTGGAGGAACTTGACTGGCCTGCACAGAGTCCTGACCTCAACCCCATAGAACACCTTTGGGATGAATTAGAGCGGAGACTGCGAGCCAGGCCTTCTCATCCAACATCAGTGCCTAACCTCACAAAACTTCATGTGCGTGTAATATAGTGTAGGTTGTACAGATTAAGTAGATTCAGAAATAGACTCATGCACTGCACAACTGTCAGGGTTCTATTTGAAATAAACATGAGCATGAGCTGAAAAGGAGACAGAAGAATTAAAATCTGCAACTGCTGAGGAAAATACCTGGCAAAGTTGCCAATAATTTACATGGTTGTGCTCGTTTGCGCAGAAATGCGCGCATGCGCACAAACGTGTGCGTGAGTGCGACCGTTTGCATTGGTGCACATTCACGCACATCTGCAGCCAGAACTGCCACCAAACGCCATAAATAAGGTCAGCGGCTGCACTTCGATTTTTCTGTATGATCTTCAGCTACCAGTTCTCCTTGCTCCTGTGTTTCCTTTATTCTTTGGATTACCTGTCACTGACCCAGCTTGCCTCTGGACTTCTCTGCTGCCTGATCCCTGGCTTTGACCCCAGCTTGCTCTAAGGACTCTGCTTCTCTTGCTTTACTGTGCATGACCCTGGCTTGCCCTTGACTACCCTTCTGCTTGCTCCATTGGATTCCTATGAATGACCTCAGCACTGTTCATGACCACGCATCTGCCTACTCCCTGGCTTGCCTTCCAGTGTATGACTCCAATTCCCATCCTAACTATGCTTCTTCAGTCCGGTCCTGCCAGCCTGGTCCTGCTGCTTCCTCGGGGGCCGCCTTGTCTGTGGTTGCTGCCTTGGTTCTGCTACAACTCCAGGGGCTACAAAGGTCCTCCATCTATCCTGATAGACCACCCGACAGCTATCTACTTCTACTGTACTGCAAGCAGCTTTCAGCAGATCTACCTAAATGGCAGCCATGCTTTTCTGAGCCTAGCACTCAATGTTCCCACCTTCAGGGGTGATGGCACTCTCGTCAAATTTGCCTAAGACCAGGTATGTGACAACAGTTGGTAAATCATTATACCTGTAGATGATAATGGTAATCAGTTTGTTCTGATAAGACCTTCTGCACCTTCCATTCAGCTTTAACTCAAGTCCCTTAGATGACCATTGGTGATAAATCCAAAGGGGATTGTGCAATCAAGTTGTATAGCAAGCTTCATACTAATTCAACCAACTAGATTGCAAAGATTCAAGTAGAAAGAACAGCTGTACCTGTAAAGAAGACAGTATATACTTACCTTTTTTCTCAGAGAATGGGTGCAGGAACTCCTCCCTTCCAAGTCACCCCTTGACTCCGCCCCTACTCACCTCCATGTTCCCAGATTCCACCCCTTTTAGAAAATTCAGAGTGTATACAAAGTATCATTTTGTGTCGCAAAGTATTTTGTATGGAATTTGTTAATGATAACAAAAAAGGCAGTAAAGTAGATCTAGCAACAATGGACACCCCAGCAACAATAGATCCACAACCAGTAACAATAGACCCACCCCTGCAAAAATAGATCCCCCTCAGCAACCATAGGTTCCCCAGCAGCCAGCCTCAACAGACCCTCCAGCATCCAACAACAAGGACCCCTCCCTCAACAATAGATTCCTCTCAGCAACAATTGACCCCACTCCACCCACATAAGACCCACCCCAGCAACAATGGATCCCACACAAGGAACAGAAGACCTCCCCAGCAACAATAGACCCCCTTCCTCTGCAAAAATAGATCCCCTTCAGCAACCATAGGTTCCCCAGCAGCCAACCTCAATAGACCCTCCAGCAGCCAGCAGAGATGTATAGTAACTAAGTAGAACTACTTTACTACTGTACTTAAAGCGGAGTTCCAGCCTAACCACACACTCACCTGTCCCACGGTCCAGCGATGCGCCGTCTTCTCCCTCTCTGCTCTGTGGCGCCGGCATCACTGATGTGGGCACCCGGCTGTGACAGTTTGCGGCTTCACAGCCGGGTATGCACGGCGCATGCGCGAGTTGCGCTATGCGTCTTGATTGGCCGGCAATCTTCTGGGACCTCTGACGTGTCCCAGAAGATTGCAGGGAGGGAGGGAGAGAGGAGAACTTCCGCTCAGGGCGCCGCGGCGCTCCGAGCGGAAGTGGGAGCGGGTACATGTCAAAACTAGGTACCCGCCCCCCCCACAAAATGACATGCCAAATGTGGCATGTCAGGGGGTTAGGACTATTTAAAGCGGATGTTCCACTTTTGGGTGGAACTCCGCTTTAAGTACGGAAAGGCGGTATCTGTACTTTCCTAGAGTAGAATTATTTTCTCCTACTTCCACTTTTACTTCACTACATTTTTTCAATGATTTCAATACTTCTACTCCGATATTTTTTTTTTGTGCTGCATAGTTACTCCTTACTATTATAAAAATTATCACTGCCAGAACAGTAGATGGAGGTTTCATGAAGCTCAGAACATTGTGTATTATCAGCGCATAGGAAAATAAATGCTACTGTATGTATAAATAAAAGCTGCATTTGAAATAATAAAAAACAATATGATGTTCAAACGTTTGACTTCTTTCTTTAATAACTACATAACACAGTACTTCTACTTCTATTTTCAGTACTTGAGTAGCAAATTTTTTTTTCAAAACTACTTGCAATACTTAAGTACAAAAAATGTTGAATACTTTAGTACTTCTACTCAAGTCACTTTTTGATCGAGCACTTCCACTTCTACTCAAGTATGGGTTTCGAGTACTTTATACAACTCTGCCAGCCAGCAACAAGGACCCCTCCCTCAACAATAGATTCCTCTCAGCAACAATTGACCCCACTTCACCCATATAAGACCCACCCCAGCAACAATGGATCCCACACAAGGAACAGAAGACCTCCCCAGCAACAATAGACCCGCTTCCTCTGCAAAAATAGATCCCCTCCAGCAACAATAGATTTCCCAGCAGCCAGCATCAATAGACCCTCTAGCACACGCAGCACCCCTTGCTATTACACACATTCAGTTCCGGAACTGCGTTCCCCCACGTTCCTACTGAAAAAAGCCCTGTACTTACCTCTTCAGCTGCCCGCACCAGCAAGCACAGCTTTCATGAAGACAAATTTCCCTCTTACTTCACAAACAGACAGTTATTCGAAGTGTTGATCCCCAATGTCCCTCCGCTGTGCTCAGTGGTTCCTCCTGCCATCCCTATGTCACTACTGTGTCCATTTCTGATGTAAGGGTCAACGGGAGTAACCCCCGAATTCAGCAGGGAACGCACTAGATCAGCCTTTCTCAACCGTTTTACCAAAGAAGAACCCATGAAAAGATATTCAGCTTTCATGGAACCCTTGCAAAAACCATTTCATTGGTGGTCAGTAAAAACATGGCCTCTTATGTTGGTGGCTTGTGGCAAGAATGTCCTTTATATAGTGGTGGTCAGAATGTCACCCTTATAGACAGCTGAGAAGATCACTGGGTTCATACAGCTCGTTCTGCTAAGTGGCGTTGACCCCGTAACTTTTCAGGCACTACCAGACATTTTAAAAGGCCATCAGTGGTTATGCCAAGTAGCGTTGGCCTCCAAACAATGTAGGCACCATCAGATAGTAGATCAATCCGCCACAGCTCCAGGAGCCCCTGGCAACCTCTTGAGGAACCTTAGGGTGAGAATGGGTTGCACTAGATTGACACTCCCAGAAGTGTTTGGATTCTGTGGGAATTTCAACACACAATTCCTCTTCACATAGTTGCCAACATTTGAAAAAAATTTCCAGGGACACTTTGCAGCACAGCTATCAATTACTTACCACACCCACTTCCCTGAAGCTCCGCCCACACTGCATAATTAATCTCCGCCTACTTATCATCAGATTATAGGGTCTACTTCAAGAGAGAATTACAGGAAATTGAAAAGGGAATTTTAAACTTGAGGCCAAAGTAGCAGAGTTGGAATAATTCTCCCATTCAGCTGCACTACTTCTGCCTAAAGTATAGAATTCTCATCACAATTCCCTGCAATTCTAAAGTGTGAAATGTGCTCAGGTGTGACCATACAAAAAATGGAATATGGAAATATAAATAAAGTGCAAAGTGTAAGTAAGTACATTGCTGGTAAAATGAGAATGACCCGGGACAGGCTCCTATTTGCCGGGACTATCCCGGCAAAAACGGGACAGTTGGCAAGTATGTCTTTATCAAAGCTGTATTTGGTGGAAGATTTAAGTATTTTCTCTCTTCTTTGCTGTTATTTCATCTCCAATTATTGTGAGAGCCGCTTTAGTCACGGTTGCATCCATTAGGATCGCTTCTCGTACTTTTACGTTTTTTTAGTCCTTACCATTCCTGGTCATAAAAAACAATGTTTTGGGAGTTTCCCCAATGGCATTGGCCAAGGAGGAGGAGGATTCATGTGACAATAGCGAATTTTCATTCGCTATTGTCACACAATGGGTGGGCTCAGGGCACACTGCTCTGCGCCCCGGGTCCACCCTTTCCTACTAGAGCCAAATAGGCGGGGAGTCGGGGACTGTCTGGGAGGCAGCGGCCTGGAGGAGGGGTGATGTCATTGGTTGCTAGATGCTAAGCGGCTCTAGCCTAGCAACCAGTGCAATGTGTGGGCTCCGGCCGCCTCCCTGCAGAGAGACAGCGCCGCCAGAGGAGGGACCAGCAGCCCAGCGGATCAGGAGGATGACAAACTCACAGATGGACAAACTCACAAGGCGGTTCTGCAAACTTGCAAAAAGTTAGTAACCGGTTCTATGGAACCGGTGCGAACCAGCTGAATCCCACCACTGACTATACTTGTTATCTGTCAGGAAGTGTCAGTCATTATGTAGCCAAACATTCGATGACATCTCTACCACAATGAGATCCCCAGGAATCCACACATAAAGGCTTTATAATGTCACACTGCACGGAGACCCAGGACCAGACTGGATTACATAGACGTTGAGTAATAACCCCATATACAATATACATTCATGCCTTCCTTTTAATCCTAAAAGCTCGGCCAAATATATTACACGAAAAATACAAATCTGGAAAAAAGAAGCAGAAACCAGAATGATGCAAACCTTTTTTTCCATTAGACTGTAAGCTCTGGAGGGCAAGGATTGCCTTCAAATATTAGCTTTAAGAGCTGTGTTTGTCTACGTAGCTATATCAATAAGATCAGGACTTCCAAAGGGCTAAAAGTGTTTACACACTGTCATGGGCTGTAACACTGTCAACTATACAGCCCCGTATACGCAATATCACCACAACAAACTTTTCCATGTCTACGTAATACGTGCCAAACGCAAAGGTGCAAATTTCCAGGACCCACAACAAAATGATAGGACCCAACGTATTAACAAGAATTGCAAAGTGGAGGGTCATGTTGGGGGGTGTAGTGTTCCATGTATATAATGTAATATAATTGCATTATGATGGTGACCAGTGGAGGGCCATGTTGGGGGGAGTAGTGTTCTATGTATAGAGTGTAATAGAATTGTATTATGGTGGTGACCAGTGGTGGGCCATGTTGGGGGGTGTAGTGTTCCATGTATAGAGTGTAATAGAATTGTATTGTGATGGTGACCAGTGGTGGGCCATGTTCAGGGGTGTAGTATTCTATGTATAGAGCAGTGGCGGCCTGTGCATAGGGGGCGCCAGGGCACCGCCCCCCTTAAAAAAAGGGAAAAAAAAATTACAAAAAGAACAATAAAGTTTTAAAAAAAAATCGCGTTCGCCGGCCTATGTTGTGGCTAGGGGGGGGGGGTTTATGACCCAGAAGAGGCACCGATTGGCTGCCTTCTGGGGGCGTAACCTGGGCGCAGGTCATAGCGATAGGACACCCCCAGTTTCGTGATATCCTGGCTGTGATTGGTCCAGTCTCCAGCCTGGACCAATCATCATCCAGTACATCCCGCTGACGTCACAATGGGGGGCGGTGCCGGTGCGTGCATCAGTCACTCACCGTCACCGCCCGGTCACCTTCCCGCCGCCCCAGAGAGGAGTCTCGAGGAGAGGAGAAGCCGGCGCCGCTCACCTTCCCGCCAGTTCCCGCCGCCCGCCGCAGAGAAGAGGAGAGGCTGAGAGGGAGAAGCCGCTCACCTTCCCGCTGCCGCAGAAGAGGACGAAGTATCGAGGAGGGGAGAAGCCGCCGCCGGGAGCCGAGCCGCCGCCAGGTAAGTGCATTGGATTGAAGGGAGCACGCACGCTGGTCTCTGCATTGATTGGGGGACAATGCTGTGGGCACTCTGCAATCATTGGGGGACAATGCTGTGGGCATTCTGGAATGATTGGGGACAATGCTGTGGCGCTCTGCAATGATTGGGGACAATGCTGTGGCGCTCTGCAATGATTGGGGACAATGCTGTGGCGCTCTGCAATGATTGGGCACAATGCTGTGGCGCTCTGCAGTGATTGGGGACAATGCTGTGGCGCTCTGCAGTGATTGGGGACAATGCTGTGGCGCTCTGCATTGAACAGTGTTCATTGCATTGAAGGGGGCACGCACGCTGAACTCTGCATTGTGGGGGCACAGCACACTGTTTATTGCATTGAAGGGGGCACAGCACAGTTGCATTGAAGGGGGCACCCATGCTGAACTCTGCATTGTGGGGGCACAGCACAGTGTTCATTGCATTGAAGGGGGCACAGCACATTGTTCATTGCATTGAAGGGGGCACAGCACATTGTTCATTGCATTGAAGGGGGCATGCACGCTGAACTCTGCATTGTGGGGGCACAGCACAGAGTTTATTGCATTGAAGGGGGCACAGCACAGTGTTTATTGCATTGAAGGGGGCACAGCACAGTGTTCATTGCATTGAAGGGGGCACGCACGCTGATCTCTGCATTAAAGGGGGCACGCACGCTGGTCACTACATTGAAGGGGGCATGTACGCTGGTCTCTGCATTGAAAGAGGGCATGTACGCTGGTCACTGCATTAAAAGGGGGCATGTACGCTGGTCTCTGCATTGAAAGGGGGCATATACAATCTCCTGTACCATGACCTGTGCCATGCCTATACCATATCTGTGCCATGCCTATACCATCTCCTGTACCATCACCTGTGCCATGTATAGAGTGTAATAGAATTGTATTATGAAGGTGACCAGTGGTGGGCCATGTTGGGGGTTGTAGTGTTCTATTTATAGGGTGTAATAGAATTGTATTATGATGGGGTACAGTGGACGGCCATGTTGGGGGGTGTAGTGTTCTATGTATAGAGTGTAATAGAATTGTACTATGATGGTGACCAGTGGTGGGCCATGTTGGGGGGTGTAGTGTTCTATGTATAGAGTGTAATAAAATTGTATTATGATGGTGATCAGTGGTCGGCCATGTTGGGGGGTGTAGTGTTCCATGTATAGAGTGTAATAGAATTGTATTATGATGGGGTACAGTGGACGGCCATGTTGGGGGGTGTAGTGTTCTATGTATAGAGTGTAATAGAATTGTACTATGATGGTGACCAGTGGTGGGCCATGTTGGGGGGTGTAGTGTTCTATGTATAGAGTGTAATAGAATTGTATTATGATGGTGATCAGTGGTCGGCCATGTTGGGGGGTGTAGTGTTCCATGTATAGAGTGTAATAGAATTGTACTATCATGGGGTCCAGTGGACGGCCATGTTGGGGGGTGTAGTGTTCTATTTATAGGGTATAATAGAATTGTATTATGATGGGGTACAGTGGACGGCCATGTTGGGGGGAGTAGTGTTCTATGTATAGAGTGTAATAGAATTGTATTATGATGGTGACCAGTGGAGGGACATGTTGGGGGGTGTAGTGTTCTATGTATAGAGTGTAATAGAATTGTATTATGATGGTGACCAGTGGAGGGCCATGTTGGGGGGTGTAGTGTTCTATGTATAGAGTGTAATAGAATTGTATTATGATGGTGACCAGTGGAGGGCCATGTTGGGGGGTGTAGTGTTCCATGTATAGAGTGTAATAGAATTGTATTATGATGGGGTACAGTGGAGGGTCATGTTGGGGGGTGTAGTGTTCTATGTATAGAGTGTAATAGAGTTGTATTATGATGGTGACCAGTGGTGGGCCATGTTGGGGGGTGTAGTGTTCTATGTATAGAGTGTAATAGAATTGTATTATGATGGGGTACAGTGGTCGGCCATGTTGGGGGGTGTAGTGTTCTATGTATAGAGTGTAATAGAGTTGTATTATGATGGTGACCAGTGGTGGGCCATGTTGGGGGGTGTAGTGTTCTATGTATAGAGTGTAATAGAATTGTATTATGATGGGGTACAGTGGTCGGCCATGTTGGGGGGTGTAGTGTTCTATGTATAGAGTGTAATAGAGTTGTACTATGATGGTGACCAGTGGTGGGCCATGTTGGGGGGTGTAGTGTTCTATGTATAGAGTGTAATAGAATTGTATTATGATGGTGACCAATGGTGGGACATGTTGGGGGGTGTAGTGTTCTATGTATAGGGTGTAATAGAATTGTATTATGATGGGGTACAGTGGACGGACATGTTGGGGGGTGTAGTGTTCCATGTATAGAGTGTAATAGAATTGTATTATGATATTGACCAGTGGTGGACCATGTTGGGGGGAGTAGTGTTCTATGTATAGAGTGTAATAGAATTGTATTATGATGGTGACCAGTGGAGGGTCATGTTGGGGGGTGTAGTGTTCTATGTATAGAGTGTAATAGAATTGTATTATGATGGTGACCAGTGGAGGGTCATGTTGGGGGGTGTAGTGTTCTATGTATAGAGTGTAATAGAATTGTATTATGATGGGGTACAGTGGAGGGTCATGTTGGGGGGTGTAGTGTTCCATGTATAGAGTGTAATAGAATTGTATTATGATATTGACCAGTGGTGGACCATGTTGGGGGGAGTAGTGTTCTATGTATAGAGTGTAATAGAGTTGTATTATGATGGTGACCAATGGTGGGACATGTTGGGGGGTGTAGTGTTCTATGTATAGGGTGTAATAGAATTGTATTATGATGGGGTACAGTGGACGGACATGTTGGGGGGTGTAGTGTTCTATGTATAGAGTGTAATAGAATTGTATTATGATGGTGACCAGTGGAGGGTCATGTTGGGGGGTGTAGTGTTCCATGTATAGAGTGTAATAGAATTGTATTATGATGGGGTACAGTGGAGGGTCATGTTGGGGGGTGTAGTGTTCCATGTATAGAGTGTAATAGAATTGTATTATGATGGGGTACAGTGGAGGGTCATGTTGGGGGGTGTAGTGTTCCATGTATAGAGTGTAATAGAATTGTATTATGATTAGTAAGATTTTGATTTTTTTATGATTGTTTATACAATATTCTTTGAAGCTTCTAAATAAATAAACAAATAAAAAATATATATTATATTTAAAGTTATATCACGATTTAAGGAAAGCAGAGAGAGACGTGAGTGTAGAATAAGTAGAAAAGGTATTTCTATAATTTATGGTAATTTGTTACCTGTTGATGGAAGGATTGTTCCTTCTTCGGCGCTCTCACTTTGTCTTTGTCTTGTGATTGGTTGAATCTTTTATCCAAGTTCCCGGAATGATGAAACTTTTTCCTCTCCAGCTCACTCCTCCTCAGTCTGGGTTTGTTTGTGGATCTCTCTTCCTGTGTCGTATTCACCTGTCTCTTACCTATCGGCCCCCTTGGGTCCTTTCCCCTCCAG
Source organism: Pelophylax lessonae (assembly GCF_965119305.1). Taxonomy (NCBI): domain Eukaryota; kingdom Metazoa; phylum Chordata; class Amphibia; order Anura; family Ranidae; genus Pelophylax; species Pelophylax lessonae. The sequence goes on from NC_138776.1 coordinate 1,141,417, forward strand.
CCTTCTCCTGTTTACCTCCAAATCTGGCCCCCCCCCTTTGCCCCGCTCGCCCAGTTCTGACACTTCTCAGCCTCCCTCCCTTTCCCTGTGTCTCCTGCACCCCTCCACCTTTCCAATGCTCCTTCTTTTTGGGGGTCAGTGGCCCTCAGTGTCCTCTCCCCCTCTGTAGTCCTGGGCTCCCACCTGCTTTGTGACTACGTCTATGGGCTGTGGAGGTATGAAAGTGCTCCAGGGGAGGGGGGAGGCAGACAGGAGGAGGGGGGAGGCTGACAACAGGAGGAGGAATGAGGCTAAAAGCCGATTTGGAGTTAAATGCTTAAATGCAAAGCAGTTTGCAAATGGGAGAATAGGAGCCAGGAAAGCGGGAGGGGTGTGGATGTGTGCATTTTATGTTTGTGAGCCCGCGGCCGTCTTTGAATGCCTATTACCATTATTAATAGTATTTGTTTAAGAGAGCGATAACCGAGTTCACCGCGCTCTGCGTCAATGTTTAGCGGTCGTTTTATTGCATTTATTTTTGCTCAGCATAGAAAGTCAATGGCTTGGCCCATAATATTCAAAAACATTTTCAGTGCATGCAGTCAGTAATGTGGGTCTTTATCCATTCTACTCTATCACAGAGAATGAAGGATAAGGGGTTATTGGCTGAAAATTTCCAACTTAAAGATTCTTTGACTGGAAGAGGTTTTCACACTTTTTGCATTGAGCACACTCCAAACTTACACCAGGGGGGGTAATAAAAAACACACAGACAGTGAAGCACAAGAAAGTACATGGGGGGAACACTTGGTCTTCCTCTAAAGAGAATTGATCCCTGAAGGGGGGAGGGGTACACGTCTCATGACAGGGACATTAGTACCAGAACCAGGTGGACTCCCTTCTACAGGTGACTTTCTGGGGCAAGGTCTACCCAAGTACTAGGTTGGACTCCCCTGAAGGGAGACCCCATGGGAGGGGGAGAACCTGACTGTAGGGCCACATGCTCTCTGCCACAAAACTTTCAGGGCAAGTTGGTCTTCCTTCTAAGAAAAAGGACCCTGGCCCTAATCCCTTGGGGCACAAGACTCCTGATGGAGACCGGGGTACTCATGGTCCACCTGACCAAAAGCAGGGGGACTCCATTTTTCAGGGGACCTGCTGAGGCAAGGTCCACCCAAGTACTAGGTTGGGCTCCCTGAAGGGAGACCCCATGGGATATGGAGAACCTGGCCGTAGGGCCACATGCTCACCCCCACAGGACTTTTAGGGCAAGTTGGTCTTCCTTTGAAGAGAAAGGACCCTGGCCCTGATCCCTATGGGCACAGGACTCCTGATGGAGACTGGGGTACTCATGGTCCACCTGACCAATAGCAGGGGGACCCCATTCTTCAAGGGACCTGCTGAGGCAAGGTCCACCCAAG